>NC_143140.1:1905000-2530000 GCF_059928025.1 Delphinapterus leucas
TACTGCTGCTACTTCTACAGCTGCTGCTACTTCAACAACTACTACTAACCCAATGCATGGTAAATACTACTACTATTACTACCACTGCTACTGCTGCTGCTACTAGTGCAACTACTACTGCTAATACTAGTAGTGCAGTGCATTGCAAATACTAGTATAATTGCTATTTCTACTGCTGTTACTAGTGCTACTTCTAGTGGTCCATTGCATTGAATATACTACTATACTTACTACTACTGCTGCTGCTGCTACTACTGTAACTGCTAGTAGTACTGTGCATGGCAAATACTACAACTATTACTACTACTGCTGCTGCTACTACTACTATCAATACTACTAGCTCACTGCATGGCAAATCTACTACTACTACTGTTATTTCTGCTACTGTTATTACTACTACTACTGGCCAATTGCAGGGCAAATCTGCTGCTACTATTTCTGTTGTTGCTGCAACTTCTATTACTGTTGCTACCTCTACTACTACTGCTACTACCAGTAGTCCAGTGCCTGGCAAATACTACTACTATTAGTACTACTGCTGCTGCTGCTGTTACTCTTGCTACTACTACTTCTACTACTAGTAGTCTAGTGCATTGCAAATATTAATACTATTACTACTACTGCTGATGCTGCTACTACTGCTACTACTAATATCAATACTAGTAGCCCAGTGCATGGCAAATCTATTATTACTATTGCTATTGCTGCTACTGCTACTACTACTACTTACCCAGTGCATGGCAGAAACTACTACTATTACCACTACTGCTGCTGCTACTACTGCTACTAATAGTAGTCCAGTGCATGGAAAATACTACTAATATTACTGCCACTCCTGATGCTGTTAGTACTGCTATTACTACTATTCCAGTGCATGGCAAATACTACTACTATTACCACTACTGCTGCTGCTGCTACTTCTGCGACTACAACTACTACTGCTGCTGCTGCTACTACTGCTGCTACTAGTATCAGTACTACTAACCCAGTGCATGGCAAATCTACCCCTATTAGTGCTAATGCTAATACTACTACTTCCTCACTGCAGGGCAAATCTGCTGCTACTACTACTAATGTTGCTGCCAATTCTACTGCTGCTGCTACCAATACAACTACTACTACTACTACCCTAGTGCATTTCAAACACTACAAATATTACCACTACTGCTGCTACTACTACTACTGCTGCTACTGCCACTGCTGCTGCTACTAGTACTACTACTACCGAAGTCCATGCCAAATACTACTGCTATTACCGCTACTGCTGCTACTACTGCTGCTGCTGCTATTACTACTATTGCTGCTACCTCTACTGCTACTGCTTTTAATTCTACTGCTGCTGCTACTACTACTAATATTACAACTAGCCAAGGGCATGGCAAATAATACTATGATTATTACTATTGCTGGTCCTGCTACTACTTCTACTAGTACTGCTATTCCTTGTAGTCCAGTGCATGGCAAATAATACGACTATTACTACTACTGCTGCTGCTGCTAATACTGCTACTACTACTATTAATACTACTAGCCCAGTGCATGGCAAATCTAATATTCCTACTGCTATTTCTGCTACTGCTACTACTACTACTGGCCCACGGCAGGGCAAATCTGCTGCCACTAGTACTGCTGCTGTCACTTCTACTCCTGTTGCTACCACTACTACTCCTAGTACTACTAACACAGTTCATGGAAAATGCTACTACTATTTCCACTACTGCTGTGAGTACTACTAATGCTGCTACTACAACTACTGCTGCTACTAGTGCCACTACTAGCCCAGTGCATTGCAAATACTAGTAGTGTAACTAGTAGTGCTGCTGCTGCTACTACTGCTACTACATGTAGTACAGTGCATGGCAAATACTACTACTATTACCACAACTGCTACTACTACTACTACTGCTGCTGCTACTACTATTGCTTTTGCAGCTACTTCTACTGCTGCTGCTAATTCTACTACAACTACTATTCCAGTGCATGGCAAATACTACTACTATTACCACTACTGCTGCTGCTGCTACTTCTGCGACTACTACTGCTACTACTAGTAGTCCAGGGAATGGCAAATACTATTACTATAACTACTACTGATGCTGCTGCTCCTACTACTGCTACTACTACTGCTACTACTGGTACTCTAGTTCTTGGTGAATACTACTACTACTACTGCTGCTGATGCTATTACTGCTACTACTACTAATCTAGTCCATGACAAATGCTACTCTATTACTACTACTTCTGCTGCTGCTGCTACTACTGCTACAACTACGACTAGTAGTCCAGTGCTTGGCAAATACTACTACTATTACTACTACCACTGCTGCTGCTACTACTGCTACTAATAGTATTAATATTAGCACAGTGTATGGCAAGTCTATTAGTACTACACCTATTAATGTTAATGCTAATACTACTACTTGTCCACTGCAGTTCAAAACTTCTGCTACTTCTACTGCTGCTGCTGCCACTTGTACTGCTGCTGCTGCCACTTGTACTGCTGCTGCTACAACTACTATGACTACTATGACTAATACGACCTCAGTGCATGGCAAATACTACTACTATTACTATACCTGCTGCTACTACTACTGCTGCTGCTGCTGCTACTACTACTACTACTCGCCCAGTGCATGACAAATACTACTACTATTACTACTACGGCTGCTGCTTGTGCTAATGCTACTACTACTGCTACTACTAGTAGTCCAGTGCATTGCAAATACTACTACTACACCTGATGCTGTTACTACTGCTACTATCAATACTACTAGCCCTGTGTATGGCAAATCTATGACTACTACTGCTATGACTGCTACTGCTACTACTACTACTGGCCAACTGCATGGCAAGACTTCTGCTACTATTACTTCTTTTGAGGCCACTTCTATTGTTGGTGCTACCTCTACTATTACTGCTACTACTAGTAGTCCAGTGCATGGCAAATCTACTACTACTACTTCTATTGCTGCTACTGCTAATACTACTACTTGCCCAATGCATGGCAAATCTGGTGCTACTACTACAGCTGCTGTGGCCACTTCTAGTGCTGCTACTACCACTACTATTACTACTAGTCCAGTGCATGGCTAATACTACTACTATTACTACTACTGTTTCGGCTGCTACTATTGCTATTACTAGTGCTACTACTAGTTGTCAAGTGTATACCAAATACTACAAGTATCACTACTACTGATGCTACTACTTCTACTGCTGCAGCTACTTCTACAGCTCCTGCTACTTCTACTACTACTACTAGCCCAATGCATGGTGAATACTACTACTATTACTACCACTGTTGCTGCTGCTGCTACTACTAGTGCTACTACTCATAGTCCAGTGCATTGCAAATACTACTATAATTACTACTTGTACTGCTGCTACTACTGCTACTACTAGTATCAATACTACTAACCCAATGAATAGTAAATCTACTACTACTACTACTCCTATTGCTCCTACTGCTACTATTACTACTGGCCCCCTGCCTGGAAAATCTGCTGCTACTACTCCTGCTTCTGCTGCCACTTCGACTTCTGCTGCTACCTCTACTACCTCTTCAACAACCAGCCCAGTGCATGGCAAATATGACTACAATTGCTACTACTGCTGATTCTGCTCCTACTGATACTACTACTGTTTGTACTACTAGTCCAGTGCCTGGTAAATACTTCTACTATTACTACTACTCCTGCTGCTGCTACTACTGCTACTACAACTGCTGCTACTAATAGTGCAGTGCTTAGCAATACTACTACTATTACTACAACTCCTGCTGCTGCTACTACTGCCACTAATACTATCAATATTACTGGCTCAGTGCATGGTAAATCTACTACTACTGCTGCTATTGCTGCTACCACTACTACTACTACTACTGGCCCACTGCCGGGCAAATCTTCTGCCCGGCAGAAGAATCTACTTCTACTGTGGCTGTTACCTCTACTACTACTACTACTACTACTAGCCCATTGCATGGGAAATACTACTTCTGTTATCACTAGTGCTGCTACTCCTTCTACTGCTGCTACTACTACTGTTGCTGCTACTTGTACTATTACTAGCACAGTGCATAGAATATAGTACTATATAGTACTACTACTCGTATGTCTGCTGTTTCTACTACTGCTACTATTACTGCTACTAATAGTAGTCCAGTGCATGATAAATACTACTACTATTACTACTACAACTGCTGCTGCTACTTCTGTTACTACTACTGCTACTACAAGTAGTCCAGGGCATGGAAAATACTATTACTACTACTGCTGCTGTTGCTACCACTCCAACTATTACTGTTTCTACTCATAGTCCAGTTCATGGCAAATACAAATACTATTACTACTACTGCTGCTGCTTCTACTACTGCTAATACTACTATCAATACTAGTAGACTAGTGCATGGACAATCTACTACTACTATTGCTATTGCTGCTACTTCCACTACTACTACTGGCCCACTGTCGGGGAAATCTTCTGCCACTTCTACTGTTGCTGTTACCACTACTACTACTAGCCCATTGCATGGCAAATACTATTACCACTACTGCTGCTACTCCTACTACTGTAGCGAATACTACTACTGTTGCTACTTGTACTATTACTAGCCCAGTGCATGGAATATACAACTACTATAACTACTCCTACGTCTGCTGTTTCTACTCCTGTTCTACTACTGCTACTACTAGTAGTCCCGTGCATGGGAAATACTACTACTATTACTACTACTGCTGCTGCTGCTACAATTATAAATACTACAAGCCCAGTGCATGGCAAATCTACTTATAGTACTTCTATTGCTGCTATTTCTACTACTACTACTGACCCACTACAGAGCAAATCTGGTGCTAATACTACTGTTGCTGCAGCCACTTCTACTGCTGCTACTACAAGTACTATTACTACTAGCACAGTGCATGGCAAATACTACTTCTATTACCACTATTGCTGCTACTTCTACTACTGCTTCTGCTACTACTTCTACTACTACTATCAATACTACTAGCCCAGTGAAAGGCTAATCTACTACTTCTACTGCTATTGCTGCTACTTCTACTACTACTATTGGCCCACTGAGGGGAATATCTGCTGCTACTACTACTGCTGCTCCTGCCACTTCTTTTGCTGCTGCTACCAGCACTACTACTACAACTACTAGACCAGTGCATTGGCAATACTACTACTATTACTACTACTGCTGCTGCTTCTACTACTACTGCTCCTATTACTGCTACTAATAGTAGTTCTGTATATTGCAAATACAACTACTATTACTACTACTGCTGCTGATTCTACTTTATATGCTACTAGCCAGTGCATGGCAAATCTACTACTACTACTGCTACTGCTGCTACTTCCACTCCTACTACTGGCCCACTGCCAGGCAAATTTTCTACCACTTCTACTGCTGCCGTGACCACGAGTACTACTACAAATACTAGCCCATTGCATGGCAAATACTACTACTATTAACACTACTGCTGCTACTCCTACTACTGTTGCTACTCCTACTACTGATGCTACTTGTTCTCCTGGTAGCCCAGTGCATGGAAAATACTACATATATATAACTACTCCTATGTCTGCTGTTTTTATTACTGGTACTACTACTGCTACTACTAGTAGACCAGTGCATGGCAAATACTACTACTATTACTACTGCTGCTGCTGCTGATACTACTTCTGCTAGTAATAGTATTCCAGTGCATGACAAATACTACTACTATTACTACTAGTGCTGCTACTGCTACTACTATCAATCCTACTATCCCAGTGCATGGCAAATCTATTACTAGTTCTTCTATTGCTACTACTGCTACTACTACTACTGTCCCACTGCAGGGCAACCCTGGTGCTACTACTACTGCTGCTGTGGCCACTTCTACTCCTGTTGCTCTCACTATTACTACTGCTACTAGTAGTCCAGTGCATGGCAAATACTACTACTATTACCACAACTGCTGCTACTATTACTACTACTGCTGCTGCTACTTCTACTGCTACTGCTATTACTACTACTAGTCCAGTGCATGGCAAGCACTAGTACTATTACTACTATTGCTGCTGCTGCTCCTACTTCTACTACTACTGCTACTACTAGCAGTCCAGTGCATTGCAAATACTACTACTATTACTACTACTGCTGCTAGTACTGCTACTACTATTATCTATAGTACTAGCCCAGTGCATGGCAAATCTACTACTACTACTTCTATTGCTGCTACTGCTACTACTACTACTAGACCAGTGCATGGCCGATACTACTACTATTACCACTATTGCTTCTACTACTAGTACAGCTGCTTCTACTACTGCTGCTGATACTTCTACTGCTGCTGCTGCTACTACTATTCATACTAGCCCTGTTCGTGGAAAATACTACTGTTATTACTACTACTGCTGATGCTGCTACTACTGCAATTACTAATATCAATACTACTAGACCAGTACAAGGCAAATCTAGTACTACTCTTGCTAATGCTGCTACTGCTACTACTACTAGTAGCCCAGTGAATGGCAAATACTACTACTATTACCACCATTGCTGCTGCTATTACTACTGCAGCAACTAGTAGTGCTGCTGCTACTTCTGCTGTTGTTGCTGCTACTACTACTATCTCCGTGCATGGCAAATACTTCTACCATAACTACTACTGCTGCTGCTGCTGCTACTACTGCTACTGCTACTGATAGTAGCGTAGCGCATGGCATGTACTACTACTGTTACTACTACTGTTGCTGCTGCCACTTTTATTGCTGCCACTACAACTACTGCTACTACTAGTACTCCAGTGTATGGCAAATACTTCTGTTACTACTACTGCTGCCATTGCTGCTACTGCTACTACTACTGCTACTACTTGTTGTCCAGTGAATTGCAAATATTACAACTATTACTGCTCCTGCTGCTGCTGCTACTACTGCTACTGCTGCTACTTCTCCTGCTGCTGCTACTACTACTACCACTACTAGACCAGTGCAAGGCAAATAATACGACTATTACTACTACTGTTGCTGCTGCTACTACTGCTACTACTACTGCTACTACTAGTAGTCCAGTGCATGACAAATACTATTACTACTACTGCTGCAGCTGCTGCTACTACTGCTACTACTACTGCTACTACTAGTAGTCCAGTGCATGACAAATACAACAAATATTACTTCTACTGCTGTTACTTGTACTACTGCTAACAATACTATCAATACTACTAGCCAGTGCATGTTAAATATACTACTACTAATGCTATTGTTGCTACTTCCTCTACTACTACTGGCCCACTGCCAGGCAAATCTTCTGCTACTACTTCTGTTGCTGCTGTCACTTCTATTGCTGTTGCTACCACTACTACTACTGCTACTAGTAGTAGTCCAGTGCATGACAAATACTAATACTACTAGTACTACTGCTGATGCAGCTGCTAGTATTGCTGCTACTACTGCTACTACTACTAGTCCAGTATATTGCAAATATTAATACTATTACTACTACTGTTGATGCTGCTACTAGTGCTACTACTAATATCAATACTACTAGCACTGTGCATGGCAAATCTACTAATTCTATTGCTATTGCTGCTACTGCTACTACTGCTACTAACCCAGTGCATGGCAGATACTACTAGTATTACTACTACTGCTGCTGCTGTGGCTACTACTGCTACTACTAGTATCAATACTACTAACCCAGTGCATTGCAAATCTAATAGTACTATGCCTATTAATGCTAATGTTATACTACTACTGACACATTGCAGGGCAAACCTCCTGCTACTACCACCGATGTTTCTGCCACTTCTACTGCTGCAGCCAGCAATACAACTAGTACTACTACTACCCAAGTGCATGGCAAACACTACTAATATTACCACCACTGCTGCTAGTACTACTATTGCTGCTACTATTACTGCTGTTGGTACTAGTACTACTACTAGCCCATTGCATGCCAAATACAAATGCTTTTACCACTACTGCTGCTACTACTACTACTGCTGCTACGTCTACTACTGCTGCTACGTCTACTACTGCTGCTACTATTACTACTAGTAGCCCAGTGCATGTACCACTGCTATTACCGCTACTGCTGCTTCCACTACAAATGCTGCTACTACTACTGCTGCTACTACAATTACTGCTGCTGCTGCTACTAGTACTACTACTAGCACAGTGCATTGCAAATATGACTACTATTACTAGTACTGCTGCTGCTGCTACTGCTACTACTACTGCTACAAATAGTAGTCCAGTGCATGGCAAATATTACTACTATTACTACTACTGCTGCTGCTGCTACTACTGCTACTGCTAGTATCAATACTACTAACACAGTGTATGGCAAATCTACTAGTACTACACCTATTACTGCTGATGGTAATACTACTACTGGCCCACTGCAGGGCAAATTTACTGCTACTTCTACTCACACTGCTGCCACTTCTCCTGCTGCTGCTACCACTACTACGAATAGTACTACTAGCCCAGTGCATGGCAAATAGTATTAATACGAATACTGCTGCTGCTTCTACTAATACTATCAATACTACTAGCCCAGTGCATGTCAAATATACTACTAATGCTGCTATTGCTGCTACTGTTACTACTACTACTCACCCACTGCAGAGCAAATCTGCTGCTACTACTACTGTTGCTGGTGCCACTTCTGCTGCTGCTACTACTACAACTACAAGTTCTACTAGTAGCCCAGTGCTTTGCAAATACTACTACTATTACCTATACTGCTGCTACTACTACTAGTACTGTTGCTGCTACTTCTACTGCTGCTGCTGCTACATCTACTGCTGCTGCTACTACTACTAATAGTGCATGACAAATAATACTACTATTAATACTACAGCTTCCGCTGCTACTATGGCTGCTACTACTGCTACTATTAGTAGTCCAGTGTATATCAAATACTACTAGTATCACTACTACAGCTGCTACTACTTCTACTGCAGCTGCTACTTCTCCTGCTGCTGGTATTACTACTGCTACTACTAGCCCAGTGCTTGGTAAATACTACTACTACCACTGCTGCTGCTGCAGCTACTAGTGCTACTACTACTGCTATTACTAGTAGCCCAGAGCATTGCAAACACTACTATAATTACCACTGCTGCTGCTACTACTACTACTACTAGTAGTACAGTGCATGGGAAATACAACCACAATTACTACTACTGCTGCTGCTGCTGCTACTACTGCTACTACTACTGCTACTTCTAGTAGTAAAATGCATGGCAAATACAACAACTATTACTAAAACTGCTGCTACTACTGCTACTACTAGTATCAATACTACTAGGCCAGTGCATGGTAAATCTACTACTACTCTTCTTATTGCTTCTACTGGTACTACTCTTACTGGCCCACTGCAGGACAAATATGCTGCTACTCCTATTGCTGCTGCTGCCACTTTTACTCCTGCTGCTACCACTACTACTATCCCAGTGCATGGCAAATACTACTACTATTACCTCTACTATATGCTACTACTACTGCTGCTGCTGCTACTTCTACTACTGCTGGTGCTACAACAACTACTACTAGCCCAGTGCTGGATAAATACTACTACTACACTGGCTGCTGCTACTACTGCTTCTACTACTACTACTACTAGTAGTGCAGTGCATGGCAAAAACTACTACTATTACTACAACTGCTGCTGCTGCTACTACTGCTACTACTACTATCAATACTACTAGCTCACTGCATGGCAAATATACTACTACTACTGCTATTTCTGCTACTGCTACTACTACTACTACTGGCCAACTGTAGGGCAAATCTCCTGCTTCTACTTCTGTTGCTGCTGCCACTTCTATTTCTGTTGCTACCACTACTACTACTGCTACTTCTAGTAGTACAGTGCATGGGAAATACTACTACTAATAGTACTATTGCTGCTGCTATTGCTACCACTACTGCTACTACCAGTAGTCCAGTGCATTGCAAATATTTATACTATTACTGTTACTGCTGATGCTGCTACTACTGCTACTACTAATATCAATACTACTAGCCCAGTGCATGGCAAATCTACTACTACTATTGCTATTGCGGCTACTGCTACTACTACTACTAACCAAGTGCATGGCTGATACTACTACTATTACCATTACTGCTGCTGCTGCTGCTACTACTGCTACTACTACTGCTATTAATAGTAGTCCAGTGCATGGAAAATACTACTACTGTTACTACTATTGCTGCTGCTGCTACTATTGTTACTACTACTATCAATACTACTAACCCAGTGCATGTCAAATCTACTAGTACTACAGCTCTTACTGCTAATACTAATACTACTGCTGGCACACTGCAGGGCAAATCTGCTGCTACTACTACTGATGTTGCTGCCATTTCTACTGCTGCTCCTACCAATACAACTACTACTAGTACTACAGCTGTGCATGGCAAACACTACTACTATTACCACTACTGCTGCTACTACTGCTGCTACTTGTTCTATTACTAGCCCAGTGCATAGAAAATACTACTACTATAACTGCTCCTACGTGTGTTTTTTCTTCTACTTCTACTACTACTGCTACTGCTAGTAGACAAGTGCATGGCAAATACTACTACTATTACTACCACTGCTGCTGCTCCTACTACTTCTACTACTTCTGCTAGTACTAGTAGTGCAGTGCATGTCAAATACTACTACTATTACTACTTCTGCTTCTACTGCTAGTACTATCTATACTACTAGCCCAGTGCATGGAAAATCTACTAGTAGTACTTCTATTGCTACTACTGCTACTACTACTACTGTCCCACTGCAGGGCAAATCTGGTGCTACTATTACTGCTGCAGTGGCCACTTCTACTGCTGTTGCTTCTACTATTATTACTGCTACTACTAGTAGTCCAGTGTATGGCAAATACTACTACTGTTACCACAAGTGCTGCTAGTAATACTACTGCTGCTTCTACTTCTACTGCTGCTGTTATTACTACTACTACTAGCCCAGTGCATGGCAAACACTAGTACTATTACTTGTACTGCTGAAACTGCTGCTCCTACTTCTACTACTACTGCTACTACTAGTAGTCCAGTGCATTCCATATACTACTACTATTACTACTAATGCTGATGCTGCTACTACTGCTACTACTACTATCTATAGTACTAGCCCAGTGCATGGCAAATCTACTACTACTACTTTTATTGCTTCTACTGCTACTACTACTACTATCCCAGTGCATAGCTGATACTACTACTATTACCACTACTGCTGCTACTGCTACTGCTGTTGCTACTTCTATGGCTGCTGTTGCTACTACTACTCATACTAGCCCTGTTTGTTGCAAATACTACTACTATTACTACTGATGATGATGCTGCTACTACTGCTACTACTAATATCAATACTACTAGTCCAGTGCATGGCAAATCTGCTACTACTATTGCTATTGCTGCTACTGCTCCTACTAGTAATAGCACAATGCATGGAAAATACTACTACTATTACCACTACTACTGCTACTACTACTACTGCAGCAGCTTGTAGTGCTGCTGCTACTCCTGCTGCTGCTGCTGCTGCTACTAATACTACTACTAGGTCAGTGCATGGCAAATACTACTACTATTACTACTACAGTTGCTGCTGCCGCTACTACTACTAGTACTACTGCTTCTGTTAGTAGTGCAGTGCATGCCAAGTACTACTACTGTTACTACTACTGCTGATACTGCTACTAATGCTACTACTAATATCAATACTAATAGCTCAGTGCATGGCAAATCTACTACTCCTATTGCTATTAATGCTACTGCTACTATTACTAGTAGCCAAATTCATGGCAAATACTAGTACTATTACCACTACTTCTGCTACTACTACTACTACTGCAGCAACTAGTAGTGCTGCTGCTACTTCTGCTGCTGCTGCTGCTACTACCACTAGCACTACACCAGTGCATGGCAAGTGCTACTACTATTACTACTACTGCTGCTGCTGCTAGTACTGCTACTGATAGTAGTGCAGCACATGGAAAATACTACTACTGTTACTACTGCTGCTGCTGCTGCTACTACTGCTACTACTATTACCAATACTACTAGCCCAATGCATGGTAAATATACGACTACTCCTATTGCTCCTACTACTACTATTTATACTGGTGAACTGCCCAAATCTGCTGTTACTACTACTGCTTCTGCTGCTACTTTGACTTCTGCTGCTACCCCTACTATTTATAAAACTACCAGCCCAGTGCATGGCAAATACTATTACTATTATTACTACTTCTGCTGCTGATACTACTGATACTACTACTGCTACTGCTGCTACTTCTCCTTCTGCTGCTACTACTACTATGACTACTAGTCCAGTGCAAGGCAATTACTACTACTATTACTACTACTGCTGTTGCTGCTACTACTTATACTACTACTGTTACTACTACTATTCCAGTGCATGGCAAATACTCTTATTACTCCTGCTGCTGCTGCTACTACTGCTACTACTACTGCTACTACTAGTTGTCCAGTGCATTGCAAAAACTACTACTATTACTACTACTGCTGATGTTTCTACTACTGGTAATACTACTATCAATACTACTAGCCAGTGCATGGCAAATCTACTCTTACTACATCTATTGCTGCTACTTCCACTACTACTACTGGCCCACTGCCTGGCAAATCTTCTGCCACCTCTACTGCTGCTGCTACTAGTACTTTTACTACAACTACTAGCCCATTGCATGGTAAATACTGCTACTATTAACACTACTGCTGCTACTCCTACTACTGCTGGTACTCCTGCTACTGCTGGTACTCCTACTACTGCTGCTACTTGTACTATTACTAGCCCAGCACATGGAATATACTAATATTATAACTACTCCTATGACTGCTGTTTCTACTACTGCTACTAATTCTGCTACTTGTAGCAGAGCAGTGCATGGAAAATACTATTAATATTACTACTACAGCTGCTGTTGCTACTACTGATACTATTACTACAACTGCTACTACTTCTGTTGCTGCTACTGCTGCTACAATTACTAGTCCAGTGAAAGGCAAATACTACTACTATTACTACTACTGCAAATGCTTCTAATTCTACTGCTGCTGCTGCTACTACTACTGCTAGCCAAGGGCATGGAAAACAATACTGCTATTATTACTACTGCTGCTACTACTTCTACTAGTACTGCGACTACTTGTAGTCCAGTGCATGGCAAATATTACTTCTATTACTGCTGCTGTTGCTAATACTGCTACTAGTAGTATTAATACTACTAGCCTTGTGCATGGCAAATTTACGACTACTACTGTTATTCTGCTACTGCTATTACTACTACTGGCCCACGGCTGGGAAAATCTGGGCAAAAAATTCCCTCTGCCTCTCTCTTACAAGAACACCAGTGGTTATATTTGGGCCAGTCCAGGTAGTCCAGGAGAATCTTCCCATCTGAGAACCATTACTTTCATCCCACTGGCAAAGTGCCTTCTGCCATTTAAGGTGACATTCACAGGTTCTGGAGAGTAGAATGTGGACATTTGGGGGCAATGGTATTATTCAGTCTACTACAAGGTAGATACTATTATCTTTCTCAGATGTAGGAAATGACGTTTAGGGAAGTAGTCTGTCTCAGGACTACAATTTCCAGAGTAGAGACTTACATTCTGCCACTGACACTTTAGGACAACCCTTAAACAACTTTAATCTGTGTCCTTAACTACTGCATAATCCTTGGTTAAGAGTCACACTTAGGTATCAAGACCCAATTGAATAGAACACAAGTACTGTCTCCTCTTTCACTATGATTGCCTGGTGTACTGATGAATCTTGCCCAGAGCAGAAGAGTTCAGAAAATTGTTATGCAGGTGTACGAAGAGAAAGCATTTACTGTTTGACGTGCACAGAGGAACAGAAGGCATTTACAAATAAAATAAAATAAAATAAAATATGCCACCAAATAGTCAATTGTCACAACAGAGGTAACCCCGTGGGACTCATGAGGAAACTAAAATTATCTCCAATTCTGCAGGGGAGAAAAGTTTCACTGAAGACAGGTGTAGTTCAGCCAAGCCCTAAAGCACAGAAGTAGGAATTTGGGTATGTACGAATGGGAAAAAAGACATTTGAGGCATGGGAAATAGTTTAATGCAGAATGGACGAGAAATATGCATTAGAATTTTCTAAAACAACTGGCTTATTAACTCAGTAAACCGATTTAGTCAGTCAAACTAGTTTTAGCTGATTACTTATCCAGGGGATAGCTGTTGAGAGTAATTTTTTTCATAGAACAGTAAATAAAATGGTTGAACTATAGCTTTAGGCTTGCTAAGTGAAATAGATTGCTCTAGATGATTTTCAAGTGACTTACTTGGTAGTACTCACGAAATTGGGGGTTAACAATTGCTTAAGAAAACAAAGAGAATTGATTTTAAATAAAGTAGCTACTGTGTAAACTATCTGTTCAGTAGCTCATGTTAAACGGATGTTTATAATCCCCATTGGACAACCAACTACTTTTTGCAAACGGTAATGTGAATTGCTGTTGCATAAATTATAGCAATGAACACCTATGTAATTTATTGTCCGAAACAGAAATCTTCTAACAATACTGGTGTCCTAATAAAAATAAGCACGAAGGGAACACACAGTGGGTGTCTCCCGTGTGCCTGTGCATGCATCTATATCACACTGAAACCTCATAACAGCCCCAAGAGAGGGACTCTGGGTGTCTCCATGCTGCTTGTGGAGAAACAGGCACAGGAAGGTTCAATAGTCTATCTACCTAATATCGCACAGAGGGTGGCAGAGCCCATTTCTAAACCACCTGCCTCCAATACCAGGTGCCAGGAGCCAGACTCAGCCTACAGCTCGCTTCTGCTCGCCTGGAGGTGAAACAGTGTGTCATGATTAGTCAAATCCCGTCTTCACTCATCAAGGTAGGTTGAACACCTGCACATCCTCCAACTAGCATGTAGCATAAGCAATAAGATGTTTGTCCCGTAATCGTCCAGGAAATTGTAATCAGCTGTGCCTGGTTAGGCTGAGCTGGTTTAGAGTGGAGAGGACCACCAATCTTCCACCTGGGCAAGTGCCTTTTGACCTCCTGCCATCAGAGGGCCGAAATCTCCAGCCTGAGAATGTGCTGAGCCCTGTAGCCTAGTTATGCCAGCTCAGAACAATGATGAGCACACCTTTTTCCAGTCACCTTTCCTCATGCTCCCCATGCCTCATACTGCCCTGCTTCTTTATTCTTTATCCCACAGATACCCAAAGCCCCTTGCCTTTGGGGAGGCGGATTTGAGACCTATTGTCACGTCACGTCCTCGCTTGGCAGCGCTGTGAATAAACCTCCTCTTTGCTGCAAACCTCAGCATTTCAGTGTTTTGGCTTGCTGCGCCTCAGACAGAATGGTTGGGAGCAGTGGTACAGGTCCGTTGTCTGTGAGGGATGCTGGTTCCTAGTAGTCACGTTGTGGATGTTTTCTCCTCTCGGGGTGGGGGTGGGGCAGACATCCTGTTCTTCCGGAAAGGGAGAAACACAGGTGCCAAACCCTTGCCCTCAGCGTCACCGTCACCTAGGAGCTTGTTAGAAGCACAGAATCCAGGCCCCACCCAGAACTACTGAATACCAGCCTGCATTTAACAAGATCCACAAGAGAGGCATACCCATATTAAAGTTGGAGAGGTACCAAACTGTCATCGACTTCTCCACGGCTAATGAAAACAAAGCAAAGATTCATCCCGAGCCGACTCTGCCTCAGTCACCTGGATATCACATGAGCTCATTTAATCCTCCCCAGAACCTGCAAATGAGACTGAGGGTCAGAGTGGTCTAGCACCCAAGGTTCCATAAAAGAACATGACCAAGGATCACTGGAGCCCAGACTTCCAAAAAAGAAGGCCCCTGAGCACAGCATGGCACCACTGCAGCCCAAACCGTGGGCCTGGAGGGTAGGCCAGTTTCCCCACGCAGAGTTCACACCATTCGACAGATGCCCACAGCAGACCACAAGGCAATATGAGAAGTAAGTTCTGATTGTGGAATCTCTGAATTTTGAGATTTAAAGAAAAAATCTGTTTTCGGGGGATGGTTAAAATAGTTCTACCAAGGAGTAAAGAGAGGGCATCTCAAGGCCCCTTCTGGACTTAGAATTTAATGCCTACTTATTGAGAAATGCTCCGTGCATTTGCTCAGCCCTACGTCAAGATGAAGTTCTCTGTGCCCTAGAAGCTTAGGTCTTGAAAAGGCCACAAAAATGGGTGAGACCTAAAAAATGCCAGAACAATGCAATGGCCTTAATCACACTGTCTTTGCTTTGTCTTGCTTACTAGTCACTGACTTTAAACTGAATATGGTGTCATGTCTTTATGTTTCTTGAAGCTTTTATATTTTACAAAAGATCATATAAAGACTTTCTTCCATGGTAAGACTTTTATATTGTATTTTTCTTAAACTGGAGTGTGGTACATTTACCCTCCATCAGATGATTGCTTACAACTCACCTTGCTTTATTAAGAATACCGCTAGAGGCTTCTATGTCCCTACTAACAAAAATACATTTTCAGGCCCATTCAAGCCAATGAAAATCCAAGATTCCAGAGCACAAGATAATGATAATTCTCTCTATCTGTGTCTTTTACTACTTTTAACCTGTTAACAGTCCCTAAGTGTGTCAGATGAAAGCTGCTGTCGTGGGAATTGACATCATTAACAGCATTCCATACAGATAAGTCTTCATTGTTCCAATTTCTCAAAACGTTTCACACTTTTACTGCCTCTATGACATCTCCAGGGTGTGTGGAAGAAATAAAGAAGAGGGCTGTACAATGTATTTCTCAAAATATGCACACAAATAGTTTGCACATACAAACAGGGAAACCTTATAAATAATGTATGGGGAGCAAAGTATTGTTGGTAATGGACTTACTCATTTCGAAAGACAACACGGTCACCAAGTGTCCCCTCACCAAAACTGACTGGGAATGTTTAGGGGCCACCAAACCAGAGGTGGAGATTTTTAGGCACATTCTTGCCAGAAAAGAGAGCCTAGGGCATAAACCACTCAACTTGTTGGCACGAATGTCAGGGCAACCCAAGCAAGTGGATATACAAGCCTACGTAATGCTTGGAAGTAGGAAGTTTTGGGGGACTACACCTGGGCTGGTACTGGCCTCCCTCCCCAAAGGGACAAGGAGAGCAGAAACATGGATGGAGTCAAGAGAGCAAAAAGAAAGGCAAGGCTGGGTATGGAGCAACGTTTGGATCCAGGAGCATGTGTCTCAGAACTGCCGGGGCTCTGCAGACCAGCTGCATCCCCATTCTCCTTGACCCTCATTGGTATAATGAACTCAGGGTGGGCGCATCCCGGCTGCCAAGTCACTTCCACCTGTCCATGGAGTTGACAGTTACTTGCTCACAGTGAAGCAGCCTCTCTGGACCTAACAGCTACTGCAGGAGGCGGTAGTGGAGATCAAGGTGAAGACAACGACCAGATGCAAAGGAGGAACAGACGTTAGGCGGACCGACTGGGCGGACTGATGGTGTGGCATTAAGTCTGCAGAGCTAAAGGGGCCAGATGTAGAAAAGGGAAGGGGAACCATGAGGATATGGTCAAGCCCCTTCGTATAGATATTTCATCCATATGTTGTATGCAAATTCCATTCAATTAGCTCTGAGTGAAAAAGAGAGAACAAAATTATCCTTTAAACCATGTCAGTGACTTTATTTACCATCTCATTTGATGAGCTCATAGCCCAGGGTCAGAGAGAAATGGGAGCTGTGAGTCTGCCATCTCTCAGGAAGACTCAGGCCTCAGAGGCCCCTCATAGCCAAACTACCTCACCTTTTGCACTTTTCAAGCAACGTTATTCCTAAGTGTGAGTCACCCTCTTCATCAGGTTCTCCAAGAAACAGCAATCTCTGCCAATGAGAGAGGAAAAATGGGCTACTTTGGCTTTCTGAGGCACACTATGTAGTTCTCCAAAATGGTACCTGCCTGGGGGATTTTTCAAGAAAATTAAGCATCCGTGGTGATTTGTTTGTCTTCACATAACGTACGACCCAGATGTGCTGAGAAATAAGAAAAGGACGAACGAATCAAGGGCAGCTGATCCAAGGAGGCAAGGGGCAACTTCCACAGCCTACGTGGAAAGCTAGAGGAAGGGAACATCCAGCTGGTGGGAGCTGAAGACAGGGGCCAGTCCTCCTTGGGCTCGGGATGCCACCGCCTCTTCCTACATCTTCACGCTCTCCTTCTCTGTTGGCCCCTCCCAGCCATATTAAAGAGCCACAAGGAAATGCTCTCCTCCGTTCCATTTTCCTGTCCTCCTATCCACCCCTCCCTTCTTTCCCTTTGCCATCAATTTCTTGACTTGCCCCCAATTTCTCCCCTCCCATCTACACTGCGATCTGGTTTCTGCCCCACTACTCCCGTGAAACTGACCTCCTTGAAGCCCCCAATGATTTCTCTGTTGACAAGTCCAGGGGACTACTTCTCAATCCTTATCTTTGTGACCGCCAAGCCGAGTTAGATCTTAAACAACGTCTCTGTCTTGAAACTCTCTTCCCTTGGCTTCTGCGCCACCTTTCCTTTCCTTTTCATGAGACCAATCACAACCAGTGCTGCAGATTCCATCGAATTAAGGAATGCTGTTGCCTACATGTGTGAATGAGCTAAAGTGAGTAAAGTACTGACGTAGAGGACACCTAAAGTGAAACGTCTTCATGTATGTCCACGTGGCTGAGCAGCAAGTTAACCTTTCATACGTGTGCTAAAGAAGAAGAGTTGGGTTTTATTTTATTGGCTTTTCCCTGGACGGTGTTGAATGACTATCATCTACAAGTTCAGGCTACTTTTTGCTGAGGATTAATGCACTGGGAGAGCTGAGAGAAAACTGAATAATAGAGCTGTCTTTTTCTTGAGCAGTTCACCTTAGTTTCCCAAACACTAAGTCTTTCTCTAATTCTTTCCCCTTTTTATTGTAGTAAAATGAACATAACACAAAATTCACCATTTGGATCGTTTTACAATTCACTGTACCATTCAGTGGAATTTACTACTGTCACAATGTTGTGCAACTATCACCACTGCCTAGCTGCAAAACATTTTCATCAACCAAGAGGAAACCTACACCCATTTTAAGGAGTCATTCCCTATTTCCCTCTCTTCCAAACCCCTGGCAACCACTAATGTATAATCTTTTCTGTGTGTATGGATTTGCCACCGCTGGACATTTCATATAAATGGAACCATACAATATGTAGCCTTTCATGCCTGACTTCTTTCACTTAGTTGCATCCATCATGTAGCATGTATCAGAAATCCACTCACTGTTATGGCTGAATCCTTCATACTGTTTGAATACAAAATTAAAACTACATTGAGAGTGAAGCTCTGTTTTAATGGCACATCTATTAGGCCAATTCATTGAAAAAAGCTGAAGGTGGAGATATTGTTGTGAAATGATAATCGTTGAGAAGCCTCAGCCAATTGGATAATGAAAAGTTTGGGAAATGTTGCAAAAAGTTATCTGATTTATATTAAAAGCCTATTAAACAAGGATTCAGGAGATTGTCTTTTTCTTGCAGGTAACATAAATGAGGCAGAAAGAAATAACTGCCCTTTAAAACACAGTTTGAAAGGATTCTATTTATTCTTAATAGACGAATGGGAGGGAGTACAGGAAGTTCACATCCAATATGGACTCCCTGTCCAAACACTGTTTGTCGTTCTAGCCACCACTATCGAATTATATTTCTTGAGAGTAAGGCAGCTCAATTCCTGCATATTACTTTCTAAACTTCATCCATCAAATCCATTAATACAGTATAAACAAGAGTTGTTCATGTTTAAGTGCAGTTCAAATATCAGGTATAAAGAACCCCCAGTAAGAAAAAGAATCCTATATCTCTTGCCAGAATGTGGTCAGCTCTGGGGTGCTCTGCTAGCTGAAAGACACATTCATTATTAAGAGGATAGAGGCTGTTTAAGAGGGATGAGAGCCAAAAAATTTAAACTACATATATGTGTTAAGAACAGTGCTAGTTTATCTCATATTCTATATCAGTCAAGGCTCAACATTTTACATACATGAAAAGCAACGTAAAAAGTGTATTAGTAGGACTTCCTTGTTGGCGCAGTGGTTAAGGATCCACCTGCCAGTGCACGGGACACACGTTTGAGCCCTGGTCCGGGAAGACCCCACATGCCACGGAGCAACTAAGACCATGTGCCACAACTACTGAGCCTGCGTGCTAGAGCCCGTGAACCACAGCTACGGAAGCCCACGCACCTAGACCCCGTGCTCAGCAACAACGAGAAGCCACCACTATGAGAAGCCCGCGTACTGCAACAAAAAGTAGCCCCCGCTCACCGCAACTAGAGAAAGCCCGCGCACAGCAATGAAGAGCCTACGCAGCCAAAGATAAATAAATAAATACGTCTATTTGAAAAAAAAGTGTTTTAGTAACTTACTAAAAGGCACGCAATCAGTAAACGTGAGCAAGAATTCAATCCCAAATCTGTCACACTGAAGTTTAAGCTAATACTCGAGATTAATAAAAACAGCACTAAATTAAAGTTCAGAGATATTTTTTATTTCATACTTTCACTAATGCTCTTTGGAGATAAATCATTTCATTTATATGGGCCTTAGTTTTCACAACTGTAATAGTTGGAAGCTTGACTAGATGATCTGTATGTAGTCTTCCAATTCTAAAATGTTCCACTAATTTGGATTCCTACAATAATTGCCCTTGCAATACATGCATGCTGCCACCAAGTAGCAGTAGAGACTACTAGTTCCTTTTTTATCCCTAGTGGGGGTGCATTTTGACAGCAGACTTATCCGTCAATAGTACAACCTGTTAGTATAACTATAAGATAACAAAATAATCTGGTATTCTTTCCTGTAAAAGAGAAGCTTTACATTGTGTCTGTGAATCGTACCAGAATCACCTGTAGGTTTATAAATATAGAGGAAATCCTGAACCCATTGAATGAGAATCTTCAGAGACAGGACTTGGGCATCTGGAATTTTGGGCTCCCATCATTCATATATTTTATTTCATTTAATTTTGCCTATGTACAATATTTGTCACATCCTTTTGAATCTTTAAAAGTTTCTTTCTGTTTTAAATTTTAGAATATTCCATAATCTTCACCTACTTTTCATAAGGTGTTATCTGTTATGTTTATGCGATCTTGTGCTTCTCCTGGTTAAGACTTCTTTCTTTCCTTTTTTTTTTTTCGTGGCCCTGCCTCATGTCTTGCAGGATCTTAGTTCCCTGACATGGGATTGGACTCCAGGGCCCCAGCAGTGAAAGCGCCATGTTCTAAACACTGGACCACCAGGGAAGTCCCAAGATTTCAGTTTTAAATGACTTTTTTCCCACTCTAATTCATTCCTGGGATCAGTTTCATGTTTGGACATTAAAGCAACCTTGCATTGCCAGAATAAAGCTACTTTGATTTTGATATATGATTGTTTTACATACCATGGATACAGTTTGTGCTTCTCTTTACACATTTTGCATGTATGTTCAAAGGAGAAACTTGCCTGTGATTCTATTCTTGTAATATCCTTTATAGATTATTTTTAAGATTCTATACTTTATTTTTTATTTATTTATTTTTGGCTGCAGTGGGTCTTAATTGCTGCATGCATGCTTTCTCTAGTTTTGGCGAGTGGGGGTCTATTCTTTGTTGCAGTGAGTAGGCTTCTCATTGCAGCCTTCTAACCCCATGGACTTCTGACCCCATTTGTCAGTGCTACTTCAGTTCCTTACCCCTTCCCTTCTGACCCTGGGCAGTGAAATCCTCTTTCTGTGGCTGGCCTGCGGCAGAAAGTCAATGAGGCAAGAGTAGGCTTGGAGTATCCAAGGAGCAGAAAGGATGTCAGCGTGTGAAAAACAGAGCGAGCAAATTGGATAGGAGAAGGAAACAGTCAGAGAGGAAACAGAGACCCAGATTTCTAGGTCTGTGGAGGCACTCTGAGGACTTTGCATTTTCTGTGAAGAAGCCACTGAAGAAATTTGAGTGACATGATCTGACTTATGTTTTAACAAGATCTCTCTGGATGCCACCTTGATTAGAGACTGTAGGAGAGCAAGGACAAGCCCCAGAAGACCAACAGTTGATTCAAAGAAGTGATTACTCAAACATGGTCCCCTTCCTCAATGAGGACGCAGGGCAGGAATCGGCAAATAATGGCCACAAATCAAATCAGGCTCTCAGCCTGGATCTGTGGGACTGTGAGCTAATAATGGTTCTCACGTTCAGAAAGCTTGTTGAAGAAGAAAGAGGAGGAGAAGCTACAGAAACTGTATATGGCCCACAAAGCCTAAGATAGTTAAAATCCAGAAGATGCTTTCCAACACCTGATGTAAAGCATGTGGCTGGTAGGAGGTCCTCAACCAAATTTGGAAGAGGAATACATGAGTCAGTTCGTTCCTGAAAACACTGTAAAGTGATAGGGGTCAAGAAACATTTACCCCTTCACCCTTAACCTTCACAAATGATGCCAGTTCCATTGAGCTATTGAAAAATACATTCTGGCTTTCAAAAAAGTAACCCAGAGGGCATTTTCTCACATAGGCAAGGTCATGAACAACTGTCAAGTGAAGTTGAAATAGCAACAAATCAAATAGTAACAAAAAACATTTTTACAGAATTTTAAATCTTACAAAGCATTTTCATGTTCATTATCTAATTTAATCCCCAAATCAACGTCATGAGATAGTTATTATTTCCCCATTAGAAATGACCACATATTAAATCCTTAGTGATTGCTCAAGAAAAGCTGAAATCTTGAGTGTAACATCTATTAATGCCATGGTTGGGTGTTTTCCCATGGGAACACTGGATGCTAAAATCCACAGGGATTTTCAGCTCAAGATGGCAGACTAGGAAATATATTTACTTTCTGTTCCTCCTGAAACCATATCTAAATAAAACTGTAGAAATACCAAAATTAATCAACCAATAAAAGCCAAGATATTTTGGAAGTCATCAACCACAGAAAGATTTCAACACATTTCGAGAAGGCAAACAATGAAATGGAGGAGCCGTGAATAAAAGAATGAAGAAAAAAAGGCTGAACCTAAGTAAGGTCTGCACAAAGCCACTCAGCTTTTGCTGAGCTCTGGTTATAGTAAAGGGCAGAGGAAAGAAGAGGGGCTGAAAACAAGGAGACAAACGTCATTTTAGGAAAAACAGTTCATTTAATGAGCTCCAGGGAACACTCAGCCTGCTGCCATACTAACTCATGAATTACAAATGATGTACAAAAGAAACAAAAATCAAGACATTGTTTCTAACTGAACTCTTCTCAAATGAGATTGAGGAATTATGGTTCAATGCCACAGCTGTAAATCATTTCTGCTCTTGGAGAGGTTACAAAGGGCTTATAATATTTCCCTTTTGTTCAGACAGAATTTAGGTCTGAGCAAAAGCTTTTGTGTCCTCCAACCCCAACATTTATTGGGGATGGAAGCCCAGATTTGCTGGGACATACCATAAAAAGAATCTCATGAGCAGAGGGTCAAACTGATTTTGGAATATATGAATTATGTCCAATGTGAGTTTCAATAGGTTTTAAAATATATACATGCATACATATATATACATTTTTAATGATCTATATGATTTTGGGTTCTGAAACTTCTACATGTCACATGCGTGATACATAACAGACAATGTCAGCCCCAGGAGGGAGAAAACACTCCAATGAAGCAAGCCAAAGAAACAAGTTTTAAGCAAGGTCAAGTGATGTGTAGACCAGGATTGTTCAATTCCTACCTGTCATGCTGAAGCTTCCAGCTCCTGAATAACAACACATGCTTCCCTTGTCCTAGACAGCCAAGAGTATGTCTCCTCTCTTGGGCATAAGAATCTCTAGAGTTACATATCTGTAGTAAGAGTGGACCCAGCTGGCATACTCACAATGACCAAATTGTGTTGATCGTACTTTATACCAATACATCGCTCCACGCTGAAGTTGCAATAAATGATATATTTGCCTACTAGACATGAATGAGACGCCTTACTGGATATACTCCAGGAAGGCCAGAGAAGCTGGCTTCTAATCCATACGGAACAATTCACTGGTGAATTTCTTTCACGACAGCCCATGGTTTATCTAGAATATCATCTTTACATATCTGGATCCTTCAAACTAGACAAAGGGAAAATACGGGCTTCAAGCCTCAATTAGAAATATGGAATGGTGCCATGCTGACAACTGGTGGTCCCTGACCTGTATCTTCTGAGATTAGAACACAGTGTGGTGGATGACCAATTCATGCGTTTAACAAAGAAGACCTCCTACAGGGCAGTCTAGCTGTTCGTTACAGGTATGGCACTTAGGGCTAAGTACCATAAGGACTACAAGAGAAAAAGAAAAACAAGTAACACATGAAGCATATATGATAAGGAGGCACCACAGTCCAGAGCACGAGCTCTGGAATCACACAGGCTTGGATCGAATCCCGGCTAAGCCACTACCATCTATATACCCTGAAGGACAGGCCAAGGTTTAAATGTTGTTTTACCAGATTTCAAACCAGAAGTGAAGAAAGAACCTATCTGCCAGGAAGGGATATCGCGGGGTGCAGCATCCAGTCGGATCAGGGCTCTGCATCTCCTGCTCAGAAACTTTGGCCACCTGGCTCGTGGTGATGCTGGCAGCTGAGCAGCCCTGGAGAAGGCGATCCTGTCTCCAGGTCTCGCAGAGAAGCTGGGGAGGTCTCCGGACGAGGTGGCCCACACCCTGGTAAGCTCTGGCTGCCTCCTGCCCTCAGGTCTGAGCAGGCTCTGGCCTCTGGGCCCCGTGGTGGGGAAGGTCTGGCCGATACATACGCAGGGCTGAGAGGCCTGCAGAGCCAGTCCCCATGCAGGGTGAGCTCTGGAGGAGGCTTCCACAGTCCCCAACAGTCTCTGCTTGGTGGCCCATCTGGTGCCAAACACCTGCCACCCACAGCGAGAAGTCCCAGCCACTAGAAAGTCCAGAAGGGGCCCCACCCTTCGCCTTTGGGCCGGGGTTAAGCCACCAGCTGGGCTTGCATGTGACCGCTGCCTCACCCCATGCCCCGCCCACCCTTTCTCTGTGACACGTACAATGGATATGTCATAAAGCCAGGCTGAGCCAGTGTTATAAATTCAGAGGAGTTAGAATCTAGGAAGAAGCTCTCCCACTTTCACTCTCTGCTCTCAGATCAGGCAGGCAGTACCTCTAATATGGAAGCTATGGACACCACACCTCCTTCCCAGGCTGTCCTCTTCCATTCTGCTCCTGTTTTCCCCAGCACCCCATTGACGGCTTTGGCGGGCATCGGTGCTTCAGCAGGCAGCACCTCAGACCCCGAACCTATGGACACCACACCTCCTTCACACGCTGTCATCTTCCACTCTGCTCCTGTTTTCCCCAGCACCCCATTGACGGCTTGGGCGGGCATCGGTGCTTCAGCAGGCAGCACCTCAGACCCCGAACCTATGGACACCACAACTCCTTCACATGCTGTCATCTTCCACTCTGCTCCTGTTTTCCCCAGCACCCCATTGACGGCTTTGGCGGGCATCGGTGCTTCAGCAGGCAGCACCTCAGACCCCGAACCTATGGACACCACACCTCCTTCACATGCTGTCATCTTCCATTCTGCTCCTGTTTTCCCCAGCACCCCATTTACGGCTTTGGCGGGCATCGGTGCTTCAGCAGGAAGCACGTCAGACCCCGAACCCATGGACACCACACCTCCTTCACATGCTGTCATCTTCCATTCTGTTCCTGTTTTCCCCAGCACCCCATTGATGGCCCTGGCGGGCATCGGTACTTCCGCAGTCAGCACGTCTGACCCCGAACCTATGGACACCACACCTCCTTCCCAGGCTGTCATCTTCTATTCTGCTCCTGTTTTCTCCAGCACCCCATTTTCGGCTTTGGTGGGCATCGGTGCCTCAGCAGTCAGCACGTCTGACCCCGAACCCATGGACACCACACCTCCTTCCCAGGCTGTCATCTTCCATCCCGCTCCTCTTTACCCCAGCACCCCATTTACCGCTTAGGCCGGCACTGGTGCTTCAGCAGGCAGCACCTCTAACACCAAAGCTATGGACACCACACCTCCTTCCCAGGCTGTCATTTTCCAGTCTGCCCTGTCTCCAAGTAGAACCACTACCCATTTCTCACTGATGTTCCAAGTTCTGGGAACACACCACCCAGTGGTAGCGATGCCTCAGCCCATGCCTCGACTCATTTACCTGCAACGTGAGCCAACAGATAGACCAACACTTCAAAGTTATGACAGAAAATTGAGTAAGTTATACGCTTGGAATTTCATTTATTATTATTAACAAGCACAACTGTAGTGCTTAGACTATAACAAGTACTATTCTAAGGGCTTACCAAATATTAACTCACTTATTCCTCATAATGGCAACCCTAGTGGTAGGGAATATTCATAATGTTCACTTTTTGGGGGCAAACTGAGGCTCAGAGACGTTGAATAGCTTGCCTAATGCCACACAGTTAGTAGGTGGCAAAACCCGGGATTAAAACCAGACCATCTAGACTTTCATCACTTTGCTGTGTCACCTTATTATAAGTTGTGGTTAGGGAAGGGACTAAATTGACAAGACTCTGAACTAAAAGGAGAAGGGAGAAATGAGAAAATGAGTGATCCTAGAAACTAGAGAAGATTTAGGCTCAGAAATTTCTGGTGATGAGACCCAGAAGAACAAGAACTTGGTTGGAATGTTAACTTGGGGTAGTATCTGAATCCATTGAGAAATGGTTTTGTTCCCTGTAAAATTTAGAAAGGTCAGTTGGATGAAGATTAATGAAGACAAAAGTAGAAAGGAAAAGAAAAAGGTGCCTTAAGTGAGACATAACCACTCCCCTCTACGTACCCACAGGTTGTGTCCTGTGGGAAAGGATGGAGCTCTCTCTACTGGGTTGGTCACCAGACTGAACAAGGAGAAACATGGCAACAACTTTACTGGTTTTGATGATCCCTCAAAACCAAGGCTTCAGTTTCCAAGAACGACCTACGGTAGCATAACTAGTGTGTGCCACACATGCCACTAAGTGTGTTTCCAGTCACACATTTTAATTGGAGAAATACTTCCTATGAGGTAGGCATTAGTTCCCTATGGCTGCTGTAACAAATTACTACAAATGTGCTTGCTTCTAACAAAACACACTTATTTTCTTATGGTTCTGGAAGACAGAGGTCCAAAACCAGTTTCCCTGGGCTGAAACCAGGAGTCAACAGGGCCATCCATCCTCCTTCTAGAGGCTCTAAGTGAGAATCTCTTTCCTCGCCAGCATTCCTTCACTTCTGGCCACATCAATCCAACCCCAACTTCATCATCACATTCTCTTTGGGGTAAAAATTCCCTCTGCCTCTCTCTTACGAGAACACCGGTGGTTATATTTGGGCCCGTCCAGGTAGTCCAGGAGAATCTTCCCATCTGAGAACCATTACTTTCAACCCACTGGCAAAGTGCCTTCTGCCATTTAAGGTGACATTCACAGGTTCTGGAGAGTAGAATGTGGACATTTGGGGGCAATGGTATTATTCAGTCTACTACAAGGTAGATACTATTATCTTTCTCAGATGTAGGAAATGACGTTTAGGGAAGTAGTCTGTCTCAGGTCTACAATTTCCAGATTAGAGACTTACATTCTGCCACTGACACTTTAGGACACACCCTAAACAACTTTAATCTGTGTCCTTAACTACTGCATAATCCTTGGTTAAGAGTCACACTTAGGTATCAAGACCCAATTGAATACAACACAAGTACTGTCTCCTCTTTCACTATGTTTGCCTGGTGTACTGATGAATCTTGCCCAGAGCAGAAGAGTTCAGAAAATTGTTATGCAGGTTTACGAAGAGAAAGCATTTACTGTTTGATGTGCACGGAGGAACGGAAGGATTTTTCAAATAAAATAAAATAAAATATGCCACCAAATAGTCAATTGTCACAACAGAGGTAACCCCGTGGGAGTCATGAGGAGACTAAAATTATCTCCAATTGTGCAGGGCAGAAAAGTTTCACTGAAGGCAGGTGTAGTTCAGCCAAGCCCTAAAGCACAGAAGTAGGAATTTGGGTATGTACGAATGGGAAAAAAGACATTTGAGGCATGGGAAATAGTTTAATGCAGAATGGACGAGAAATATGCATTAGACCTTTTCTAAAACAACTGGCTTATTAACTCAGTAAATCGATTTAGTCAGTCAAACTAGCTTTAGCTGATTACTTATCCAGGGGATAGCTGTTGAGAGTAATTTTTGTCACAGAACAGTAAATAAAATGGTTGAACTATAGCTTTAGGCTTGCTAAGTGAAATAGATTGCTCTAGATGATTTTCAAGTGACTTACTTGGTAGTACTCACGAAATTGGGGGTTAACAATTGCTTAAGAAAACAAAGAGAATTGATTTTAAATAAAGTAGCTACTGTGTAAACTATCTGTTCAGTAGCTCATGTTAAACGGATGTTTATAATCCCCATTGGACAACCAACTACATTTTTGCAAATGGCAATGTGAATTGCTGTTGCATAAACTATAGCAATGACCACCTATGTAATTTATTGTCCGAAACAGAAATCTTCTAACAATACTGGTGTCCTAATAAAAATAAGCACGAAGGGAACACACAGTGGGTGTCTCCCGTGTGCCTGTGCATGCATCTATATCTCACTGAACCCTCATAACAGCCCCCAAGAGAGGGACCCTGGGTGTCCCCATGCTGCTTGTGGAGAAACAGGCACAGGAAGGTTCAATAGTCTATCTACCTAATGTCACACAGAGGGTGGCAGAGCCCGTTTTTAAACCACCTGTCTCCAATACCAGGTGCCAGGAGCCAGACTCAGTCTACGGCTCTCTTCTGCTCGCCTGGAGGTGAAACAGTGTGTCATGATTAGTCAAATCCCTTCTTCACTCATCAAGGTAGGTTGAACACCTGCACGTCCTCCAAGTAGCATGTAGCATAAGCAATAAGATGTTTGTCCCGTGATCGTCCAGGAACTTGGAATCAGCTGTGCCTGGTTAGGCTGAGCTGGTTTAGAGTGGAGAGGACCACCGATCTTCCACCTGGGCAAGTGCCTTTTGACCTCCTGCCATCAGAGGGCCGAAATCTCCAGCCTGAGAATGTGCTGAGCCCTGTAGCCTAGTTACGCCAGCTCAGAACAATGATGAGCACACCTTTTTCCAGTCACCTTTCCTCATGCTCCCCATGCCTCATACTGCCCTGCTTCTTTATTCTTTATCCCACAGATACCCAAAGCCCCTTGCCCTTGGGGAGGTGGTTTTGAGACCTATTGTCACGTCACGTCCTCGCTTGGCTGCCCTGTGAATAAACCTCCTCTTTGCTGCAAACCTCAGCATTTCAGTGTTTTGGCTTGCTGCGTCTCAGACAGAATGGTTAGGAGCAGTGGTACAGGTCCCTTGCCTGTGAGGGATGCTGGTTCCTAGTAGTCACGTTGCGGATGTTTTCTCCTCTCGGGGTGGGGGCGGGGCAGACATCCTGCTCTTCCGGAAAGGGAGAAACACAGGTGCCAAACCCTTGCCCTCAGCGTCACCGTCACCTAGGAGCTTGTTAGAAGCACAGAATCCAGGCCCCACCCAGAACTACTGAATACCAGCCTGCATTTAACAAGATCCACAAGAGAGGCATACCCATATTAAAGTTGGATAGGCACAAAGCTGTCTTCGTCTTCTCCACGGCTAATGAAAACGAAGCAAAGGTTCATCCCGAGCCGACTCTGCCTCAGTCACCTGGATATCACATGAGCTCATTTCATCCTCCCCAGAACCTGCAAATGAGACTGAGGGTCAGAGTGGTCTAGCACCCAAGGTTCCATAAAAGAACATGACCAAGGCTCACTGGAGCCCAGACTTCCAAAAAAGAAGGCCCCTGAGCACAGCATGGCACCACTGCAGCCCAAACCGTGGGCCTGGAGGGTAGGCCAGTTTCCCCACGCAGAGTTCACACCATTCGACAGATGCCCACAGCAGACCACAAGGCAATATGAGAAGTAAGTTCTGATTGTGGAATCTCTGAATTTTGAGATTTAAAGAAAAAAATCTGTTTTCGGGGGATGGTTAAAACAGTTCTACCAAGGAGTAAAGAGAGGGCATCTCAAGGCCCCTTCTGGACTTAGAATTTAATGCCTACTTATTGAGAAATGCTCCGTGCATTTGCTCAGCCCTACGTCGAGATGAAGTTCTCTGTGCCCTAGAATCTTAGGTTATAAAAAGGCCACAGAAATGGGTGAGACCTAAAAAATGCCAGAACAATGCAACGGCCTTAATCAGACTGTCTTTGCTTTGCCTTGCTTACTAGTCACTGACTTTAAACTGAATATGGTGTCATGTCTTTATGCTTCTTGAAGCTTTTTTTTTTTACAAAAGATCATATAAAGATTTTCTTCCATGGTAAGACTTTTATATTGTATTTTTCTTAAACTGGAGTGTGGTACATTTACCCTCCATCAGATGATTGCTTACAACTCACCTTGCTTTATTAAGAATACCGCTAGAGGCTTCTATGTCCCTACAAACAAAAATACATTTTCAGGCCCATTCAAGCCAATGAAAATCCAAGATTCCAGAGCACAAGATAATGAAAATTTTCTCTATCCTCATCTTTTACTACTTTTAACCTGTTAACAGTCCCTAAGTGTGTCAGATGAAAGCTGCTGTCATGGGAATTGACATCATTAACAGCATTCCATACAGATAAGTCTTGATTGTTCCAATTTCTCAAAAAGTTGGACACATTTACTGCCTCTATGACATCTCTAGGGTGTGTGGAAGAAATAAAAAAGAGGGCGTACAATGTATTTCTCAAAATATGCACACTAATAGTTTGCACATACAAACAGGGAAACCTTATAAATAATGTATGGGGAGCAAAGTATTGTCGGTAACAGACCTACTCATTTGGAAAGACAACACTGTCACCAAGTGTCCCCTCACCAAAACTGACTGGGAATGTTTAGGGGCCACCAAACCAGAGGTGGAGATTTTTAGGCACATTCTTGCCAGAAAAGAGAGCCTAGGGCATAAACCACTCAACTTGTTGGCACGAATGTCAGGGCAACCCAAGCAAGTGGATATAGAAGCCTACGTAATGCTTGGAAGTAGGAAGTTTTGGGGGACTACACCTGGGCTGGTACTGGCCTCCCTCCCCAAAGGGACAAGGAGAGCAGAAACCTGGATGGAGTCAAGAGAGCAAAAAGAAAGGCAAGGCTGGGTATGGAGCAACGAGTGGATCCAGGAGCATGTGTCTCAGAACTGCCGGGGCTCTGCAGACCAGCTGCATCCCCATTCTCCTTGACCCTCATTGGTGTAATGAACTCAGGGTGGGCGCATCCCGGCTGCCAAGTCACTTCCAACCGTCCATGGAGTTGACAGTTACTTGCTCACAGTGAACCAACCTCTCTGGACCTAAAAGCTACTGCAGGAGGCGACAGTGGAGAACAAGGTGACGAAAAGGACCAGATGTGAAGGAGGAAGAGACATTCAGTGGACCGACTGGGTGGACTGATGGTGTGGCATTAAGTCTGCAGAGCTAAAGGGGCCAGATGTAGAAAAGGGAAGGGGAACCATGAGGATATGGTTCCCTTTGTATAGATATTTCATCCTTATTTTGTATGCAAATTCATTCAATTTGCTCTGAGTGAAAAAGAGAGAACAAAATTATCCTTTAAACCATGTCAGTGACTTTATTTACCATCTCATTTGATGAGCTCATAGCCCAGGGTCAGAGGGAAATGGGAGCTGTGAGTCTGCCATCTCTCAGGAAGTCTCAGGCCTCAGAGGCCCCTCATAGCCAAACTACCTCACCTTTTGCACTTTTCAAGCAACGTTATTCCTAAGTGCGAGTCACCCTCTTCATCAGGTTCTCCAAGAAACAGCAATCTCTGCCAATGAGAGAGGAAAAATGGGCTACTTTGGCTTTCTGAGGCACACTATGTAGTTCTCCAAAATGGTACCTGCCTGGGGGATTTTTCAAGAAAATTAAGCATCCGTGGTGATTTGTTTGTCTTCACATAACGTATGACCCAGATGTGCTGAGAAATAAGAAAAGGACGAACGAATCAAGGGCAGCTGATCCAAGGAGGCAAGGGGCAACTTCCACAGCCTACGTGGAAAGCTAGAGGAAGGGAACATCCAGCTGGTGGGAGCTGAAGACAGGGGCCAGTCCTCCTTGGGCTCGGGATGCCACCGCCTCTTCCTACATCTTCACGCTCTCCTTCTCTGTTGGCCCCTCCCAGCCATATTAAAGAGCCACAAGGAAATGCTCTCCTCCGTTCCATTTTCCTGTCCTCCTATCCACCCCTCCCTTCTTTCCCTTTGCCATCAATTTCTTGACTTGCCCCCCATTTCTCCCCTCCTATCTACACTGCGATCTGGTTTGTGCCCCACTACTCCTGTGAAACTGATCTCCTTGAAGCCCCCAATGATTTCTCTGTTGACAAGTCCAGGGGACTACTTCTCAATCCTTATCTTTGTGACCGCCAAGCCGAGTTAGATCTTAAACAACGTCTCTGTCTTGAAACTCTCTTCCCTTGGCTTCTGCGCCACCTTTCCTTTCCTTTTCATGAGACCAATCACAACCAGTGCTGCAGATTCCATCGAATTAAGGAATGCTGTTGCCTACATGTGTGAATGAGCTAAAGTGAGTAAAGTACTGACGTAGAGGACACCTAAAGTGAAACGTCTTCATGTATGTCCACGTGGCTGAGCAGCAAGTTAACCTTTCATACGTGTGCTAAAGAAGAAGAGTTGGGTTTTATTTTATTGGCTTTTCCCTGGACGGTGTTGAATGACTATCATCTACAAGTTCAGGCTACTTTTTGCTGAGGATTAATGCACTGGGAGAGCTGAGAGAAAACTGAATAATAGAGCTGTCTTTTTCTTGAGCAGTTCACCTTAGTTTCCCAAACACTAAGTCTTTCTCTAATTCTTTCCCCTTTTTATTGTAGTAAAATGAACATAACACAAAATTCACCATTTGGATCGTTTTACAATTCACTGTACCATTCAGTGGAATTTACTACTGTCACAATGTTGTGCAACTATCACCACTGCCTAGCTGCAAAACATTTTCATCAACCAAGAGGAAACCTACACCCATTTTAAGGAGTCATTCCCTATTTCCCTCTCTTCCAAACCCCTGGCAACCACTAATGTATAATCTTTTCTGTGTGTATGGATTTGCCACCGCTGGACATTTCATATAAATGGAACCATACAATATGTAGCCTTTCATGCCTGACTTCTTTCACTTAGTTGCATCCATCATGTAGCATGTATCAGAAATCCACTCACTGTTATGGCTGAATCCTTCATACTGTTTGAATACAAAATTAAAACTACGTTGAGAGTGAAGCTCTGTTTTAATGGCACATCTATTAGGCCAATTCATTGAAAAAAGCTGAAGATGGAGATATTGTTGTGAAATGATAATCGTTGAGAAGCCTCAGCCAATTGGATAATGAAAAGTTTGGGAAATGTTGCAAAAAGTTATCTGATTTATATTAAAAGCCTATTAAACAAGGATTCAGGAGATTGTCTTTTTCTTGCAGGTAACTTAAATGAGGCAGAAAGAAATAACTGCCCTTTAAAACACAGTTTGAAAGGATTCTATTTATTCTTAATAGACGAATGGGAGGGAGTACAGGAAGTTCACATCCAATATGGACTCCCTGTCCAAACACTGTTTGTCGTTCTAGCCACCACTATCGAATTATATTTCTTGAGAGTAAGGCAGCTCAATTCCTGCATATTACTTTCTAAACTTCATCCATCAAATCCATTAATACAGTATAAACAAGAGTTGTTCATGTTTAAGTGCAGTTCAAATATCAGGTATAAAGAACCCCCAGTAAGAAAAAGAATCCTATATCTCTTGCCAGAATGTGGTCAGCTCTGGGGTGCTCTGCTAGCTGAAAGACACATTCATTATTAAGAGGATAGAGGCTGTTTAAGAGGGATGAGAGCCAAAAAATTTAAACTACATATATGTGTTAAGAACAGTGCTAGTTTATCTCATATTCTATATCAGTCAAGGCTCAACATTTTACATACATGAAAAGCAACGTAAAAAGTGTATTAGTAGGACTTCCTTGTTGGCGCAGTGGTTAAGGATCCACCTGCCAGTGCACGGGACACACGTTTGAGCCCTGGTCCGGGAAGACCCCACATGCCACGGAGCAACTAAGACCATGTGCCACAACTACTGAGCCTGCGTGCTAGAGCCCGTGAACCACAGCTACGGAAGCCCACGCACCTAGACCCCGTGCTCAGCAACAACGAGTAGCCACCACTATGAGAAGCCCGCGTACTGCAACAAAGAGTAGCCCCCACTCACCGCAACTAGAGAAAGCCCGCGCACAGCAATGAAGAGCCTACGCAGCCAAAGATAAATAAATAAATACGTCTATTTGAAAAAAAAGTGTTTTAGTAACTTACTAAAAGGCACGCAATCAGTAAACGTGAGCAAGAATTCAATCCCAAATCTGTCACACTGAAGTTTAAGCTAATACTCGAGATTAATAAAAACAGCACTAAATTAAAGTTCAGAGATATTTTTTATTTCATACTTTCACTAATGCTCTTTGGAGATAAATCATTTCATTTATATGGGCCTTAGTTTTCACAACTGTAATAGTTGGAAGCTTGACTAGATGATCTGTATGTAGTCTTCCAATTCTAAAATGTTCCACTAATTTGGATTCCTACAATAATTGCCCTTGCAATACATGCATGCTGCCACCAAGTAGCAGTAGAGACTACTAGTTCCTTTTTTATCCCTAGTGGGGGTGCATTTTGACAGCAGACTTATCCGTCAATAGTACAACCTGTTAGTATAACTATAAGATAACAAAATAATCTGGTATTCTTTCCTGTAAAAGAGAAGCTTTACATTGTGTCTGTGAATCGTACCAGAATCACCTGTAGGTTTATAAATATAGAGGAAATCCTGAACCCATTGAATGAGAATCTTCAGAGACAGGACTTGGGCATCTGGAATTTTGGGCTCCCATCATTCATATATTTTATTTCATTTAATTTTGCCTATGTACAATATTTGTCACATCCTTTTGAATCTTTAAAAGTTTCTTTCTGTTTTAAATTTTAGAATATTCCATAATCTTCACCTACTTTTCATAAGGTGTTATCTGTTATGTTTATGCGATCTTGTGCTTCTCCTGGTTAAGACTTCTTTCTTTCCTTTTTTTTTTTTTCGTGGCCCTGCCTCATGTCTTGCAGGATCTTAGTTCCCTGACATGGGATTGGACTCCAGGGCCCCAGCAGTGAAAGCGCCATGTTCTAAACACTGGACCACCAGGGAAGTCCCAAGATTTCAGTTTTAAATGACTTTTTTCCCACTCTAATTCATTCCTGGGATCAGTTTCATGTTTGGACATTAAAGCAACCTTGCATTGCCAGAATAAAGCTACTTTGATTTTGATATATGATTGTTTTACATACCATGGATACAGTTTGTGCTTCTCTTTACACATTTTGCATGTATGTTCAAAGGAGAAACTTGCCTGTGATTCTATTCTTGTAATATCCTTTATAGATTATTTTTAAGATTCTATACTTTATTTTTTATTTATTTATTTTTGGCTGCAGTGGGTCTTAATTGCTGCATGCATGCTTTCTCTAGTTTTGGCGAGTGGGGGTCTATTCTTTGTTGCAGTGAGTAGGCTTCTCATTGCAGCCTTCTAACCCCATGGACTTCTGACCCCATTTGTCAGTGCTACTTCAGTTCCTTACCCCTTCCCTTCTGACCCTGGGCAGTGAAATCCTCTTTCTGTGGCTGGCCTGCGGCAGAAAGTCAATGAGGCAAGAGTAGGCTTGGAGTATCCAAGGAGCAGAAAGGATGTCAGCGTGTGAAAAACAGAGCGAGCAAATTGGATAGGAGAAGGAAACAGTCAGAGAGGAAACAGAGACCCAGATTTCTAGGTCTGTGGAGGCACTCTGAGGACTTTGCATTTTCTGTGAAGAAGCCACTGAAGAAATTTGAGTGACATGATCTGACTTATGTTTTAACAAGATCTCTCTGGATGCCACCTTGATTAGAGACTGTAGGAGAGCAAGGACAAGCCCCAGAAGACCAACAGTTGATTCAAAGAAGTGATTACTCAAACATGGTCCCCTTCCTCAATGAGGACGCAGGGCAGGAATCGGCAAATAATGGCCACAAATCAAATCAGGCTCTCAGCCTGGATCTGTGGGACTGTGAGCTAATAATGGTTCTCACGTTCAGAAAGCTTGTTGAAGAAGAAAGAGGAGGAGAAGCTACAGAAACTGTATATGGCCCACAAAGCCTAAGATAGTTAAAATCCAGAAGATGCTTTCCAACACCTGATGTAAAGCATGTGGCTGGTAGGAGGTCCTCAACCAAATTTGGAAGAGGAATACATGAGTCAGTTCGTTCCTGAAAACACTGTAAAGTGATAGGGGTCAAGAAACATTTACCCCTTCACCCTTAACCTTCACAAATGATGCCAGTTCCATTGAGCTATTGAAAAATACATTCTGGCTTTCAAAAAAGTAACCCAGAGGGCATTTTCTCACATAGGCAAGGTCATGAACAACTGTCAAGTGAAGTTGAAATAGCAACAAATCAAATAGTAACAAAAAACATTTTTACAGAATTTTAAATCTTACAAAGCATTTTCATGTTCATTATCTAATTTAATCCCCAAATCAACGTCATGAGATAGTTATTATTTCCCCATTAGAAATGACCACATATTAAATCCTTAGTGATTGCTCAAGAAAAGCTGAAATCTTGAGTGTAACATCTATTAATGCCATGGTTGGGTGTTTTCCCATGGGAACACTGGATGCTAAAATCCACAGGGATTTTCAGCTCAAGATGGCAGACTAGGAAATATATTTACTTTCTGTTCCTCCTGAAACCATATCTAAATAAAACTGTAGAAATACCAAAATTAATCAACCAATAAAAGCCAAGATATTTTGGAAGTCATCAACCACAGAAAGATTTCAACACATTTCGAGAAGGCAAACAATGAAATGGAGGAGCCGTGAATAAAAGAATGAAGAAAAAAAGGCTGAACCTAAGTAAGGTCTGCACAAAGCCACTCAGCTTTTGCTGAGCTCTGGTTATAGTAAAGGGCAGAGGAAAGAAGAGGGGCTGAAAACAAGGAGACAAACGTCATTTTAGGAAAAACAGTTCATTTAATGAGCTCCAGGGAACACTCAGCCTGCTGCCATACTAACTCATGAATTACAAATGATGTACAAAAGAAACAAAAATCAAGACATTGTTTCTAACTGAACTCTTCTCAAATGAGATTGAGGAATTATGGTTCAATGCCACAGCTGTAAATCATTTCTGCTCTTGGAGAGGTTACAAAGGGCTTATAATATTTCCCTTTTGTTCAGACAGAATTTAGGTCTGAGCAAAAGCTTTTGTGTCCTCCAACCCCAACATTTATTGGGGATGGAAGCCCAGATTTGCTGGGACATACCATAAAAAGAATCTCATGAGCAGAGGGTCAAACTGATTTTGGAATATATGAATTATGTCCAATGTGAGTTTCAATAGGTTTTAAAATATATACATGCATACATATATATACATTTTTAATGATCTATATGATTTTGGGTTCTGAAACTTCTACATGTCACATGCGTGATACATAACAGACAATGTCAGCCCCAGGAGGGAGAAAACACTCCAATGAAGCAAGCCAAAGAAACAAGTTTTAAGCAAGGTCAAGTGATGTGTAGACCAGGATTGTTCAATTCCTACCTGTCATGCTGAAGCTTCCAGCTCCTGAATAACAACACATGCTTCCCTTGTCCTAGACAGCCAAGAGTATGTCTCCTCTCTTGGGCATAAGAATCTCTAGAGTTACATATCTGTAGTAAGAGTGGACCCAGCTGGCATACTCACAATGACCAAATTGTGTTGATCGTACTTTATACCAATACATCGCTCCACGCTGAAGTTGCAATAAATGATATATTTGCCTACTAGACATGAATGAGACGCCTTACTGGATATACTCCAGGAAGGCCAGAGAAGCTGGCTTCTAATCCATACGGAACAATTCACTGGTGAATTTCTTTCACGACAGCCCATGGTTTATCTAGAATATCATCTTTACATATCTGGATCCTTCAAACTAGACAAAGGGAAAATACGGGCTTCAAGCCTCAATTAGAAATATGGAATGGTGCCATGCTGACAACTGGTGGTCCCTGACCTGTATCTTCTGAGATTAGAACACAGTGTGGTGGATGACCAATTCATGCGTTTAACAAAGAAGACCTCCTACAGGGCAGTCTAGCTGTTCGTTACAGGTATGGCACTTAGGGCTAAGTACCATAAGGACTACAAGAGAAAAAGAAAAACAAGTAACACATGAAGCATATATGATAAGGAGGCACCACAGTCCAGAGCACGAGCTCTGGAATCACACAGGCTTGGATCGAATCCCGGCTAAGCCACTACCATCTATATACCCTGAAGGACAGGCCAAGGTTTAAATGTTGTTTTACCAGATTTCAAACCAGAAGTGAAGAAAGAACCTATCTGCCAGGAAGGGATATCGCGGGGTGCAGCATCCAGTCGGATCAGGGCTCTGAATCTCCTGCTCAGAAACTTTGGCCACCTGGCTCGTGGTGATGCTGGCAGCTGAGCAGCCCTGGAGAAGGCGATCCTGTCTCCAGGTCTCGCAGAGAAGCTGGGGAGGTCTCCGGACGAGGTGGCCCACACCCTGGTAAGCTCTGGCTGCCTCCTGCCCTCAGGTCTGAGCAGGCTCTGGCCTCTGGGCCCCGTGGTGGGGAAGGTCTGGCCGATACATACGCAGGGCTGAGAGGCCTGCAGAGCCAGTCCCCATGCAGGGTGAGCTCTGGAGGAGGCTTCCACAGTCCCCAACAGTCTCTGCTTGGTGGCCCATCTGGTGCCAAACACCTGCCACCCACAGCGAGAAGTCCCAGCCACTAGAAAGTCCAGAAGGGGCCCCACCCTTCGCCTTTGGGCCGGGGTTAAGCCACCAGCTGGGCTTGCATGTGACCGCTGCCTCACCCCATGCCCCGCCCACCCTTTCTCTGTGACACGTACAATGGATATGTCATAAAGCCAGGCTGAGCCAGTGTTATAAATTCAGAGGAGTTAGAATCTAGGAAGAAGCTCTCCCACTTTCACTCTCTGCTCTCAGATCAGGCAGGCAGTACCTCTAATATGGAAGCTATGGACACCACACCTCCTTCCCAGGCTGTCCTCTTCCATTCTGCTCCTGTTTTCCCCAGCACCCCATTGACGGCTTTGGCGGGCATCGGTGCTTCAGCAGGCAGCACCTCAGACCCCGAACCTATGGACACCACACCTCCTTCACACGCTGTCATCTTCCACTCTGCTCCTGTTTTCCCCAGCACCCCATTGACGGCTTTGGCGGGCATCGGTGCTTCAGCAGGCAGCACCTCAGACCCCGAAACTATGGACACCACACCTCCTTCACACGCTGTCATCTTCCACTCTGCTCCTGTTTTCCCCAGCACCCCATTGACGGCTTGGGCGGGCATCGGTGCTTCAGCAGGCAGCACCTCAGACCCCGAACCTATGGACACCACAACTCCTTCACATGCTGTCATCTTCCACTCTGCTCCTGTTTTCCCCAGCACCCCATTGACGGCTTTGGCGGGCATCGGTGCTTCAGCAGGCAGCACCTCAGACCCCGAACCTATGGACACCACACCTCCTTCACATGCTGTCATCTTCCATTCTGCTCCTGTTTTCCCCAGCACCCCATTTACGGCTTTGGCGGGCATCGGTGCTTCAGCAGGAAGCACGTCAGACCCCGAACCTATGGACACCACACCTCCTTCACATGCTGTCATCTTCCATTCTGTTCCTGTTTTCCCCAGCACCCCATTGATGGCCCTGGCGGGCATCGGTACTTCCGCAGTCAGCACGTCTGACCCCGAACCTATGGACACCACACCTCCTTCCCAGGCTGTCATCTTCTATTCTGCTCCTGTTTTCTCCAGCACCCCATTTTCGGCTTTGGCGGGCATCGGTGCTTCAGCAGGCAGCACCTCAGACCCCGAACCTATGGACACCACACCTCCTTCACACGCTGTCATCTTCCACTCTGCTCCTGTTTTCCCCAGCACCCCATTGACGGCTTGGGCGGGCATCGGTGCCTCAGCAGTCAGCACGTCTGACCCCGAACCCATGGACACCACACCTCCTTCCCAGGCTGTCATCTTCCATCCCGCTCCTCTTTACCCCAGCACCCCATTTACCGCTTAGGCCGGCACTGGTGCTTCAGCAGGCAGCACCTCTAACACCAAAGCTATGGACACCACACCTCCTTCCCAGGCTGTCATTTTCCAGTCTGCCCTGTCTCCAAGTAGAACCACTACCCATTTCTCACTGATGTTCCAAGTTCTGGGAACACACCACCCAGTGGTAGCGATGCCTCAGCCCATGCCTCGACTCATTTACCTGCAACGTGAGCCAACAGATAGACCAACACTTCAAAGTTATGACAGAAAATTGAGTAAGTTATACGCTTGGAATTTCATTTATTATTATTAACAAGCACAACTGTAGTGCTTAGACTATAACAAGTACTATTCTAAGGGCTTACCAAATATTAACTCACTTATTCCTCATAATGGCAACCCTAGTGGTAGGGAATATTCATAATGTTCACTTTTTGGGGGCAAACTGAGGCTCAGAGACGTTGAATAGCTTGCCTAATGCCACACAGTTAGTAGGTGGCAAAACCCGGGATTAAAACCAGACCATCTAGACTTTCATCACTTTGCTGTGTCACCTTATTATAAGTTGTGGTTAGGGAAGGGACTAAATTGACAAGACTCTGAACTAAAAGGAGAAGGGAGAAATGAGAAAATGAGTGATCCTAGAAACTAGAGAAGATTTAGGCTCAGAAATTTCTGGTGATGAGACCCAGAAGAACAAGAACTTGGTTGGAATGTTAACTTGGGGTAGTATCTGAATCCATTGAGAAATGGTTTTGTTCCCTGTAAAATTTAGAAAGGTCAGTTGGATGAAGATTAATGAAGACAAAAGTAGAAAGGAAAAGAAAAAGGTGCCTTAAGTGAGACATAACCACTCCCCTCTACGTACCCACAGGTTGTGTCCTGTGGGAAAGGATGGAGCTCTCTCTACTGGGTTGGTCACCAGACTGAACAAGGAGAAACATGGCAACAACTTTACTGGTTTTGATGATCCCTCAAAACCAAGGCTTCAGTTTCCAAGAACGACCTACGGTAGCATAACTAGTGTGTGCCACACATGCCACTAAGTGTGTTTCCAGTCACACATTTTAATTGGAGAAATACTTCCTATGAGGTAGGCATTAGTTCCCTATGGCTGCTGTAACAAATTACTACAAATGTGCTTGCTTCTAACAAAACACACTTATTTTCTTATGGTTCTGGAAGACAGAGGTCCAAAACCAGTTTCCCTGGGCTGAAACCAGGAGTCAACAGGGCCATCCATCCTCCTTCTAGAGGCTCTAAGTGAGAATCTCTTTCCTCGCCAGCATTCCTTCACTTCTGGCCACATCAATCCAACCCCAACTTCATCATCACATTCTCTTTGGGGTAAAAATTCCCTCTGCCTCTCTCTTACGAGAACACCGGTGGTTATATTTGGGCCCGTCCAGGTAGTCCAGGAGAATCTTCCCATCTGAGAACCATTACTTTCAACCCACTGGCAAAGTGCCTTCTGCCATTTAAGGTGACATTCACAGGTTCTGGAGAGTAGAATGTGGACATTTGGGGGCAATGGTATTATTCAGTCTACTACAAGGTAGATACTATTATCTTTCTCAGATGTAGGAAATGACGTTTAGGGAAGTAGTCTGTCTCAGGTCTACAATTTCCAGATTAGAGACTTACATTCTGCCACTGACACTTTAGGACACACCCTAAACAACTTTAATCTGTGTCCTTAACTACTGCATAATCCTTGGTTAAGAGTCACACTTAGGTATCAAGACCCAATTGAATACAACACAAGTACTGTCTCCTCTTTCACTATGTTTGCCTGGTGTACTGATGAATCTTGCCCAGAGCAGAAGAGTTCAGAAAATTGTTATGCAGGTTTACGAAGAGAAAGCATTTACTGTTTGATGTGCACGGAGGAACGGAAGGATTTTTCAAATAAAATAAAATAAAATATGCCACCAAATAGTCAATTGTCACAACAGAGGTAACCCCGTGGGAGTCATGAGGAGACTAAAATTATCTCCAATTGTGCAGGGCAGAAAAGTTTCACTGAAGGCAGGTGTAGTTCAGCCAAGCCCTAAAGCACAGAAGTAGGAATTTGGGTATGTACGAATGGGAAAAAAGACATTTGAGGCATGGGAAATAGTTTAATGCAGAATGGACGAGAAATATGCATTAGACCTTTTCTAAAACAACTGGCTTATTAACTCAGTAAATCGATTTAGTCAGTCAAACTAGCTTTAGCTGATTACTTATCCAGGGGATAGCTGTTGAGAGTAATTTTTGTCACAGAACAGTAAATAAAATGGTTGAACTATAGCTTTAGGCTTGCTAAGTGAAATAGATTGCTCTAGATGATTTTCAAGTGACTTACTTGGTAGTACTCACGAAATTGGGGGTTAACAATTGCTTAAGAAAACAAAGAGAATTGATTTTAAATAAAGTAGCTACTGTGTAAACTATCTGTTCAGTAGCTCATGTTAAACGGATGTTTATAATCCCCATTGGACAACCAACTACATTTTTGCAAATGGCAATGTGAATTGCTGTTGCATAAACTATAGCAATGACCACCTATGTAATTTATTGTCCGAAACAGAAATCTTCTAACAATACTGGTGTCCTAATAAAAATAAGCACGAAGGGAACACACAGTGGGTGTCTCCCGTGTGCCTGTGCATGCATCTATATCTCACTGAACCCTCATAACAGCCCCCAAGAGAGGGACCCTGGGTGTCCCCATGCTGCTTGTGGAGAAACAGGCACAGGAAGGTTCAATAGTCTATCTACCTAATGTCACACAGAGGGTGGCAGAGCCCGTTTTTAAACCACCTGTCTCCAATACCAGGTGCCAGGAGCCAGACTCAGTCTACGGCTCTCTTCTGCTCGCCTGGAGGTGAAACAGTGTGTCATGATTAGTCAAATCCCTTCTTCACTCATCAAGGTAGGTTGAACACCTGCACGTCCTCCAAGTAGCATGTAGCATAAGCAATAAGATGTTTGTCCCGTGATCGTCCAGGAACTTGGAATCAGCTGTGCCTGGTTAGGCTGAGCTGGTTTAGAGTGGAGAGGACCACCGATCTTCCACCTGGGCAAGTGCCTTTTGACCTCCTGCCATCAGAGGGCCGAAATCTCCAGCCTGAGAATGTGCTGAGCCCTGTAGCCTAGTTACGCCAGCTCAGAACAATGATGAGCACACCTTTTTCCAGTCACCTTTCCTCATGCTCCCCATGCCTCATACTGCCCTGCTTCTTTATTCTTTATCCCACAGATACCCAAAGCCCCTTGCCCTTGGGGAGGTGGTTTTGAGACCTATTGTCACGTCACGTCCTCGCTTGGCTGCCCTGTGAATAAACCTCCTCTTTGCTGCAAACCTCAGCATTTCAGTGTTTTGGCTTGCTGCGTCTCAGACAGAATGGTTAGGAGCAGTGGTACAGGTCCCTTGCCTGTGAGGGATGCTGGTTCCTAGTAGTCACGTTGCGGATGTTTTCTCCTCTCGGGGTGGGGGCGGGGCAGACATCCTGCTCTTCCGGAAAGGGAGAAACACAGGTGCCAAACCCTTGCCCTCAGCGTCACCGTCACCTAGGAGCTTGTTAGAAGCACAGAATCCAGGCCCCACCCAGAACTACTGAATACCAGCCTGCATTTAACAAGATCCACAAGAGAGGCATACCCATATTAAAGTTGGATAGGCACAAAGCTGTCTTCGTCTTCTCCACGGCTAATGAAAACGAAGCAAAGGTTCATCCCGAGCCGACTCTGCCTCAGTCACCTGGATATCACATGAGCTCATTTCATCCTCCCCAGAACCTGCAAATGAGACTGAGGGTCAGAGTGGTCTAGCACCCAAGGTTCCATAAAAGAACATGACCAAGGCTCACTGGAGCCCAGACTTCCAAAAAAGAAGGCCCCTGAGCACAGCATGGCACCACTGCAGCCCAAACCGTGGGCCTGGAGGGTAGGCCAGTTTCCCCACGCAGAGTTCACACCATTCGACAGATGCCCACAGCAGACCACAAGGCAATATGAGAAGTAAGTTCTGATTGTGGAATCTCTGAATTTTGAGATTTAAAGAAAAAAATCTGTTTTCGGGGGATGGTTAAAACAGTTCTACCAAGGAGTAAAGAGAGGGCATCTCAAGGCCCCTTCTGGACTTAGAATTTAATGCCTACTTATTGAGAAATGCTCCGTGCATTTGCTCAGCCCTACGTCGAGATGAAGTTCTCTGTGCCCTAGAATCTTAGGTTATAAAAAGGCCACAGAAATGGGTGAGACCTAAAAAATGCCAGAACAATGCAACGGCCTTAATCAGACTGTCTTTGCTTTGCCTTGCTTACTAGTCACTGACTTTAAACTGAATATGGTGTCATGTCTTTATGCTTCTTGAAGCTTTTTTTTTTTACAAAAGATCATATAAAGATTTTCTTCCATGGTAAGACTTTTATATTGTATTTTTCTTAAACTGGAGTGTGGTACATTTACCCTCCATCAGATGATTGCTTACAACTCACCTTGCTTTATTAAGAATACCGCTAGAGGCTTCTATGTCCCTACAAACAAAAATACATTTTCAGGCCCATTCAAGCCAATGAAAATCCAAGATTCCAGAGCACAAGATAATGAAAATTTTCTCTATCCTCATCTTTTACTACTTTTAACCTGTTAACAGTCCCTAAGTGTGTCAGATGAAAGCTGCTGTCATGGGAATTGACATCATTAACAGCATTCCATACAGATAAGTCTTGATTGTTCCAATTTCTCAAAAAGTTGGACACATTTACTGCCTCTATGACATCTCTAGGGTGTGTGGAAGAAATAAAAAAGAGGGCGTACAATGTATTTCTCAAAATATGCACACTAATAGTTTGCACATACAAACAGGGAAACCTTATAAATAATGTATGGGGAGCAAAGTATTGTCGGTAACAGACCTACTCATTTGGAAAGACAACACTGTCACCAAGTGTCCCCTCACCAAAACTGACTGGGAATGTTTAGGGGCCACCAAACCAGAGGTGGAGATTTTTAGGCACATTCTTGCCAGAAAAGAGAGCCTAGGGCATAAACCACTCAACTTGTTGGCACGAATGTCAGGGCAACCCAAGCAAGTGGATATAGAAGCCTACGTAATGCTTGGAAGTAGGAAGTTTTGGGGGACTACACCTGGGCTGGTACTGGCCTCCCTCCCCAAAGGGACAAGGAGAGCAGAAACCTGGATGGAGTCAAGAGAGCAAAAAGAAAGGCAAGGCTGGGTATGGAGCAACGAGTGGATCCAGGAGCATGTGTCTCAGAACTGCCGGGGCTCTGCAGACCAGCTGCATCCCCATTCTCCTTGACCCTCATTGGTGTAATGAACTCAGGGTGGGCGCATCCCGGCTGCCAAGTCACTTCCAACCGTCCATGGAGTTGACAGTTACTTGCTCACAGTGAACCAACCTCTCTGGACCTAAAAGCTACTGCAGGAGGCGACAGTGGAGAACAAGGTGACGAAAAGGACCAGATGTGAAGGAGGAAGAGACATTCAGTGGACCGACTGGGTGGACTGATGGTGTGGCATTAAGTCTGCAGAGCTAAAGGGGCCAGATGTAGAAAAGGGAAGGGGAACCATGAGGATATGGTTCCCTTTGTATAGATATTTCATCCTTATTTTGTATGCAAATTCATTCAATTTGCTCTGAGTGAAAAAGAGAGAACAAAATTATCCTTTAAACCATGTCAGTGACTTTATTTACCATCTCATTTGATGAGCTCATAGCCCAGGGTCAGAGGGAAATGGGAGCTGTGAGTCTGCCATCTCTCAGGAAGTCTCAGGCCTCAGAGGCCCCTCATAGCCAAACTACCTCACCTTTTGCACTTTTCAAGCAACGTTATTCCTAAGTGCGAGTCACCCTCTTCATCAGGTTCTCCAAGAAACAGCAATCTCTGCCAATGAGAGAGGAAAAATGGGCTACTTTGGCTTTCTGAGGCACACTATGTAGTTCTCCAAAATGGTACCTGCCTGGGGGATTTTTCAAGAAAATTAAGCATCCGTGGTGATTTGTTTGTCTTCACATAACGTATGACCCAGATGTGCTGAGAAATAAGAAAAGGACGAACGAATCAAGGGCAGCTGATCCAAGGAGGCAAGGGGCAACTTCCACAGCCTACGTGGAAAGCTAGAGGAAGGGAACATCCAGCTGGTGGGAGCTGAAGACAGGGGCCAGTCCTCCTTGGGCTCGGGATGCCACCGCCTCTTCCTACATCTTCACGCTCTCCTTCTCTGTTGGCCCCTCCCAGCCATATTAAAGAGCCACAAGGAAATGCTCTCCTCCGTTCCATTTTCCTGTCCTCCTATCCACCCCTCCCTTCTTTCCCTTTGCCATCAATTTCTTGACTTGCCCCCCATTTCTCCCCTCCTATCTACACTGCGATCTGGTTTGTGCCCCACTACTCCTGTGAAACTGATCTCCTTGAAGCCCCCAATGATTTCTCTGTTGACAAGTCCAGGGGACTACTTCTCAATCCTTATCTTTGTGACCGCCAAGCCGAGTTAGATCTTAAACAACGTCTCTGTCTTGAAACTCTCTTCCCTTGGCTTCTGCGCCACCTTTCCTTTCCTTTTCATGAGACCAATCACAACCAGTGCTGCAGATTCCATCGAATTAAGGAATGCTGTTGCCTACATGTGTGAATGAGCTAAAGTGAGTAAAGTACTGACGTAGAGGACACCTAAAGTGAAACGTCTTCATGTATGTCCACGTGGCTGAGCAGCAAGTTAACCTTTCATACGTGTGCTAAAGAAGAAGAGTTGGGTTTTATTTTATTGGCTTTTCCCTGGACGGTGTTGAATGACTATCATCTACAAGTTCAGGCTACTTTTTGCTGAGGATTAATGCACTGGGAGAGCTGAGAGAAAACTGAATAATAGAGCTGTCTTTTTCTTGAGCAGTTCACCTTAGTTTCCCAAACACTAAGTCTTTCTCTAATTCTTTCCCCTTTTTATTGTAGTAAAATGAACATAACACAAAATTCACCATTTGGATCGTTTTACAATTCACTGTACCATTCAGTGGAATTTACTACTGTCACAATGTTGTGCAACTATCACCACTGCCTAGCTGCAAAACATTTTCATCAACCAAGAGGAAACCTACACCCATTTTAAGGAGTCATTCCCTATTTCCCTCTCTTCCAAACCCCTGGCAACCACTAATGTATAATCTTTTCTGTGTGTATGGATTTGCCACCGCTGGACATTTCATATAAATGGAACCATACAATATGTAGCCTTTCATGCCTGACTTCTTTCACTTAGTTGCATCCATCATGTAGCATGTATCAGAAATCCACTCACTGTTATGGCTGAATCCTTCATACTGTTTGAATACAAAATTAAAACTACGTTGAGAGTGAAGCTCTGTTTTAATGGCACATCTATTAGGCCAATTCATTGAAAAAAGCTGAAGATGGAGATATTGTTGTGAAATGATAATCGTTGAGAAGCCTCAGCCAATTGGATAATGAAAAGTTTGGGAAATGTTGCAAAAAGTTATCTGATTTATATTAAAAGCCTATTAAACAAGGATTCAGGAGATTGTCTTTTTCTTGCAGGTAACTTAAATGAGGCAGAAAGAAATAACTGCCCTTTAAAACACAGTTTGAAAGGATTCTATTTATTCTTAATAGACGAATGGGAGGGAGTACAGGAAGTTCACATCCAATATGGACTCCCTGTCCAAACACTGTTTGTCGTTCTAGCCACCACTATCGAATTATATTTCTTGAGAGTAAGGCAGCTCAATTCCTGCATATTACTTTCTAAACTTCATCCATCAAATCCATTAATACAGTATAAACAAGAGTTGTTCATGTTTAAGTGCAGTTCAAATATCAGGTATAAAGAACCCCCAGTAAGAAAAAGAATCCTATATCTCTTGCCAGAATGTGGTCAGCTCTGGGGTGCTCTGCTAGCTGAAAGACACATTCATTATTAAGAGGATAGAGGCTGTTTAAGAGGGATGAGAGCCAAAAAATTTAAACTACATATATGTGTTAAGAACAGTGCTAGTTTATCTCATATTCTATATCAGTCAAGGCTCAACATTTTACATACATGAAAAGCAACGTAAAAAGTGTATTAGTAGGACTTCCTTGTTGGCGCAGTGGTTAAGGATCCACCTGCCAGTGCACGGGACACACGTTTGAGCCCTGGTCCGGGAAGACCCCACATGCCACGGAGCAACTAAGACCATGTGCCACAACTACTGAGCCTGCGTGCTAGAGCCCGTGAACCACAGCTACGGAAGCCCACGCACCTAGACCCCGTGCTCAGCAACAACGAGTAGCCACCACTATGAGAAGCCCGCGTACTGCAACAAAGAGTAGCCCCCACTCACCGCAACTAGAGAAAGCCCGCGCACAGCAATGAAGAGCCTACGCAGCCAAAGATAAATAAATAAATACGTCTATTTGAAAAAAAAGTGTTTTAGTAACTTACTAAAAGGCACGCAATCAGTAAACGTGAGCAAGAATTCAATCCCAAATCTGTCACACTGAAGTTTAAGCTAATACTCGAGATTAATAAAAACAGCACTAAATTAAAGTTCAGAGATATTTTTTATTTCATACTTTCACTAATGCTCTTTGGAGATAAATCATTTCATTTATATGGGCCTTAGTTTTCACAACTGTAATAGTTGGAAGCTTGACTAGATGATCTGTATGTAGTCTTCCAATTCTAAAATGTTCCACTAATTTGGATTCCTACAATAATTGCCCTTGCAATACATGCATGCTGCCACCAAGTAGCAGTAGAGACTACTAGTTCCTTTTTTATCCCTAGTGGGGGTGCATTTTGACAGCAGACTTATCCGTCAATAGTACAACCTGTTAGTATAACTATAAGATAACAAAATAATCTGGTATTCTTTCCTGTAAAAGAGAAGCTTTACATTGTGTCTGTGAATCGTACCAGAATCACCTGTAGGTTTATAAATATAGAGGAAATCCTGAACCCATTGAATGAGAATCTTCAGAGACAGGACTTGGGCATCTGGAATTTTGGGCTCCCATCATTCATATATTTTATTTCATTTAATTTTGCCTATGTACAATATTTGTCACATCCTTTTGAATCTTTAAAAGTTTCTTTCTGTTTTAAATTTTAGAATATTCCATAATCTTCACCTACTTTTCATAAGGTGTTATCTGTTATGTTTATGCGATCTTGTGCTTCTCCTGGTTAAGACTTCTTTCTTTCCTTTTTTTTTTTTTCGTGGCCCTGCCTCATGTCTTGCAGGATCTTAGTTCCCTGACATGGGATTGGACTCCAGGGCCCCAGCAGTGAAAGCGCCATGTTCTAAACACTGGACCACCAGGGAAGTCCCAAGATTTCAGTTTTAAATGACTTTTTTCCCACTCTAATTCATTCCTGGGATCAGTTTCATGTTTGGACATTAAAGCAACCTTGCATTGCCAGAATAAAGCTACTTTGATTTTGATATATGATTGTTTTACATACCATGGATACAGTTTGTGCTTCTCTTTACACATTTTGCATGTATGTTCAAAGGAGAAACTTGCCTGTGATTCTATTCTTGTAATATCCTTTATAGATTATTTTTAAGATTCTATACTTTATTTTTTATTTATTTATTTTTGGCTGCAGTGGGTCTTAATTGCTGCATGCATGCTTTCTCTAGTTTTGGCGAGTGGGGGTCTATTCTTTGTTGCAGTGAGTAGGCTTCTCATTGCAGCCTTCTAACCCCATGGACTTCTGACCCCATTTGTCAGTGCTACTTCAGTTCCTTACCCCTTCCCTTCTGACCCTGGGCAGTGAAATCCTCTTTCTGTGGCTGGCCTGCGGCAGAAAGTCAATGAGGCAAGAGTAGGCTTGGAGTATCCAAGGAGCAGAAAGGATGTCAGCGTGTGAAAAACAGAGCGAGCAAATTGGATAGGAGAAGGAAACAGTCAGAGAGGAAACAGAGACCCAGATTTCTAGGTCTGTGGAGGCACTCTGAGGACTTTGCATTTTCTGTGAAGAAGCCACTGAAGAAATTTGAGTGACATGATCTGACTTATGTTTTAACAAGATCTCTCTGGATGCCACCTTGATTAGAGACTGTAGGAGAGCAAGGACAAGCCCCAGAAGACCAACAGTTGATTCAAAGAAGTGATTACTCAAACATGGTCCCCTTCCTCAATGAGGACGCAGGGCAGGAATCGGCAAATAATGGCCACAAATCAAATCAGGCTCTCAGCCTGGATCTGTGGGACTGTGAGCTAATAATGGTTCTCACGTTCAGAAAGCTTGTTGAAGAAGAAAGAGGAGGAGAAGCTACAGAAACTGTATATGGCCCACAAAGCCTAAGATAGTTAAAATCCAGAAGATGCTTTCCAACACCTGATGTAAAGCATGTGGCTGGTAGGAGGTCCTCAACCAAATTTGGAAGAGGAATACATGAGTCAGTTCGTTCCTGAAAACACTGTAAAGTGATAGGGGTCAAGAAACATTTACCCCTTCACCCTTAACCTTCACAAATGATGCCAGTTCCATTGAGCTATTGAAAAATACATTCTGGCTTTCAAAAAAGTAACCCAGAGGGCATTTTCTCACATAGGCAAGGTCATGAACAACTGTCAAGTGAAGTTGAAATAGCAACAAATCAAATAGTAACAAAAAACATTTTTACAGAATTTTAAATCTTACAAAGCATTTTCATGTTCATTATCTAATTTAATCCCCAAATCAACGTCATGAGATAGTTATTATTTCCCCATTAGAAATGACCACATATTAAATCCTTAGTGATTGCTCAAGAAAAGCTGAAATCTTGAGTGTAACATCTATTAATGCCATGGTTGGGTGTTTTCCCATGGGAACACTGGATGCTAAAATCCACAGGGATTTTCAGCTCAAGATGGCAGACTAGGAAATATATTTACTTTCTGTTCCTCCTGAAACCATATCTAAATAAAACTGTAGAAATACCAAAATTAATCAACCAATAAAAGCCAAGATATTTTGGAAGTCATCAACCACAGAAAGATTTCAACACATTTCGAGAAGGCAAACAATGAAATGGAGGAGCCGTGAATAAAAGAATGAAGAAAAAAAGGCTGAACCTAAGTAAGGTCTGCACAAAGCCACTCAGCTTTTGCTGAGCTCTGGTTATAGTAAAGGGCAGAGGAAAGAAGAGGGGCTGAAAACAAGGAGACAAACGTCATTTTAGGAAAAACAGTTCATTTAATGAGCTCCAGGGAACACTCAGCCTGCTGCCATACTAACTCATGAATTACAAATGATGTACAAAAGAAACAAAAATCAAGACATTGTTTCTAACTGAACTCTTCTCAAATGAGATTGAGGAATTATGGTTCAATGCCACAGCTGTAAATCATTTCTGCTCTTGGAGAGGTTACAAAGGGCTTATAATATTTCCCTTTTGTTCAGACAGAATTTAGGTCTGAGCAAAAGCTTTTGTGTCCTCCAACCCCAACATTTATTGGGGATGGAAGCCCAGATTTGCTGGGACATACCATAAAAAGAATCTCATGAGCAGAGGGTCAAACTGATTTTGGAATATATGAATTATGTCCAATGTGAGTTTCAATAGGTTTTAAAATATATACATGCATACATATATATACATTTTTAATGATCTATATGATTTTGGGTTCTGAAACTTCTACATGTCACATGCGTGATACATAACAGACAATGTCAGCCCCAGGAGGGAGAAAACACTCCAATGAAGCAAGCCAAAGAAACAAGTTTTAAGCAAGGTCAAGTGATGTGTAGACCAGGATTGTTCAATTCCTACCTGTCATGCTGAAGCTTCCAGCTCCTGAATAACAACACATGCTTCCCTTGTCCTAGACAGCCAAGAGTATGTCTCCTCTCTTGGGCATAAGAATCTCTAGAGTTACATATCTGTAGTAAGAGTGGACCCAGCTGGCATACTCACAATGACCAAATTGTGTTGATCGTACTTTATACCAATACATCGCTCCACGCTGAAGTTGCAATAAATGATATATTTGCCTACTAGACATGAATGAGACGCCTTACTGGATATACTCCAGGAAGGCCAGAGAAGCTGGCTTCTAATCCATACGGAACAATTCACTGGTGAATTTCTTTCACGACAGCCCATGGTTTATCTAGAATATCATCTTTACATATCTGGATCCTTCAAACTAGACAAAGGGAAAATACGGGCTTCAAGCCTCAATTAGAAATATGGAATGGTGCCATGCTGACAACTGGTGGTCCCTGACCTGTATCTTCTGAGATTAGAACACAGTGTGGTGGATGACCAATTCATGCGTTTAACAAAGAAGACCTCCTACAGGGCAGTCTAGCTGTTCGTTACAGGTATGGCACTTAGGGCTAAGTACCATAAGGACTACAAGAGAAAAAGAAAAACAAGTAACACATGAAGCATATATGATAAGGAGGCACCACAGTCCAGAGCACGAGCTCTGGAATCACACAGGCTTGGATCGAATCCCGGCTAAGCCACTACCATCTATATACCCTGAAGGACAGGCCAAGGTTTAAATGTTGTTTTACCAGATTTCAAACCAGAAGTGAAGAAAGAACCTATCTGCCAGGAAGGGATATCGCGGGGTGCAGCATCCAGTCGGATCAGGGCTCTGAATCTCCTGCTCAGAAACTTTGGCCACCTGGCTCGTGGTGATGCTGGCAGCTGAGCAGCCCTGGAGAAGGCGATCCTGTCTCCAGGTCTCGCAGAGAAGCTGGGGAGGTCTCCGGACGAGGTGGCCCACACCCTGGTAAGCTCTGGCTGCCTCCTGCCCTCAGGTCTGAGCAGGCTCTGGCCTCTGGGCCCCGTGGTGGGGAAGGTCTGGCCGATACATACGCAGGGCTGAGAGGCCTGCAGAGCCAGTCCCCATGCAGGGTGAGCTCTGGAGGAGGCTTCCACAGTCCCCAACAGTCTCTGCTTGGTGGCCCATCTGGTGCCAAACACCTGCCACCCACAGCGAGAAGTCCCAGCCACTAGAAAGTCCAGAAGGGGCCCCACCCTTCGCCTTTGGGCCGGGGTTAAGCCACCAGCTGGGCTTGCATGTGACCGCTGCCTCACCCCATGCCCCGCCCACCCTTTCTCTGTGACACGTACAATGGATATGTCATAAAGCCAGGCTGAGCCAGTGTTATAAATTCAGAGGAGTTAGAATCTAGGAAGAAGCTCTCCCACTTTCACTCTCTGCTCTCAGATCAGGCAGGCAGTACCTCTAATATGGAAGCTATGGACACCACACCTCCTTCCCAGGCTGTCCTCTTCCATTCTGCTCCTGTTTTCCCCAGCACCCCATTGACGGCTTTGGCGGGCATCGGTGCTTCAGCAGGCAGCACCTCAGACCCCGAACCTATGGACACCACACCTCCTTCACACGCTGTCATCTTCCACTCTGCTCCTGTTTTCCCCAGCACCCCATTGACGGCTTTGGCGGGCATCGGTGCTTCAGCAGGCAGCACCTCAGACCCCGAAACTATGGACACCACACCTCCTTCACACGCTGTCATCTTCCACTCTGCTCCTGTTTTCCCCAGCACCCCATTGACGGCTTGGGCGGGCATCGGTGCTTCAGCAGGCAGCACCTCAGACCCCGAACCTATGGACACCACAACTCCTTCACATGCTGTCATCTTCCACTCTGCTCCTGTTTTCCCCAGCACCCCATTGACGGCTTTGGCGGGCATCGGTGCTTCAGCAGGCAGCACCTCAGACCCCGAACCTATGGACACCACACCTCCTTCACATGCTGTCATCTTCCATTCTGCTCCTGTTTTCCCCAGCACCCCATTTACGGCTTTGGCGGGCATCGGTGCTTCAGCAGGAAGCACGTCAGACCCCGAACCTATGGACACCACACCTCCTTCACATGCTGTCATCTTCCATTCTGTTCCTGTTTTCCCCAGCACCCCATTGATGGCCCTGGCGGGCATCGGTACTTCCGCAGTCAGCACGTCTGACCCCGAACCTATGGACACCACACCTCCTTCCCAGGCTGTCATCTTCTATTCTGCTCCTGTTTTCTCCAGCACCCCATTTTCGGCTTTGGTGGGCATCGGTGCCTCAGCAGTCAGCACGTCTGACCCCGAACCCATGGACACCACACCTCCTTCCCAGGCTGTCATCTTCCATCCCGCTCCTCTTTACCCCAGCACCCCATTTACCGCTTAGGCCGGCACTGGTGCTTCAGCAGGCAGCACCTCTAACACCAAAGCTATGGACACCACACCTCCTTCCCAGGCTGTCATTTTCCAGTCTGCCCTGTCTCCAAGTAGAACCACTACCCATTTCTCACTGATGTTCCAAGTTCTGGGAACACACCACCCAGTGGTAGCGATGCCTCAGCCCATGCCTCGACTCATTTACCTGCAACGTGAGCCAACAGATAGACCAACACTTCAAAGTTATGACAGAAAATTGAGTAAGTTATACGCTTGGAATTTCATTTATTATTATTAACAAGCACAACTGTAGTGCTTAGACTATAACAAGTACTATTCTAAGGGCTTACCAAATATTAACTCACTTATTCCTCATAATGGCAACCCTAGTGGTAGGGAATATTCATAATGTTCACTTTTTGGGGGCAAACTGAGGCTCAGAGACGTTGAATAGCTTGCCTAATGCCACACAGTTAGTAGGTGGCAAAACCCGGGATTAAAACCAGACCATCTAGACTTTCATCACTTTGCTGTGTCACCTTATTATAAGTTGTGGTTAGGGAAGGGACTAAATTGACAAGACTCTGAACTAAAAGGAGAAGGGAGAAATGAGAAAATGAGTGATCCTAGAAACTAGAGAAGATTTAGGCTCAGAAATTTCTGGTGATGAGACCCAGAAGAACAAGAACTTGGTTGGAATGTTAACTTGGGGTAGTATCTGAATCCATTGAGAAATGGTTTTGTTCCCTGTAAAATTTAGAAAGGTCAGTTGGATGAAGATTAATGAAGACAAAAGTAGAAAGGAAAAGAAAAAGGTGCCTTAAGTGAGACATAACCACTCCCCTCTACGTACCCACAGGTTGTGTCCTGTGGGAAAGGATGGAGCTCTCTCTACTGGGTTGGTCACCAGACTGAACAAGGAGAAACATGGCAACAACTTTACTGGTTTTGATGATCCCTCAAAACCAAGGCTTCAGTTTCCAAGAACGACCTACGGTAGCATAACTAGTGTGTGCCACACATGCCACTAAGTGTGTTTCCAGTCACACATTTTAATTGGAGAAATACTTCCTATGAGGTAGGCATTAGTTCCCTATGGCTGCTGTAACAAATTACTACAAATGTGCTTGCTTCTAACAAAACACACTTATTTTCTTATGGTTCTGGAAGACAGAGGTCCAAAACCAGTTTCCCTGGGCTGAAACCAGGAGTCAACAGGGCCATCCATCCTCCTTCTAGAGGCTCTAAGTGAGAATCTCTTTCCTCGCCAGCATTCCTTCACTTCTGGCCACATCAATCCAACCCCAACTTCATCATCACATTCTCTTTGGGGTAAAAATTCCCTCTGCCTCTCTCTTACGAGAACACCGGTGGTTATATTTGGGCCCGTCCAGGTAGTCCAGGAGAATCTTCCCATCTGAGAACCATTACTTTCAACCCACTGGCAAAGTGCCTTCTGCCATTTAAGGTGACATTCACAGGTTCTGGAGAGTAGAATGTGGACATTTGGGGGCAATGGTATTATTCAGTCTACTACAAGGTAGATACTATTATCTTTCTCAGATGTAGGAAATGACGTTTAGGGAAGTAGTCTGTCTCAGGTCTACAATTTCCAGATTAGAGACTTACATTCTGCCACTGACACTTTAGGACACACCCTAAACAACTTTAATCTGTGTCCTTAACTACTGCATAATCCTTGGTTAAGAGTCACACTTAGGTATCAAGACCCAATTGAATACAACACAAGTACTGTCTCCTCTTTCACTATGTTTGCCTGGTGTACTGATGAATCTTGCCCAGAGCAGAAGAGTTCAGAAAATTGTTATGCAGGTTTACGAAGAGAAAGCATTTACTGTTTGATGTGCACGGAGGAACGGAAGGATTTTTCAAATAAAATAAAATAAAATATGCCACCAAATAGTCAATTGTCACAACAGAGGTAACCCCGTGGGAGTCATGAGGAGACTAAAATTATCTCCAATTGTGCAGGGCAGAAAAGTTTCACTGAAGGCAGGTGTAGTTCAGCCAAGCCCTAAAGCACAGAAGTAGGAATTTGGGTATGTACGAATGGGAAAAAAGACATTTGAGGCATGGGAAATAGTTTAATGCAGAATGGACGAGAAATATGCATTAGACCTTTTCTAAAACAACTGGCTTATTAACTCAGTAAATCGATTTAGTCAGTCAAACTAGCTTTAGCTGATTACTTATCCAGGGGATAGCTGTTGAGAGTAATTTTTGTCACAGAACAGTAAATAAAATGGTTGAACTATAGCTTTAGGCTTGCTAAGTGAAATAGATTGCTCTAGATGATTTTCAAGTGACTTACTTGGTAGTACTCACGAAATTGGGGGTTAACAATTGCTTAAGAAAACAAAGAGAATTGATTTTAAATAAAGTAGCTACTGTGTAAACTATCTGTTCAGTAGCTCATGTTAAACGGATGTTTATAATCCCCATTGGACAACCAACTACATTTTTGCAAATGGCAATGTGAATTGCTGTTGCATAAACTATAGCAATGACCACCTATGTAATTTATTGTCCGAAACAGAAATCTTCTAACAATACTGGTGTCCTAATAAAAATAAGCACGAAGGGAACACACAGTGGGTGTCTCCCGTGTGCCTGTGCATGCATCTATATCTCACTGAACCCTCATAACAGCCCCCAAGAGAGGGACCCTGGGTGTCCCCATGCTGCTTGTGGAGAAACAGGCACAGGAAGGTTCAATAGTCTATCTACCTAATGTCACACAGAGGGTGGCAGAGCCCGTTTTTAAACCACCTGTCTCCAATACCAGGTGCCAGGAGCCAGACTCAGTCTACGGCTCTCTTCTGCTCGCCTGGAGGTGAAACAGTGTGTCATGATTAGTCAAATCCCTTCTTCACTCATCAAGGTAGGTTGAACACCTGCACGTCCTCCAAGTAGCATGTAGCATAAGCAATAAGATGTTTGTCCCGTGATCGTCCAGGAACTTGGAATCAGCTGTGCCTGGTTAGGCTGAGCTGGTTTAGAGTGGAGAGGACCACCGATCTTCCACCTGGGCAAGTGCCTTTTGACCTCCTGCCATCAGAGGGCCGAAATCTCCAGCCTGAGAATGTGCTGAGCCCTGTAGCCTAGTTACGCCAGCTCAGAACAATGATGAGCACACCTTTTTCCAGTCACCTTTCCTCATGCTCCCCATGCCTCATACTGCCCTGCTTCTTTATTCTTTATCCCACAGATACCCAAAGCCCCTTGCCCTTGGGGAGGTGGTTTTGAGACCTATTGTCACGTCACGTCCTCGCTTGGCTGCCCTGTGAATAAACCTCCTCTTTGCTGCAAACCTCAGCATTTCAGTGTTTTGGCTTGCTGCGTCTCAGACAGAATGGTTAGGAGCAGTGGTACAGGTCCCTTGCCTGTGAGGGATGCTGGTTCCTAGTAGTCACGTTGCGGATGTTTTCTCCTCTCGGGGTGGGGGCGGGGCAGACATCCTGCTCTTCCGGAAAGGGAGAAACACAGGTGCCAAACCCTTGCCCTCAGCGTCACCGTCACCTAGGAGCTTGTTAGAAGCACAGAATCCAGGCCCCACCCAGAACTACTGAATACCAGCCTGCATTTAACAAGATCCACAAGAGAGGCATACCCATATTAAAGTTGGATAGGCACAAAGCTGTCTTCGTCTTCTCCACGGCTAATGAAAACGAAGCAAAGGTTCATCCCGAGCCGACTCTGCCTCAGTCACCTGGATATCACATGAGCTCATTTCATCCTCCCCAGAACCTGCAAATGAGACTGAGGGTCAGAGTGGTCTAGCACCCAAGGTTCCATAAAAGAACATGACCAAGGCTCACTGGAGCCCAGACTTCCAAAAAAGAAGGCCCCTGAGCACAGCATGGCACCACTGCAGCCCAAACCGTGGGCCTGGAGGGTAGGCCAGTTTCCCCACGCAGAGTTCACACCATTCGACAGATGCCCACAGCAGACCACAAGGCAATATGAGAAGTAAGTTCTGATTGTGGAATCTCTGAATTTTGAGATTTAAAGAAAAAAATCTGTTTTCGGGGGATGGTTAAAACAGTTCTACCAAGGAGTAAAGAGAGGGCATCTCAAGGCCCCTTCTGGACTTAGAATTTAATGCCTACTTATTGAGAAATGCTCCGTGCATTTGCTCAGCCCTACGTCGAGATGAAGTTCTCTGTGCCCTAGAATCTTAGGTTATAAAAAGGCCACAGAAATGGGTGAGACCTAAAAAATGCCAGAACAATGCAACGGCCTTAATCAGACTGTCTTTGCTTTGCCTTGCTTACTAGTCACTGACTTTAAACTGAATATGGTGTCATGTCTTTATGCTTCTTGAAGCTTTTTTTTTTTTACAAAAGATCATATAAAGATTTTCTTCCATGGTAAGACTTTTATATTGTATTTTTCTTAAACTGGAGTGTGGTACATTTACCCTCCATCAGATGATTGCTTACAACTCACCTTGCTTTATTAAGAATACCGCTAGAGGCTTCTATGTCCCTACAAACAAAAATACATTTTCAGGCCCATTCAAGCCAATGAAAATCCAAGATTCCAGAGCACAAGATAATGAAAATTTTCTCTATCCTCATCTTTTACTACTTTTAACCTGTTAACAGTCCCTAAGTGTGTCAGATGAAAGCTGCTGTCATGGGAATTGACATCATTAACAGCATTCCATACAGATAAGTCTTGATTGTTCCAATTTCTCAAAAAGTTGGACACATTTACTGCCTCTATGACATCTCTAGGGTGTGTGGAAGAAATAAAAAAGAGGGCGTACAATGTATTTCTCAAAATATGCACACTAATAGTTTGCACATACAAACAGGGAAACCTTATAAATAATGTATGGGGAGCAAAGTATTGTCGGTAACAGACCTACTCATTTGGAAAGACAACACTGTCACCAAGTGTCCCCTCACCAAAACTGACTGGGAATGTTTAGGGGCCACCAAACCAGAGGTGGAGATTTTTAGGCACATTCTTGCCAGAAAAGAGAGCCTAGGGCATAAACCACTCAACTTGTTGGCACGAATGTCAGGGCAACCCAAGCAAGTGGATATAGAAGCCTACGTAATGCTTGGAAGTAGGAAGTTTTGGGGGACTACACCTGGGCTGGTACTGGCCTCCCTCCCCAAAGGGACAAGGAGAGCAGAAACCTGGATGGAGTCAAGAGAGCAAAAAGAAAGGCAAGGCTGGGTATGGAGCAACGAGTGGATCCAGGAGCATGTGTCTCAGAACTGCCGGGGCTCTGCAGACCAGCTGCATCCCCATTCTCCTTGACCCTCATTGGTGTAATGAACTCAGGGTGGGCGCATCCCGGCTGCCAAGTCACTTCCAACCGTCCATGGAGTTGACAGTTACTTGCTCACAGTGAACCAACCTCTCTGGACCTAAAAGCTACTGCAGGAGGCGACAGTGGAGAACAAGGTGACGAAAAGGACCAGATGTGAAGGAGGAAGAGACATTCAGTGGACCGACTGGGTGGACTGATGGTGTGGCATTAAGTCTGCAGAGCTAAAGGGGCCAGATGTAGAAAAGGGAAGGGGAACCATGAGGATATGGTTCCCTTTGTATAGATATTTCATCCTTATTTTGTATGCAAATTCATTCAATTTGCTCTGAGTGAAAAAGAGAGAACAAAATTATCCTTTAAACCATGTCAGTGACTTTATTTACCATCTCATTTGATGAGCTCATAGCCCAGGGTCAGAGGGAAATGGGAGCTGTGAGTCTGCCATCTCTCAGGAAGTCTCAGGCCTCAGAGGCCCCTCATAGCCAAACTACCTCACCTTTTGCACTTTTCAAGCAACGTTATTCCTAAGTGCGAGTCACCCTCTTCATCAGGTTCTCCAAGAAACAGCAATCTCTGCCAATGAGAGAGGAAAAATGGGCTACTTTGGCTTTCTGAGGCACACTATGTAGTTCTCCAAAATGGTACCTGCCTGGGGGATTTTTCAAGAAAATTAAGCATCCGTGGTGATTTGTTTGTCTTCACATAACGTATGACCCAGATGTGCTGAGAAATAAGAAAAGGACGAACGAATCAAGGGCAGCTGATCCAAGGAGGCAAGGGGCAACTTCCACAGCCTACGTGGAAAGCTAGAGGAAGGGAACATCCAGCTGGTGGGAGCTGAAGACAGGGGCCAGTCCTCCTTGGGCTCGGGATGCCACCGCCTCTTCCTACATCTTCACGCTCTCCTTCTCTGTTGGCCCCTCCCAGCCATATTAAAGAGCCACAAGGAAATGCTCTCCTCCGTTCCATTTTCCTGTCCTCCTATCCACCCCTCCCTTCTTTCCCTTTGCCATCAATTTCTTGACTTGCCCCCCATTTCTCCCCTCCTATCTACACTGCGATCTGGTTTGTGCCCCACTACTCCTGTGAAACTGATCTCCTTGAAGCCCCCAATGATTTCTCTGTTGACAAGTCCAGGGGACTACTTCTCAATCCTTATCTTTGTGACCGCCAAGCCGAGTTAGATCTTAAACAACGTCTCTGTCTTGAAACTCTCTTCCCTTGGCTTCTGCGCCACCTTTCCTTTCCTTTTCATGAGACCAATCACAACCAGTGCTGCAGATTCCATCGAATTAAGGAATGCTGTTGCCTACATGTGTGAATGAGCTAAAGTGAGTAAAGTACTGACGTAGAGGACACCTAAAGTGAAACGTCTTCATGTATGTCCACGTGGCTGAGCAGCAAGTTAACCTTTCATACGTGTGCTAAAGAAGAAGAGTTGGGTTTTATTTTATTGGCTTTTCCCTGGACGGTGTTGAATGACTATCATCTACAAGTTCAGGCTACTTTTTGCTGAGGATTAATGCACTGGGAGAGCTGAGAGAAAACTGAATAATAGAGCTGTCTTTTTCTTGAGCAGTTCACCTTAGTTTCCCAAACACTAAGTCTTTCTCTAATTCTTTCCCCTTTTTATTGTAGTAAAATGAACATAACACAAAATTCACCATTTGGATCGTTTTACAATTCACTGTACCATTCAGTGGAATTTACTACTGTCACAATGTTGTGCAACTATCACCACTGCCTAGCTGCAAAACATTTTCATCAACCAAGAGGAAACCTACACCCATTTTAAGGAGTCATTCCCTATTTCCCTCTCTTCCAAACCCCTGGCAACCACTAATGTATAATCTTTTCTGTGTGTATGGATTTGCCACCGCTGGACATTTCATATAAATGGAACCATACAATATGTAGCCTTTCATGCCTGACTTCTTTCACTTAGTTGCATCCATCATGTAGCATGTATCAGAAATCCACTCACTGTTATGGCTGAATCCTTCATACTGTTTGAATACAAAATTAAAACTACGTTGAGAGTGAAGCTCTGTTTTAATGGCACATCTATTAGGCCAATTCATTGAAAAAAGCTGAAGATGGAGATATTGTTGTGAAATGATAATCGTTGAGAAGCCTCAGCCAATTGGATAATGAAAAGTTTGGGAAATGTTGCAAAAAGTTATCTGATTTATATTAAAAGCCTATTAAACAAGGATTCAGGAGATTGTCTTTTTCTTGCAGGTAACTTAAATGAGGCAGAAAGAAATAACTGCCCTTTAAAACACAGTTTGAAAGGATTCTATTTATTCTTAATAGACGAATGGGAGGGAGTACAGGAAGTTCACATCCAATATGGACTCCCTGTCCAAACACTGTTTGTCGTTCTAGCCACCACTATCGAATTATATTTCTTGAGAGTAAGGCAGCTCAATTCCTGCATATTACTTTCTAAACTTCATCCATCAAATCCATTAATACAGTATAAACAAGAGTTGTTCATGTTTAAGTGCAGTTCAAATATCAGGTATAAAGAACCCCCAGTAAGAAAAAGAATCCTATATCTCTTGCCAGAATGTGGTCAGCTCTGGGGTGCTCTGCTAGCTGAAAGACACATTCATTATTAAGAGGATAGAGGCTGTTTAAGAGGGATGAGAGCCAAAAAATTTAAACTACATATATGTGTTAAGAACAGTGCTAGTTTATCTCATATTCTATATCAGTCAAGGCTCAACATTTTACATACATGAAAAGCAACGTAAAAAGTGTATTAGTAGGACTTCCTTGTTGGCGCAGTGGTTAAGGATCCACCTGCCAGTGCACGGGACACACGTTTGAGCCCTGGTCCGGGAAGACCCCACATGCCACGGAGCAACTAAGACCATGTGCCACAACTACTGAGCCTGCGTGCTAGAGCCCGTGAACCACAGCTACGGAAGCCCACGCACCTAGACCCCGTGCTCAGCAACAACGAGTAGCCACCACTATGAGAAGCCCGCGTACTGCAACAAAGAGTAGCCCCCACTCACCGCAACTAGAGAAAGCCCGCGCACAGCAATGAAGAGCCTACGCAGCCAAAGATAAATAAATAAATACGTCTATTTGAAAAAAAAGTGTTTTAGTAACTTACTAAAAGGCACGCAATCAGTAAACGTGAGCAAGAATTCAATCCCAAATCTGTCACACTGAAGTTTAAGCTAATACTCGAGATTAATAAAAACAGCACTAAATTAAAGTTCAGAGATATTTTTTATTTCATACTTTCACTAATGCTCTTTGGAGATAAATCATTTCATTTATATGGGCCTTAGTTTTCACAACTGTAATAGTTGGAAGCTTGACTAGATGATCTGTATGTAGTCTTCCAATTCTAAAATGTTCCACTAATTTGGATTCCTACAATAATTGCCCTTGCAATACATGCATGCTGCCACCAAGTAGCAGTAGAGACTACTAGTTCCTTTTTTATCCCTAGTGGGGGTGCATTTTGACAGCAGACTTATCCGTCAATAGTACAACCTGTTAGTATAACTATAAGATAACAAAATAATCTGGTATTCTTTCCTGTAAAAGAGAAGCTTTACATTGTGTCTGTGAATCGTACCAGAATCACCTGTAGGTTTATAAATATAGAGGAAATCCTGAACCCATTGAATGAGAATCTTCAGAGACAGGACTTGGGCATCTGGAATTTTGGGCTCCCATCATTCATATATTTTATTTCATTTAATTTTGCCTATGTACAATATTTGTCACATCCTTTTGAATCTTTAAAAGTTTCTTTCTGTTTTAAATTTTAGAATATTCCATAATCTTCACCTACTTTTCATAAGGTGTTATCTGTTATGTTTATGCGATCTTGTGCTTCTCCTGGTTAAGACTTCTTTCTTTCCTTTTTTTTTTTTTCGTGGCCCTGCCTCATGTCTTGCAGGATCTTAGTTCCCTGACATGGGATTGGACTCCAGGGCCCCAGCAGTGAAAGCGCCATGTTCTAAACACTGGACCACCAGGGAAGTCCCAAGATTTCAGTTTTAAATGACTTTTTTCCCACTCTAATTCATTCCTGGGATCAGTTTCATGTTTGGACATTAAAGCAACCTTGCATTGCCAGAATAAAGCTACTTTGATTTTGATATATGATTGTTTTACATACCATGGATACAGTTTGTGCTTCTCTTTACACATTTTGCATGTATGTTCAAAGGAGAAACTTGCCTGTGATTCTATTCTTGTAATATCCTTTATAGATTATTTTTAAGATTCTATACTTTATTTTTTATTTATTTATTTTTGGCTGCAGTGGGTCTTAATTGCTGCATGCATGCTTTCTCTAGTTTTGGCGAGTGGGGGTCTATTCTTTGTTGCAGTGAGTAGGCTTCTCATTGCAGCCTTCTAACCCCATGGACTTCTGACCCCATTTGTCAGTGCTACTTCAGTTCCTTACCCCTTCCCTTCTGACCCTGGGCAGTGAAATCCTCTTTCTGTGGCTGGCCTGCGGCAGAAAGTCAATGAGGCAAGAGTAGGCTTGGAGTATCCAAGGAGCAGAAAGGATGTCAGCGTGTGAAAAACAGAGCGAGCAAATTGGATAGGAGAAGGAAACAGTCAGAGAGGAAACAGAGACCCAGATTTCTAGGTCTGTGGAGGCACTCTGAGGACTTTGCATTTTCTGTGAAGAAGCCACTGAAGAAATTTGAGTGACATGATCTGACTTATGTTTTAACAAGATCTCTCTGGATGCCACCTTGATTAGAGACTGTAGGAGAGCAAGGACAAGCCCCAGAAGACCAACAGTTGATTCAAAGAAGTGATTACTCAAACATGGTCCCCTTCCTCAATGAGGACGCAGGGCAGGAATCGGCAAATAATGGCCACAAATCAAATCAGGCTCTCAGCCTGGATCTGTGGGACTGTGAGCTAATAATGGTTCTCACGTTCAGAAAGCTTGTTGAAGAAGAAAGAGGAGGAGAAGCTACAGAAACTGTATATGGCCCACAAAGCCTAAGATAGTTAAAATCCAGAAGATGCTTTCCAACACCTGATGTAAAGCATGTGGCTGGTAGGAGGTCCTCAACCAAATTTGGAAGAGGAATACATGAGTCAGTTCGTTCCTGAAAACACTGTAAAGTGATAGGGGTCAAGAAACATTTACCCCTTCACCCTTAACCTTCACAAATGATGCCAGTTCCATTGAGCTATTGAAAAATACATTCTGGCTTTCAAAAAAGTAACCCAGAGGGCATTTTCTCACATAGGCAAGGTCATGAACAACTGTCAAGTGAAGTTGAAATAGCAACAAATCAAATAGTAACAAAAAACATTTTTACAGAATTTTAAATCTTACAAAGCATTTTCATGTTCATTATCTAATTTAATCCCCAAATCAACGTCATGAGATAGTTATTATTTCCCCATTAGAAATGACCACATATTAAATCCTTAGTGATTGCTCAAGAAAAGCTGAAATCTTGAGTGTAACATCTATTAATGCCATGGTTGGGTGTTTTCCCATGGGAACACTGGATGCTAAAATCCACAGGGATTTTCAGCTCAAGATGGCAGACTAGGAAATATATTTACTTTCTGTTCCTCCTGAAACCATATCTAAATAAAACTGTAGAAATACCAAAATTAATCAACCAATAAAAGCCAAGATATTTTGGAAGTCATCAACCACAGAAAGATTTCAACACATTTCGAGAAGGCAAACAATGAAATGGAGGAGCCGTGAATAAAAGAATGAAGAAAAAAAGGCTGAACCTAAGTAAGGTCTGCACAAAGCCACTCAGCTTTTGCTGAGCTCTGGTTATAGTAAAGGGCAGAGGAAAGAAGAGGGGCTGAAAACAAGGAGACAAACGTCATTTTAGGAAAAACAGTTCATTTAATGAGCTCCAGGGAACACTCAGCCTGCTGCCATACTAACTCATGAATTACAAATGATGTACAAAAGAAACAAAAATCAAGACATTGTTTCTAACTGAACTCTTCTCAAATGAGATTGAGGAATTATGGTTCAATGCCACAGCTGTAAATCATTTCTGCTCTTGGAGAGGTTACAAAGGGCTTATAATATTTCCCTTTTGTTCAGACAGAATTTAGGTCTGAGCAAAAGCTTTTGTGTCCTCCAACCCCAACATTTATTGGGGATGGAAGCCCAGATTTGCTGGGACATACCATAAAAAGAATCTCATGAGCAGAGGGTCAAACTGATTTTGGAATATATGAATTATGTCCAATGTGAGTTTCAATAGGTTTTAAAATATATACATGCATACATATATATACATTTTTAATGATCTATATGATTTTGGGTTCTGAAACTTCTACATGTCACATGCGTGATACATAACAGACAATGTCAGCCCCAGGAGGGAGAAAACACTCCAATGAAGCAAGCCAAAGAAACAAGTTTTAAGCAAGGTCAAGTGATGTGTAGACCAGGATTGTTCAATTCCTACCTGTCATGCTGAAGCTTCCAGCTCCTGAATAACAACACATGCTTCCCTTGTCCTAGACAGCCAAGAGTATGTCTCCTCTCTTGGGCATAAGAATCTCTAGAGTTACATATCTGTAGTAAGAGTGGACCCAGCTGGCATACTCACAATGACCAAATTGTGTTGATCGTACTTTATACCAATACATCGCTCCACGCTGAAGTTGCAATAAATGATATATTTGCCTACTAGACATGAATGAGACGCCTTACTGGATATACTCCAGGAAGGCCAGAGAAGCTGGCTTCTAATCCATACGGAACAATTCACTGGTGAATTTCTTTCACGACAGCCCATGGTTTATCTAGAATATCATCTTTACATATCTGGATCCTTCAAACTAGACAAAGGGAAAATACGGGCTTCAAGCCTCAATTAGAAATATGGAATGGTGCCATGCTGACAACTGGTGGTCCCTGACCTGTATCTTCTGAGATTAGAACACAGTGTGGTGGATGACCAATTCATGCGTTTAACAAAGAAGACCTCCTACAGGGCAGTCTAGCTGTTCGTTACAGGTATGGCACTTAGGGCTAAGTACCATAAGGACTACAAGAGAAAAAGAAAAACAAGTAACACATGAAGCATATATGATAAGGAGGCACCACAGTCCAGAGCACGAGCTCTGGAATCACACAGGCTTGGATCGAATCCCGGCTAAGCCACTACCATCTATATACCCTGAAGGACAGGCCAAGGTTTAAATGTTGTTTTACCAGATTTCAAACCAGAAGTGAAGAAAGAACCTATCTGCCAGGAAGGGATATCGCGGGGTGCAGCATCCAGTCGGATCAGGGCTCTGAATCTCCTGCTCAGAAACTTTGGCCACCTGGCTCGTGGTGATGCTGGCAGCTGAGCAGCCCTGGAGAAGGCGATCCTGTCTCCAGGTCTCGCAGAGAAGCTGGGGAGGTCTCCGGACGAGGTGGCCCACACCCTGGTAAGCTCTGGCTGCCTCCTGCCCTCAGGTCTGAGCAGGCTCTGGCCTCTGGGCCCCGTGGTGGGGAAGGTCTGGCCGATACATACGCAGGGCTGAGAGGCCTGCAGAGCCAGTCCCCATGCAGGGTGAGCTCTGGAGGAGGCTTCCACAGTCCCCAACAGTCTCTGCTTGGTGGCCCATCTGGTGCCAAACACCTGCCACCCACAGCGAGAAGTCCCAGCCACTAGAAAGTCCAGAAGGGGCCCCACCCTTCGCCTTTGGGCCGGGGTTAAGCCACCAGCTGGGCTTGCATGTGACCGCTGCCTCACCCCATGCCCCGCCCACCCTTTCTCTGTGACACGTACAATGGATATGTCATAAAGCCAGGCTGAGCCAGTGTTATAAATTCAGAGGAGTTAGAATCTAGGAAGAAGCTCTCCCACTTTCACTCTCTGCTCTCAGATCAGGCAGGCAGTACCTCTAATATGGAAGCTATGGACACCACACCTCCTTCCCAGGCTGTCCTCTTCCATTCTGCTCCTGTTTTCCCCAGCACCCCATTGACGGCTTTGGCGGGCATCGGTGCTTCAGCAGGCAGCACCTCAGACCCCGAACCTATGGACACCACACCTCCTTCACACGCTGTCATCTTCCACTCTGCTCCTGTTTTCCCCAGCACCCCATTGACGGCTTGGGCGGGCATCGGTGCCTCAGCAGTCAGCACGTCTGACCCCGAACCCATGGACACCACACCTCCTTCCCAGGCTGTCATCTTCCATCCCGCTCCTCTTTACCCCAGCACCCCATTTACCGCTTAGGCCGGCACTGGTGCTTCAGCAGGCAGCACCTCTAACACCAAAGCTATGGACACCACACCTCCTTCCCAGGCTGTCATTTTCCAGTCTGCCCTGTCTCCAAGTAGAACCACTACCCATTTCTCACTGATGTTCCAAGTTCTGGGAACACACCACCCAGTGGTAGCGATGCCTCAGCCCATGCCTCGACTCATTTACCTGCAACGTGAGCCAACAGATAGACCAACACTTCAAAGTTATGACAGAAAATTGAGTAAGTTATACGCTTGGAATTTCATTTATTATTATTAACAAGCACAACTGTAGTGCTTAGACTATAACAAGTACTATTCTAAGGGCTTACCAAATATTAACTCACTTATTCCTCATAATGGCAACCCTAGTGGTAGGGAATATTCATAATGTTCACTTTTTGGGGGCAAACTGAGGCTCAGAGACGTTGAATAGCTTGCCTAATGCCACACAGTTAGTAGGTGGCAAAACCCGGGATTAAAACCAGACCATCTAGACTTTCATCACTTTGCTGTGTCACCTTATTATAAGTTGTGGTTAGGGAAGGGACTAAATTGACAAGACTCTGAACTAAAAGGAGAAGGGAGAAATGAGAAAATGAGTGATCCTAGAAACTAGAGAAGATTTAGGCTCAGAAATTTCTGGTGATGAGACCCAGAAGAACAAGAACTTGGTTGGAATGTTAACTTGGGGTAGTATCTGAATCCATTGAGAAATGGTTTTGTTCCCTGTAAAATTTAGAAAGGTCAGTTGGATGAAGATTAATGAAGACAAAAGTAGAAAGGAAAAGAAAAAGGTGCCTTAAGTGAGACATAACCACTCCCCTCTACGTACCCACAGGTTGTGTCCTGTGGGAAAGGATGGAGCTCTCTCTACTGGGTTGGTCACCAGACTGAACAAGGAGAAACATGGCAACAACTTTACTGGTTTTGATGATCCCTCAAAACCAAGGCTTCAGTTTCCAAGAACGACCTACGGTAGCATAACTAGTGTGTGCCACACATGCCACTAAGTGTGTTTCCAGTCACACATTTTAATTGGAGAAATACTTCCTATGAGGTAGGCATTAGTTCCCTATGGCTGCTGTAACAAATTACTACAAATGTGCTTGCTTCTAACAAAACACACTTATTTTCTTATGGTTCTGGAAGACAGAGGTCCAAAACCAGTTTCCCTGGGCTGAAACCAGGAGTCAACAGGGCCATCCATCCTCCTTCTAGAGGCTCTAAGTGAGAATCTCTTTCCTCGCCAGCATTCCTTCACTTCTGGCCACATCAATCCAACCCCAACTTCATCATCACATTCTCTTTGGGGTAAAAATTCCCTCTGCCTCTCTCTTACGAGAACACCGGTGGTTATATTTGGGCCCGTCCAGGTAGTCCAGGAGAATCTTCCCATCTGAGAACCATTACTTTCAACCCACTGGCAAAGTGCCTTCTGCCATTTAAGGTGACATTCACAGGTTCTGGAGAGTAGAATGTGGACATTTGGGGGCAATGGTATTATTCAGTCTACTACAAGGTAGATACTATTATCTTTCTCAGATGTAGGAAATGACGTTTAGGGAAGTAGTCTGTCTCAGGTCTACAATTTCCAGATTAGAGACTTACATTCTGCCACTGACACTTTAGGACACACCCTAAACAACTTTAATCTGTGTCCTTAACTACTGCATAATCCTTGGTTAAGAGTCACACTTAGGTATCAAGACCCAATTGAATACAACACAAGTACTGTCTCCTCTTTCACTATGTTTGCCTGGTGTACTGATGAATCTTGCCCAGAGCAGAAGAGTTCAGAAAATTGTTATGCAGGTTTACGAAGAGAAAGCATTTACTGTTTGATGTGCACGGAGGAACGGAAGGATTTTTCAAATAAAATAAAATAAAATATGCCACCAAATAGTCAATTGTCACAACAGAGGTAACCCCGTGGGAGTCATGAGGAGACTAAAATTATCTCCAATTGTGCAGGGCAGAAAAGTTTCACTGAAGGCAGGTGTAGTTCAGCCAAGCCCTAAAGCACAGAAGTAGGAATTTGGGTATGTACGAATGGGAAAAAAGACATTTGAGGCATGGGAAATAGTTTAATGCAGAATGGACGAGAAATATGCATTAGACCTTTTCTAAAACAACTGGCTTATTAACTCAGTAAATCGATTTAGTCAGTCAAACTAGCTTTAGCTGATTACTTATCCAGGGGATAGCTGTTGAGAGTAATTTTTGTCACAGAACAGTAAATAAAATGGTTGAACTATAGCTTTAGGCTTGCTAAGTGAAATAGATTGCTCTAGATGATTTTCAAGTGACTTACTTGGTAGTACTCACGAAATTGGGGGTTAACAATTGCTTAAGAAAACAAAGAGAATTGATTTTAAATAAAGTAGCTACTGTGTAAACTATCTGTTCAGTAGCTCATGTTAAACGGATGTTTATAATCCCCATTGGACAACCAACTACATTTTTGCAAATGGCAATGTGAATTGCTGTTGCATAAACTATAGCAATGACCACCTATGTAATTTATTGTCCGAAACAGAAATCTTCTAACAATACTGGTGTCCTAATAAAAATAAGCACGAAGGGAACACACAGTGGGTGTCTCCCGTGTGCCTGTGCATGCATCTATATCTCACTGAACCCTCATAACAGCCCCCAAGAGAGGGACCCTGGGTGTCCCCATGCTGCTTGTGGAGAAACAGGCACAGGAAGGTTCAATAGTCTATCTACCTAATGTCACACAGAGGGTGGCAGAGCCCGTTTTTAAACCACCTGTCTCCAATACCAGGTGCCAGGAGCCAGACTCAGTCTACGGCTCTCTTCTGCTCGCCTGGAGGTGAAACAGTGTGTCATGATTAGTCAAATCCCTTCTTCACTCATCAAGGTAGGTTGAACACCTGCACGTCCTCCAAGTAGCATGTAGCATAAGCAATAAGATGTTTGTCCCGTGATCGTCCAGGAACTTGGAATCAGCTGTGCCTGGTTAGGCTGAGCTGGTTTAGAGTGGAGAGGACCACCGATCTTCCACCTGGGCAAGTGCCTTTTGACCTCCTGCCATCAGAGGGCCGAAATCTCCAGCCTGAGAATGTGCTGAGCCCTGTAGCCTAGTTACGCCAGCTCAGAACAATGATGAGCACACCTTTTTCCAGTCACCTTTCCTCATGCTCCCCATGCCTCATACTGCCCTGCTTCTTTATTCTTTATCCCACAGATACCCAAAGCCCCTTGCCCTTGGGGAGGTGGTTTTGAGACCTATTGTCACGTCACGTCCTCGCTTGGCTGCCCTGTGAATAAACCTCCTCTTTGCTGCAAACCTCAGCATTTCAGTGTTTTGGCTTGCTGCGTCTCAGACAGAATGGTTAGGAGCAGTGGTACAGGTCCCTTGCCTGTGAGGGATGCTGGTTCCTAGTAGTCACGTTGCGGATGTTTTCTCCTCTCGGGGTGGGGGCGGGGCAGACATCCTGCTCTTCCGGAAAGGGAGAAACACAGGTGCCAAACCCTTGCCCTCAGCGTCACCGTCACCTAGGAGCTTGTTAGAAGCACAGAATCCAGGCCCCACCCAGAACTACTGAATACCAGCCTGCATTTAACAAGATCCACAAGAGAGGCATACCCATATTAAAGTTGGATAGGCACAAAGCTGTCTTCGTCTTCTCCACGGCTAATGAAAACGAAGCAAAGGTTCATCCCGAGCCGACTCTGCCTCAGTCACCTGGATATCACATGAGCTCATTTCATCCTCCCCAGAACCTGCAAATGAGACTGAGGGTCAGAGTGGTCTAGCACCCAAGGTTCCATAAAAGAACATGACCAAGGCTCACTGGAGCCCAGACTTCCAAAAAAGAAGGCCCCTGAGCACAGCATGGCACCACTGCAGCCCAAACCGTGGGCCTGGAGGGTAGGCCAGTTTCCCCACGCAGAGTTCACACCATTCGACAGATGCCCACAGCAGACCACAAGGCAATATGAGAAGTAAGTTCTGATTGTGGAATCTCTGAATTTTGAGATTTAAAGAAAAAAATCTGTTTTCGGGGGATGGTTAAAACAGTTCTACCAAGGAGTAAAGAGAGGGCATCTCAAGGCCCCTTCTGGACTTAGAATTTAATGCCTACTTATTGAGAAATGCTCCGTGCATTTGCTCAGCCCTACGTCGAGATGAAGTTCTCTGTGCCCTAGAATCTTAGGTTATAAAAAGGCCACAGAAATGGGTGAGACCTAAAAAATGCCAGAACAATGCAACGGCCTTAATCAGACTGTCTTTGCTTTGCCTTGCTTACTAGTCACTGACTTTAAACTGAATATGGTGTCATGTCTTTATGCTTCTTGAAGCTTTTTTTTTTTTACAAAAGATCATATAAAGATTTTCTTCCATGGTAAGACTTTTATATTGTATTTTTCTTAAACTGGAGTGTGGTACATTTACCCTCCATCAGATGATTGCTTACAACTCACCTTGCTTTATTAAGAATACCGCTAGAGGCTTCTATGTCCCTACAAACAAAAATACATTTTCAGGCCCATTCAAGCCAATGAAAATCCAAGATTCCAGAGCACAAGATAATGAAAATTTTCTCTATCCTCATCTTTTACTACTTTTAACCTGTTAACAGTCCCTAAGTGTGTCAGATGAAAGCTGCTGTCATGGGAATTGACATCATTAACAGCATTCCATACAGATAAGTCTTGATTGTTCCAATTTCTCAAAAAGTTGGACACATTTACTGCCTCTATGACATCTCTAGGGTGTGTGGAAGAAATAAAAAAGAGGGCGTACAATGTATTTCTCAAAATATGCACACTAATAGTTTGCACATACAAACAGGGAAACCTTATAAATAATGTATGGGGAGCAAAGTATTGTCGGTAACAGACCTACTCATTTGGAAAGACAACACTGTCACCAAGTGTCCCCTCACCAAAACTGACTGGGAATGTTTAGGGGCCACCAAACCAGAGGTGGAGATTTTTAGGCACATTCTTGCCAGAAAAGAGAGCCTAGGGCATAAACCACTCAACTTGTTGGCACGAATGTCAGGGCAACCCAAGCAAGTGGATATAGAAGCCTACGTAATGCTTGGAAGTAGGAAGTTTTGGGGGACTACACCTGGGCTGGTACTGGCCTCCCTCCCCAAAGGGACAAGGAGAGCAGAAACCTGGATGGAGTCAAGAGAGCAAAAAGAAAGGCAAGGCTGGGTATGGAGCAACGAGTGGATCCAGGAGCATGTGTCTCAGAACTGCCGGGGCTCTGCAGACCAGCTGCATCCCCATTCTCCTTGACCCTCATTGGTGTAATGAACTCAGGGTGGGCGCATCCCGGCTGCCAAGTCACTTCCAACCGTCCATGGAGTTGACAGTTACTTGCTCACAGTGAACCAACCTCTCTGGACCTAAAAGCTACTGCAGGAGGCGACAGTGGAGAACAAGGTGACGAAAAGGACCAGATGTGAAGGAGGAAGAGACATTCAGTGGACCGACTGGGTGGACTGATGGTGTGGCATTAAGTCTGCAGAGCTAAAGGGGCCAGATGTAGAAAAGGGAAGGGGAACCATGAGGATATGGTTCCCTTTGTATAGATATTTCATCCTTATTTTGTATGCAAATTCATTCAATTTGCTCTGAGTGAAAAAGAGAGAACAAAATTATCCTTTAAACCATGTCAGTGACTTTATTTACCATCTCATTTGATGAGCTCATAGCCCAGGGTCAGAGGGAAATGGGAGCTGTGAGTCTGCCATCTCTCAGGAAGTCTCAGGCCTCAGAGGCCCCTCATAGCCAAACTACCTCACCTTTTGCACTTTTCAAGCAACGTTATTCCTAAGTGCGAGTCACCCTCTTCATCAGGTTCTCCAAGAAACAGCAATCTCTGCCAATGAGAGAGGAAAAATGGGCTACTTTGGCTTTCTGAGGCACACTATGTAGTTCTCCAAAATGGTACCTGCCTGGGGGATTTTTCAAGAAAATTAAGCATCCGTGGTGATTTGTTTGTCTTCACATAACGTATGACCCAGATGTGCTGAGAAATAAGAAAAGGACGAACGAATCAAGGGCAGCTGATCCAAGGAGGCAAGGGGCAACTTCCACAGCCTACGTGGAAAGCTAGAGGAAGGGAACATCCAGCTGGTGGGAGCTGAAGACAGGGGCCAGTCCTCCTTGGGCTCGGGATGCCACCGCCTCTTCCTACATCTTCACGCTCTCCTTCTCTGTTGGCCCCTCCCAGCCATATTAAAGAGCCACAAGGAAATGCTCTCCTCCGTTCCATTTTCCTGTCCTCCTATCCACCCCTCCCTTCTTTCCCTTTGCCATCAATTTCTTGACTTGCCCCCCATTTCTCCCCTCCTATCTACACTGCGATCTGGTTTGTGCCCCACTACTCCTGTGAAACTGATCTCCTTGAAGCCCCCAATGATTTCTCTGTTGACAAGTCCAGGGGACTACTTCTCAATCCTTATCTTTGTGACCGCCAAGCCGAGTTAGATCTTAAACAACGTCTCTGTCTTGAAACTCTCTTCCCTTGGCTTCTGCGCCACCTTTCCTTTCCTTTTCATGAGACCAATCACAACCAGTGCTGCAGATTCCATCGAATTAAGGAATGCTGTTGCCTACATGTGTGAATGAGCTAAAGTGAGTAAAGTACTGACGTAGAGGACACCTAAAGTGAAACGTCTTCATGTATGTCCACGTGGCTGAGCAGCAAGTTAACCTTTCATACGTGTGCTAAAGAAGAAGAGTTGGGTTTTATTTTATTGGCTTTTCCCTGGACGGTGTTGAATGACTATCATCTACAAGTTCAGGCTACTTTTTGCTGAGGATTAATGCACTGGGAGAGCTGAGAGAAAACTGAATAATAGAGCTGTCTTTTTCTTGAGCAGTTCACCTTAGTTTCCCAAACACTAAGTCTTTCTCTAATTCTTTCCCCTTTTTATTGTAGTAAAATGAACATAACACAAAATTCACCATTTGGATCGTTTTACAATTCACTGTACCATTCAGTGGAATTTACTACTGTCACAATGTTGTGCAACTATCACCACTGCCTAGCTGCAAAACATTTTCATCAACCAAGAGGAAACCTACACCCATTTTAAGGAGTCATTCCCTATTTCCCTCTCTTCCAAACCCCTGGCAACCACTAATGTATAATCTTTTCTGTGTGTATGGATTTGCCACCGCTGGACATTTCATATAAATGGAACCATACAATATGTAGCCTTTCATGCCTGACTTCTTTCACTTAGTTGCATCCATCATGTAGCATGTATCAGAAATCCACTCACTGTTATGGCTGAATCCTTCATACTGTTTGAATACAAAATTAAAACTACGTTGAGAGTGAAGCTCTGTTTTAATGGCACATCTATTAGGCCAATTCATTGAAAAAAGCTGAAGATGGAGATATTGTTGTGAAATGATAATCGTTGAGAAGCCTCAGCCAATTGGATAATGAAAAGTTTGGGAAATGTTGCAAAAAGTTATCTGATTTATATTAAAAGCCTATTAAACAAGGATTCAGGAGATTGTCTTTTTCTTGCAGGTAACTTAAATGAGGCAGAAAGAAATAACTGCCCTTTAAAACACAGTTTGAAAGGATTCTATTTATTCTTAATAGACGAATGGGAGGGAGTACAGGAAGTTCACATCCAATATGGACTCCCTGTCCAAACACTGTTTGTCGTTCTAGCCACCACTATCGAATTATATTTCTTGAGAGTAAGGCAGCTCAATTCCTGCATATTACTTTCTAAACTTCATCCATCAAATCCATTAATACAGTATAAACAAGAGTTGTTCATGTTTAAGTGCAGTTCAAATATCAGGTATAAAGAACCCCCAGTAAGAAAAAGAATCCTATATCTCTTGCCAGAATGTGGTCAGCTCTGGGGTGCTCTGCTAGCTGAAAGACACATTCATTATTAAGAGGATAGAGGCTGTTTAAGAGGGATGAGAGCCAAAAAATTTAAACTACATATATGTGTTAAGAACAGTGCTAGTTTATCTCATATTCTATATCAGTCAAGGCTCAACATTTTACATACATGAAAAGCAACGTAAAAAGTGTATTAGTAGGACTTCCTTGTTGGCGCAGTGGTTAAGGATCCACCTGCCAGTGCACGGGACACACGTTTGAGCCCTGGTCCGGGAAGACCCCACATGCCACGGAGCAACTAAGACCATGTGCCACAACTACTGAGCCTGCGTGCTAGAGCCCGTGAACCACAGCTACGGAAGCCCACGCACCTAGACCCCGTGCTCAGCAACAACGAGTAGCCACCACTATGAGAAGCCCGCGTACTGCAACAAAGAGTAGCCCCCACTCACCGCAACTAGAGAAAGCCCGCGCACAGCAATGAAGAGCCTACGCAGCCAAAGATAAATAAATAAATACGTCTATTTGAAAAAAAAGTGTTTTAGTAACTTACTAAAAGGCACGCAATCAGTAAACGTGAGCAAGAATTCAATCCCAAATCTGTCACACTGAAGTTTAAGCTAATACTCGAGATTAATAAAAACAGCACTAAATTAAAGTTCAGAGATATTTTTTATTTCATACTTTCACTAATGCTCTTTGGAGATAAATCATTTCATTTATATGGGCCTTAGTTTTCACAACTGTAATAGTTGGAAGCTTGACTAGATGATCTGTATGTAGTCTTCCAATTCTAAAATGTTCCACTAATTTGGATTCCTACAATAATTGCCCTTGCAATACATGCATGCTGCCACCAAGTAGCAGTAGAGACTACTAGTTCCTTTTTTATCCCTAGTGGGGGTGCATTTTGACAGCAGACTTATCCGTCAATAGTACAACCTGTTAGTATAACTATAAGATAACAAAATAATCTGGTATTCTTTCCTGTAAAAGAGAAGCTTTACATTGTGTCTGTGAATCGTACCAGAATCACCTGTAGGTTTATAAATATAGAGGAAATCCTGAACCCATTGAATGAGAATCTTCAGAGACAGGACTTGGGCATCTGGAATTTTGGGCTCCCATCATTCATATATTTTATTTCATTTAATTTTGCCTATGTACAATATTTGTCACATCCTTTTGAATCTTTAAAAGTTTCTTTCTGTTTTAAATTTTAGAATATTCCATAATCTTCACCTACTTTTCATAAGGTGTTATCTGTTATGTTTATGCGATCTTGTGCTTCTCCTGGTTAAGACTTCTTTCTTTCCTTTTTTTTTTTTCGTGGCCCTGCCTCATGTCTTGCAGGATCTTAGTTCCCTGACATGGGATTGGACTCCAGGGCCCCAGCAGTGAAAGCGCCATGTTCTAAACACTGGACCACCAGGGAAGTCCCAAGATTTCAGTTTTAAATGACTTTTTTCCCACTCTAATTCATTCCTGGGATCAGTTTCATGTTTGGACATTAAAGCAACCTTGCATTGCCAGAATAAAGCTACTTTGATTTTGATATATGATTGTTTTACATACCATGGATACAGTTTGTGCTTCTCTTTACACATTTTGCATGTATGTTCAAAGGAGAAACTTGCCTGTGATTCTATTCTTGTAATATCCTTTATAGATTATTTTTAAGATTCTATACTTTATTTTTTATTTATTTATTTTTGGCTGCAGTGGGTCTTAATTGCTGCATGCATGCTTTCTCTAGTTTTGGCGAGTGGGGGTCTATTCTTTGTTGCAGTGAGTAGGCTTCTCATTGCAGCCTTCTAACCCCATGGACTTCTGACCCCATTTGTCAGTGCTACTTCAGTTCCTTACCCCTTCCCTTCTGACCCTGGGCAGTGAAATCCTCTTTCTGTGGCTGGCCTGCGGCAGAAAGTCAATGAGGCAAGAGTAGGCTTGGAGTATCCAAGGAGCAGAAAGGATGTCAGCGTGTGAAAAACAGAGCGAGCAAATTGGATAGGAGAAGGAAACAGTCAGAGAGGAAACAGAGACCCAGATTTCTAGGTCTGTGGAGGCACTCTGAGGACTTTGCATTTTCTGTGAAGAAGCCACTGAAGAAATTTGAGTGACATGATCTGACTTATGTTTTAACAAGATCTCTCTGGATGCCACCTTGATTAGAGACTGTAGGAGAGCAAGGACAAGCCCCAGAAGACCAACAGTTGATTCAAAGAAGTGATTACTCAAACATGGTCCCCTTCCTCAATGAGGACGCAGGGCAGGAATCGGCAAATAATGGCCACAAATCAAATCAGGCTCTCAGCCTGGATCTGTGGGACTGTGAGCTAATAATGGTTCTCACGTTCAGAAAGCTTGTTGAAGAAGAAAGAGGAGGAGAAGCTACAGAAACTGTATATGGCCCACAAAGCCTAAGATAGTTAAAATCCAGAAGATGCTTTCCAACACCTGATGTAAAGCATGTGGCTGGTAGGAGGTCCTCAACCAAATTTGGAAGAGGAATACATGAGTCAGTTCGTTCCTGAAAACACTGTAAAGTGATAGGGGTCAAGAAACATTTACCCCTTCACCCTTAACCTTCACAAATGATGCCAGTTCCATTGAGCTATTGAAAAATACATTCTGGCTTTCAAAAAAGTAACCCAGAGGGCATTTTCTCACATAGGCAAGGTCATGAACAACTGTCAAGTGAAGTTGAAATAGCAACAAATCAAATAGTAACAAAAAACATTTTTACAGAATTTTAAATCTTACAAAGCATTTTCATGTTCATTATCTAATTTAATCCCCAAATCAACGTCATGAGATAGTTATTATTTCCCCATTAGAAATGACCACATATTAAATCCTTAGTGATTGCTCAAGAAAAGCTGAAATCTTGAGTGTAACATCTATTAATGCCATGGTTGGGTGTTTTCCCATGGGAACACTGGATGCTAAAATCCACAGGGATTTTCAGCTCAAGATGGCAGACTAGGAAATATATTTACTTTCTGTTCCTCCTGAAACCATATCTAAATAAAACTGTAGAAATACCAAAATTAATCAACCAATAAAAGCCAAGATATTTTGGAAGTCATCAACCACAGAAAGATTTCAACACATTTCGAGAAGGCAAACAATGAAATGGAGGAGCCGTGAATAAAAGAATGAAGAAAAAAAGGCTGAACCTAAGTAAGGTCTGCACAAAGCCACTCAGCTTTTGCTGAGCTCTGGTTATAGTAAAGGGCAGAGGAAAGAAGAGGGGCTGAAAACAAGGAGACAAACGTCATTTTAGGAAAAACAGTTCATTTAATGAGCTCCAGGGAACACTCAGCCTGCTGCCATACTAACTCATGAATTACAAATGATGTACAAAAGAAACAAAAATCAAGACATTGTTTCTAACTGAACTCTTCTCAAATGAGATTGAGGAATTATGGTTCAATGCCACAGCTGTAAATCATTTCTGCTCTTGGAGAGGTTACAAAGGGCTTATAATATTTCCCTTTTGTTCAGACAGAATTTAGGTCTGAGCAAAAGCTTTTGTGTCCTCCAACCCCAACATTTATTGGGGATGGAAGCCCAGATTTGCTGGGACATACCATAAAAAGAATCTCATGAGCAGAGGGTCAAACTGATTTTGGAATATATGAATTATGTCCAATGTGAGTTTCAATAGGTTTTAAAATATATACATGCATACATATATATACATTTTTAATGATCTATATGATTTTGGGTTCTGAAACTTCTACATGTCACATGCGTGATACATAACAGACAATGTCAGCCCCAGGAGGGAGAAAACACTCCAATGAAGCAAGCCAAAGAAACAAGTTTTAAGCAAGGTCAAGTGATGTGTAGACCAGGATTGTTCAATTCCTACCTGTCATGCTGAAGCTTCCAGCTCCTGAATAACAACACATGCTTCCCTTGTCCTAGACAGCCAAGAGTATGTCTCCTCTCTTGGGCATAAGAATCTCTAGAGTTACATATCTGTAGTAAGAGTGGACCCAGCTGGCATACTCACAATGACCAAATTGTGTTGATCGTACTTTATACCAATACATCGCTCCACGCTGAAGTTGCAATAAATGATATATTTGCCTACTAGACATGAATGAGACGCCTTACTGGATATACTCCAGGAAGGCCAGAGAAGCTGGCTTCTAATCCATACGGAACAATTCACTGGTGAATTTCTTTCACGACAGCCCATGGTTTATCTAGAATATCATCTTTACATATCTGGATCCTTCAAACTAGACAAAGGGAAAATACGGGCTTCAAGCCTCAATTAGAAATATGGAATGGTGCCATGCTGACAACTGGTGGTCCCTGACCTGTATCTTCTGAGATTAGAACACAGTGTGGTGGATGACCAATTCATGCGTTTAACAAAGAAGACCTCCTACAGGGCAGTCTAGCTGTTCGTTACAGGTATGGCACTTAGGGCTAAGTACCATAAGGACTACAAGAGAAAAAGAAAAACAAGTAACACATGAAGCATATATGATAAGGAGGCACCACAGTCCAGAGCACGAGCTCTGGAATCACACAGGCTTGGATCGAATCCCGGCTAAGCCACTACCATCTATATACCCTGAAGGACAGGCCAAGGTTTAAATGTTGTTTTACCAGATTTCAAACCAGAAGTGAAGAAAGAACCTATCTGCCAGGAAGGGATATCGCGGGGTGCAGCATCCAGTCGGATCAGGGCTCTGAATCTCCTGCTCAGAAACTTTGGCCACCTGGCTCGTGGTGATGCTGGCAGCTGAGCAGCCCTGGAGAAGGCGATCCTGTCTCCAGGTCTCGCAGAGAAGCTGGGGAGGTCTCCGGACGAGGTGGCCCACACCCTGGTAAGCTCTGGCTGCCTCCTGCCCTCAGGTCTGAGCAGGCTCTGGCCTCTGGGCCCCGTGGTGGGGAAGGTCTGGCCGATACATACGCAGGGCTGAGAGGCCTGCAGAGCCAGTCCCCATGCAGGGTGAGCTCTGGAGGAGGCTTCCACAGTCCCCAACAGTCTCTGCTTGGTGGCCCATCTGGTGCCAAACACCTGCCACCCACAGCGAGAAGTCCCAGCCACTAGAAAGTCCAGAAGGGGCCCCACCCTTCGCCTTTGGGCCGGGGTTAAGCCACCAGCTGGGCTTGCATGTGACCGCTGCCTCACCCCATGCCCCGCCCACCCTTTCTCTGTGACACGTACAATGGATATGTCATAAAGCCAGGCTGAGCCAGTGTTATAAATTCAGAGGAGTTAGAATCTAGGAAGAAGCTCTCCCACTTTCACTCTCTGCTCTCAGATCAGGCAGGCAGTACCTCTAATATGGAAGCTATGGACACCACACCTCCTTCCCAGGCTGTCCTCTTCCATTCTGCTCCTGTTTTCCCCAGCACCCCATTGACGGCTTTGGCGGGCATCGGTGCTTCAGCAGGCAGCACCTCAGACCCCGAACCTATGGACACCACACCTCCTTCACACGCTGTCATCTTCCACTCTGCTCCTGTTTTCCCCAGCACCCCATTGACGGCTTGGGCGGGCATCGGTGCTTCAGCAGGCAGCACCTCAGACCCCGAACCTATGGACACCACAACTCCTTCACATGCTGTCATCTTCCACTCTGCTCCTGTTTTCCCCAGCACCCCATTGACGGCTTTGGCGGGCATCGGTGCTTCAGCAGGCAGCACCTCAGACCCCGAACCTATGGACACCACACCTCCTTCACATGCTGTCATCTTCCACTCTGCTCCTGTTTTCCCCAGCACCCCATTTACGGCTTTGGCGGGCATCGGTGCTTCAGCAGGAAGCACGTCAGACCCCGAACCTATGGACACCACACCTCCTTCACATGCTGTCATCTTCCATTCTGTTCCTGTTTTCCCCAGCACCCCATTGATGGCCCTGGCGGGCATCGGTACTTCCGCAGTCAGCACGTCTGACCCCGAACCTATGGACACCACACCTCCTTCCCAGGCTGTCATCTTCTATTCTGCTCCTGTTTTCTCCAGCACCCCATTTTCGGCTTTGGTGGGCATCGGTGCCTCAGCAGTCAGCACGTCTGACCCCGAACCCATGGACACCACACCTCCTTCCCAGGCTGTCATCTTCCATCCCGCTCCTCTTTACCCCAGCACCCCATTTACCGCTTAGGCCGGCACTGGTGCTTCAGCAGGCAGCACCTCTAACACCAAAGCTATGGACACCACACCTCCTTCCCAGGCTGTCATTTTCCAGTCTGCCCTGTCTCCAAGTAGAACCACTACCCATTTCTCACTGATGTTCCAAGTTCTGGGAACACACCACCCAGTGGTAGCGATGCCTCAGCCCATGCCTCGACTCATTTACCTGCAACGTGAGCCAACAGATAGACCAACACTTCAAAGTTATGACAGAAAATTGAGTAAGTTATACGCTTGGAATTTCATTTATTATTATTAACAAGCACAACTGTAGTGCTTAGACTATAACAAGTACTATTCTAAGGGCTTACCAAATATTAACTCACTTATTCCTCATAATGGCAACCCTAGTGGTAGGGAATATTCATAATGTTCACTTTTTGGGGGCAAACTGAGGCTCAGAGACGTTGAATAGCTTGCCTAATGCCACACAGTTAGTAGGTGGCAAAACCCGGGATTAAAACCAGACCATCTAGACTTTCATCACTTTGCTGTGTCACCTTATTATAAGTTGTGGTTAGGGAAGGGACTAAATTGACAAGACTCTGAACTAAAAGGAGAAGGGAGAAATGAGAAAATGAGTGATCCTAGAAACTAGAGAAGATTTAGGCTCAGAAATTTCTGGTGATGAGACCCAGAAGAACAAGAACTTGGTTGGAATGTTAACTTGGGGTAGTATCTGAATCCATTGAGAAATGGTTTTGTTCCCTGTAAAATTTAGAAAGGTCAGTTGGATGAAGATTAATGAAGACAAAAGTAGAAAGGAAAAGAAAAAGGTGCCTTAAGTGAGACATAACCACTCCCCTCTACGTACCCACAGGTTGTGTCCTGTGGGAAAGGATGGAGCTCTCTCTACTGGGTTGGTCACCAGACTGAACAAGGAGAAACATGGCAACAACTTTACTGGTTTTGATGATCCCTCAAAACCAAGGCTTCAGTTTCCAAGAACGACCTACGGTAGCATAACTAGTGTGTGCCACACATGCCACTAAGTGTGTTTCCAGTCACACATTTTAATTGGAGAAATACTTCCTATGAGGTAGGCATTAGTTCCCTATGGCTGCTGTAACAAATTACTACAAATGTGCTTGCTTCTAACAAAACACACTTATTTTCTTATGGTTCTGGAAGACAGAGGTCCAAAACCAGTTTCCCTGGGCTGAAACCAGGAGTCAACAGGGCCATCCATCCTCCTTCTAGAGGCTCTAAGTGAGAATCTCTTTCCTCGCCAGCATTCCTTCACTTCTGGCCACATCAATCCAACCCCAACTTCATCATCACATTCTCTTTGGGGTAAAAATTCCCTCTGCCTCTCTCTTACGAGAACACCGGTGGTTATATTTGGGCCCGTCCAGGTAGTCCAGGAGAATCTTCCCATCTGAGAACCATTACTTTCAACCCACTGGCAAAGTGCCTTCTGCCATTTAAGGTGACATTCACAGGTTCTGGAGAGTAGAATGTGGACATTTGGGGGCAATGGTATTATTCAGTCTACTACAAGGTAGATACTATTATCTTTCTCAGATGTAGGAAATGACGTTTAGGGAAGTAGTCTGTCTCAGGTCTACAATTTCCAGATTAGAGACTTACATTCTGCCACTGACACTTTAGGACACACCCTAAACAACTTTAATCTGTGTCCTTAACTACTGCATAATCCTTGGTTAAGAGTCACACTTAGGTATCAAGACCCAATTGAATACAACACAAGTACTGTCTCCTCTTTCACTATGTTTGCCTGGTGTACTGATGAATCTTGCCCAGAGCAGAAGAGTTCAGAAAATTGTTATGCAGGTTTACGAAGAGAAAGCATTTACTGTTTGATGTGCACGGAGGAACGGAAGGATTTTTCAAATAAAATAAAATAAAATATGCCACCAAATAGTCAATTGTCACAACAGAGGTAACCCCGTGGGAGTCATGAGGAGACTAAAATTATCTCCAATTGTGCAGGGCAGAAAAGTTTCACTGAAGGCAGGTGTAGTTCAGCCAAGCCCTAAAGCACAGAAGTAGGAATTTGGGTATGTACGAATGGGAAAAAAGACATTTGAGGCATGGGAAATAGTTTAATGCAGAATGGACGAGAAATATGCATTAGACCTTTTCTAAAACAACTGGCTTATTAACTCAGTAAATCGATTTAGTCAGTCAAACTAGCTTTAGCTGATTACTTATCCAGGGGATAGCTGTTGAGAGTAATTTTTGTCACAGAACAGTAAATAAAATGGTTGAACTATAGCTTTAGGCTTGCTAAGTGAAATAGATTGCTCTAGATGATTTTCAAGTGACTTACTTGGTAGTACTCACGAAATTGGGGGTTAACAATTGCTTAAGAAAACAAAGAGAATTGATTTTAAATAAAGTAGCTACTGTGTAAACTATCTGTTCAGTAGCTCATGTTAAACGGATGTTTATAATCCCCATTGGACAACCAACTACATTTTTGCAAATGGCAATGTGAATTGCTGTTGCATAAACTATAGCAATGACCACCTATGTAATTTATTGTCCGAAACAGAAATCTTCTAACAATACTGGTGTCCTAATAAAAATAAGCACGAAGGGAACACACAGTGGGTGTCTCCCGTGTGCCTGTGCATGCATCTATATCTCACTGAACCCTCATAACAGCCCCCAAGAGAGGGACCCTGGGTGTCCCCATGCTGCTTGTGGAGAAACAGGCACAGGAAGGTTCAATAGTCTATCTACCTAATGTCACACAGAGGGTGGCAGAGCCCGTTTTTAAACCACCTGTCTCCAATACCAGGTGCCAGGAGCCAGACTCAGTCTACGGCTCTCTTCTGCTCGCCTGGAGGTGAAACAGTGTGTCATGATTAGTCAAATCCCTTCTTCACTCATCAAGGTAGGTTGAACACCTGCACGTCCTCCAAGTAGCATGTAGCATAAGCAATAAGATGTTTGTCCCGTGATCGTCCAGGAACTTGGAATCAGCTGTGCCTGGTTAGGCTGAGCTGGTTTAGAGTGGAGAGGACCACCGATCTTCCACCTGGGCAAGTGCCTTTTGACCTCCTGCCATCAGAGGGCCGAAATCTCCAGCCTGAGAATGTGCTGAGCCCTGTAGCCTAGTTACGCCAGCTCAGAACAATGATGAGCACACCTTTTTCCAGTCACCTTTCCTCATGCTCCCCATGCCTCATACTGCCCTGCTTCTTTATTCTTTATCCCACAGATACCCAAAGCCCCTTGCCCTTGGGGAGGTGGTTTTGAGACCTATTGTCACGTCACGTCCTCGCTTGGCTGCCCTGTGAATAAACCTCCTCTTTGCTGCAAACCTCAGCATTTCAGTGTTTTGGCTTGCTGCGTCTCAGACAGAATGGTTAGGAGCAGTGGTACAGGTCCCTTGCCTGTGAGGGATGCTGGTTCCTAGTAGTCACGTTGCGGATGTTTTCTCCTCTCGGGGTGGGGGCGGGGCAGACATCCTGCTCTTCCGGAAAGGGAGAAACACAGGTGCCAAACCCTTGCCCTCAGCGTCACCGTCACCTAGGAGCTTGTTAGAAGCACAGAATCCAGGCCCCACCCAGAACTACTGAATACCAGCCTGCATTTAACAAGATCCACAAGAGAGGCATACCCATATTAAAGTTGGATAGGCACAAAGCTGTCTTCGTCTTCTCCACGGCTAATGAAAACGAAGCAAAGGTTCATCCCGAGCCGACTCTGCCTCAGTCACCTGGATATCACATGAGCTCATTTCATCCTCCCCAGAACCTGCAAATGAGACTGAGGGTCAGAGTGGTCTAGCACCCAAGGTTCCATAAAAGAACATGACCAAGGCTCACTGGAGCCCAGACTTCCAAAAAAGAAGGCCCCTGAGCACAGCATGGCACCACTGCAGCCCAAACCGTGGGCCTGGAGGGTAGGCCAGTTTCCCCACGCAGAGTTCACACCATTCGACAGATGCCCACAGCAGACCACAAGGCAATATGAGAAGTAAGTTCTGATTGTGGAATCTCTGAATTTTGAGATTTAAAGAAAAAAATCTGTTTTCGGGGGATGGTTAAAACAGTTCTACCAAGGAGTAAAGAGAGGGCATCTCAAGGCCCCTTCTGGACTTAGAATTTAATGCCTACTTATTGAGAAATGCTCCGTGCATTTGCTCAGCCCTACGTCGAGATGAAGTTCTCTGTGCCCTAGAATCTTAGGTTATAAAAAGGCCACAGAAATGGGTGAGACCTAAAAAATGCCAGAACAATGCAACGGCCTTAATCAGACTGTCTTTGCTTTGCCTTGCTTACTAGTCACTGACTTTAAACTGAATATGGTGTCATGTCTTTATGCTTCTTGAAGCTTTTTTTTTTTTACAAAAGATCATATAAAGATTTTCTTCCATGGTAAGACTTTTATATTGTATTTTTCTTAAACTGGAGTGTGGTACATTTACCCTCCATCAGATGATTGCTTACAACTCACCTTGCTTTATTAAGAATACCGCTAGAGGCTTCTATGTCCCTACAAACAAAAATACATTTTCAGGCCCATTCAAGCCAATGAAAATCCAAGATTCCAGAGCACAAGATAATGAAAATTTTCTCTATCCTCATCTTTTACTACTTTTAACCTGTTAACAGTCCCTAAGTGTGTCAGATGAAAGCTGCTGTCATGGGAATTGACATCATTAACAGCATTCCATACAGATAAGTCTTGATTGTTCCAATTTCTCAAAAAGTTGGACACATTTACTGCCTCTATGACATCTCTAGGGTGTGTGGAAGAAATAAAAAAGAGGGCGTACAATGTATTTCTCAAAATATGCACACTAATAGTTTGCACATACAAACAGGGAAACCTTATAAATAATGTATGGGGAGCAAAGTATTGTCGGTAACAGACCTACTCATTTGGAAAGACAACACTGTCACCAAGTGTCCCCTCACCAAAACTGACTGGGAATGTTTAGGGGCCACCAAACCAGAGGTGGAGATTTTTAGGCACATTCTTGCCAGAAAAGAGAGCCTAGGGCATAAACCACTCAACTTGTTGGCACGAATGTCAGGGCAACCCAAGCAAGTGGATATAGAAGCCTACGTAATGCTTGGAAGTAGGAAGTTTTGGGGGACTACACCTGGGCTGGTACTGGCCTCCCTCCCCAAAGGGACAAGGAGAGCAGAAACCTGGATGGAGTCAAGAGAGCAAAAAGAAAGGCAAGGCTGGGTATGGAGCAACGAGTGGATCCAGGAGCATGTGTCTCAGAACTGCCGGGGCTCTGCAGACCAGCTGCATCCCCATTCTCCTTGACCCTCATTGGTGTAATGAACTCAGGGTGGGCGCATCCCGGCTGCCAAGTCACTTCCAACCGTCCATGGAGTTGACAGTTACTTGCTCACAGTGAACCAACCTCTCTGGACCTAAAAGCTACTGCAGGAGGCGACAGTGGAGAACAAGGTGACGAAAAGGACCAGATGTGAAGGAGGAAGAGACATTCAGTGGACCGACTGGGTGGACTGATGGTGTGGCATTAAGTCTGCAGAGCTAAAGGGGCCAGATGTAGAAAAGGGAAGGGGAACCATGAGGATATGGTTCCCTTTGTATAGATATTTCATCCTTATTTTGTATGCAAATTCATTCAATTTGCTCTGAGTGAAAAAGAGAGAACAAAATTATCCTTTAAACCATGTCAGTGACTTTATTTACCATCTCATTTGATGAGCTCATAGCCCAGGGTCAGAGGGAAATGGGAGCTGTGAGTCTGCCATCTCTCAGGAAGTCTCAGGCCTCAGAGGCCCCTCATAGCCAAACTACCTCACCTTTTGCACTTTTCAAGCAACGTTATTCCTAAGTGCGAGTCACCCTCTTCATCAGGTTCTCCAAGAAACAGCAATCTCTGCCAATGAGAGAGGAAAAATGGGCTACTTTGGCTTTCTGAGGCACACTATGTAGTTCTCCAAAATGGTACCTGCCTGGGGGATTTTTCAAGAAAATTAAGCATCCGTGGTGATTTGTTTGTCTTCACATAACGTATGACCCAGATGTGCTGAGAAATAAGAAAAGGACGAACGAATCAAGGGCAGCTGATCCAAGGAGGCAAGGGGCAACTTCCACAGCCTACGTGGAAAGCTAGAGGAAGGGAACATCCAGCTGGTGGGAGCTGAAGACAGGGGCCAGTCCTCCTTGGGCTCGGGATGCCACCGCCTCTTCCTACATCTTCACGCTCTCCTTCTCTGTTGGCCCCTCCCAGCCATATTAAAGAGCCACAAGGAAATGCTCTCCTCCGTTCCATTTTCCTGTCCTCCTATCCACCCCTCCCTTCTTTCCCTTTGCCATCAATTTCTTGACTTGCCCCCCATTTCTCCCCTCCTATCTACACTGCGATCTGGTTTGTGCCCCACTACTCCTGTGAAACTGATCTCCTTGAAGCCCCCAATGATTTCTCTGTTGACAAGTCCAGGGGACTACTTCTCAATCCTTATCTTTGTGACCGCCAAGCCGAGTTAGATCTTAAACAACGTCTCTGTCTTGAAACTCTCTTCCCTTGGCTTCTGCGCCACCTTTCCTTTCCTTTTCATGAGACCAATCACAACCAGTGCTGCAGATTCCATCGAATTAAGGAATGCTGTTGCCTACATGTGTGAATGAGCTAAAGTGAGTAAAGTACTGACGTAGAGGACACCTAAAGTGAAACGTCTTCATGTATGTCCACGTGGCTGAGCAGCAAGTTAACCTTTCATACGTGTGCTAAAGAAGAAGAGTTGGGTTTTATTTTATTGGCTTTTCCCTGGACGGTGTTGAATGACTATCATCTACAAGTTCAGGCTACTTTTTGCTGAGGATTAATGCACTGGGAGAGCTGAGAGAAAACTGAATAATAGAGCTGTCTTTTTCTTGAGCAGTTCACCTTAGTTTCCCAAACACTAAGTCTTTCTCTAATTCTTTCCCCTTTTTATTGTAGTAAAATGAACATAACACAAAATTCACCATTTGGATCGTTTTACAATTCACTGTACCATTCAGTGGAATTTACTACTGTCACAATGTTGTGCAACTATCACCACTGCCTAGCTGCAAAACATTTTCATCAACCAAGAGGAAACCTACACCCATTTTAAGGAGTCATTCCCTATTTCCCTCTCTTCCAAACCCCTGGCAACCACTAATGTATAATCTTTTCTGTGTGTATGGATTTGCCACCGCTGGACATTTCATATAAATGGAACCATACAATATGTAGCCTTTCATGCCTGACTTCTTTCACTTAGTTGCATCCATCATGTAGCATGTATCAGAAATCCACTCACTGTTATGGCTGAATCCTTCATACTGTTTGAATACAAAATTAAAACTACGTTGAGAGTGAAGCTCTGTTTTAATGGCACATCTATTAGGCCAATTCATTGAAAAAAGCTGAAGATGGAGATATTGTTGTGAAATGATAATCGTTGAGAAGCCTCAGCCAATTGGATAATGAAAAGTTTGGGAAATGTTGCAAAAAGTTATCTGATTTATATTAAAAGCCTATTAAACAAGGATTCAGGAGATTGTCTTTTTCTTGCAGGTAACTTAAATGAGGCAGAAAGAAATAACTGCCCTTTAAAACACAGTTTGAAAGGATTCTATTTATTCTTAATAGACGAATGGGAGGGAGTACAGGAAGTTCACATCCAATATGGACTCCCTGTCCAAACACTGTTTGTCGTTCTAGCCACCACTATCGAATTATATTTCTTGAGAGTAAGGCAGCTCAATTCCTGCATATTACTTTCTAAACTTCATCCATCAAATCCATTAATACAGTATAAACAAGAGTTGTTCATGTTTAAGTGCAGTTCAAATATCAGGTATAAAGAACCCCCAGTAAGAAAAAGAATCCTATATCTCTTGCCAGAATGTGGTCAGCTCTGGGGTGCTCTGCTAGCTGAAAGACACATTCATTATTAAGAGGATAGAGGCTGTTTAAGAGGGATGAGAGCCAAAAAATTTAAACTACATATATGTGTTAAGAACAGTGCTAGTTTATCTCATATTCTATATCAGTCAAGGCTCAACATTTTACATACATGAAAAGCAACGTAAAAAGTGTATTAGTAGGACTTCCTTGTTGGCGCAGTGGTTAAGGATCCACCTGCCAGTGCACGGGACACACGTTTGAGCCCTGGTCCGGGAAGACCCCACATGCCACGGAGCAACTAAGACCATGTGCCACAACTACTGAGCCTGCGTGCTAGAGCCCGTGAACCACAGCTACGGAAGCCCACGCACCTAGACCCCGTGCTCAGCAACAACGAGTAGCCACCACTATGAGAAGCCCGCGTACTGCAACAAAGAGTAGCCCCCACTCACCGCAACTAGAGAAAGCCCGCGCACAGCAATGAAGAGCCTACGCAGCCAAAGATAAATAAATAAATACGTCTATTTGAAAAAAAAGTGTTTTAGTAACTTACTAAAAGGCACGCAATCAGTAAACGTGAGCAAGAATTCAATCCCAAATCTGTCACACTGAAGTTTAAGCTAATACTCGAGATTAATAAAAACAGCACTAAATTAAAGTTCAGAGATATTTTTTATTTCATACTTTCACTAATGCTCTTTGGAGATAAATCATTTCATTTATATGGGCCTTAGTTTTCACAACTGTAATAGTTGGAAGCTTGACTAGATGATCTGTATGTAGTCTTCCAATTCTAAAATGTTCCACTAATTTGGATTCCTACAATAATTGCCCTTGCAATACATGCATGCTGCCACCAAGTAGCAGTAGAGACTACTAGTTCCTTTTTTATCCCTAGTGGGGGTGCATTTTGACAGCAGACTTATCCGTCAATAGTACAACCTGTTAGTATAACTATAAGATAACAAAATAATCTGGTATTCTTTCCTGTAAAAGAGAAGCTTTACATTGTGTCTGTGAATCGTACCAGAATCACCTGTAGGTTTATAAATATAGAGGAAATCCTGAACCCATTGAATGAGAATCTTCAGAGACAGGACTTGGGCATCTGGAATTTTGGGCTCCCATCATTCATATATTTTATTTCATTTAATTTTGCCTATGTACAATATTTGTCACATCCTTTTGAATCTTTAAAAGTTTCTTTCTGTTTTAAATTTTAGAATATTCCATAATCTTCACCTACTTTTCATAAGGTGTTATCTGTTATGTTTATGCGATCTTGTGCTTCTCCTGGTTAAGACTTCTTTCTTTCCTTTTTTTTTTTTTCGTGGCCCTGCCTCATGTCTTGCAGGATCTTAGTTCCCTGACATGGGATTGGACTCCAGGGCCCCAGCAGTGAAAGCGCCATGTTCTAAACACTGGACCACCAGGGAAGTCCCAAGATTTCAGTTTTAAATGACTTTTTTCCCACTCTAATTCATTCCTGGGATCAGTTTCATGTTTGGACATTAAAGCAACCTTGCATTGCCAGAATAAAGCTACTTTGATTTTGATATATGATTGTTTTACATACCATGGATACAGTTTGTGCTTCTCTTTACACATTTTGCATGTATGTTCAAAGGAGAAACTTGCCTGTGATTCTATTCTTGTAATATCCTTTATAGATTATTTTTAAGATTCTATACTTTATTTTTTATTTATTTATTTTTGGCTGCAGTGGGTCTTAATTGCTGCATGCATGCTTTCTCTAGTTTTGGCGAGTGGGGGTCTATTCTTTGTTGCAGTGAGTAGGCTTCTCATTGCAGCCTTCTAACCCCATGGACTTCTGACCCCATTTGTCAGTGCTACTTCAGTTCCTTACCCCTTCCCTTCTGACCCTGGGCAGTGAAATCCTCTTTCTGTGGCTGGCCTGCGGCAGAAAGTCAATGAGGCAAGAGTAGGCTTGGAGTATCCAAGGAGCAGAAAGGATGTCAGCGTGTGAAAAACAGAGCGAGCAAATTGGATAGGAGAAGGAAACAGTCAGAGAGGAAACAGAGACCCAGATTTCTAGGTCTGTGGAGGCACTCTGAGGACTTTGCATTTTCTGTGAAGAAGCCACTGAAGAAATTTGAGTGACATGATCTGACTTATGTTTTAACAAGATCTCTCTGGATGCCACCTTGATTAGAGACTGTAGGAGAGCAAGGACAAGCCCCAGAAGACCAACAGTTGATTCAAAGAAGTGATTACTCAAACATGGTCCCCTTCCTCAATGAGGACGCAGGGCAGGAATCGGCAAATAATGGCCACAAATCAAATCAGGCTCTCAGCCTGGATCTGTGGGACTGTGAGCTAATAATGGTTCTCACGTTCAGAAAGCTTGTTGAAGAAGAAAGAGGAGGAGAAGCTACAGAAACTGTATATGGCCCACAAAGCCTAAGATAGTTAAAATCCAGAAGATGCTTTCCAACACCTGATGTAAAGCATGTGGCTGGTAGGAGGTCCTCAACCAAATTTGGAAGAGGAATACATGAGTCAGTTCGTTCCTGAAAACACTGTAAAGTGATAGGGGTCAAGAAACATTTACCCCTTCACCCTTAACCTTCACAAATGATGCCAGTTCCATTGAGCTATTGAAAAATACATTCTGGCTTTCAAAAAAGTAACCCAGAGGGCATTTTCTCACATAGGCAAGGTCATGAACAACTGTCAAGTGAAGTTGAAATAGCAACAAATCAAATAGTAACAAAAAACATTTTTACAGAATTTTAAATCTTACAAAGCATTTTCATGTTCATTATCTAATTTAATCCCCAAATCAACGTCATGAGATAGTTATTATTTCCCCATTAGAAATGACCACATATTAAATCCTTAGTGATTGCTCAAGAAAAGCTGAAATCTTGAGTGTAACATCTATTAATGCCATGGTTGGGTGTTTTCCCATGGGAACACTGGATGCTAAAATCCACAGGGATTTTCAGCTCAAGATGGCAGACTAGGAAATATATTTACTTTCTGTTCCTCCTGAAACCATATCTAAATAAAACTGTAGAAATACCAAAATTAATCAACCAATAAAAGCCAAGATATTTTGGAAGTCATCAACCACAGAAAGATTTCAACACATTTCGAGAAGGCAAACAATGAAATGGAGGAGCCGTGAATAAAAGAATGAAGAAAAAAAGGCTGAACCTAAGTAAGGTCTGCACAAAGCCACTCAGCTTTTGCTGAGCTCTGGTTATAGTAAAGGGCAGAGGAAAGAAGAGGGGCTGAAAACAAGGAGACAAACGTCATTTTAGGAAAAACAGTTCATTTAATGAGCTCCAGGGAACACTCAGCCTGCTGCCATACTAACTCATGAATTACAAATGATGTACAAAAGAAACAAAAATCAAGACATTGTTTCTAACTGAACTCTTCTCAAATGAGATTGAGGAATTATGGTTCAATGCCACAGCTGTAAATCATTTCTGCTCTTGGAGAGGTTACAAAGGGCTTATAATATTTCCCTTTTGTTCAGACAGAATTTAGGTCTGAGCAAAAGCTTTTGTGTCCTCCAACCCCAACATTTATTGGGGATGGAAGCCCAGATTTGCTGGGACATACCATAAAAAGAATCTCATGAGCAGAGGGTCAAACTGATTTTGGAATATATGAATTATGTCCAATGTGAGTTTCAATAGGTTTTAAAATATATACATGCATACATATATATACATTTTTAATGATCTATATGATTTTGGGTTCTGAAACTTCTACATGTCACATGCGTGATACATAACAGACAATGTCAGCCCCAGGAGGGAGAAAACACTCCAATGAAGCAAGCCAAAGAAACAAGTTTTAAGCAAGGTCAAGTGATGTGTAGACCAGGATTGTTCAATTCCTACCTGTCATGCTGAAGCTTCCAGCTCCTGAATAACAACACATGCTTCCCTTGTCCTAGACAGCCAAGAGTATGTCTCCTCTCTTGGGCATAAGAATCTCTAGAGTTACATATCTGTAGTAAGAGTGGACCCAGCTGGCATACTCACAATGACCAAATTGTGTTGATCGTACTTTATACCAATACATCGCTCCACGCTGAAGTTGCAATAAATGATATATTTGCCTACTAGACATGAATGAGACGCCTTACTGGATATACTCCAGGAAGGCCAGAGAAGCTGGCTTCTAATCCATACGGAACAATTCACTGGTGAATTTCTTTCACGACAGCCCATGGTTTATCTAGAATATCATCTTTACATATCTGGATCCTTCAAACTAGACAAAGGGAAAATACGGGCTTCAAGCCTCAATTAGAAATATGGAATGGTGCCATGCTGACAACTGGTGGTCCCTGACCTGTATCTTCTGAGATTAGAACACAGTGTGGTGGATGACCAATTCATGCGTTTAACAAAGAAGACCTCCTACAGGGCAGTCTAGCTGTTCGTTACAGGTATGGCACTTAGGGCTAAGTACCATAAGGACTACAAGAGAAAAAGAAAAACAAGTAACACATGAAGCATATATGATAAGGAGGCACCACAGTCCAGAGCACGAGCTCTGGAATCACACAGGCTTGGATCGAATCCCGGCTAAGCCACTACCATCTATATACCCTGAAGGACAGGCCAAGGTTTAAATGTTGTTTTACCAGATTTCAAACCAGAAGTGAAGAAAGAACCTATCTGCCAGGAAGGGATATCGCGGGGTGCAGCATCCAGTCGGATCAGGGCTCTGCATCTCCTGCTCAGAAACTTTGGCCACCTGGCTCGTGGTGATGCTGGCAGCTGAGCAGCCCTGGAGAAGGCGATCCTGTCTCCAGGTCTCGCAGAGAAGCTGGGGAGGTCTCCGGACGAGGTGGCCCACACCCTGGTAAGCTCTGGCTGCCTCCTGCCCTCAGGTCTGAGCAGGCTCTGGCCTCTGGGCCCCGTGGTGGGGAAGGTCTGGCCGATACATACGCAGGGCTGAGAGGCCTGCAGAGCCAGTCCCCATGCAGGGTGAGCTCTGGAGGAGGCTTCCACAGTCCCCAACAGTCTCTGCTTGGTGGCCCATCTGGTGCCAAACACCTGCCACCCACAGCGAGAAGTCCCAGCCACTAGAAAGTCCAGAAGGGGCCCCACCCTTCGCCTTTGGGCCGGGGTTAAGCCACCAGCTGGGCTTGCATGTGACCGCTGCCTCACCCCATGCCCCGCCCACCCTTTCTCTGTGACACGTACAATGGATATGTCATAAAGCCAGGCTGAGCCAGTGTTATAAATTCAGAGGAGTTAGAATCTAGGAAGAAGCTCTCCCACTTTCACTCTCTGCTCTCAGATCAGGCAGGCAGTACCTCTAATATGGAAGCTATGGACACCACACCTCCTTCCCAGGCTGTCCTCTTCCATTCTGCTCCTGTTTTCCCCAGCACCCCATTGACGGCTTTGGCGGGCATCGGTGCTTCAGCAGGCAGCACCTCAGACCCCGAACCTATGGACACCACACCTCCTTCACACGCTGTCATCTTCCACTCTGCTCCTGTTTTCCCCAGCACCCCATTGACGGCTTGGGCGGGCATCGGTGCTTCAGCAGGCAGCACCTCAGACCCCGAACCTATGGACACCACAACTCCTTCACATGCTGTCATCTTCCACTCTGCTCCTGTTTTCCCCAGCACCCCATTGACGGCTTTGGCGGGCATCGGTGCTTCAGCAGGCAGCACCTCAGACCCCGAACCTATGGACACCACACCTCCTTCACATGCTGTCATCTTCCATTCTGCTCCTGTTTTCCCCAGCACCCCATTTACGGCTTTGGCGGGCATCGGTGCTTCAGCAGGAAGCACGTCAGACCCCGAACCTATGGACACCACACCTCCTTCACATGCTGTCATCTTCCATTCTGTTCCTGTTTTCCCCAGCACCCCATTGATGGCCCTGGCGGGCATCGGTACTTCCGCAGTCAGCACGTCTGACCCCGAACCTATGGACACCACACCTCCTTCCCAGGCTGTCATCTTCTATTCTGCTCCTGTTTTCTCCAGCACCCCATTTTCGGCTTTGGTGGGCATCGGTGCCTCAGCAGTCAGCACGTCTGACCCCGAACCCATGGACACCACACCTCCTTCCCAGGCTGTCATCTTCCATCCCGCTCCTCTTTACCCCAGCACCCCATTTACCGCTTAGGCCGGCACTGGTGCTTCAGCAGGCAGCACCTCTAACACCAAAGCTATGGACACCACACCTCCTTCCCAGGCTGTCATTTTCCAGTCTGCCCTGTCTCCAAGTAGAACCACTACCCATTTCTCACTGATGTTCCAAGTTCTGGGAACACACCACCCAGTGGTAGCGATGCCTCAGCCCATGCCTCGACTCATTTACCTGCAACGTGAGCCAACAGATAGACCAACACTTCAAAGTTATGACAGAAAATTGAGTAAGTTATACGCTTGGAATTTCATTTATTATTATTAACAAGCACAACTGTAGTGCTTAGACTATAACAAGTACTATTCTAAGGGCTTACCAAATATTAACTCACTTATTCCTCATAATGGCAACCCTAGTGGTAGGGAATATTCATAATGTTCACTTTTTGGGGGCAAACTGAGGCTCAGAGACGTTGAATAGCTTGCCTAATGCCACACAGTTAGTAGGTGGCAAAACCCGGGATTAAAACCAGACCATCTAGACTTTCATCACTTTGCTGTGTCACCTTATTATAAGTTGTGGTTAGGGAAGGGACTAAATTGACAAGACTCTGAACTAAAAGGAGAAGGGAGAAATGAGAAAATGAGTGATCCTAGAAACTAGAGAAGATTTAGGCTCAGAAATTTCTGGTGATGAGACCCAGAAGAACAAGAACTTGGTTGGAATGTTAACTTGGGGTAGTATCTGAATCCATTGAGAAATGGTTTTGTTCCCTGTAAAATTTAGAAAGGTCAGTTGGATGAAGATTAATGAAGACAAAAGTAGAAAGGAAAAGAAAAAGGTGCCTTAAGTGAGACATAACCACTCCCCTCTACGTACCCACAGGTTGTGTCCTGTGGGAAAGGATGGAGCTCTCTCTACTGGGTTGGTCACCAGACTGAACAAGGAGAAACATGGCAACAACTTTACTGGTTTTGATGATCCCTCAAAACCAAGGCTTCAGTTTCCAAGAACGACCTACGGTAGCATAACTAGTGTGTGCCACACATGCCACTAAGTGTGTTTCCAGTCACACATTTTAATTGGAGAAATACTTCCTATGAGGTAGGCATTAGTTCCCTATGGCTGCTGTAACAAATTACTACAAATGTGCTTGCTTCTAACAAAACACACTTATTTTCTTATGGTTCTGGAAGACAGAGGTCCAAAACCAGTTTCCCTGGGCTGAAACCAGGAGTCAACAGGGCCATCCATCCTCCTTCTAGAGGCTCTAAGTGAGAATCTCTTTCCTCGCCAGCATTCCTTCACTTCTGGCCACATCAATCCAACCCCAACTTCATCATCACATTCTCTTTGGGGTAAAAATTCCCTCTGCCTCTCTCTTACGAGAACACCGGTGGTTATATTTGGGCCCGTCCAGGTAGTCCAGGAGAATCTTCCCATCTGAGAACCATTACTTTCAACCCACTGGCAAAGTGCCTTCTGCCATTTAAGGTGACATTCACAGGTTCTGGAGAGTAGAATGTGGACATTTGGGGGCAATGGTATTATTCAGTCTACTACAAGGTAGATACTATTATCTTTCTCAGATGTAGGAAATGACGTTTAGGGAAGTAGTCTGTCTCAGGTCTACAATTTCCAGATTAGAGACTTACATTCTGCCACTGACACTTTAGGACACACCCTAAACAACTTTAATCTGTGTCCTTAACTACTGCATAATCCTTGGTTAAGAGTCACACTTAGGTATCAAGACCCAATTGAATACAACACAAGTACTGTCTCCTCTTTCACTATGTTTGCCTGGTGTACTGATGAATCTTGCCCAGAGCAGAAGAGTTCAGAAAATTGTTATGCAGGTTTACGAAGAGAAAGCATTTACTGTTTGATGTGCACGGAGGAACGGAAGGATTTTTCAAATAAAATAAAATAAAATATGCCACCAAATAGTCAATTGTCACAACAGAGGTAACCCCGTGGGAGTCATGAGGAGACTAAAATTATCTCCAATTGTGCAGGGCAGAAAAGTTTCACTGAAGGCAGGTGTAGTTCAGCCAAGCCCTAAAGCACAGAAGTAGGAATTTGGGTATGTACGAATGGGAAAAAAGACATTTGAGGCATGGGAAATAGTTTAATGCAGAATGGACGAGAAATATGCATTAGACCTTTTCTAAAACAACTGGCTTATTAACTCAGTAAATCGATTTAGTCAGTCAAACTAGCTTTAGCTGATTACTTATCCAGGGGATAGCTGTTGAGAGTAATTTTTGTCACAGAACAGTAAATAAAATGGTTGAACTATAGCTTTAGGCTTGCTAAGTGAAATAGATTGCTCTAGATGATTTTCAAGTGACTTACTTGGTAGTACTCACGAAATTGGGGGTTAACAATTGCTTAAGAAAACAAAGAGAATTGATTTTAAATAAAGTAGCTACTGTGTAAACTATCTGTTCAGTAGCTCATGTTAAACGGATGTTTATAATCCCCATTGGACAACCAACTACATTTTTGCAAATGGCAATGTGAATTGCTGTTGCATAAACTATAGCAATGACCACCTATGTAATTTATTGTCCGAAACAGAAATCTTCTAACAATACTGGTGTCCTAATAAAAATAAGCACGAAGGGAACACACAGTGGGTGTCTCCCGTGTGCCTGTGCATGCATCTATATCTCACTGAACCCTCATAACAGCCCCCAAGAGAGGGACCCTGGGTGTCCCCATGCTGCTTGTGGAGAAACAGGCACAGGAAGGTTCAATAGTCTATCTACCTAATGTCACACAGAGGGTGGCAGAGCCCGTTTTTAAACCACCTGTCTCCAATACCAGGTGCCAGGAGCCAGACTCAGTCTACGGCTCTCTTCTGCTCGCCTGGAGGTGAAACAGTGTGTCATGATTAGTCAAATCCCTTCTTCACTCATCAAGGTAGGTTGAACACCTGCACGTCCTCCAAGTAGCATGTAGCATAAGCAATAAGATGTTTGTCCCGTGATCGTCCAGGAACTTGGAATCAGCTGTGCCTGGTTAGGCTGAGCTGGTTTAGAGTGGAGAGGACCACCGATCTTCCACCTGGGCAAGTGCCTTTTGACCTCCTGCCATCAGAGGGCCGAAATCTCCAGCCTGAGAATGTGCTGAGCCCTGTAGCCTAGTTACGCCAGCTCAGAACAATGATGAGCACACCTTTTTCCAGTCACCTTTCCTCATGCTCCCCATGCCTCATACTGCCCTGCTTCTTTATTCTTTATCCCACAGATACCCAAAGCCCCTTGCCCTTGGGGAGGTGGTTTTGAGACCTATTGTCACGTCACGTCCTCGCTTGGCTGCCCTGTGAATAAACCTCCTCTTTGCTGCAAACCTCAGCATTTCAGTGTTTTGGCTTGCTGCGTCTCAGACAGAATGGTTAGGAGCAGTGGTACAGGTCCCTTGCCTGTGAGGGATGCTGGTTCCTAGTAGTCACGTTGCGGATGTTTTCTCCTCTCGGGGTGGGGGCGGGGCAGACATCCTGCTCTTCCGGAAAGGGAGAAACACAGGTGCCAAACCCTTGCCCTCAGCGTCACCGTCACCTAGGAGCTTGTTAGAAGCACAGAATCCAGGCCCCACCCAGAACTACTGAATACCAGCCTGCATTTAACAAGATCCACAAGAGAGGCATACCCATATTAAAGTTGGATAGGCACAAAGCTGTCTTCGTCTTCTCCACGGCTAATGAAAACGAAGCAAAGGTTCATCCCGAGCCGACTCTGCCTCAGTCACCTGGATATCACATGAGCTCATTTCATCCTCCCCAGAACCTGCAAATGAGACTGAGGGTCAGAGTGGTCTAGCACCCAAGGTTCCATAAAAGAACATGACCAAGGCTCACTGGAGCCCAGACTTCCAAAAAAGAAGGCCCCTGAGCACAGCATGGCACCACTGCAGCCCAAACCGTGGGCCTGGAGGGTAGGCCAGTTTCCCCACGCAGAGTTCACACCATTCGACAGATGCCCACAGCAGACCACAAGGCAATATGAGAAGTAAGTTCTGATTGTGGAATCTCTGAATTTTGAGATTTAAAGAAAAAAATCTGTTTTCGGGGGATGGTTAAAACAGTTCTACCAAGGAGTAAAGAGAGGGCATCTCAAGGCCCCTTCTGGACTTAGAATTTAATGCCTACTTATTGAGAAATGCTCCGTGCACTTGCTCAGCCCTACGTCGAGATGAAGTTCTCTGTGCCCTAGAATCTTAGGTTATAAAAAGGCCACAGAAATGGGTGAGACCTAAAAAATGCCAGAACAATGCAACGGCCTTAATCAGACTGTCTTTGCTTTGCCTTGCTTACTAGTCACTGACTTTAAACTGAATATGGTGTCATGTCTTTATGCTTCTTGAAGCTTTTTTTTTTTACAAAAGATCATATAAAGATTTTCTTCCATGGTAAGACTTTTATATTGTATTTTTCTTAAACTGGAGTGTGGTACATTTACCCTCCATCAGATGATTGCTTACAACTCACCTTGCTTTATTAAGAATACCGCTAGAGGCTTCTATGTCCCTACAAACAAAAATACATTTTCAGGCCCATTCAAGCCAATGAAAATCCAAGATTCCAGAGCACAAGATAATGAAAATTTTCTCTATCCTCATCTTTTACTACTTTTAACCTGTTAACAGTCCCTAAGTGTGTCAGATGAAAGCTGCTGTCGTGGGAATTGACATCATTAACAGCATTCCATACAGATAAGTCTTGATTGTTCCAATTTCTCAAAAAGTTGGACACATTTACTGCCTCTATGACATCTCTAGGGTGTGTGGAAGAAATAAAAAAGAGGGCGTACAATGTATTTCTCAAAATATGCACACAAATAGTTTGCACATACAAACAGGGAAACCTTATAAATGATGTATGGGGAGCAAAGTATTGTCGGTAACAGACCTACTCATTTGGAAAGACAACACTGTCACCAAGTGTCCCCTCACCAAAACTGACTGGGAATGTTTAGGGGCCACCAAACCAGAGGTGGAGATTTTTAGGCACATTCTTGCCAGAAAAGAGAGCCTAGGGCATAAACCACTCAACTTGTTGGCACGAATGTCAGGGCAACCCAAGCAAGTGGATATAGAAGCCTACGTAATGCTTGGAAGTAGGAAGTTTTGGGGGACTACACCTGGGCTGGTACTGGCCTCCCTCCCCAAAGGGACAAGGAGAGCAGAAACCTGGATGGAGTCAAGAGAGCAAAAAGAAAGGCAAGGCTGGGTATGGAGCAACGAGTGGATCCAGGAGCATGTGTCTCAGAACTGCCGGGGCTCTGCAGACCAGCTGCATCCCCATTCTCCTTGACCCTCATTGGTGTAATGAACTCAGGGTGGGCGCATCCCGGCTGCCAAGTCACTTCCAACCGTCCATGGAGTTGACAGTTACTTGCTCACAGTGAACCAACCTCTCTGGACCTAAAAGCTACTGCAGGAGGCGACAGTGGAGAACAAGGTGACGAAAACGACCAGATGTGAAGGAGGAAGAGACATTCAGTGGACCGACTGGGTGGACTGATGGTGTGGCATTAAGTCTGCAGAGCTAAAGGGGCCAGATGTAGAAAAGGGAAGGGGAACCATGAGGATATGGTTCCCTTTGTATAGATATTTCATCCTTATTTTGTATGCAAATTCATTCAATTTGCTCTGAGTGAAAAAGAGAGAACAAAATTATCCTTTAAACCATGTCAGTGACTTTATTTACCATCTCATTTGATGAGCTCATAGCCCAGGGTCAGAGGGAAATGGGAGCTGTGAGTCTGCCATCTCTCAGGAAGTCTCAGGCCTCAGAGGCCCCTCATAGCCAAACTACCTCACCTTTTGCACTTTTCAAGCAACGTTATTCCTAAGTGCGAGTCACCCTCTTCATCAGGTTCTCCAAGAAACAGCAATCTCTGCCAATGAGAGAGGAAAAATGGGCTACTTTGGCTTTCTGAGGCACACTATGTAGTTCTCCAAAATGGTACCTGCCTGGGGGATTTTTCAAGAAAATTAAGCATCCGTGGTGATTTGTTTGTCTTCACATAACGTATGACCCAGATGTGCTGAGAAATAAGAAAAGGACGAACGAATCAAGGGCAGCTGATCCAAGGAGGCAAGGGGCAACTTCCACAGCCTACGTGGAAAGCTAGAGGAAGGGAACATCCAGCTGGTGGGAGCTGAAGACAGGGGCCAGTCCTCCTTGGGCTCGGGATGCCACCGCCTCTTCCTACATCTTCACGCTCTCCTTCTCTGTTGGCCCCTCCCAGCCATATTAAAGAGCCACAAGGAAATGCTCTCCTCCGTTCCATTTTCCTGTCCTCCTATCCACCCCTCCCTTCTTTCCCTTTGCCATCAATTTCTTGACTTGCCCCCCATTTCTCCCCTCCTATCTACACTGCGATCTGGTTTGTGCCCCACTACTCCTGTGAAACTGATCTCCTTGAAGCCCCCAATGATTTCTCTGTTGACAAGTCCAGGGGACTACTTCTCAATCCTTATCTTTGTGACCGCCAAGCCGAGTTAGATCTTAAACAACGTCTCTGTCTTGAAACTCTCTTCCCTTGGCTTCTGCGCCACCTTTCCTTTCCTTTTCATGAGACCAATCACAACCAGTGCTGCAGATTCCATCGAATTAAGGAATGCTGTTGCCTACATGTGTGAATGAGCTAAAGTGAGTAAAGTACTGACGTAGAGGACACCTAAAGTGAAACGTCTTCATGTATGTCCACGTGGCTGAGCAGCAAGTTAACCTTTCATACGTGTGCTAAAGAAGAAGAGTTGGGTTTTATTTTATTGGCTTTTCCCTGGACGGTGTTGAATGACTATCATCTACAAGTTCAGGCTACTTTTTGCTGAGGATTAATGCACTGGGAGAGCTGAGAGAAAACTGAATAATAGAGCTGTCTTTTTCTTGAGCAGTTCACCTTAGTTTCCCAAACACTAAGTCTTTCTCTAATTCTTTCCCCTTTTTATTGTAGTAAAATGAACATAACACAAAATTCACCATTTGGATCGTTTTACAATTCACTGTACCATTCAGTGGAATTTACTACTGTCACAATGTTGTGCAACTATCACCACTGCCTAGCTGCAAAACATTTTCATCAACCAAGAGGAAACCTACACCCATTTTAAGGAGTCATTCCCTATTTCCCTCTCTTCCAAACCCCTGGCAACCACTAATGTATAATCTTTTCTGTGTGTATGGATTTGCCACCGCTGGACATTTCATATAAATGGAACCATACAATATGTAGCCTTTCATGCCTGACTTCTTTCACTTAGTTGCATCCATCATGTAGCATGTATCAGAAATCCACTCACTGTTATGGCTGAATCCTTCATACTGTTTGAATACAAAATTAAAACTACGTTGAGAGTGAAGCTCTGTTTTAATGGCACATCTATTAGGCCAATTCATTGAAAAAAGCTGAAGATGGAGATATTGTTGTGAAATGATAATCGTTGAGAAGCCTCAGCCAATTGGATAATGAAAAGTTTGGGAAATGTTGCAAAAAGTTATCTGATTTATATTAAAAGCCTATTAAACAAGGATTCAGGAGATTGTCTTTTTCTTGCAGGTAACTTAAATGAGGCAGAAAGAAATAACTGCCCTTTAAAACACAGTTTGAAAGGATTCTATTTATTCTTAATAGACGAATGGGAGTACAGGAAGTTCACATCCAATATGGACTCCCTGTCCAAACACTGTTTGTCGTTCTAGCCACCACTATCGAATTATATTTCTTGAGAGTAAGGCAGCTCAATTCCTGCATATTACTTTCTAAACTTCATCCATCAAATCCATTAATACAGTATAAACAAGAGTTGTTCATGTTTAAGTGCAGTTCAAATATCAGGTATAAAGAACCCCCAGTAAGAAAAAGAATCCTATATCTCTTGCCAGAATGTGGTCAGCTCTGGGGTGCTCTGCTAGCTGAAAGACACATTCATTATTAAGAGGATAGAGGCTGTTTAAGAGGGATGAGAGCCAAAAAATTTAAACTACATATATGTGTTAAGAACAGTGCTAGTTTATCTCATATTCTATATCAGTCAAGGCTCAACATTTTACATACATGAAAAGCAACGTAAAAAGTGTATTAGTAGGACTTCCTTGTTGGCGCAGTGGTTAAGGATCCACCTGCCAGTGCACGGGACACACGTTTGAGCCCTGGTCCGGGAAGACCCCACATGCCACGGAGCAACTAAGACCATGTGCCACAACTACTGAGCCTGCGTGCTAGAGCCCGTGAACCACAGCTACGGAAGCCCACGCACCTAGACCCCGTGCTCAGCAACAACGAGTAGCCACCACTATGAGAAGCCCGCGTACTGCAACAAAGAGTAGCCCCCGCTCACCGCAACTAGAGAAAGCCCGCGCACAGCAATGAAGAGCCTACACAGCCAAAGATAAATAAATAAATACGTCTATTTGAAAAAAAAGTGTTTTAGTAACTTACTAAAAGGCACGCAATCAGTAAACGTGAGCAAGAATTCAATCCCAAATCTGTCACACTGAAGTTTAAGCTAATACTCGAGATTAATAAAAACAGCACTAAATTAAAGTTCAGAGATATTTTTTATTTCATACTTTCACTAATGCTCTTTGGAGATAAATCATTTCATTTATATGGGCCTTAGTTTTCACAACTGTAATAGTTGGAAGCTTGACTAGATGATCTGTATGTAGTCTTCCAATTCTAAAATGTTCCACTAATTTGGATTCCTACAATAATTGCCCTTGCAATACATGCATGCTGCCACCAAGTAGCAGTAGAGACTACTAGTTCCTTTTTTATCCCTAGTGGGGGTGCATTTTGACAGCAGACTTATCCGTCAATAGTACAACCTGTTAGTATAACTATAAGATAACAAAATAATCTGGTATTCTTTCCTGTAAAAGAGAAGCTTTACATTGTGTCTGTGAATCGTACCAGAATCACCTGTAGGTTTATAAATATAGAGGAAATCCTGAACCCATTGAATGAGAATCTTCAGAGACAGGACTTGGGCATCTGGAATTTTGGGCTCCCATCATTCATATATTTTATTTCATTTAATTTTGCCTATGTACAATATTTGTCACATCCTTTTGAATCTTTAAAAGTTTCTTTCTGTTTTAAATTTTAGAATATTCCATAATCTTCACCTACTTTTCATAAGGTGTTATCTGTTATGTTTATGCGATCTTGTGCTTCTCCTGGTTAAGACTTCTTTCTTTCCTTTTTTTTTTTTTCGTGGCCCTGCCTCATGTCTTGCAGGATCTTAGTTCCCTGACATGGGATTGGACTCCAGGGCCCCAGCAGTGAAAGCACCATGTTCTAAACACTGGACCACCAGGGAAGTCCCAAGATTTCAGTTTTAAATGACTTTTTTCCCACTCTAATTCATTCCTGGGATCAGTTTCATGTTTGGACATTAAAGCAACCTTGCATTGCCAGAATAAAGCTACTTTGATTTTGATATATGATTGTTTTACATACCATGGATACAGTTTGTGCTTCTCTTTACACATTTTGCATGTATGTTCAAAGGAGAAACTTGCCTGTGATTCTATTCTTGTAATATCCTTTATAGATTATTTTTAAGATTCTATACTTTATTTTTTATTTATTTATTTTTGGCTGCAGTGGGTCTTAATTGCTGCATGCATGCTTTCTCTAGTTTTGGCGAGTGGGGGTCTATTCTTTGTTGCAGTGAGTAGGCTTCTCATTGCAGCCTTCTAACCCCATGGACTTCTGACCCCATTTGTCAGTGCTACTTCAGTTCCTTACCCCTTCCCTTCTGACCCTGGGCAGTGAAATCCTCTTTCTGTGGCTGGCCTGCGGCAGAAAGTCAATGAGGCAAGAGTAGGCTTGGAGTATCCAAGGAGCAGAAAGGATGTCAGCGTGTGAAAAACAGAGCGAGCAAATTGGATAGGAGAAGGAAACAGTCAGAGAGGAAACAGAGACCCAGATTTCTAGGTCTGTGGAGGCACTCTGAGGACTTTGCATTTTCTGTGAAGAAGCCACTGAAGAAATTTGAGTGACATGATCTGACTTATGTTTTAACAAGATCTCTCTGGATGCCACCTTGATTAGAGACTGTAGGAGAGCAAGGACAAGCCCCAGAAGACCAACAGTTGATTCAAAGAAGTGATTACTCAAACATGGTCCCCTTCCTCAATGAGGACGCAGGGCAGGAATCGGCAAATAATGGCCACAAATCAAATCAGGCTCTCAGCCTGGATCTGTGGGACTGTGAGCTAATAATGGTTCTCACGTTCAGAAAGCTTGTTGAAGAAGAAAGAGGAGGAGAAGCTACAGAAACTGTATATGGCCCACAAAGCCTAAGATAGTTAAAATCCAGAAGATGCTTTCCAACACCTGATGTAAAGCATGTGGCTGGTAGGAGGTCCTCAACCAAATTTGGAAGAGGAATACATGAGTCAGTTCGTTCCTGAAAACACTGTAAAGTGATAGGGGTCAAGAAACATTTACCCCTTCACCCTTAACCTTCACAAATGATGCCAGTTCCATTGAGCTATTGAAAAATACATTCTGGCTTTCAAAAAAGTAACCCAGAGGGCATTTTCTCACATAGGCAAGGTCATGAACAACTGTCAAGTGAAGTTGAAATAGCAACAAATCAAATAATAACAAAAAACATTTTTACAGAATTTTAAATCTTACAAAGCATTTTCATGTTCATTATCTAATTTAATCCCCAAATCAACGTCATGAGATAGTTATTATTTCCCCATTAGAAATGACCACATATTAAATCCTTAGTGATTGCTCAAGAAAAGCTGAAATCTTGAGTGTAACATCTATTAATGCCATGGTTGGGTGTTTTCCCATGGGAACACTGGATGCTAAAATCCACAGGGATTTTCAGCTCAAGATGGCAGACTAGGAAATATATTTACTTTCTGTTCCTCCTGAAACCATATCTAAATAAAACTGTAGAAATACCAAAATTAATCAACCAATAAAAGCCAAGATATTTTGGAAGTCATCAACCACAGAAAGATTTCAACACATTTCGAGAAGGCAAACAATGAAATGGAGGAGCCGTGAATAAAAGAATGAAGAAAAAAAGGCTGAACCTAAGTAAGGTCTGCACAAAGCCACTCAGCTTTTGCTGAGCTCTGGTTATAGTAAAGGGCAGAGGAAAGAAGAGGGGCTGAAAACAAGGAGACAAACGTCATTTTAGGAAAAACAGTTCATTTAATGAGCTCCAGGGAACACTCAGCCTGCTGCCATACTAACTCATGAATTACAATGGATTGTTGGTAAGCAAGACAAGAAAACAGGGAAGAAACAAAAGAAACAAAAATCAAGACATTGTTTCTAACTGAACTCTTCTCAAAGGAGATTGAGGAGTTATGGTTCAATGCCACAGCTGTAAATCATTTCTGCTCTTGGAGAGGTTACAAAGGGCTTATAATATTTCCCTTTTGTTCAGACAGAATTTAGGTCTGAGCAAAAGCTTTTGTGTCCTCCAACCTCAACATATATTGGGGATGGAAGCCCAGATTTGCTGGGACATACCATAAAAAGAATCTCATGAGCAGAGGGTCAAACTGATTTTGGAATATATGAATTATGTCCAATGTGAGTTTCAATAGGTTTTAAAATATATACATGCATACATATATATATATATATATACATTTTTAATGATCTATATGATTTTGGGTTCTGAAACTTCTACATGTCACATGCGTGATACATAACAGACAATGTCAGCCCCAGGAGGGAGGAAACACTCCAATGAAGCAAGCCAAAGAAACAAGTTTTAAGCAAGGTCAAGTGATGTGTAGACCAGGATTGTTCAATTCCTACCTGTCATGCTGAAGCTTCCAGCTCCTGAATAACAACACATGCTTCCCTTGTCCTAGACAGCCAAGAGTATGTCTCCTCTCTTGGGCATAAGAATCTCTAGAGTTACATATCTGTAGTAAGAGTGGACCCAGCTGGCATACTCACAATGACCAAATTGTGTTGATCGTACTTTATACCAATACATCGCTCCACGCTGAAGTTGCAATAAATGATATATTTGCCTACTAGACATGAATGAGACGCCTTACTGGATATACTCCAGGAAGGCCAGAGAAGCTGGCTTCTAATCCATACGGAACAATTCACTGGTGAATTTCTTTCACGATAGCCCATGATTTATCTAGAATATCATCTTTACATATCTGGATCCTTCAAACTAGACAAAGGGAAAATACGGGCTTCAAGCCTCAATTAGAAATATGGAATGGTGCCATGCTGACAACTGGTGGTCCCTGACCTGTATCTTCTGAGCTTAGAACACAGTGTGGTGGATGACCAATTCATGCGTTGAACAGAAGAAGACCTCCTACAGGGCAGTGTAGCTGTTCGTTACAGGTATGGCACTTAGGGCTAAGTACCATAAGGACTACAAGAGAAAAAGAAAAACAAGTAACACATGAAGCATATACGATAAGGAGGCACCACAGTCCAGAGCACGAGCTCTGGAATCACACAGGCTTGGATCGAATCCCGGCTAAGCCAGTACCGTCTATATACCCTGAAGGACAGGCCAAGGTTTAAATGTTGTTTTACCAAATTTCAAAAAAGAAGTGAGGAAAGAACCTATCTGCCAGGAAGGGACATCGTGGGGTGCAGCATCCAGTCGCATCAGGGCTCTGCATCTCCTGCTCAGAAACCTTGGCCACCTGGCTCGTGGTGATGCTGGCAGCTGAGCAGCCCTGGAGAAGGCGATCCTGTCTCCAGGTCTCGCAGAGAAGCTGGGGAGGTCTCCGGACGAGGTGGCCCACACCCTGGTCAGCTCTGGCTGCCTTCTGCCCTCAGGTCTCAGCAGGCTCTGGCCTCTGGGCCCCGTGGTGGGGAAGGCCTGGCCGATACATACGCAGGGTTGAGGGGCCTGCAGATCCAGTCCCCAGGCAGGGTGAGCTCTGGAGGAGGCTTCCACAGTCCCCAGCAGTCTCCGCATTGTGGCCCATCTGGTGCCAAACAGCTGCCACCCACAGCGAGAAGTCCCAGCCACTAGAAAGTCCAGAATGGGCCCCGCCCTTTGCCTTTGGGCCGGGGTTAAGCCACCAGCTGGGCTTGCATGTGACCCCTGCCTCACCCCCTGCCCCGCCCGCCCTTTCTCTGTGACACGTACAATGGATATGTCATAAAGCCAGGCTGAGCCAGTGCTGTAAATTCAGAGGAGTTAGAATCTAGGAATAAGCTCTCCCACTTTCACTCTCTGCTCTCAGATCAGGCAGGCAGTACCTCTAATATGGAAGCTATGGACACCACACCTCCTTCCCAGGCTGTCCTCTACCATTCTGCTCCTGTTTTCCCCAGCACCCCATTGACAGCTTTGGCGGGTATCAGGGCTTCAGCAGGCAGCACCTCAGACCCCGAACCTATGGACCCCACACCTCCTTCACACGCTGTCATCTTCCACTCTGCTCCTGTTTTCCCCAGCACCCCATTGACGGCTTTGGCGGGCATCGGTGCTTCAGCAGGCAGCACCTCAGACCCCGAACCTATGGCCACCACACCTCCTTCACATGCTGTCATCTTCCATTCTCCTCCTGTTTTCCCCAGCACCCCATTGACGGCTTTGGCGAGCATCGGTGCTTCAGCAGGAAGCACGTCAGACCCCGAACCTATGTACACCACACCTCCTTCACACGCTGTCATCTTCCATTCTCTTCCTGTTTTCCCCAGCACCCCATTTATGGCCCTGGCGGGCATCGGTGCTTCCGCAGTCAGCACGTCTGACCCCGAACCTATGGACACCACACCTCCTTCCCAGGCTGCCATCTTCCATCCTTCTCCTCTTTACCCCAGCACCCCATTTACCGCTTAGGCCAGCACTGGTGCTTCAGCAGGCAGCACCTCTAACACCAAAGCTATGGACACCACACCTCCTTCCCAGGCTGTCATTTTCCAGTCTGCCCTGTCTCCAAGTAGAACCACTACCCATTTCACACTGCTGTTCCAAGTTCTGGGAACACACCATAATGATCAAGGGATCAACCCAAGTAAAATATATAACAATTGTAAATATTTATGCACCCAACAAAGGAGCACCTCCATACATAAAGCAAATACTAACAGCTATAAAAGGGGAAATCGACAGTAACACAATCATAGTAGGGGACTTTAACACTCCACTTTCACCAATGGACAGATCATCCAAAATGAAAATAAATACAGAAACACAAGCTTTAAATGATACGTTAAACAAGATGGACTTAATTGATATTTATAGTACATTCCATTCAAAAACAAGAGAATAAACATTCTTCTCAAGTGTTTATGGAACATTCTCCAGGATAGATAATACCTTGGGTCACAAATCGAGCCTTGGTAAATTTAAGAACATTCAAATTATATCAAGTATCTTTTCCAACCACAACGCTATGAGACTAAATATCAATTGCAGGAAAAAGTGTGCAAAAAATACAGACACATGGACGCTAAACAGTACACTACTAAATAACCAAGATATCACTGAAGAAATCAAAGAGGAAATTTAAAAATACCTAGAAACAAATGACAATGAAAACATGATGACACAAAAACCTATGGGATGCAGCAAAATCAGTTCTAAGAGGGAAGTTTCTGTCAATACAATCCTACCTTAAGAAAGAAGAAACATCTCAAATAAACAACCTACATGTAAATGAATGAAATTAGAACACTCCCTAAAACCATATACAAAAATAAACTCAAAATGGATTAAAGACCTAAATGTAAGGCCAGACACCATCAAACTCTTAGAGGAAAACATAGGCAGAACACTCTATGACATAAATCACAGCAAGATCCCTTTTGACCCACCTCCTAGAGAAATGGAAATAAAAACAAAAATAAACCAATGGGACCTAATGAAACTTCAAAGCTTTTGCACAGCAAAGGAAAACATAAACAAGACGAAAAGACAACCCTCAGAATGGGAGAAAATATTTGCAAATGAAGCAACTGACAAAGGATTAATCTCCAAAACATACAAACAACTCAAGCAGCTCAATATCAAAAAAACAACAACCCAATCCAAAAATAGGCAGAAGACCTAAATAGACATTTCTCTAAAGAAGATATACAGATTGCCAACAAACACATGAAAGGATGCTCAACACCACTAATCATTAGAGAAATGCAAATCAAAGCTACATTGAGGTATCACCTCACACTGGTCAGAATGGCCATCATCAAAAGATCTACAAACAATAAATGCTGGAGAGGGTGTGCAGAAAAGGGAATCCTCTTGTACTGTTGGTGGGAATGTAAATTGATACAGCCACTACGGAGAACAGTATGGAGGTTCCTTAAAAACCTAAAAATAGAACTACCATATGACCCAGCAATCCCACTACTGGGTATATACCCTGAGAAAACCATAATTCAAAAAGAGTCATGTACCAAAATGTTCATTGCAGCTCTATTTACAATAGTGAGGATATGGAAGCAGCCTAAGTGTCCATCAACAGATGAATGGATAAAGAAGATGTGGCGCATATATATATACATGGAATATTACTCCACCATAAAAAGGAACGAAATTGAGTTATTTGTAGTGAGGTGGATGGACCTAGAATCCATCATGCAGAGTGAAGCAAGTCAGAAAGAGAAAAACAAATACCGTACGCTAACACATATATATGGAATCTTAAAATGCCATACTGATGAACCTTGTGGCAGGGCAGGAATAAAGACGTAGACATAGAAAACGGATTTGAGGGCACAGGGGAGGGGGCAGGCGATGCTGGGATGAAGTGAAAGAGTAGCACTGACATATATACACTACCAAACGTAAAATGGATGGCTAGTAGGAAGCTGCTGCATAGCACAAGGAGGTCAGCTTGGTGCTTTGTGATGGCCTAGAGGGGTGGGATAGGGAGGGTGGGAGGGAGGCTCAAGAAAGAGGGGATATGGGGATATATGTATACATATAGCTGATTCACTTTGTTGTACAGCAGAAACTAACACAACATTGTAAAGCATTTATACTCCAAAAAACATGTGAAAAAAAAATATGGGGCAATCTAAATAAATTATGTAAATTACAGGTTGCACAGGGATCTGGAGAAAACAATGGCAGTAGTACACAATCCCTGTCATTCAGACAATTCTGCTCTTGGTATCGGTAGGCAGGAGAGTTAGGTATGTGAAAACATGATGGAAGAACACACGCTAGAATGTAAAGGAGGCCAGGATTCATCCCTGTGAATGGAGGTGTTCAGAGATATTACTATACATTCACATGAGGCATATTCGGGAAAAGGGAGATCGCTTTGGCCAAAACAGAGTTAGTAAACCAGAAGCAAACTGCAACTTATCCTAACAAAGTGAACAGTAATGGTGGAAATATCAGCAGAGGCTAAATTATGAGGAGCTTTGAATATTAACTTTAGACTTGCTTATATAGTTACAAACGCTCATGGTATATGTCATTTTTTTCTTTCAACTTTGAATATAAAAGTGATACAAGCTCCTAATGAAAATTGCAATCAGTAATTAAATGTATAAATTTTAAAAAATCTATTTACATTTATTTCTAAGAGGTACCTGTTTTAATAAAATAGGGTATAGCCTTCCAAACTTTGTCTGTACATACAGATGTACATATGTAAACACATACTTATTTTCTCAACTAAATTGTGTATCTACTCTAAAATCCCTCATAGCTTGCTTTCTTATTTGACAATCCATCTTGGTGATTTTTCTATGTTAAGCCAGGTAGATTTATCTCTTTTAATAGTTACATAGTATTCTACTTTGCAGATACAGCATTATTGATTCAACCAAGCCCCTGTTGATTGACATTTGAGTTCACTGATGATTTTGAATAGACAACAAAAACTTTAAAGAAAAGAAACTGTTTAAATATAACCATTAAAATATCTCACATACTAAGAGTGGTAATTGTTCTTTGATCTAGAATAAAACATCCTATTGCACAGATGAGCTGTCCACTCTGAACATCCATATAGACTTGTATAGAATAATGTTAAAAACTTAAAGCAATGTGCCAGAAGATGATTTACAGAAGGAATCTTTAACTTTTCTCTAATCATAGATTTCCTCTAAAAATCAGATCAAAATCTGATTGTAGTATTTTGCATTCAACTTCAGGGGCTGAACCTTTGAAATTGATAAGTGGAGAACATCATGTATTATAGAGAGCCAGGACTCCAGATAGTGAAAATAGCTGATTATTGCAAGTGCTTAATTATGGTAGCAACAATTAGAATAAAGGGGAAAAGACTGATGAGATATCAAGGAAAACTATCAATACAGCTTGATAACTAATTGCACAAGAAGAGTAAAGGGGAGTGTATACTCAAAAGTGGTTTCAAGGTTCTGATTTGGGGTGAAATAATGATGGTTTTAATTGTCACTTGACAACTTTTTCACATTAGAAAGAAAGACAGGAAAAGGAAGGAAGGGTGGGAGGAATGGAGGCAGGGAAGGAGGAAGGAAGGGAGGGAGGAAGAAAGAGAAAGAAAGAGAAGAAGAAGAAAGAAAGAAGAAAGAAAGAAAGAAAGAAAGAAAGAAGGGAGGGAGGGAGGAAGGAAGGAAGAAAAGAAAAGAATACCTCTAATGTCACTTGGTCAAGAAAAGTGGGAAAGGTAGTTATATGATTAAGGCAAATTCATATTAAAAGAACCAGGACCCTACAAGAATCTGATACAAAGGGGTAATACTACTACACTGAACGGAAAGACTTCCCTTCCAAGGAGACACTTTTATTTACCTAAAATATCAAGATGAAATAGAATCCTCTTCTAACAAGTACTGTGAACCATTAGGTTTCAGGGAAGTCAAACAAAGACAGTCCTACAAACAAAACCTGCATTCTTTGAAGGAAGTGTAAACTGAGACAAGCTGAAAAAAAACCATTTCACTGATCTCAGGGTATCAATAATTCACAGGTAATGATCAATAACTGGCCACCTTAGTTGATCTGTAAATCAAAGCTGTACCACACAGCACTCCATTGCTCTTCATCAACATTTTTATACATTATAATGCAACTTTTACTCTGTGCTTTCAATAATCAAATCTACCGATATGAGATCTGGTTGCAGTTTCTAAGAACAGAAACCCATGGTGGTTCTAAATTATTAAATGCAATTTTAAAATGCAAAAGGTTCATTTTTCTTCATCCAAAAAAACCCTTACCTACCGTGTTGATAGCAAAATGGATGGTATTAAAGTTACAAACTAATGATTAAAATCACAAAAGCAGATAGAATGGACCTGATTCTGGTTGTTATGAGGAGAATGTTAAGGAGATGGGGCATGGAGGGCTTTAGAGTTTATGGCTCATCACCATTTGTTGGAAACAAGCAATCAATAGGATATATGACTCTGAAAAAGATGGGAAACATCTTGAGCCATTATTTTCACCCTCTCTCACAGATGAACGGGATATGAGCAAAGAAGTGTGGACTTGTATATTTTCCAATGACTTACAAATTTAATAAAAAAGAAAGAACATCCATTGATCCTTTTTATGGGTCCTAAAGTATGGATGTTCATAGAAAGAATTGTAAGAAATAAAGCATCACATACTTTAACTGCATGCTTCTAATGGCACATTTGTGTGAATCAATTTTTAGACTGCTATTCCTTTTAGTAGCATTTCCCTCCCTCACTAGCAAGATTCACTATGGAAAAATATTAACTATTTCTCAAGTACGTGCTATATTATAGTATGAAAAGTCTCCAAAGGTGTTTTGGGGGGTAGAAATTGGTTTAAACTCAGCATGTTTTATCCTATCCAATTGCTCTTCCTTACCTCCCACTAACTCATAAAGTCAGCAATGTGGTAATAAGAGCTGCACCCAGAAAGCTTTCTCCCAAAACTGTCATTAGGCTATCTAGTAGAGCAGGTCATATGGTACATGTCCTCACATCTTTTGGAGACAACTATTAAAATACCCTCAGAACAAAAGAAATAGGCTTGTGTTTTGAGAGCAATCTTTTGTTTGAGACTAAATTACAGAACCCACCCAGCAAAGGCAATTTCAGTATAAGCAAACTGAAGTTTGGTGACCTTTTCCAGGTGTCTGAGGTACCACAGGGCACTTCTGATAGCTGGGGCAGGGGGCGGGGGCAGGTCAATGTAATACTGTGATGCTAGAGAACTGTCCACAATACCGCCCTTTCTTCTGACACCATCTAAAGAATCTGGGCATTTCCCTAATCACCCTCACTTTTGACACAAATTACAAGTTCAGAGATCCCCAAGACCACCCACAAGTTCGATAATTTTCTAGAAAAACTGACAAATATCACTGAAAGCTATTATACTCATGGCTATAGCCTATTACAATGAAAGAATACCAATTAAAATCAGACAAAGGAAAAAATGCAATTGGTAGACTTTAGAAGGTCTCCAAACACGGATCACCCAGCTGTCCTTTCCTGGTGAAGTCATGGACAGTGTTAACTCCTCTCATCAATGACGTGTGCTAATAGACATGAAGGATTTGCATTCAGGAAATCTCACCTAAGCTTTGGTTTCTAGAGTTTTAACTGGAGCTTCGTCACAGACCCAGTTGACTGTCTCCTGGAGGAGTTGGTCGGGGTTATTCTATAAAGACATTATTAAGAAACTGACAAAATTGAAAGATGCACTGTAGATTAAAGGATTATATTCATGTAAATTTATAAAGTTGATAACTGTACTATGATGTGAAAATGTAAGAGGATAACCCTATTCTTAGGAAACACACACTGACATATTTAGGGATAAAGGGTCAAACTATTATACATGTGTAACTTACCCTAAAATAGCTCAAAATATTATGTGCATATGTATATATGTATATATATAATTACATATATACTCTGTGTGTTTATATAGATACACATATATACATATATGTGTGTATGTATGTGGTGTGTGTATGTCATGTATATGTGTGTGTGTATATATATATATATATACACAAAGACATATATATGTTATAACATGTTATTATATATATGTTAGAGAGAGAAAGATGGAGAAAAACAGGAGGAGAGAGCGAGGGAGATAAAGAACAGATGGCAAAGCAAATTGGCTAGAGTGTTAAGACAGGTAAAGCTGGGTAGTCTGTGTAAACAATGATTTTTCTTCACACTATTTTTATTATTGCAAATTTTGTAAATTTGAAACTACTTTGAAATAGTAAAAAATAGTGAAAAAAAACCATCTAAAACTGAACAGAAAACACTTCCAATCCTGTTTCAAGATGAGGCAACAAAACATTCTTGTATGAGTGAGGCTTTCAGTTGCAGGTAATGCTGAAAACTCAAAGGAGCTCACACACTAAATGGAAATAATAGAGAACAGGAGAAATGTCAGGCACTCTGAATCTATGGATTCCAACTATGTCACACAACTCCATCTCTGTCTTTCTTAAATTCGTTTTCCTCTTTGTTATCTTCACTCTTTCAGATACTCGAAATTCTTGTGGTAATAAAGGTGTTCCCCAATGACTCTTAGATTCAAGTGATTCTTACAGCTAATGATTGCAGCAAAAAGATTCAACATATTTCCTAATAATTCCAGAAGAAATAAAAATTAAAACGAATTCTCTAGGTTTTCAATGGTTTTGCATGTATTAAACACCAAGGATTAAGCACTATGGACAGTGTGTGGTACTCTGATTGGCCAGGTCTGAGTCACATGACCACCTGTGAGCCATGGGGCGTGGGGAGTGTGGGTGTCAAGCATGCAGAAACCACCTGATTGAGAGATGGAAGAGTGGTTCCCAAAAGAAAATAAGGAGTTCTGTTACTATACAAGAATAGGCAAATAATAAAATAAGAAAATCCCCATGACCACCATTCAATGAACTTTACTATACTATCACACTTCATGTTCCCTTACCTCTTAACACCTTTCCTCACAGCAGCATCTTTTGTTGAATCTGAGAAAGAGGCTTTGTATCACAAGGCTGCCCACAGCGAGTGCTCAGGGTCTACTTACACATTCAGTAAAGACCCACTCTGTGAACACAGTAGGCTCGGGGCTATAGGGGTTGGCACTGCAGGAACTGAGGAGTAGGCCAGCCATTAACTCCACAGGCAGAAGCACTTGAACAGTTCTTCCCAGTGAAATTTATGACATTCACGAATCCACAAGCACTCTGAGATTTTTCCTCTTACATGGGCAATCTATAAAACCAAAGCTTCTGGATGAGACCTGCAGATAGTTTATTTCAATTGAAAGTTGTATTCATTTTAACATGTATTAAGTTTATCACACAATGAATGCATAATATATGAATATTTAATGAGCATTCAAAATATATTTAAACTATCAAATATTCATGAATAAATATCCATATACTACCAGAAAAACAGAATACATTTGCCAAGAGAGTTGATATCCTTTATTTGGGGGACTGCAATATTCATCTAAGTACTATAAGGATATAAACTGATTTAAACAAAAACAACTTTTTGAACTTAATGTTATCAATGAAAAAAAATGTTGCCTTCCATATCAGTAAACAAAGGATGTTGCAGCCTCAAGCCATTACATTACAGCAGCCTGAGGGTGAGCCCTGAGGGAACTCAGGATAGAAACAGGATGCCTGCCATCTACCAGTCAACTGCTACAGCCACCCCCTGAAGGTGCATCCTGAGGACACTCAGGATGAGAAAGCACAGGACTGGCCCCAGATAGCTGAGATGCATATCAAAGGAATAATCTCAATGAGCCCTGACGTTTGCATGTTTCCATACACAGAAAAGCACTAAATTCCTTAACTTGAGATACCTGGTTTTCTTTAATTAACAGTAATCTTTTCACATTCAAACTGCCTGGTCTTTGTTGCAAAGTCCTGTATATCCTGGCTTCTCCCTTACCTCTTATGAGCTTTCTCTCAGAGCTATCTGAGATGCTGTGTCCCCAACTTAAGTCCTCAGTTTTGTCCACCAAATAAAACATAATTCTCAACTTTTAGGCTGCGCATTTTTTTCAGTTGACAATGTTAACATGACACTTTTGTCAGATAAAAAATGATTTAAAAACAATCCTTGTAGAGTCTATTATTTGCTGGCAGCAAAGCCAAAGACTTGGTTCTCGGCTAACTAGTCCAAAGGAGAATCTAGTAAAATAGCTTTCTAAATGAAGAAGCACCAACTCTAACCTGCAGTGCAATAATGTGTTTCTTCTTTCCACAAGAGAGCACTTAAAATGAAATCTCTACCTAAATGCCAGTGATATGATAGCAGTCACTGGCCTTATAAAAGTAATTGTCCAAATACAAGATAATTTTTTATGTCACTATCCATCCAGAACGAGGGAAACAAAATTATTCCTGTCTCCAATTAAAATATTTTTTGTCTCAAACATTTCATATGAAAGTCCACAAAACAACAGGGTGTAAGTGGTAAAAAGATAAATAAATAAAAATAAACAAAAAATTTGTGGTTAAAAAAAAAGGCAAATTTTCCCACATCACAATTAGAGCCATGTTTAGTTTTCCTCCATCTGTAACTACAAAATTAAAGTATATATTCCTGCTTTCCTTTTCTCCCTTTTAGCTAAGCTCTGGGGCAGTAAACAGGTATATTTGTGGAACTAGGGAAGTATGGGAAAAAATGACCAATCTTTGATATTTTTCTAGCCAGTTCCCATATCCCATATCCTGAAATTAATATTTCACCTGCTGCTCCATTCTACATCTCTGCAAGACTTCAGAAAGATGCTCACTGATCACTTCTAGAATGGAGATACAGGGTGAAAAGAGAAGGATAGAAAACGTCTGACAGCTGTGATTTGCTACAAATGGAATGGTGGCTCATCCAGAAGAGATTAAATAATTTCAATTCAGTAAATACTTATTTTACTAGACCTATCACTTATATGCTATGTTCAAAGTCCCCTTGTAGCTAAACAATGCATTTGCTCAGGCAAAGGATACCAAGCTACTCTATAACCTGGTTTACTTATTTCATGGGTTGAGTCATAATCTAAAATTATTTCGATTACATAAATATATATTTGTATCTTCCACACAAGCTATGCCCTGTAAATGCAGAATCTTGTCTGTTTTGTCCTCTCCTTTCCCCTGGGTGCCTGTCACCTAGTGGGTGCTCAGTAAATATTTGTTGATTAAATGAAGATAAGGTGTTTAAGAATTAGGGTATACCAATAGCTTTAATAAGTCACCCCCACCTCTCAGTGGCTTAACCCCAAAATAGATTTACTCCTGGTCACATAAGAGTCCAAAGCAAGTCAGTGGGGATGGTAGATACCACATCATCCTCAACATACAGCTGCTGATTTTTTTGTTTTTAGGAAATGACATCCAGCTGGCAGATGCAGGGGGTGGGGGAGCAGAGAGATAGAGAGAGAGAGTTAAAGGCACTCTCTCTGTAAAATTATCTCGGCAGAAGCAACACATGTCACTTGTGATTTTTATATAGAAATATAGTGACTGAAGCTTGAATAAGGGTTTCTTAGAAATAAAATAACCCAAATTTAAAAAATTGTGTTTTGAAATTGAAACTATATTATTTTTATGCACTCATATATAAGGACTTTTTCAGGCAAGTTTTTGCTCCATTTAAAATAAATTTGATGGAAATTCTCACGGTTCAATGCCCCCCAAAACAATCATACTCTACCTTTTAATATGAGAAGGGTTCTATTTACTGAATACAATTATCCTCTATTAATACAACACTGTTTAATTGCTTATATTATAATCAGCATTTCTGACATAGAATAATACAATAATTTTGTTTCTATTAACAACTTAAAATTACTTTGCATGATTACAGTAGTTTCCCTTATTTATTTCATTATTGGCATCAACTATAAGAAAGGCTCATGGTAAGTCCAATAAAATATGAATCCTAAATTTCAGAACCTAAACTCCAATATGTTTCAACCATACTGTGGTATTCCTAAAAGGTTTCATATTAAAACAGTAAGATAGATTTACAAAGTAATGTTTTAAAGTCCTATAATTTTTAGAGGACACTCACATATTACTTCATATGATCCTTACCAAAAGCTTGAGTTAGGTGGCATATACAGGTGGAACTTTTTTTCGTGTGTCCATCTTAAAAATTAGGAAAGTGGGTATGCAGTTGGTCCAGTGACTGAGGTGATCTTCCCCTCTGCTCCCTACCTAAGAATAGGAAATTCTCTCCTCAAGAAAATACAGTTGACCCTGGAACAATGTAGGGGTTAGAGAGGCTGACTCCCTGTGCAGTCAAAAATCCACATATAACTTTATGGTCGGCCCTTCTTATCTGTGGTTCTGAATCTGAGGATTCAACCAACCACAGATCATGTAGTACTGTATTACTTATTGAAAAAAAATCCATGTATAAGTGGATCTGTGCAGTTCAAACCCAGGTTGTTCAAAGGGCAACTGTAATGTCATTCAGATTCTCTACAACTTGTCATAGCCCAAATCTGGTATTCACTGAAGAACAACCAAGACTACCAAGAAAAGGAGAATTAGAATAAAAAACAAAACAGAATCAGAATCATAGATGACCTAAACATTAAATTTCATACATATTTTGGTAAATATTATCAAGTTCAAGAAAATAGATGACAAGGTGAAGAATTTAACTTGACAACTAGAAACTATAAACTGATTGAAGTTGAACTGATAGAATTAAAAATTATACGAAATTTAAAACTCAGTAGTGGATTGGACACAGGTAAAGACAGGTAAGTGAACTGGAAGATAGAGTAGTAACAATATTAAGACTAAAGCACAGGAAACGAAAAGAATAAAAAGGACACAAAAGCACATTTGAGACATATGGGCCACAGTAAACATTTTTATCATATGTGTAAACTGGAGTCCAAAGAAAAAAGGAGACAGAGATTGGGATGAAAACAATATTTCAGAAATGTTAACAGCTGAGAGTTCTCTAAAACTAAAAAGAATATATGGAGCCATAAATTCAATAAGCACTAAAAAAATGCAACAAGAACAAATACAAAGAAAACCACACTTAAGATCACCACAGTACAGTTCATGAATGGCAAAGAAAAACATGACATCTTAGAAGCAGCCAGACAAAAAAGAGAGAGATTACTTTCAAAGGAACAATAGGATTAAGATTACAGCTTACTTCTCAGCGAAACTGAATGGATACTAGAAAATAATGGAATAACATTTTTAAGTGCTAAAGAAAAGAACTTCCCATTGGGAATTCTAGAGGCAGAGAAAATGTTGTTTGGAAGGAAAGATGAAATAAAGAAATTTGCAGACAAAAAAAATTTAGAAAATATTTTCTCATCAGAACTGACTGAATTAAATTATAAAGGGAGACCTGCAGGCAGAAGGAAGATTATCACAGATGAAAATAAGGACTTTATAAAGAATTATGTATAATAGAAAGGATAAATAAGTGGATAAACCTAAATAAAATCTAACAGCACAAAAGAGTAATAATAAAATATATCAAAAATTAGAATGCATTAAAACAAATGGAAGAGGAAAAAGTAGTAAAAGAAATTTAAGATCTCAGCATTGCTTGAGAAGCAGTAAAAGAGCTAATAAGTCATGGTACATATGTAACTGCTACTTATGCAAAAATAACAAGCTAATACAAGGGAAAATGGAATTTGAAGAAATCTCAAAGGAAGAAAGAAGAGCAAAAGGAACATAACAAGGTGGGACAAATTGTAAACAAGGAGTAAACGGTCTATAAGAAAATACATTAACTGTAAATACTCAAATTAAAGGACAAGGATTATTGAAACAAACAAAAAACCTAATTCTATGCCACCTACAAGAGACAAGAGTCAGATTGAAAATGAAAGGATTCAAAAATTATGTCATAACAACAATAAGCAAAATTGAAGAAGATTTTTTAATGTTAACATAGATTTGAAAGCAAAAAGTATCACTGGCGATAAGGCAGGATAATAAAACCCACTGTTACTTTACAAGGAATATATTATAAATCTAAACTTCAATGCAATATATGAAGGGAAATTCCAAAAATCTAAGTAGAAATAGAAAAATCTGAATTACCTAGGTCAGTAACATAGAACCACAACAACAAATCAGCAGATTATAGGAGATCTGAATACCATCATTAAAAACTTTGGCCTAAATTTACATAAAACACTGAACCAACAATGATGGAATATATATATCACGCAGAAATTTTTAGGTGCGCATGGCACATCTATAAAATTGACTACATTCTGGTTATAAAACAAGACTCTGAATAAGCAAGGAATTTAAAACTATACAACCAATATTTTACCAAATAGTTGGATATTAAAAACATACTTCTGATCATTATGTAGGTCAAAGATAAAGTCACAATGGGAATTAGAATTTTACTAATTGAATGATAATGAAAATATGCCATAACAAAACCTGTGGGTTGCAAATAAAGCTCTGGTCACAGAGAGGTTTATGTATTCCAATTATACTCCCTAAATGTAAAACGGAAAGGAATAAAGCAACTAGAAGAGAACCTATCACCCTGAGGTAGGCAGCTCCTGAACTCTACCTGGTGGGGAAGGCAGAGCAGAACTTCAGGAGGCCAGCTGGGAGCACGGTGAACACCATGTCAGGAGCAGTCTCCAAGAAAGAGAATTTAATGTACAAAGGGATGCCTAAAATATATTTAAGAGCTAGCACCCTGACCCCTCTTAAGGATGACTTATGCTGCTGGGGAAAAAATAAGAAGTGCTCAATGTAGAAGGTGAATAGCTTTATAATTCCCAGGAGAATCTTGGTACCAGGACCACACAATGAAGAACTTGGAGTCCCCGTGGCTAATCCAGCAGAGAGAAAATGAGAAACAGAGATGCGAGAGAAAATAAAGGGAACTCTTGGTGCAATTTGGTGCTGCTGCAGGCCCAAGTCCAGGTATGTGCTCTCTATCTCCACATCTTAAATAAAAGCCACCATGATCCTCAGTCTTTCAGGTACTTAGAATTTCTCCTTAGGACCTGAAAATGGGGTCAGGTTTGCTGTCTGCATTGCTACAGTACAAAATAGAGGCAGGATGTTTGAAATAGTTCTCCATTTGGCAGAGGAGCCCTTGAAGCTGTGAGCCACTTGCTGCAAACCAGCAGGACATGAAGGATTCTTGAGAAGATCTGAAGCTACTGGGAGGCCTTTGAGGAGTTAAATCCCATAGTAAACACTGTACATTCAATGGCCCCTTCTCCCTCTCTGTCCAGTCTCCCTCCACTCCCGTGGGGACCCAAAGGGGTTAAATGAGCACTCTGATGTAATCAATATAGCAAATTACTGGTATCTTCTATGGATTATTGAGATCATAAATGCCCTATGTACAGTATTATATAGAAAGCAAGAGAGTTGACATAATACTTATATAAAACCATGAAGGTGGAACTATCGTCCTTGGTCCTTACCATATAAACACACACACATAGACACACACACACTTAATGGAGATTGAAAATTTACCTATTTATTGTTTTCCAAACCAATAGATGCACACCTAAATCTCCAATGATAATGTCTATGATAAGCTTTTCTAGTCAGGGTATCACATGTAGACATAGCAGTTTCAATTCAAAATCAGGCTACCACCTGTTAAATATACAGGAGTCCATGTTTATGTGCCATGATCCATCACTGTTGTGCTAAAGCCATGTAAGAAAATTAAATGGGGATATCTAGGAATCACAACTACTACATTTTTCATATCTTTGACAGTAATACACATCTCTTCAATAATTCCAGAAATGCAGTATTGCTGTTGATTTCAAGCTCGTTGGAATGGGAGACAAGTTCAGTTTAGTTTCATTTGGCTTTCCTACACAAATTTGAAAAGCAAGACAAGGGGTGTTCTATCACTAACTGTGTTTTTTCCACTTATATATCAGGAATGGGATAAATATCCACAAATTTCATTATGAACCAGTGAGCACACTGTGAGTTGGGCTTGGGTCAGAACTCAGTTTATCACCTGACCTCCATATCTCTCATGCTAACAACTTGAGAGGGTATCATTTCTGTTTAATAGATGTTATCGATACCTCAGACCACTTATCTAGATGTTTTTGAAGTGTCTGAATGTTACTCCAGGTCAGTGTCAGATTCAATAATTCAGTTGCTGATTCAAGACTCTTATAAGATACACATATGCATGTGCACATGCACACACACACACACACATCCATTCATTCATCTATCTGTCATCTACCTATCTATATCTATAAATATTTTTTGACATAGCATTAAGTGAAAGAAGTGTGAGAACATTTCCCAGTTTGTGGATTTTCAATTTTCCCTTGTGAAGACTGAGTTGCTATATTTATAGAAGCTTGAGAAGCTGGAGTTACTAGGTCTTCTTAATGATTCATACATTTTATCATAGTAAATATTTTTTAATCCCTGATAATATTTTGGACTTCTTTTTCTGATATTATTATAACTAAATCCATTTCTTTTTGATCAGTATTCTCCCCTTAGATTCTTTCTGTCACTTATACTTCAGACTTTCTATGTCCTGTTAAATTGGGTATGTCATAAATAAATAATAATAATTGTCTATTTAGCTAAATTAAATCTTACATTTAATGTATTTATTGTGATTTTAATTTTAACATTTTTCTTTCTTAAAAACTTCATTGGATATTTTGCAAATAGATATAGACTTTTTCTTGATTTGGTCTTTATTTTATAAAATAATTTAATATAATTTCTTTACCTTTAGAACTGAATTTTCAGAAATCACTGGATTTATTGAAAGACATGGTATGTATATCAGTTCTTTTTTTAGCTGACTTTTATTTATGTTTGACTTCATTTCATCTACAGTTCATATTTGATATTGAGGTCATTTTTTATTCAGTTTAGTTTGTTGAAATTCTGAGGGCTTAAGTAGAGAATAATTTCCTCTAAAATAGGTTTAAATGTGCTTCTTCTGGGTTCCAAGGAACACTATTAACCTGGGAAACTATCTTGAGCTTAGCTTCAATTTATCAATATATGATTTTTATGATTAGAGATCTACTTCTAATTTGAACTTCAGACCCAAGTGAGATCTGTCATTGCAAACATGCAGGGCATATTATTATTAACCCCCAGCCACAGCATAAAAATATGATTTCTTACAGCCTTCCATTAGTGATAGGCACATTTTTGTACCCTCCTGTTTTAGCCCCCAGTGAGACTCTGCACTTAATATACAGGTGTAAGATTCATCCCCAACTTAGCAAAAGTCCATGATTTAGTCAGTTTTTCCTAAACTGATATTGAATTTGCCTCTAAGACAGTCTCAGATTTCTTTGACTAAAATCACTTCTCTGATTACAAGTCATCTTTTGTTATTTTTATTGTTTTGTGTTTTATTTCTTTGGTGGGAGAACTTAATTGCCTGCCTTATTTTCTTACAATCTCAGCAATGTATTAACTTTTATGTTATTTTATCCTCTCTCTAGTAATACTGTGGCCTGGTATTCTTTTTAAGACCTACTCTAATACACTTATTTATATATTTTGTAAAAGTTATGTTTATATTCTTAATATCAATTTTTTTTCTTTTTAGCACCTTGGTAAAATCCACCACGTACAGACAGGCATAAGGAAGACCAGGAGTTTATTCATCATCAGAAACTCATCCTATTAGAAACACCATGTATTGGATAATGCGATAATATCTAATTGACCCAATCAGATTCTGTAGCAGATAGAATTCCCTTGGAAACAGACTCTAAGAATATGAGATTTGTAAATAGTAGAGCTATTAATGTGTGTTCTTGGGAACAATATCTGTTAATAATATAGTAAAACAATGCAGGAAGAAATACAACATAGTTCTCCAAAGAAAATACATCTAAAGTTAGTTGAATTTCCCGAATGTCTTGTAATCATGAAAAACTATATATGGAGTCCCTATGATTACTGTACTTACCTTTGGGGTAGTACCGCTCTTATATTTCCATCAGTTCTATCAATCTTCATGTCCTAAGCCTTAATACATATTTTTATCAAGAAATCCAGTAATTTCCTAGTGTTCTTACAGTAGATATGGTTGTTTGCTTAAGCCATAGCATTGTTTCCTTTTACATACAACTCTGATTTTGATTAGATATCAACCTTCCCACAGGCAGCTTGGATATCCATAGGCTGTGGATGACACATTGGAAACCAATAACATGCCATTCATCAAACATTCTGGTTAAGCTGTCATTCTACTTGTCAGTGATCTTTTTTTTTCAGGAATAGAAATGCAGTGAAATTCAGATCAGAGAGAATCATAAAGAAATTTGCTTTTGGAAAAATCATTTCTCTGTAATTAGCAATGATTTCCAGAAACATTTCTTCTTCTATCACTGATGCGAAGGAAAATGCAGGTAACCATGATCATTCTTGGCAGTAATTCTACAAGTATGTACAGAACCAATTTTAGGGTGGCATCAATACTGTGGTCAGGAGAGCTGAGAGATAGTAAAACTTGAGCCTTTATAATACTAATGAGCTCCTAAATTGATAAATTCTGAAGATTGTCTTTCTCCTAGACTTATTCTGTATCAGCTTAATCATAGCAATCATATTTAAGCTGTTTGAATCAGAGTTCCTTGAGTCAGCATCCTAAATGAATAAAATATTTGTGTTAGAAATGGAAATCTGAAAATAACATTCTAAAATATGGAATTGAGTAAAATTGATATAAGGCAATAAGGATAATATTTTTCTGTCACAGGAATCTGAAAATACTAGTTATTCTACAGAAAAGTTCTGTTTAACTATTGCCTATTGTATATTGCGATGTATCAACTTCTGATGATGGCTGAGTCATCCTGAATCCTAGTAGGAAATATTTATGATTGAACTAGGTTGAATCTTTTCTTTGGCATTACATAACCCCTTAAAATATGAGAAAACTTTTGTCTGCAAGTGACTCATATGAAATCTGAGCGAGAAAAATATGTCTCTGCTAAGAGAGGTCATCTTCACTTATGGATTATAATCAAAACATTTGGAAGTTTAGTAATCAGAGGCCTGGATGATTTAGAAAAGCTAAGGCTTGTAAGAACGATACTCTAAACGTTTGGGAATTTTAGAGAAAATAAGATTAGAACAAAACACTTGTCCCCCCCAAACCTCTTCCAAGCACCTCCTGTAAAACATTGTGTGACTGATGAAGGGCACAGTCTGATTATTGTGAAGATACAGCTGTCTAAAGCAGCGATATTCATGCCAGAGGCAGTTGGTTAAATCACCTGGTAACTGAGACCAAGAGGAAAGGAAAGTGTTCCATTAAGGTCTCATGGCACAGACAGAGCACAGAGCTTGTTATCATAAACCAGAAGCTTCCAGATTCATAGGCTCAAATAATTGCTGATTGTGTATTAGTAGTCATGCAGTTAATTGAAAACAAGTAGACTGTATAACTAGTTTTAAAAGAAATGTATACCAAAGTGACCCCAAGCCTGGTTAGAGTATATGATTGCTAAACCTTCTAAAGTAAACACTAGTCCCAAGAATTTTCACCTACAGAAAGTACGTTGCTAAAGTGGTGCAGACCCAGAAAAGAAATTTTACACTGTCCACTCTAAGGTCACAGAGACAACAGACATGGCTATACTCTGAGAGAGGAGAATAAAAGCTCTTTGATTCACAAGCTATGAAAATCACTTCACTGACAGAACAGGAAGTTTTTGTATCCCTGTCCAACAAGTAAAGTATATTATAGACAACTGCATATTTTCCCGTTGTCCACCTTTACAAAAGGGAGGTTTTTTATTGTAATTATCATGCTTTTTACCACTTTGTGTACAGTTAAGGAAGATAAATCACTTTATCACTGGACCATTGGGAGCCATATCAGAGGACTGAATACTACCCAGATATCTTGTACTTCAGAATAAATGCAGTAATTGACTTTGGATTTTCTCCCTTTGGGAAGGAATTAAGACATATTTCAAGTGAGCACGAATTTTTTTAAAATGTATTGTAGAATGTGTGGAATGAAAATATGTATGTGGAATAAGTTCTTGGATAGCCAAAGAGCTTGTAATATTGGATTTTAATTGTTGCTTATCCATTTATATTCCATATGCCCCCTTCATTTCCCTACTAGAAACTGAATTCATTTCCCCCAAATATCCAGTTCATTCTATGAAGCTTATATAACTTAGTAGAGACTGAGTGGGCTCTGTTTAGTCTAAACCAATCACAATATTTATCTTTACACCTAACAGTGATTGGTTGGAAAATAGACATGGAATTTACTGAGAATTAAAAGAATTGGAAAGTCAGCTAAGGGCTTCTGGGAAAGTTCTTCTTTGCTCTTCAGTCAAGAACCTAAGAACAGGAATAAGCCTCTAAAACTGATTGCTACTGGCAGTAAACTTGTAACCCTGAGGGCAACCAGTCTTAGCATAAAGCCAACCTGAGGACAAAAGAGATAAAAGACAGATAAAACCAATGACTCTGATGACCTCATTAAGTCATGTATTCAGTGAGCTTAGAAATCTGCTCCAACTTTCAGTTTTATGAGACAATAGATGATCTCATTGTTTTAGCAATTTTATATAGAATTCCTATTAATTAATCCAAAAGCATTCTAAATAATATAATCGTATTCCCCATCTAATCCCTCTGGAAAACCTAGAGGGTGCTTGTGAAGAGATTCTATATAAGACAGTTTTCCAGGGGTATCCACAGTAATTCCATACATCAAACATCTCTGTGGCCTAGTTTTACAGAAAACTAAGTGCTTTTTATTCCATTCTGTCCTCTTTTATGATAACCCCCTGTAAAACTGGATGGTCTATATATGTCTGTACTCCATTTCTGGACTATTCAGGTACTTAGCCATGTGACTTCAGGTTTCCTTGAAGAGCAAAAAATTACACTGGGTATTTATTTCAGTGTCTGGACAGCTCATGATAAGAATATTCTATTTCATTTTCGTTTTGTCAATAGAGAGGGTTGTGTGCCCAGAGGAAAATGATAACCAAAACAGTATAATGTTTTCTCATGCTTGAGAATACTAATGCTGTTAAATATTTCTTCTGAAACACTATGTGTAGTGAATGACCGGAATTCAATCCTAGGTGTAAACTTTAATTTACTCCATCTTTCCCCAGTTTTTATACTTACATTTTATATTGTCCTTTGCTTTTGTAAGTAATGCCTCTATAAATATTTTTATACAAAATCAGTATTATTCAATAGAATTATTTTTGAATTCCTATCTTAGCAAGATGCTTATGTATTTCAAATTTAGTACTAGGTATTCATTAGGAAATTTGATTCTTGTTATCATGGAGCTTACAAAGTACTGAGGAGAGAGATGTGAAATAAAATCTCACAATAGCATATTTTTCTGTGATGAATACTATCCAAAAAATGTATAGTATTTTATGAGACTAAGAGTGAAAGAACAAACGTGTTTTCCATTAAGAAAAAATCTGAGAGAGGCCTTCAAGATTGCAGAGGAGTAACACGTGGAGATCACCTTCCTCCCCACAAATACATCAAAAGTACTTCTATATGTGGAACAACTCCTACAGAACACCTACTGAACCCTGGCAGAAGACCTCAGACTTCCCAAAAGGCAAGAAAATCCCCATGTACCTGGAGAGGGCAAAGAAAAAAGAAAAAACAGAGACAAAAGAATAGCAATGGAACCTGCACTTCTGGGAGGGAGCTGTGAAGGAGGAAAAGTTTCCACACACTAGGAAGCCACTTCACTGGTGGAGACAGGGGTGGGGTGTGTGTGTGGGAAGTTTCAGAGCCATGGAGGAGAGTGCAGCAATGGGTGCAGAGGGCAAAGCGGAGAGATTCCTGCAAAGAGGCTCGGTGCTGACCAGCACTCACCAGCCTGAGATGCTTTGCTCACCCACCGGGGGACTGGGGACTGGGAGCTGAGGATCGGGGGTCAGATCCCAGGGAGAGAACTGGGGTTGGCGGCGTGAAGACAGTGTGAAGGGGTTAGTGCACCACAGCTAGCCGGGAGGGCGTCCAGGAAAAAGTCTGGACCTGCCTAATAGGCCAGAAACCATTGTTTCAGGATGCGCGAGGAGAGGCGCTTCCTGCTCTGTGTGCCCACAGACGGCAGAGCAGAGCCCAAGCAAGCTCCAGAGATGGGCATGAGCCACAGCTATCATCTCAGACCCCAGAGTCAGGCACGGACCACTAATGCTGCCGCTACTGCCACCAAAAATCCTGTGTGCAAACCCAGAGTCAGGCACGGACCACTAATGCTGTCGCCACTGCCACCAAAAATCCTGTGTGCAAGCACAGGACACTACCACACTCCCCCAGGAGCCTGTGTAGCCTGCCACTGCCAGTGTCCCATGATCCAGGGACAACTTCTCCAGGAGAACACAAGGCATGCCTCAGGCTGTTGCAATGTCACGCCAGCTTCTCCCGCTGCAGGCTCACCCCGCATTCCAATTATGACTATCATACCTTTCCTCCTCTCTGACCTGAGTGGTCAAGAGAGTCCTAATAAGCCGCTGCTTTAATTCTTTCCTGTCTGGGCGGGGAACAGATGCCTGAGGGTGGCCTACACACAGAGGCAGGGCCAAAACCAAAGCTGAACCCCAGGGGCTATGCGAGCAGAGGTTAGAAAGGGAAATTTCTCTGTGCATCCTCAGGATCAGTGGATTAAATCCCTGCAATCGACCTGATAAACCCTGCATCTGTGGAATACCTGAATAGACAATGAATGTTCCCAAAATTGAGGTGGTGGACTTTGGGAGCAACTGTAGATTTGGGGTTTGCTTTCTGCATCTGATTTATTTTTGGTTTTATGCTTAACTTAGTTTAATTTTTAGTGCTTGTTATCATTGGTGGATTTGTTTATGGGTTTGGTTGCTCTCTTCCTTTTTTTTCTTTTAATGAGTGTGTGTGTGTGTGTATGTTTCTTTGTGTGATTTTGTCTGCCTAGGTTTACTTTTACCATTTAACCTAGGGTTCTGTCTGATCATTTTTCTGTTTTTTTTGTTTTTTTGTTTGCTTGTTTGTCTTTTCTTTTAATGAGTATGTGTGTCTGTATGTTTCTTTGTTTGATTTTATCTGTTTAGTTTTGCTTTGACCATTTGTTTTGGTGTTCTATCTGTTTTTTTTCTTCCTTTTCTTTCAAGGCATGTGGATGGCAGGGTCTTGGTGATACAGCCAGGTGTTGCACTTGGGCTTCTGAGGAGGGACAGCCGAGTCCAGGACATTGGACATCTAGAGACCTCCCAGCCCCATGTTGTATTAATTGGCGAGAGCTCTCCCAGAGGTCTCCATCTCAACACTAAGACCTAACTCCACCCAATGGCCAGCAAGTTCCAGTGCTGGATGCCCCATACCAAACAACTAGCAAGACAGGAACACAATCCCACTCATTAACAGAGAGGCTGCCTAAAGTCATACTAAGTTCACTGACACCACAAAACACACCACCGGATGGAACCCTGCCCACCAGAAGGACAAGATCCAGCCCAATCCACCAGAACACAGGCTCCAGTCCCCTCCACCAGGAAACCTACACAGCCACTGAACAACCTCACCCACTGGAGATAAACACAAAAATAGCAGGAATGATGAACCTGCAGCCTGTGCAAAGGAGACCCCAAACAGAGTAACTGAAACAAAACAAGAACACAGAGAAATATGTAGCAGATGAAGGAGCAAGGTAAAAACCCACCAGACTAAACAAATGAAAGGGAAATAGTCTACCTGAAAAAGTATTCAGAGTAATGATAGTAAAGACCCAAAATCTCTGAAATAGAATAGAGAAAATACAAGGAACGTTTAACAAGGACCTAGAAGAACTAAAGAGCAAACAAACGATGATGAACAACAAAAGAAATGAAATTTAAAATTCTCTACAAGGAATCAATAGCAGAATAACTGAGGCAGAAGAATAGATAAGTGACCTGGAACATAGAATGGTGGAAATAACTGCCACAGAGCAGAATAAAGAGAAAAGAATGCAAATAATTGAGGACAGTCTCAGAGACCTCTGGGACAACATTAAACACACCAACATTCAAATTACATTGGTCCCAGAAGGAGAGAAAAAGAAAGCGTCTGAGAAAATATATGACGAGATTACAGTTGAAAACTTCCCTGACATGTGAAAGGAAATAATCAAGTCCAGGAAGCACAAAGAGTCCCATACAGGATAAATTCAAGGAGAAACATGTCAAGACACATATTAATCAAACTATCAAAAATTAAATACAAAGAAAAAATATTATAATCAGCAAGGGAGAAGCAAGAAATAACATACAAGGGAATGCCCATAAGGTTAACAGCTGATCTTCCAGCAGAAACACTGCAAGGCAGAAGGGAGTGACAGGACATATTTAAAGTGATGAAAGGGAAAAACCTACAACCAAGATTTCTCTACCCAGCAAGGATCTCATTCAGATTCAACAGAGAAATTAAAACCTTTACAGACAAGCAAAAGTTAAGAAAATTCAGCATTACCAAACCAACTTTACAACAAATGATAAAGGAACTTCTCTAGGCAGGAAACACAAGAAAAGGAAAAGACCTACAATAGCAAACCCAAAACAATTAAGAAAATGGTAATAGGAACATACATATCAATAATTACCTTAAATGTAAATGGATTAAATGCTCCAACCAAAAGACACAGACTGTCTGAATGGATACAAAAACAAGACCAATATATGTGCTGTCTATAAGAGACCCACTTCAGACCTAAGGACACATACAGACTGAAAGTGAGGGGATAGAAAAAGATACACCATGCAAACAGAAATCAAAACAAAGCTGGAGTGGCATTTCTCAAATCAGATAAAATAGACTTTAAAATAAAGACTATCAAGGGATCAATCCAAGAAGACAATATAACAACTGTAAATATTTATGCACCCAACATAGGAGCACCTCAATACATAAGGCAAATGGTAACAGCCATAAAATGGGAAATCAACAGTAACACAGGAATAGTAAGGGACTTTAACACTCCACTTTCACCAATGGACAGATCATCCAAAATGAAAATAAATAAGGAAACACAAGCTTTAAATAACAAATTAGACCAGATACACTTAATTGATATTTATAAGACATTCCAACCAAAAACAACAGAATACACTTTCCTCTGAAGCGCACATGGAACATTCTCCAGGATAGATCATATCTTGGGTCACAAATCAAGCCTTGGTAAATTTAAGAAAATTGAAATTGTATCAGGTATCTTTCCTTATCACAACACTATGAGACTAGATATCAATTACAGGAAAAATAATCTGTAAAAATACAAGTGCATGGAAGCTAAATTATATGCTACTAAATAACAAAGAAATCACTGAAGAAATCAAAGAGGAAATAAAAAAATACCTAGAGACAAATGACAATGAAAACATGATGGCCGAAAACCTATGGGATGCAACAAAATCAATTCTAAGAGGGAAGTTTATAACAATACAATCCTACCTTAAGAAACAAGAAAAATCCAAACAACCTAACCTTACACCTAAAGCAATTAGAGAAAGAGGAAAAAAAAAACACCCAAAATTAGCAGAAGGAAATAAATCATAAAGATCAGATAAGAAAGAAATGAAAAAGAAATGAAGGAAACAATAGCAAAGATCAATAAAACTAGAAGCTGGTTCTTTGAGAAGATAAACAAAATTGATAAACTATTAGCCAGACTCATCAGGAAAAAAGGGAGAAGACTCTATTCTACAGAATTAGAAAGGAAAAAGGAAAAATAACAACTGACACTGCAGAAATACAAAGGTTCATGAGGGACTACTACAAGCAACTCTATGCCAATAAAATGGACAACCTGGAAGAAATGGACAAAATTCTTAGAAAAGTACAACCTTCCAAGACTGAACCAGGAAGATATAGAAAATATGAACAGACCAATCACAAGCTCTGAAATTGAAGCTGTGATTAAAAATCCTCCAACAAACAAAAGCCCAGGACCAGATGGCTTCACAGGTGAATTCTATCAAACATTTAGAGAAGAGCTAACACATATCCCTCTCAAACGTTTCCAAAATATAGCAGAGGGAGGAACACTCCCAAACTTGTTCTACGCGGCCACCATCAGCCTGCTACCAAAACGAGAAAGATGTCACAACAAAACAAAACTACATACCAATATCACTGATGAACATAGATTCAAAAATACTCAACAAAATTCTAGCAAACAGAACCCAACAGCACATTAAAAGGGTCATGCAGCATGATCAAGTGAGGTTTATCCCAGGAATGCAAGGATTCTTCAATATATGCAAATCACTCGATGTGATGCATCATATTAACAAATTGAAGCATAAAAACCATATGATAATCTCAAGAGATGCAGAAAAAGCTTTTGACAAAATTCAACACCCATTTATGATAAAAACTTTCCAGAAAGTGGCCATAGAGGCAACCTATCTCAACATAATAAAGACCGTATATGACAAACCCACAGCCAACATCATCCTCAATGGTGAAAAACTGAAACTATTTCCTCTAAGATCAGGAACAAGACAAGGTTGCCCACTCTCACCACTGTTATTCAACATAGTTTTGGAAGTTTTAGCTACAGCCATCAGAAAAGAAAAAGAAATAAAAGAATCCAAATTGGAATAGAAGAAGTAAAGCTGTCACCGTTTGCAGATGACATGATACTATACATAGAGAATCCTAAAGATGCCACCAGAAAACTACTAGAGCTAATCAATGAATTTGGTAAAGTAGTGGATACAAAATTAATGCAAAGAAATCTCTTGCATTCCTATACACTAATGATGAAAAATCTGAAAGAGAAATTAAGGAAACACTCCCATTTACCATTGCAACAAAAAGAATAAAATACCTAGGAATAAGCCTACCTAAGGAGACAAAAGACCTGTTTGCAGAAAACTGTAAGACAGTAATGAAAGAAATTAAAGATGATACAAACACATGGAGAGATATACCGTGTTCTTGGATTGGAAGAAGCAACATTGTGAAAATGACTATACTACCCAAAATAATCTACAGATTCAATGCAATCCCTATGAAACTACCCAAGGTATTTTTTACAGAAGTAGAAACAAAAATTTTACAATTTATATGGAAACACAAAAACCCTGAATAGCCAAAGCAACGTTGAGAAAGAAAAACAGAGCTGGAGGAATCAGGCTCCCTGACTTCAGACTATACTACAAAGCTACAGTAATCAAGACATTATGATACTGGCACAAAAACAGAAATATAGATCAATGGAACAGGATAGAAAGTCCAGAGGTAAACCCATTCACTTATGGTCATCTTATTTTTGATAAAGGAGGCAAGAATAGACAATGGAGAAAAGACAGCCTCTTCAATAAGTGGTGCTGGGAAAACTGGACAGCTACATGTAAAAGAATGAAATTAGAACACTTCTTAACACCATACACAAAAATAAACTCAAAATGGATTAAATACCTAAATGTAATTCCAGACACTGTAAAACTCTTAGAGGAAAACATAGGCAGAATACTGTGTGACATAAATCACAGCAAGATCCTTTTGGACCCACCTCCTAGAGAAATAGCAATAAAAACAAATGGGACCCAAATGAAACTTAAGAGCTTTTGCACAGCAAAGGATACCATAAACAAGATGGAAAGACAACCCTCAGAATGGGAGAAAATATTTGCAAATGAAGCAACTGACAAAGGATTAGTCTCCAAAATGTGCAATCAACTCATGCAGCTCTATGTCAGAAAAATAAACAACCCAATCCAAAAATGGGTAGAAGACCTAAATAGACATTTCTCCAAAGAAGATATACAGATTGCCAACAAACACATGAAAGGATGCTCAACATCACTACTCATCAGAGAAATGTAAATCAAAACCACAATGAGATATCACCTCACACTCATCACGATGGCCATCATCAAAAAATCTACAAACAAATCCTGGAGAGGCTGTAGAGAAAAGGGAACCCTTTTGCACTGTTGGTGGGAATGTAAACTGATACAGCCACTATGGAGAACAGTATGGAGGTTCTTTAAAAAACTAAAAATAGAACTATCATATGACCCAGCAGTCCCACTACTAGGCATATACCCTGAAAACACATAATTTAGAAAAAGAGATGTACCACAGTGTTCATTGCAGCACCATTTACAATAGCCAGGACATGGCAGTAACCTAAGTGTCCATCGACAGATGAATGGATAAAGAAGATGTGGCACATATATACAATGGAATATTACTCAGCCATAAAAAGAAATGAAATTGAGTTATTTGTAGTGAGATGGATCAACTAGAGTGTGTCATACAGAGTGAAGTAAGTCAGAAATAGAAAAACAAGTACCATATGCTAACACATATATATGGAATCAGAAAAAAAATGGCTCTGATGAACCTAGGATCAGGACAGGAATAAAGACGCAGACATAGAGAATGGACTTGAGGACATGGTGGGGGGAGTTTAAGCTGGGATTAAGTGAAAGAGTGGCCTTGATATATATACACTACCAAATGTAAAATAGATAGCTAGTGGGAAGCAGCTGCATAGCACAGGGAGATCAGCTCGGTGCTTTTTAACCACCTAGTGGGCTGGGATAGGGAGGTTGGGAGGGAGGCGCAAGAGGGAGGGGATATGGGGATATATGTATACATATAACTGATTCACTTTGTTATACAGCAGAAACTAACACAACATTGTAAAGCAATTATACTCCAATAAAAGTGTAAAAAAACATAAAATAAAATGAAATAAAAATTAACCAAAAAAATCCTTTGAGAGGGACTAATGTTTTTACTGAAGTTTGAGTGCGTTGTTGAGGAGAGTGGGCTTTTCAGGGAGAAGAAACATTTTTCAATGATGTCTAAGTGTCTGAAAGAGCTTTCTGCACTAGAGAAGCTTGAAGAAATATACTATGCTTGAAGAGGCAAGAAAGTACACAAGGTAAAGGTGAAGAATTGGAAGGAACTAGAATACGCAAATCTCAGATTATGTGAGGAATATACTGGTGTACCAATTACAGATTGCTTAACATAATAACTGTTTTACATACTTAAAAATATCTGGTGTAGGGAATTAGAATTTTACACAGTATTATTCTTAGTTACCAAGACATAGTGTAACTCAACATTATTTGTCTAAGAAATTTATAAATAATAGGTTGGCTGCAGTGTGTAGGAGGAGATTGTACCCAAAAGGAGCCCAGGTTTCTGATGTGTATAACTGGATAGGAAAAGCTGAGGAATGGTTGTAACAAAGAAATTAAGCATTTGATTTTGAAGAAAGAAAATGAAATGTGGTATAATATTTAGTATAGAGAAAAACAGAAGAGGCTTGTGTGTTGATACAGTTATGGTCTACTGGAAAATTCCAAGTGAAGAAGCTAAAATACAATAAAGTAATAATGATTAGATTTTCTATGTATTTCTTTATAATAGCTCAGCAAACATTTTTCATAAAGGGCCAGAAAATAAATATTTTAGGTTTTGAAGCCATATGGTTTCTATCTCAACTCTAGAAATCTACCATTGTAGAATTGAAGTAGGCATAGTCTATAGGTAAAAGAATGAGACAAAACTCCACAGATGGATTGAAATTTAATTATGAAGTGTTATCTGGAACTCTATTTCAATAAATTTGAAAACATAATAATAATTTATGTGTAAAATACCAATCTTGATTTTAAATTAACTAGGACACTTGAATAGATCAATCACCTTAGAAAAGAGATGCAGAAAAAGATTTTGCATCTTTTTTCAACATTCATTCATAATAAAACCTTTCAACAAAGTGTAGAAGGAACTTACTTCAACACAATAAATGTATATGAGAAGCCCACAGCTAATATAACAATTAATGGTGGAAAATGGAAAGCTTTTATTCTAAGATCCGGCACATGGCAAGGATGCCAACCCTTGCCAATTCTATTTAACATAGTACTGGAATTTCTAGCCAGAGAAAGTAGATCAGAAAAAGGAATAAAAATCATCCAAATAAGAAAGAAAAAATAAAATAATCTCTGTTTTCAGATAATACAGTCATATCTGTAGAAAAATCTAAGGATTCAATAAAAGAATCTGTTAGTATAATAAACAAATTCAGTAACTTGCAGGGTACAAAATCACTGTACAGAAATCAGTCACATTTTCCATTGTCAATAATACTGTATTGTATATTTAAAGGTTGCTAAGAGAGTAGATCTTAAAAGTTCTAATCACAAGAAAAAATTTTTTAACTTTGTATGGTGATGGATGTTAACTAGACTTATGGTGATGAGCTTTCTGCAATATATACAAATATCGAATTATTACATTGTACACCTGAAACTAATATAGTGTTATATATCTGTCATAACCGAAAAAAAATCAGTCATATTTCAACACATAAACAATAAACTGTTCAAAAAGAAAATTAAGAAAAATTTCCCATTCACAGTAACAACCAAAAGGATAAAACACTTGAGGATAAACTTAACCAAAGAGGTGAGACACAGTCAAATGGAAAGATATCCAGTGTTTGCAGATTGGAAGAATTAATACTGTTGAAATGTTTGTACTACCCAAAGATATCTACAGATTCAATGCAATCTCTATCAAAATCCCAATGATGCTCTTTGTAGAAATATAGAAAACAATACCAAAATTCATATGGAACTACAAAAAACCCCAAATAGCCAAAGCAGTCTTGAGCAAGAAGTGTAAAGCTGGAAGAATCACACTTCCTGATTTCAAAATACATTACAAAGCTACAGTAATAAAAACAGTATGGGACTAGCATAAAAACAGACATGTAGAACAAAGGAACAGAGTAGAGAGGCCAGAAATAAATCCAGGTTTCTAAGGACAACTGATCTTCAACAAAGCTGCCAAGAACCCACAATGAGGAAATGATAGTTTTCTTTAATAAGTAATGCTAATAAAACTGAATATTAACATGTTGGAGAATAAAATTGGACACTTATACCACATACAAAAATCAACTCAAAATAGATTAAAGTATTAAATGTAAACCTGAATCTATAAAATTACAATAATAAAACATAAGGAAAAAGCTTACTGAAATGGGTCTTGGCAATGAGTTTTGGGATATGACACCAAAAGCACAGGCAACTAAAGCAAAATAGACAAACAGGACTACATCAAACTAAAAAGCTTTGACACAGCAAAAGAATCACCAGAATGAACTGGCAACCTAAGAATGGGAGAAAATATTGCAAATCTTATATGTGATAAGGAGCTAATATCCAAAATAGGTAAGGAACACATACAAATCAATAGCAAAAACACAGACCAATTTAAAAAATGGACCAAGGGCCTGAATAGACCTTTGTCAAAAGAAGACATCAGAATGGCCAAAAGTTACATTAAATGCTGCTCAATGTCACTAATCAAGGAAATTCAAATGTAAACCTCAATGAGATATTACCTCATACCTGTTAGCATGACTGTCATCAAAAAAGACAAAGAATAACACGTATTGGAAGGATATGGAGAAAAAGAACCTTTGTCCATTGTATGTAGGAATGTAAATTTATATAGCGATTATGGAAAACAATAAGGAGGTTCCTCAAAAGATTAAAAATGGAAGTACCTTATGATCTAGCAATCCCACTTCTACATATACAGCATATCCAAAAGAAATAAAATCAGTATCTCAAGAAGATCTGCACTCCTATGTTCGTTGCAGTGTTGTTCACAACAGCCAAATAAGGAAACAACCTAAATGCTCATCAATGGATGAATGGGTAAAGAAAATGTAGATATATAATAGATTATTCAGCCTTAAAAAAAGAATGAAATTCTGACACTTGTGACAACATTGAGGAACCTGGAGGACATTATGCTAAATAAAATAATCCAGATTCAGAAAGATGAGTACTGTGTGATCTCACTTAATATGTGGAATCTAAAATAGTCATGGAACTCATGGAAACAGAGAGTATAATGGTGAGTTCCAGGAGGCAGGATGGGAGGAGGAAAGGGGGAGATGTTGGTCAAGGGGTACATAGTTTTAGTCATGTAAGATGAATAATTTCTAATGAACAGCAGTGTGACTATAGTTAACAATATTGTACTGTATACTTGAAATTTTCTGAGAGGGTAAATCTTAAGGGTTCATACCAGATGCACACACACAAAAGCAAATGATAACTATGCAAGGTGATAGATATGTTAATTAGCTTAAGTGTAGTGATTATTTCACAATGTTTACATATATCAAAACAAAGCTGTACACTTTAAACATAAATAATTTTTATTTGTCAATTATGCCTTAGTAAAGCTGGAAAAAATAACAGAAAAAGGAAATGAGGTAAAGATATTTGGACAGTTAATTTGTCTACAAACTTTATTTTTTTTTTAATTTTCTGTACGCGGGCCTCTCACTGTTGTGGCCTCTCCCTTTGCGGAGCACAGGCTCCAGACGCGCAGGCTCAGTGGCCACGGCTCACGGGCCCAGCCGCTCCGCGGCATGTGGGATCTTCCCGGACCGGGGCACGAACCCATGTCCCCTGCATCGTCAGGCAGATTCTCAACCACTGCACCACCAGGGAAGCCCCGTCTACAAACTTTAAATGGTAAGTAACTTTAATGATATTGAACCCATTTCAGTCATGAAATAAAATGTAAAACTTTTTATTCATTTTGTAAAATAAAAATATAGCAACATAAAAAGATTAAGGTTAAAGCCCAGTTCTATATCAAATGTAATTGATATGTTTATATATACAATATAAATAATATAATAAACAGTGTACTGAAAGCATAATATGTTATGATAAACTAGAATATATTGCAAGGCTGAAAATTTAGCTCAGTAACAGTAATACTATAAATACATCTCATAAAATAAAACATTAATATTTTCTCTAATATCCAGGCAAATTTCTTGGTATCATTTGAAATTTGTTTTTAATAAAATCTCCAAGCAAAATGGAAATTGTAATCAAAATCATTTATCAAATTTTAATAGCAGCAACACTTTAGAAAACAGGTCTCTAAATCTTCAGCATGGAGAAACCAGGATTAAGACAGAGAGGGATAGCATCCACATTATTATGCAATATTATTATAAATTTTCGGTTACAACCAGTAAGATAACATGAAATAATCTTTATAAATTTTAAAAATGAAGAGATAAAATATATCTTTTTGATGATGTATTTTTGTACCTACCAAAACTAAGAGACAAGTCAATTCTTAAAAAAACTATTAAGGGATCTAGGAAAATTGAAGGGATGTAAAATGTAATTTATAACTAGGTCTTTCCTATTAGAAGTAGTAATAGGATTTTTTAATAATCCATTCAACACAGTAGAAAAACTATGATACTTTGCAATAAACTTAAAGGGAAAGTACCCAACTTGTATGAAGAAAGTAATACAGTTTTATTGAAGGACATAAAACAAGGCCAGAACAAAGGGAAGGAATGTACCATATTGTTTGATGGAAACATAACATGTCTATGAAATCGTCTATTTTTCCAAAATTATATTAAAATTCAATGTGATTCCAATTTGAAATCAATGTTTAGAGTTATGCTGTGACCTTTATGCCAATGTGAAAGTTTTGCCTTGTTTGTTTGTTTACAAACTTGGAACTATTTATTGATTGTGAGGAGAAACTTATGTACAAACAAGGCATGAGGAGAAGGGGGAAACTGTCCAGTGCTGGCAAAGGTAGTGGGGGCTGGAGAGTGGGCCTGACAACACACCAAGAATCAAGAGAAGTTTTCTGAAAACTAGCTCAACTCCTAAACATGCTTCATGGGAACTAGGCTTCAGGACACAGTCCATGTGGAAGGGGACAGACAAAGTTGGTTCTAGAAGCCAAGAAGTTTAACTCCAGTGGAGTCCCTTCAGTGGAGTCTGATCCACTGTGGTAGGGACATAACCCCCTCCGAGATCTACTTTCAATAATAGATCCCTCTGTAATTTTATTACAAGGGGCCTCCAGTCTTTGAGCTTGGGATGTTGGCGGTGGGTCAGAGCACCTTAAATAGCCACCAAAATTATTCAGAGAATGGTTATGTGAGAATCTTCTAGATTTTAATGTGTAATATAGCTTAAAACAACTAACAAACCAAACTCAGAATCTACAGAGAAAATATCCAATCATAATGAGGATAAAGAAAGACAAAATCAGGAAAACCAAAGCTGAGAGAATTTCTGGCCAGTAGAATGGTATTAAAGGAAATACTAAAGGATGTTTTTCAGGCTGAAGGGAAACATCGCCCATTGGAACTCATGTATAGATGAAATGAAAATAGAAATTGTTGTTATTAAAAAAAAACACAGCATTTTTCCTGCTCTTAATTTAGTTGAAGAACAACTATCTGTATTAAGCCAAAATAATTACAGTATATGGTATAACTGTCCCAGGCAATACAAAATAAATGAATAGTGAGAAAAGAAATCAGTGAAATAAAAAAAAAACTACTCAACATAAATACAATTAATAGAGACAAAAGTTGTTTTTCCTGAAAAAAGTTAATAAAATTGATAGACTCCTAACATGACTATTTAAGAAAAGGAAGAGACGGTGATCGTGATTACCAATATTAGGACATAAAAGTATTTATTACCACAATCGTGAAGGATTGGAAGAAGAAGGCAGCCCAGGGCTTGTGTTGAACTAGAAATCAGAGTGGAGTTTGAGAAAAATCAAGTACTGACATTTCTGGTAAGACATTGATGGTGAAGTTATCCTTAGATTTGGCAACATGGGGTTTGGTGGGGTCCTCCAAAGACCACTTTTAATAGAGCAAGAGGAACGATGCCAAACTGTAGTTGATTAGTTGAGCAGTGTTTAGGTGATCCTTTGAAAAAAAAATTATATGCAGATAGTTCCTTCAATAAGTTTGGCTGTGGAGTAGAAGAAAATACAGTCTACCTGGAAAGGAATATATAGTCAATATGAATTGTTTCCTTCTTTCTTTTTTTTAATCTTTTTTATTTAAAAGTAAACTAATGTTTACACAACAGCAAGGAAATTGGCCAGCAGAACAAAAGAACATTAGTTCCCCTGCTCTGTAAAAGATATTTGGAGATAAATGACATCAGTTGTTTTTATTGTCTGAAAACCTTGCTGCAAAGAACCAATAATCTTGGTTAAATGTAAAAATGTAATGTTATTTTTTTGTGTTCACCTTCTTTTCAATAATAAGAAGACTCTTAAGGATTTATAATTGTAGCTTATTGAATGTAACATTCACAGTGGAACTGACGGCCAATTAGTCAAGGATCGGTTGAATTAAGTAAAACTGCAATTTTTACTTAATTCAACAGAGGGGAAGAGTTTTGGAAAAATGCTATACGTTTTATGTACAGAAATATCCTTGACTTTCTCTTGTTATAGGACTTGTCATTAGAAATAAGAAATCTGTAACTTGCAGCTAAGCCATGATAATATCTACTTATTCAGCCATAAGTAAATTATGTATAAAATATCAGACACACATGATTTTTATATATCACCACATATGATTTGTCTATATTTAGTAAACTCAGAAGGTATTTTTCTCTTTGTAACCCTATTATAGAAGATGTACTAGTTTTTAAACCAATGTAGTAATCCTTGGCTCTTAAAAATAAAAATAGTGAGTTGGGTATCTGGTTAGAAATGCAAGTTTTCTGAGAGTCAAAAGAAAAATACATCCAAATTATATTTACTAATACAATTATATCAGAGTAGACTGCAGGCAATCATTTTACTTGGTCTGGTGTGATATAATTTGAAATGTAATTTTTGTAAAGAAGAAGGAGATGTCACTTTTTACAGTGACAAGATTGTTGTCTGTAGTATAATGTACCCAATTAAGGGGGCCTGGGATTTGCTTGGGGGAAATGACTGGTTCTGTGTTCTAGGCAGGAAATGTATAAGGTGAATCTAACACATATTAAAACACCAGAAAAATTGGCTACTCGAAACTAATGGGGTCATGTCAAGAGGACCCAAGAGTCAGTCAGCTTGAATAGAATCTTTAAGCCAATGATAAGATAGTTAAAAAAGATTTTTTTAATAACCTCACAGTTGATTAAAACTCTAAATGTAGAAAATGAGTTCATAGAGATAGTGATAAAAAGAAGAAAAAAGTAACATATCAAAATGATAAAATCATTAGAGTTTGCTTAAACATCAACTCATTACTCTCAAAATAGATAATGGTAAGGAAATACACATTTTACTATCTTTATAGTAGGAACTGTATTTTAGATAGTCAAATAGCTCTGAGGGTCACTGTTCTTAAAAATGAATTCTGTCTCAAAAATGGAGAAGAAATGATCAAATTTAAATAACTTTTTGCAATCTATATTGAAATAATGGATTTAGGCAACAGTCATGATGGCTGTTACCAATGTACAGGTTACCATGAAGGTAATTAAGCTTCAGCTTCAGGTTCCCTTATTTGCATATGTCACTTCCAAGCTCTGGGAGGGGCCAGAACAGTGTATGATGTTTGAAGAAATTAGTTAGGTTTTATGAATTTTAATTTTTGTGTCTGTAATTTCTTTACTATTCTAACTAAACATTTATATTTGTCACTTTTTTTGTAATTCTGTAGCCTTTTTATTAAAGAAGAGACTTCAAATTGTAAAAGCTTCAGACCTTAACTAATCTAGACTTATTCCTGATTAGAATCACTAGGGCTGAGACAAACAAACATACTATGCTTCTCCATGTTATGCAATTGAATCACCCAAAATTATCTACACGGTATTCTTTTTTTTTTTTAATAATTATTTATTTATTTATTTATTTTTGGCTGTGTTGAGTCTTCGTTTCTGTGCGAGGGCTTTCTCCAGTTGTGGCAAGCAGGGGCCACTCTTCATCGCGGTGTGTGTGCCTCTCACTATCGTGGTCTCTCTTGTTGTGGAGCACAGGCTCCAGATGCGCAGGCTCAGTAGTTGTGGCTCACGGGCCTAGTTGCTCTGCAGCATGTGGGATCTTCCCAGACCAGGGCTCGAACCTGTGCTCCCTGCGTTGGCAGGCAGATTCTCAACCACTGCACCACGAGGGAAGCCCTACACAGTATTCTTGACAAAATTTTTGAAGTTTAATATATGCAAACCTTTATATCTAAAATATTGAGAAAATATGGAGAACAGGGAAAAAGTTAAGCTACCTCATAAGGAAGCAATCAATAAAATCCAAAATTTGGAGTGTACTATAGAATAATTGCCTACATTTCTTTAGAATTTTAATAGAATTGAAAAACAAAAAATTAAAATGGAGGATTTTGCGTGATTTTTTAAAATTCTGATGTGATCAAAAGCTGTGAAAATAGATTTTTTAGAAGATAAAGGAAATTGATTATGAATTGAATATTATTACATAACATTAATAAATAATTAAATTTGTAACAAGTGCTAATGTGATTTTGTTTATGTAAGAAATATTTTTATTACTATTTTTGAGATTCATATTAACTTTAAAGTTGTTTGGTTTAAATAACAAATATTAGGGGATAGATTTAAAATATTTTTTTAAGCTAGATGATGAATTCATAAGATTTATTGACCTTTCTTCTTTTGTAAATATTTGAAAATTTTATAATTTAGAAATATTTGTTAAATTTCCCCATAAACATTCTGTTTACTTACACCATGACCAAGTGGGATTTATTCCTGGAATGCAAGGGTGGTTCAGCATATGAAAATCGATCAATGTAATATTGATACATCACATTAGCAGAAAAAAACCAAACCAAACCAGAACAAAACACATGATCATCTCAATGGATTAAGAAATAGCATTTGACAAAATTTAACACATTTCATGATAAAAACACTCTAAAAACTAGGAATAGAAGGAAATCACCTCAACATAATAAAGGCCGTATATGAAAAACTCATAGTTAACTTCATACTCAGTGATAAAAGATTGAAAACTTTTTCTCTTAATATCAAGAACAAAACAAGAATATTCTTTTTCAACACTTATATTCAACATAGTCCTGGAAGTCAACCTGGGCAGTTAGACAAGAAAAAGAAAGTTAAACATTCCAAATCAGAAAGGAAAAATTAATCTTATCTCTGTTCACAGATGACATGACATTATATGTAGAAAACCAAAACAATTACACCCCGAAAAAGAGAAAAAATGGAACTAATAAATGAACTCAGCAAAGTTATAGGATACAAAATCAACAACGAAAATTAGTTGCATTTCTGTATGCTAACGATGAACAATCAAAAAGGAAATTAAGAAAACCATTCAATTTACAATAGCATCAAAAAGAATAAAATATTTAGGAATAAACTTAACCAAGTAGAAAAAATATTTACACTGAAATTAAAGAAAGAAATTTTAAAAAAACACAAATAAATGGCGAGCTGTCCCATATTCATTGATTGAGATATTCAATATTGTTAAAATGTCAACACTACCCAGAGTAAACTACAGATTCAATGCAATACCGATTAAAATCACAATGATTTCTTTTTTTGCAGAAATAGAAAAACCCATCCTAATGTTAACATGGAATTTAAAGGGACCTCAAGTAGTCAACTGGTTTTTGACAAGGATGCCAAGACTATTCAATGGAGAAAGAAACATCTTTTCAACAAGTGGTTTTGGGAGAAGTGGATGATCTACATGCATTAAGAAAGGAAGTTATGCTCTTAACATATATAAAAGTTAACTGAAAATGGATCTAAGACCTAAATGTAAAAGCTAAAACTATCAAACTCTTAGAAGAAAACATGGCAAAATTTCATGACATTGGATTTGATCATGTTTTATTGGATATGACACTGAAAGCTCAGGCAGCAAGAGAAAAAATAGATAAGTTGGACTTCATCAAAATTTAAAACTTTTGTGCATCCAAGGACACTATCAACAGAGTGAAGATGTAATCTACAGAATGGGAGAAAATATTTACAAATCATATACTGCATAAGGGATTGACACCCAGAATACCAAAAGATGTCCTACACCTCAGCAATAAAAATACAGGGCAGTCCAATTAAATATAAGGGAATTGAGTGGACATTTCTCCAGAGAGGTTGTATGGGTAGTGCATGAGCATAAGAGAGGATATTAAATATCACTAATCTTTAGGGAAATTCAGACTGAGAGCAGGATGGCATGTCACCTCACACACTTGGGATGGCTGTTGTTGAAACAAAACACAATGGCAGGTGTTGGCAAAGATACACAGAAATTGGAGTCCTTGTGCTTTGCTGATGGGAATATGAAATGGTGCAGTGGCTCTGGAGGACTGTCTAGTCCTCAAAAATTGTACACCGATTGCCATGTCATCCAGCAGTTCCACTTCTGGGTATATACCCAAAAGAGGTTGGAGTAGGGACTTGAACAGCCACTTGTACACCTATGTTCTGGCAGCATTTTTAACAGTAGCCAGGAGGTGGGGGTAACCTAGGTGTCTATCCAAGGAAGAAAGGATAAACAGAATGTAGTTTATGCATACTGTTGACTATTGTTCAGACTTGAAAGAGAAGGAAATCCTGGCATGTGCTACAACAAGGATGAACCTTGAAGATGTTATGCTAGAAGAAGTAGGCCAGTCACAGAAGGATAAATGTTGCAACATCCCACTTGTGCGGGAATAGCTAGGGTGCTCAGGTTCATGGAGACAGATACTGTTACTTGGGGCTGTGGGGAGGAGGAAATTGGGAGTTGGTATCTAATGGGTATAGAATTTCAGTTGGGGAGCATGGAGAGGTTCTAGAGATGGATAGTGGTGATGGTTGCGCAGCAATGTGGGTACGCTTAACGCCACAGAGCTGAAGTGATAAGAATTGTGGATTTTGCCACGATAGAAAAAATGAAAAAGTAACTATTAATGAAATAATTTTTAATTAAAAATACACAAAAGATATATAAAAATACTGTGTTTACCAAAAGGCATGCATAACTTCATATTTATCCTTTCACAATTACAAACTCAAACTTTCTCAGTAATTTCTGGTGGTAAATATGGATTGATGCTTTTCACACTCGTTAATCAATAATGTAGACTCCTGTGGGGACCCCCTTGAATTTTCACATGTACAGTATTACATCAGAAACAAGCACTACTGAAAGAAAATATGAGGAAGAAACAAAAATAAAATCTTTATCATCTGTCATGTATGCACTTACACTGGTAGCCAGCAAATTTTTCTTTAAAACTCCAAAGAGTAAGTATTTTAGACTTTTCAGACCATACAGAGTTTTTTGTAACTACATAATTCTTCTGTTGTTTTATAAAGGCAGCCATAAACAATACATAAAGGAGTGGGCATGGCTGATTCCAAGAAAACTTTACCTACAGGAACAGTCATGGGCCAGCCCTGGGTAATTTGCTGACTGTAATCTTTACCATGTAGTAGTTTGATTGCCAAGAGCTCCAGCTTTTCTTTGGGCACTCAGCTGAAGCTAATGGCTAGAATATTTAACATAGGTATGCCTGTGAAGTGCACTGGGAGGCCTCCTCAATAATTGTAGCACTCATGATTGGTGTTGGAATCATCCCAGGTTTATTCCTCTTCCATAATCTTTAAATTAAGAATTGCCATGTGATTTGCTTTGGCCAGTGAAATGTGAACAGAGTATTATACGGATTTCCAAGTGGAAAAATTGAAATACAGGTGCAACTTGCCATCTAACCTTTTGCCTACTGCAATGGTTGTAGAATTACGTGTCCAGAATGAGTCTGTATCACCCTAGATTCCTGAGCGACAGTTATAAGCAGATAGCCCCTGCACTACCACAATAGATATGCTTAATTGGCAAGAAATAGTGACTGTGTTAATCCAGTGAGATTTTGTGATTGTAAATTATCACATCATAATTTAATCCATCCTGCTTGATAGTACACTATTTGATTAATAATTGTGTAATTTTAAATTTTCATTAATTGTAAATCATGATTTGCCAGTGTCTGAAGCAGCGATTAAAGGAGTTTTATGTGAAAGGGCATCGACAGACTCGTATCTGCATTGTAATTAGGGATTACAATGCATATTTTATAGTGCTGAAGAATTTTGGAAATCTACTGTGTCTTTCTGAAGCTGACCTAAGCAGTATGACATAGGCCCTTTTAGCTGACAGCCCATATTTGATGTTTATTTGGAGTACCATAAATCTATATCAGTGCAATTCTTATAACTTCTGTTAACTCTTGACTATCAGTATGAAAATTAGGGATTACAATGAATATTTTATAATGCTGATTTTAATACTGAGGCATGTCAAAATAAAGTGATTTTCCTTTACACATAGAAGAAAATAAAGATGTCAGTCGCATTCCTTCCCTCTGCCTATTGAGAAAGCTCATCCAATTATAAAACATCATGCTTTTTATTATAGTTCTGTTTAACTGTATTTAAATAGAAAAACTCTAATGTATAAATTGATAAACATAACATGAATTCTAAAAATCAGGATCAAAGAATAAGTTGTATTGTGCATATTGCTAATTCATGTAGTTCATTTCATTATAATGTATACCTGACTTTATAATATTGAACTTATAACCCTTTATCATGAACATTTTAAAAATAAAATCCAAATATCTACAACATGCCAGTTGGGTCTCTGAATTTTATGTACCTGATCATTCTGATACACAGCATTTGTCACCTTAGTTTAATGTGCAAAACGTGCTGAGAGCATCTTATTCCATATTCCTTGCCACAGGTATAGACAAATGATGACAAGCTGTGAATCTAAAAACTGTCTTTAACGGTCTGTTAGAACAGGTTGAATATTGAGAGTGAAAACATTTACTGATAAAATTTCTAACTCATGCCGTATGAGTATGAGAAATGGATGACAGAGGGAACGGACTCTTGGCAATCAGCACACACTAGAGAAAACATAAACAATGAATGTCTTTGCAACCTTTGTCACCTCCTATTTGCTTTACATTTGTCATTGATTTTAGTGAATAGGAGCTGGGTTCCAAGAAATCTCTGCAGGTTTCTTCAACTTCTCTCGTCTCTGAGCTTCTGCAACCAACACGTCTGCTTGAACCCATCAGCTGTGGTAAGTGTACATTTAGAGTCTTAAGGGAATCTGCAACTTGAGTGCAGGCAGCACCAAAGTAAAGATCCTACATGGCTTTAATACATTTATACATTTTTAAAATCCCATTTCAGGTGAATTTGTCCCTGAGATCAGAGTATGTGAAATCTCAAGTAAAGCCTTAAACATGTGCTTGAGACACTGGTGTTTCACAGACTTCAAAGGCAACAGATGTGACAATCCAGGGTGAGTCATTCAGTGCCAATTTAGTCAGAGACTGGGAATATCAATGATGTTATGCTTTAATTCAAGTAAATATATTATCTGAGTTATTTTTTCTTAGCAAAGTGTCTGTTCATTAATTTTTTACAGTGCTTTTATATAGTTTACTTTGGCTTTCATTTTACAGCCTCCACTCAGTTCCACAGTTACTTAGGTCAACACCATTTTCCCCAAAACTTCTTAAGTGAAGTTATTTCATACTTGTAATACAGTTAGATGTTTTGTCACATTCTGTGTTCCACTGTGGATTCTCCAGAATATCTAAATGAATGTTTTTTTAAATTATGTATATTAAGGTTCACTCTTCGTGCTGTAAATTTCTGTGGGTTTTAACAGATGCACAGTATCATGTATCCGCCACTACAGTATCATACAGGGTAGTTTCACTACCCTAAACAATCCTCTGTACTTCACCTATTTAACACTTCTCAGTCCCCAGACACCTGGCAACCACTGACTTTTTAAAATGATCTCTATAGATTTGCCTTTTCCAGAGTGTCATACAATTTTTCATGATTCTTTTCAGACTGGCTCCTTTCACTTAGCAATATGCATTTATAATTTATCCATATCTTTTCATGTTTGGTACCACATTTCTTTTTCTCATGGAATGACATCTCATTGTTGGGATGTACCACAACTGTTTATTCACACCTGTTAAAAGGAGATCTTGGTTGCTTCTGATTTTTGACAATTATGAGTAAAGCTGCTATAAATATTTGCATGAAGGTGTCTTTCAGGATCTTTATCTTTGATTTTCTATGGTTTGAAAATGATACGCCTACATGTAATCTTTTGATATTTATTCTGTTGGATGTTCTCTGAGCTTCCTGGATCTGGGATTTGGTGACTGACACTAATTTGGGGGAAATTCTCAGTCATTATTGTTTAAAATATATCTTCTGTTATTTTCTATTGTCTCCTTGTGATATTCTTACACGTGTATGTTACACCTTTTGTAGTTGTCCCACAGACTTTGGATATTCTAGAGATTCTTTCTTCTGTCATGTCTAGTCTACCAATAATCCCATCAAAGGCTTTCTTCCCATTTCTGTTGCAGTGTTTTGCATTTCTAGTGTTCTTTCTTAGGATTTCCATCTCTCTGCTGACATTATCCATCTGTTTTTGCATGCTGTTTATCCATTAGAGCTCTTAACATATTAATTATAGTTCTTTCAAAATCCTGGTATGATCATTCCCAATCCCTGCGATGTGTGGTTCCTTCTATCTCTTGTGTTTTCTTTTACTATGCCTTGTAATTTTTCTTGACAGCCAGATTTGAACAAAGAACTGCTGTAAACAGGCCGTTAGTAATGTGGTGGTAAGGTGTGGCGGGAGGGGAAGTGTTCTATAATTCTATACCTATAATTCTGTAATCTCTAATAACTAGCTCTCAGTTGTTTAGTGGGCCAGTGCCTCTGGAGCTTCACGAGTGTTTTCCAGTTTTTGTCTCTCTCCTTAGGTGAATGAGGATGGCTCAAGTGGGCTAGAGCTGTGTATTCCCCCTCTCCTGTGGAAGGCCACAGCTGACTAGAGTTGGGTATTTCCCTTCTCCCAGGTGAGCTAGACTCTGCTAATATCGCAGCCAATTAGACTCCGGTTAATTAATTTCTCCTGAGCGCTGGCCTTGTTAAGTAGAACAGCCTGCTCTCTGGCATATTTCAAAATGGTTCCTCTTCCCTTCCTGCTGCAGACAGCACAAGGGGATTTTTCTCTGACACTTAACTGTGAGAATCCAGTTGAGCTCCTGGAGGTAAAACTCACTAAAGTGTGGGAGCCCCACTATGACTGGGCTCCCCTGGAGTTTTTAACCGTCAGGATTGTCCACACTGAGACTCCAGCAATTAGACAATTCCAGTTCAGGTTTTCCTGCTCCGGCACTGGTTCCCTTGCCAGTTTCTGCCTGCCAGACTCTGCTCAGGTGAGTCATGACTCTCTGTATTCACTTGTCTGACTTTCCAGTCCTGGAGACAGCAGTTTGCACTGTGTCCTCCCCCTCTGTTATGAATTCAAGAAGAGTTGTTGATTTTCCAGTCTGTTCAGCGTTTTACTGGTTGTTAGGACAGGGTGGTGACTTCCAAGCTTCTTTCATGTAGATCAAAAACCTGAAGTCTGCAGGGGTTTTGTGAATATGTTTTAAAATAAGTTGAGTAAACATCTAGGAGCATAACTGCTGGATTGTGTGGTAATAGTATGTTTAGCTTTGTAAGCAATTGCCAACTGTCTTCCAAAGTGGCTGAACCTTTTGCATTCTCGCCGTCAGTGAATGAGAGTTCCTGTTGCTCTGCATCCATGTCAGCAATTGGTATTGTTAAAATTTTGGATTTAAAATCTTTCTAATAGTTGTGTAGTGATATCTCTTTGTTGTTTTAGTTTGCAGTTCCCTAATGACAAATAATTTTCAGCATATTCCTGTTTATTTGCCATCTGTATGTCCTTTTTGGTGAGGTATCCAGATATTTTGCCTTAATTTTTTTTAATGGTTGAGTTTTAAAATTTCTTTCTGTATTTTGCATACAATACCTTTATCAGACATGGGTTTTCCAAATAGCTTATCCCAATCTATGGCTTGTCTTTCTATTCCCTTAAAAGCTTACTTCAGAGCTTAGAAATTTTTAATTTTAAAAATCCAACCTATCAAGTTTTTCTTTCATGGAATGTGCTTTTGGTATTGCGTCTAAAAATGTGTCACCAAGTTCAAGGTCACATAGATTGTTCCTTACTTTACTTTCGTACTGGTACACTTCAGCATCTTCTTATTTGCAAACTTCCTTTTTAAGCATTGCAATTCAGTAACAGCCCCCAAACCTGAAGATTTTTAACCTCCTAATTATCTAATCTTTAATTATTGGTTTTTCAGTCTGAACATGATGTAATCAAAATATAAAGGACTTTCTACCACAATAGTTCTATGTTTTTAAACACACTTAAGTTGTTTATAAAGCTTCCCTTCAAAGGCTTAAATATTGATATTTGAAGAGAGGTAGCAAAGAGAAAATTCACACTGCCACTTGGGAACTTTTATTTTATTATTTTGCTGTTCTAGTTTCCCATTAGTAAATTTCACCTTGGTAACTTTTTAAAACCACCACTTATTTTCTTTTCGAGTTTTATTAAGAAATAATTGACATATATTACTGTATAAGTTTAAGGCACACAGCATGATGGTCTGAGTTACATGTATTCTGAAATGATTATCACAGTGGTTTCAGCTGATATCCATCATCTCATATAGCTACAATAAAAAGAAAAGAAATAAGAAAAAAATATTCTCATTGTGATAAGGACTCTTAGAGTTTACTCTTTTAACAACTCTCTGATATATCATACAGCAGTGTTAACTGCTATTAATTTTTTAATAAACATCTCTGTTAATTGAGATAAAGTTTAACACATTCCTGGACACAAGGTGCTGACACAACTTGGAATCCATGTGCCTTTTACATTGACTCTCGTTTCCAAAGGAATTTAACATACGAAAATTCTTATACATTTTGGGTTTGATGTTTTTTAATACATTTTAGATAAATAGACATAATAGATAAGTTTTGATAAAAATTGAAGAATCAAAGAAACCAGTGTATTCAGTACCCTAGAAACCTCAAACCAAAAGGAAATAGTAAACATGATCACAAAAGGAAATAATATGGAAGGAAAGCATAGGCTTTTATAAGTTGTCCTAGAATCATCTTCTCTTATATTATAACTTTAATGACTTTAAACTCATTTAATCTACATGTATTTAGTCAGCTTTTTTCAGTGATTATAGAACAATCTCTTAAATGATTTATGATTAAAATGGACTAATCTGGACAGAAAATTCTCTTTATATAATAAAAGAGTTCCATGTGAAATACTCTATTTAAATTAAGAGGAACAATTATGGAAAATTCCTACCATGTAGTGACCTGGCACAGTGAAAGTACTCAAATATGTTTGCTGAATAAGTTATAAAATGATAATAAAAAGTTAGCAGAGCAAAAAAAGATGAATAAATTAGATCCATATTTTTGAGTCTAGATTGACAAGATTATTAATATTTGCTTAATATCATTAGGTACTTTCTGTGTTTCGAGCTTTATTCTATTTTACATTAATTACTCCTCCCAACACCCTTATGAGATAGTTGTACTTTATGAGAGCTTTGCCACTTCTAATAAATGTTTGCTTTCTATTTGATTCATATGTATTTCTAAGTTTGACTACAAGCCTATCCATATTTAATATACTCATACCCATTGCATTGAATTAAAGGATTTGGGTGGCTAATCAAGGACAAGACATATGCTAGGAGGTGGCAGTAGCACACAAAGAGCTGCATTGTGGGCAGCACTTGGACAGGATGCATGTGAGGGGAGATCCCTCACAGCAGGAGACCTCTTAGACACAGCAGCCTAGGTCCACCATCCATAAAGGGAAGAGGACAAATAAATGACTGGGGAAGAGAGCTGGAGAGGAGGCTTAAGTGTCTAGGTGACGCCTGGGTCAGAGAGCTTTCAAAGCCAGCAGGGACTTGGGATCTTTAAAGGGCCATGGTTTACCTTATTTATGGCTAGTAGATGTTGGGTGCAGTTTCTTGGAGTTTGCAGAGAAGACTGGCTTCTAAATGACTAAAAATAGGCCTATTGGGGCTATATTTAAAGCAATTGGATGTGTAAGAATTTGAGTTTAGCACCAGTAGGCTTTTGAGCTAACAGTCTAGACTGCTGTGATGAAGTAAAAACATGGGGGCCACAGTAAACAGGGAACATCTTTGGCTCATTTGTATAACACCTATAAAGTAATATCTATTCATTCTTAAATATACAAAATAAAAAAAGCATACAAAAAAAAGCATACATATTGCCGATTTTAAGTTGCTTGGGGTATATGTGTGTGTATATACATATAAATGTATATATTGCATGAGCTGTATTTTCAAGCACACGCACACACACACATGCATGCATAAACCCTAAAACTATTAAATATATGAAAAAAGCTTTCTACACGCACTATCAAGTTTTCCTTAGGGGATTTTTTCCTTGTGTCTTTAGGGTTTAGGCAGTGGTATTAGGCAACTAGGGATGTCATAACAAAATGCCACAGAGTGGATGACTTAAACAACAGAAATGTATTTTCTCACAGTTCTGGAGGCTAGAGGTCAAGGTGATGGCAAGTTTGGCTTCTCCCTGAGACCTCTCTCCTTGGCTTCCTGCCTTCTGTGTCTTCATATGACCTTTTATTTGGTTTCTCTTCTTCTAATAAGAACACTGGTCTTATTGGATTAGGGCCCCATCCTTATGATCTCATTTAACCTTAATTACCTCCATAAAGTCCCTAGTTCCAAATGCAGGCACATTGGATGTTAGGACATCAATGTATGGATTTAAGGGAGACATAATTCCATCTGTAAGTACACTGTACCTCTGGATTGCAATTTTGTATGATATATGTATTTAGATATAGAGTCAATAATATATGCCCTGCACGATTTCACTATTTTAATTGCATGTGTATTATATACCACATTTTTATTTAAACTTGGACAAGAATTGCAGGTTCATTTGGCTTATGAAATTCAGTTCATTTATAACCTGTTTCACACAGCACCTCAGAACAGAAAATTAACTTTCTTAGCTGAATAAAACCAAAATGGAAACAAAATTTTAGTCCCTAAAAGAGCTTTGTAAATGATTTTGTATTGCACATTTCATTTAATTTATTCCAACCAGGATTAAAATATGTTAAATACTCTTTTTTGTTGTGAAGATATTCACAACTACGAAATGAAGTGGCCATTGTATTCTTAAGAGCTCAACATAATTAAGACTATACTTTATTGAGATCAACCAATTCCATTAAAATATCACTAGAAATGAATAAATTGAAAGGATCCTCAGCGAAATGAGAAGGAATGATTATGAGTTACTGAAATTTGAGCTCTATGAAGGCAGTATTTTGTTGCTGTGGTTTTGTTCATCTGTACAAATAGGAGTAAAATCTGGTAGCATTACATTGAAAAATAACTCTATATTAAGCTTATACTTCCCCACAAATATTTGGCAATGTTTAACATTGTATCTTCATGCCAGGAAATTTTCTAGGATTTAGGAATAGATCTCTTAATAAAATAAGTTCCCTGCCCTCATAGAACTTCATTCTAGCATAGAGACAGAAAATAATCAAACACTTCCTTTAATTTGGGTTTCCCCTTTAGAGCTAGCCAGTGACCCTGACAGAAGTTTTTAAGTATTCAACGTATAAAAGTATATCTATAATCTCTGAACTGTATAGTTCACATACAATAATTGTACCTACAGTTGCTACATTTCAGGGCACTATCATGTCGACCTACTCTATATGACTAAAATAATCAGCAATACAGTTCAGTTGTAGTTTCTAAATGTACTAGTGGTGAACAGACGACCAAAATGCAAGATGTCATATAAAAGAGTGGTAAAGAAATTAGTTTTTTGCTCTGTTTGACTCAGTTTTCTGCTGCATACTTACTATGATATGAGACAATGTATTCTGCCTCTACAAAACTCAGGTGAAATGAGAGAAATAATTAAAGGATGGCTCTGAGTATTATAGAAGATAGTATGTGCATTGTACTTAACATGATACCTGGTATGTAAGATTCATTGAAATTCATCGTAGCTATTACTATTGCTAAAATGCAGATGTGTTGAAGGGGGCAAAAAGATGAGCTTTTTTTTTCCATTTGGAGCAAATTTCTTAGATTTCACAACATGGATTAATTATTTTTAAACCAAACATTCCATTAGATATGGGAAATTTCCCATGACTACTATTATGATAGTAACCACCCTAGGAAACTGATAACTTAATCTTAGCTGTTTATGTTCAGAAAAAAAATTGAGAATATTTTGATGCATTGTTTGTGGGGAGGTTTTTAGTAATTTCAGTTTTCTTGATACATTTGTATTCTCCATGTTTTATATGTGTTATTTTTGAAAAGTAAGAATGTATTTGGAGTGGCAGTTTACAGATAAGCAAGGAAAGGAGGCAGTTAAAATAAAAATTTTTCAATAGTAAAAACTTTATAGTGGAAAAACTGGACAAACACTACCTCAGCCAGGTGGTCAAGGTCAACATCAACAGTGCTAAGTCATGTTCATAATATGTACCCTTGATATGACATGAAAGTGTCACTTTACTTCTGTAGTTTTCCTTCTCCAAAATCCCAAACTCCAGTCTAATGAGAAAACATCAGTCAACTCTCAATTTAAGAACATTCTACAAAATACCTGAACAGTTTTCAAATCTGTCAAGGGCTCCAAATATACAAACAGCTCACATAGCTCAATATCAAAAAAGAAAAAAAAACAATCAAAAAATGGGCAGAAGACCTAAATAAAAATTTCTCCAAAGAAGACATACAGATGGCCAAAAAGTGCATGAAAAAATGTTCAACATTGCTAATTATCAGAGAAATGCAAATCAAAACTACAATGAGGTATCACCTCACAGCAGTCAGGATGGCCATCATCAAAAATTCTGCAAACAATAAATGCTGGAGAGGGTATGGAGAAAAAGGAACCATTCTACACTCTTGTTTGGAATGTAAATTGGTACAGCCACTATGGAGAAGAGTATGGAGGTTTCTTAGAAAACTAAAAATAGAGTTACCATATGAGCCTGCAATCCCACTCCTGGGCATATATCAAGAGAAAACTATAATTCAAAAAGAAACAAACACCCCGATGTTCATTGTAGAACTATTTACAGTAATCAAGACATGGGAGCAATCTAATGTCCACTGACAGATGAATGGATAAAGAAGATATGGCATATATACAATGGAATATTACTCAGCCATAAAAAGAATGAAATAACACCATTTGCAGCAACATGGATGGATTAAATATCATCATACTTAGTGAAGTAAGCCAGACAGAGAAAGACAGTTATCATATGATATTGCTTATATGTGGAATCTGAAAAACAAAGATACAATTGAGCTTATTTACAAATGAGAAATAGACCCATAGACATAGAAAACAAATTTATGGTTACCAAAGGGGAAAGGTGAGGAAGAGGAATAAATTAGGAGGTTGGGATTAACATATACATAGTTATATATTTTATATATAAAATAGATAACCAACAAAGGCCTAGTGTATAGCACAGGGAACTATACTCAATATTTTGTAATAACCTATATGGCCAAAGAATCTGAAATATATATATATATATAAACTTCAGTTTATGTATATATATAAACTGAATCACTGTTCTGTATACCTGAAACTAACATGACATTGTAAATCAACTACACTTCAATAAAATTTTTAAAAATTAAAAAATAAACTTTCAAGGTCATCAAAAGTCAATAAAAGTATGATAATCTGTCACAGCTAAGAGGAGCCTAAGGTGACATTACAACTAAATGTAATGTGGTATCTTCAGTGAGTTCCTGGAAGAGAGAAAAGGCATTAAGTAAAAATTAAGCAAATCTGAATAAAGTTTGGAACTTGTTAATAATTATTTAATAATTAACAATTTGGGTTCATTAATTGTGACAAGTGTACCATATTAATGTACGATGCTTTGATAGAGGCTACTGAATATGAAATATTTGGGAACTTTCTGTACCACCTTCACAATTTTTCTGTAAATCTAAAACTGTTCTAAAAAATAAAGTTTACTAATAAATATATAATCAAAAATTTTTTTAATTCACATAGTTTGGATAGTTCAATGACAAAATGGTGGTGTTCAAAGAAGAAGTCTTGGAAATAAACACAAAATTAAAAGTCTACTTACAAAATGAATGGAACTATTTTTTCTTTGTAAAAATATCAAAATTTTGGAAATATTTACACAGTCAAAATAAAGGCAAAAGAAAATAAAAGTAAAAGCAGAAGATTTTTAAGTCATATCAAATGGATACTGTTGTCTACACTTGGCCAAAATTTTGCATCAAAATTAGTATTTTTATCTTGTGATTTTCTAAATATGTAACAACTGGTAGAACGTAGAACCTGGCAAATGAGAGCAGACAATAGTAAACAGTGCTCATATCTATATAACTCCTAAATATTAGAGTGGTATTTCTAAAACAGAATGTCAGCTCAGCCCAAACACAAAACGTTTAGATTGAGTACCTGAAGTCTTGCTATGTTACACAATGGGAAGAAAATTATATTACAAAAACAGATACAATGCAAGTTTCCCAGACCAGATAATCTCAACAACTATAAAGCCCTAAATCTATACCAGCCATAAACCTAAAGGAAGGAAGGAAGGAAGGAAGGAGGGAGGGAGGGGCATTACAGTTCTTCCTGGCCTCACTGCCTCGCTTGCTGTCACTTGGGACTCCCCTTGCTCTTTGACTATGAAATTTGGTATATACATCTCCTCCTTTGGATAGCTTCCTATGCATCCTTCAAGACCTGCTCAAAAATCACTTTTGCCAAGAAGTCTTTCATGAAACTACCAGAAAGAGTTAGCTGCCCCTCATCTGAGTCCCCATAGTATTGTGTTCATTTTGTCACTCTTTCAACAAACACTTAGCAATTACCTACTGTATTCCAGGCCTGTATTTTTATCTCTGTACCATCATTTCCTGAACTCTATGACAGCCATGTCTGATTCCCCTGCTAGATTCAGACTAATGCTTGGTGGTTTCCTAAAATGAATGAGAAAAAGGAATCAGCAGTTACTCCTCATGGCCTGCCTTGTTTGAGGTGTGTCCTATTATAAACCATACTTTACAAATGTGAAAAATGAGACACGAGAATGCAAGGTAACATGTCTGAGGTAATACTGCTGCAAAATTTTCTTCTTTATCCTTTTGATGCAATGGATTACATTGATTATTGAATGTTTAGACAGCTTTGAATACCTGGGATAATCTTAGTTGGTTATGGAGTACATTCTTTCTATACATCTTCGGATGCAGTGAGCTATAATTTTGGTTAGGATTTTTACAGCTACCTATGAGATATAGGACTGTAGTTTTCTTGTCTTTTTCTGGTTTTGTTATTGGGGTAATTCCAGTCTCAAAGAATGAGTGAGGAAGTGTGCTCTCTGTTTCTCTTTTCTGGAGGATACTAAAGAGATTTGGGATCATTTCTTTCTTAAATGATTGGTAGAGTTCACCAGTGAAAAAATCTGGGCCTGGTGCTTTCTCTTCTGGAAGGATAATTATTGTTTGAATTTCTGTAATAGATATGGGCCTATTAAGATGACCTATTTCTCCTTGTGTCAGTTTTGGTATGATGTGTCTTTCAAGCATTAGTCCATTTCATTCAAATTGTCAAATTTGGGATCATACAGTTTTTCATAATAGTCTACTATATTTTTAAATGATGATCCCTCTTTCATTTCTGGTGTTGGTAACTTATGTCTTTATATTTATTCTTAGCCTGGCTAGAAGTTTATTGATTATATTAATGTTTTCAAAGAACCACCTTTTTTTTTCATTAATTTTCTCGTTGTCTCTATTGATATTTCTCTATTTCTTATTTTAAGATTCATTAATATCTGCTTTAAGTTTGTTACTTCTTCTTTCTTTTGGTTTATACTGCTCTTCTTTCTCTAGTATCCTAAGGTGAAAGCTTACATTTTTGGTTTTAGATCTTTACTTTTCCAAAAAATATGCATTCAATGCTATAAATTTCCCTCTAAGCATTGCTTTCACTGCATCTCATAAATTTTGATAGGTTTTATTTCAATTTTCACTAAGTTCAAATTATTTTTAATATCTCTTGACATTTCTTTTTTGACCCATGTGTTATTTGCAAGTGTGTTGTTTGTTTAATCTCCAAATACTTTGGGATTCTCTAGCCACTTTCTGTTGTTGATTTCTAGTTTATTTCCATTGTGTTCTGAGAGCATACTTTGGATGATTTCAATTCTTTTAAAATGTGTTTGAGGTGTGTTTCATGTCCCTGAATGTGATGTATCTTGGTGAATGTTCCATGTGAGCTTGAGAGGAATGTGCAGTTGACTCTTAAATAACATGAGTTTGAACTGGGCAGGTCCACTTATACCTGGATAGTTTTTAAGAAATATATAGTCAGCCCTTCAAATTCTTGGGTTTTGCATCTGTGGATTCAATCAACTTGGATTGAAATTTCCATTCATTTTACTACTACATTTTATATGAGGAGCTTGAGCATCAGCAGATTTTGGTATATGCAGGGGCTCCTGGGACAAATCCCCCTCAGATACCAAGGGATGACTGTATTCTTCTGCTGTCGGATAAGTATTTTATAAATGTCAATTAGATACGGTTGATAATGATGGTGGTTCCGTTCAACTGTATGCTCACTGATTTTCTGTAAGCAGAATCTGTCAATTACTGATAGAGGTCTGTTGAGGTCTCCAACTATAATAATAGAGCTGTTTATTTCATCTTGCCATTCTATCTGTTTTTGCCTCACTTATTTTGGTACTTTGCTGTTATGCATATACACATTAAGGATTAAGTCTTCTTAGAAAATTGACCCCCTTATCGTTATGTAATGCCTCTCTCTATCCCTGATAATTTTCCTTGTTTGAAGTCTGCTTTGCCTGACATTAGTATAGCTACTCCAGCTTTCCCTTCATTAGTGTTAGTGTGGTATAGTTTTCTTCATCACTTTACTTATAATCTATGTCTTTCTTTTTAAAGTGAGTTTCTTGCAGACCACATATAGTCAGTTGTTTTTTTTTATCCCCTCTGTCATTTTCTGTTTTTAATTTTTATAGTTGCATTTAATCCATTCACATTTAAAGTGATTATGTGTATAGTTGGATTAATCTCTCCCCTTTCTGTACTGTTCTCTATTCATTGCACTTCTTATTTCTTATTTTTTAATATTCTACCCTTTTTCTGCCTTATCTGGTTTAATTAGGCATTTTATATGATTCTGTTTTCTCTCATTTCTTAACAAATCAGTTATACTTCTTTTTAAAAAATGATTTTAGTGGTTGCCTTAAGGATGGCAACATGTATTTACAACATGTATTTATAAGTCCACTTCTAAATAGGTCTATATTATTTTATGAGTGTGTAGGTACCTTAAAATATTTCATATTCATCCCTTCTAACATTGATGTCACTCGTTTCACTTATCAATAAGCTATACTCATCCAATATATTGTTGCTGTTGTTAGTTTGAACACTTATATATTAAATCAAGTAAGAAAAATAAAAATAAAAGGGTTTATTTTACCTTTATGTGTTCCCTCTCTAATGCCCTTCATTTCTTTACGTAGATCTCAGTTTCTAACCTGCATCATTTTCTTTCTCTCAACTTTAAAAAAATTAAACTTCTTTAAACATTTTTTGAAAGGCAGATCTACTGGTGAAAAATTCCTCATTTTTGTTCATTTGAGAAAGTCTTTATTTCTCCTTCATTTTTGAGGAACAATTTTCCTTAATACAGAATTCTAGCTTGGTGATTTCTTTATTTCAACATTTTAAATATTTCACTCCACTCTTTTTTTGTTTGCATTGTTGATGACAAGAAGTCTGCTATAAATTTTATACTTCTTTCTTCATAGGTAAGGTGTTGTTTTTCTGTGTGTGTGTTTCAAGATTTTTTCTTTGATTTTCTGTAGTTTGAACACAACATGCCAGGTGAAAGTTTTTTTTATTATTTATCCCACTTGGACTCCTCTGAGTCCTTGATCTATGGTTTGGTGTCTGTCATTATTTTTGAAAAATTCTTAGCTATTTTCACCTCACAAATTATATCAGTCTTGTGAGCTGAAATCACACGTTTTTTATTACCAATTCATACTCTCCTCTAATAAGCCGTTCATCATAGAAGACCTGCCACCTTGCACTTCCTCTAGATCCATCTCTGCTGAGACCGTTGCATCAAAGTGAGAACTAATCTCAAACAGATTTTTCCAATTTTCTCTTTGCACAGTGCTGAGTAGTGGGAACTTTAATTGTAACTGATCAATTTTTGTCTTTTATATAGTGTGCAGAATGTTTATTTTCACAAAACATAAATAACATGTGTGTATATATATGTGCATGCATATGTTATATATATATATATATATATATATATATATATATATATATAAAATGTTATGATTCCTTGCTTGGAAGGATGGAATCTAGGGCAGCAAGAAAAGGGGGAGTGAGACATGGTCTTCCTCTTATCTTTACCTTTTTTTCTCTCCTTTTCTTTTTTTAACCTAAGTTATTTATTTAATTCATCTCCTGCTACAAGAAAAGTGATGGAAAATCAGTCTACTGGTCGTCATTTGATGCAAATAAAGAACATGGGCTTAAGGTCCTATACATTTCACTGGTCCATGTGCAAGAATAGTCCAAATCTGAGCTGTGGTCCATGATGTAGAACAATGGTCCAGGTTTTCTTTATTCATCTTCATTGCAGGTCAGAAGTGGCTTCAAATAAGGGTTATGGAATAAAGAATGGTTACCATATCTCTAGGAAAAGGGCTTGGACCTGATGCAGAGATGGGGATAGGCAAAAACTTGGGTTCTTATGTTTTCTCTGGTGCAAACAGGAAGGCGTTCAGCAAGCTGACTCCCACCCTGGGGAACATGACAAAGTAAATAGGGGACTTCCAAGTGTGAGCTAAGCCCTCCTTGCTTGAGGCACCTCTAGACATGGGAAGCCCCAGATGTGGTTGGGACATACCTAGAACCCCGGAAACCCAGAGTCTAGCCACCACTCCATTTTCGACCTGATTCAAAGCTATCATTGTCTCTATATTATTCTAGAGATTATAAAGAAATTATTATTCCTGATTAAAAACAGAACTATCAAATTTAAAATCATTGTGATAGCAGTATGCAGCAAGTTATATTCCTTAGAAAATCAATGCAATGAAATACATACTCGGCATACATACATACTCAATTTTTCTCAGAATTCAGAAGAAAATAATAGAAACTAGCTGTGATGAGAGAATAGTTAGCAAAAGAAGGTGGAAAATAAAATCCAATCTACAGAAAATTGTAACTTCATGAAACAGTCACTTTTACAAATTACAAGATTTTTTTTTAATCCAGAAAGTGACATAGTTATTTATCAGTTACTAGTTTCGGATTCCTTTCAACATTTCTGAAGACACAAGTCAAGATGAAGCTGATAATTGCCCAACATTTGATCTGATAAAAACATAATGCTGCAAACAAAGGAGAACCTTCCTCTGGTGAATGGTGGACTGAGGGGGTAAAAATGAAGCACGTTTTCACCTCATGGAACTGAGAATGCATGAAGAAACGTTGATAAAATATCTGATTAACTTAACCACAGATGTTCACCAACTGAGTTTTAAATAGATATTTATGGTTTTCCAAAGCAACCAAAGCAGCAGCCCATCTTCATGGGATCAGCTAGTGAGTATCAAAATTATTTAATACACTCTATCCCCTACTGTCAAAAGTGAATACTCTCAAGTGCTTGGCATTCTGTAGAATAGTGATTAAGGAGAAGCTTGAAATGTGTTTTCTCTTGTCCAGCAAGTTAACATTTTCTGTTAAGTTTCTGTTTTCTCTCGAAGGACCTACTCTTCTCTTGATGGTAAATTATTCTCTTTAAGGACACGCTGTCCCCTCGCCCCTCCCCTCAACTACAGTAGTATGCTTTATTCAGAGGTTTCTGTAGGGCACAAATATCATGATATGATAATGCAAAATACATATGTACATTTTAGTTAGCAGATGGTTGGTCTCCTTATATAGATTTTAAAATACAAATCAAAATAAAATTCAGATGGAATAAGGACTTAAATATATAGAGTATAAAATTACTGAAATAATACAGGAGATAAATGAAACTCTGAGCTACACAATAAAGGCAGACATAATGATTTGTTTAAACACCAAAAGCTTCAAAAAATTTAAACAACAACAACAAAAAAAGTCTAAACAAATCTCAAAATAGAGAAATAACTTCTGCAATGCAAAATAATCAATATAGGGGCAAGAGATTTCATTAAAAATAAAGGTAAATATTATATTGAATAAATGCCAGGAAGAAGAAATTCAGGAAAGCAAATGTAAAAAATGTGATAAATACAATGAAATGCTCAAACTAACCAGCGTTCAACAAAACAAAATTTAAAATAAAAATAATATGAATGTTTTGTCTATACATTTAATTCATGAAATTTGTTAAATGTAAACTATTCAAATTGATGGAAATATAAACATTGGACTAATATTCTGTATTGTTTTTGCTTTCTATTTGATAGTAAGATTTAGAGACTTTTTCATGTCTGTTTATAGATTTATAACTTTTTCAAAATACCTTCATAGCACATATTCTGGATTCTTCATAATTTATTTGTCATTCTTATGGGGATTTCGAGTTGTCCTCACTTGGTTGCTATGCCAGCAATTCTATACGAGAAAACCTTATCCATACAATTTGGTTTCGATGTGTTTTCTTAGCACTCATTAATTCTCCCGAAGAAACCTGCTCCTTTTCCCAAACTTTAATTCAGGAAACACAAGGATAGTCACCTAATTTTATAACTTTGTTTTGTGTTATTGAGATCTGTATTGTTAATCTTATGATCTCACAGTTCTTCCTCAGTTTGGTCATATTTCCTTATGCTAACAAAATCTTCTTTTGAGAGGTAAAAAATATTTTTTATTCTTACTGAAGATGCACTTAAAATATTTTTCACTAACTTTTACTTTTGTTGTTGGCACCAAATTACTGAGAAAAGGGCAAAAGAAACAACTTTATTCAGCCATATATAATTACAAATCAGTTTGTTGGTATTTAGTAATATTGGTTCTTATTATCCATTATCCTAAATTAAAATTTAGTATATTTACAGACGATCAGAAACACTAGGAAGTTAAAATTACGTATTATTTCTTTGCTCTTGAAATTACATTTGATAAGCTTTTGTATTTTTTTAAGGAACAATCTGTGTCTTCAGCACTTTTTGATGTAGCATTACATTAAGAACATTTTCTATGTTATTAAATATTTTTTGAAATCATGTTAATACCTACAAAACATTCCATCTTATGCAAGTACCACATAATTTATCTGTGCCTTTATTACTTGATATTAAATGTGTTTCTAATTTCTTCTATCCCCAAACATTCTATAATAAGCATTCTTGTACATTAATCCTTGTTAATTGCTTTATTTCTTTAAAATAATTATTATAATGCTATATAAGTAAAGTATGCTGTGGGCACTCAAAACCATAGAGAAAACAGTACATCTAAATGTATTAGTGTTTAAGAATCATAACACATCGAGGGGGATTTTAAGTGAATGAGCCTAGTGATTAATTTTAAGAACATAAAACTTGAGACAACCAGATATTATGTGCTCCCTAATGTGAAGAAATAAGAAGTGTAGCACATCAACTATGAAGAACTCTTACCAATCAAATCTGAATCAAAACTGTAGTTCCCAATCACTAATTTGTTAAAAAAGAAAAACATGAAAATCAGAGAAATATGTTAAAAATAAAACAGGAATGCACACAGAAAAATGCAAAATTTTGTTAACTCTACAAGGCAAATGACCACCCACAAGGAAGAATAAACTTCATGGAAAAAAGATAGAGGGACAACCTATAGATTTAAAGACAAGAGAATAATCAACCAAGCTATCAATACTCTGAGCCCTGTTGGGATTCTGATTTCAATAAAACAACTTTGGAAATAAATTATGATACATCATGCAGATATATACACTGACTAGATTTTTTAATATTAAGGGTTTATTGTTAAATTTGTGGGTGGATAGCTGGAAAAGCTTTTGTCTTATTTTGTATTTTTTTAGTCCTTATGCTATTTTTTCCCCGATGAAATGTTATGTTTAGGATTTTCATCTATACTATTTAGGGGTTAAAGTAACTCTGAAGTAATCCTAAAGTAACCTTAAAGTAATCGTGTTTTGGGCAGAGCCAAAATACAATTGGACATATGTTGATAATTATTGATCTTCTCTATATTTACATATTTTTTGAGAATTTAAAATGCCACAAAAGGGAGCAACAGGAAATGAGTTTACTATTTCGGTGGGGAATAGATAATACAGTCTTGTTATATATATATATGGTTTATCCTGAAGAGATTTGGGAAAGGAAGTGATATGATGGGATTCACAAGTGAGAGTGCACTCTTATGAATATGGACATGAGTTCATCCAGGAGCAAGGAGACCATTAATACCTTCCTCAATTTCTATAATTCCAGTCCCCTCTCTGTCACACTCTTATGGGCTATAATTTCTCTACAGAATGCTAATAGAATGATAAAGAAAATAAGAATGAATTAAAAATGAGATGTGAAAGCCAAAGGGACTCCTTGGTAGAGGCAAAGAAGCCCTTGTTTTGCAGCAGGAGTGCAGAGAAAGCCAAACATGAGGCCTGAGATTTATTAGTCTGTGCGACTAACTTCAAAGGAGGTTAAACTTGGCAGATTTGTTATACCAAGGGCATTGCCCCCATTGGGAATATCTGAAGCTTTAACACAGAGAATCTAGACATGCGGATGATTGCTCCTGAAGATTTTGATTCCTCTGACTCTTCTGAACCTTCTAAGCCTGCAGAAGTGTTCCATTCCTTTTTGCTAAGAGCAGTCATCTCAGTAATCCTGAAAGGCAGCAGATATACCACTCAAGATCTGCCCTCACTTTCCCTCCTGGCCACTTGGCTTATACCTAGGTTTTAAGTCATAATATCAAGCAACTGAGGATGCATTTGGCTTCATAAACAAAGTACTGTAATTTAAAGATGCTGCAAATCTATCTGACATGTATCAGTAGCCATCTGGGATGTATGAGTGGCACTGTGTTAGAAGATTCTTTATCAAAGGGACTGGAACATAGAATTGGAAAGGGAAGAATTTATTTACCTGAGAATATTCTTTGGAGATAAAGGATTTAGTGTCCTGGAAAGAACCTCAGGAGATTGTGCAAACTAATAAGGTGGCTCCCAGTGGCATGGTACACACAGTGGCCAAGCTGAGCAAAATTGAAATGCATGAACTGCAATGTCAGATGATGGATAAAGAAATTTAAAAGTTCAGAGAAGTAGACATGCTAGAATGGATGTAATATGTACAGTCAGAAGATAAGCATGATGGTTATGTTCCTTGGGAAGGCCCAAAGGACACAAAATTTATCAAGGCCATATGAATGGCCTAGTGAGACAGGAAGCAGCATCATTAAAAAGTTCAGGGGCTTCCCTGGTGGCGCAGTGGTTGAGAGTCCGCCTGCCGATGCAAGGGACGCGGGTTCGTGCCCCGGTCCGGGAGGATCCCACATGCCGCAGAGTGGCTGGGCCCGTGAGCCATGGCCGCTGGGCCTGTGCGTCCGGAGCCTGTGCTCTGCAATGGGAGAGACCACAACAGTGAGAGGCCCGTGTACAGCAAAAAAAAAAAAAAAAGTTCAGTAGTGTCTCTACTTTTCATTTTAGGGCTGGAGATAGAAAATACTGTTACAGAATTTATCTGGCTGAAAACAGTGTCCATGCATGGACTTTAAAGTAGTAGAGTCTAGGTGGCAGCAGTTAACTGTCAGTAACCAGGTGGTACTTAACCACATATGTTGTGATCACTAGCAAAGTTGGAGTAATAGTCCTGGGAACGAGATACACAGGGACTTACAAGGATGTTTAATAGAATATGACCTCCCTAGGGGCAAAATAGGTTGGTGGCTGACAAAGTCACTACTCAGCTTGAACCAGCAGAAGAAATCAAGGTTTGGTGATTGGGCGTCTGAGGATAGCCACCCTAACAAATATGTCATGATTCCTTGCATAGGTTTCAGACTGGGGACCATTGTTCAGAATCAGAGCCCACTAAACACTGGTTCCAAGTGGAACAATTGCAATACCATAGCATGTATACAAAGCAATGATTTGCTGCATTTTTCCTCAAGAAAATTATGGCCATTTACTCACTTGACTATAAATTGGGAGATGGGGATTACTCATATTTTTAGCACTGTTGGTATAGGTTATAGGGTTTCTGTGATATTGAACTACGAATACTTTGAAATATTATTGTGGCCTTCCTATATGTATGGGGGCCTATGGGAGACAGGTAATAAATCACTTACATAGACCACCTGATGGTCATTTCCCTGGACCCTGAATGTTTAATTGGTATTAACATACTTGGAAGTTAGTACAACTTCCAGATTGGGTCCTTGGTTGTAGATAACTACCAAAATAGGGAAAGCCACATGGAAGCCTCTGAAACTGTTTCTGTCATGAGAAAGTAAGTAAAAATATATAAATAAAAATTGTATCATATATGTATTATATAGAGTTTAGGCGATTTATATCAGCCATGAGTTTCTAACAGATGCAAGGATGGTGGTCCTTATCACATCCTCAGTTAAGTTACCTAGCAATGATCTTGCAAATACCAGATGGATCCTGGAAGGTGACTGTAGACGGCTGCAAGCTCAACCCAGTAGTTGCCCTGATTGAAGTTGCCATGATGGATGTGGTAACTTTGTTAGAACAGATAGAGCCTCAGGTTCTGGTATATGGACATTGTTTTGGCATATGCATTCTTTTCTATTTCAGTAAGAAAAGAGGATCAGGGAGAGTTTTTGCTCACTTCAAATGTGTAATAAACACTTGCAAATTTTGCTGTTGAGCTGTAATTCCTTTTCCTCTGCTGTAATGTAGTCCAAAGGGATCTCGGACTATTTAAACATTGCAAAGAGCAGCACATGAATCCATTGCTTTCAGGATAGCATGTTAATCTCTTCAAATAGTTAGTACTATGAAGGCCTTCGTGAGACACTGTTTAGAGGATGGAGTGGTCATGATGGCAGAGAGAGAGGCCAACAACATACACTCTCACTAACTAAGGCTAATCTAGCTACTGCTACCGCCAAATGTCCAACCTGTAAGAAAAAGAGACCAAAACCAAGCTCCAAAATTACATAATTTCTTGAGATTTACTATCTACCTGGTAACAAGTTAACTATTTTGAATAGCTTCCATCCTGAGAATATCACTGGTCTTGTCACTAGAATAAATTATTACTATTTATTTCTGCCAGTGAATATGGGTTTCAAAAATATTCCTGTTCTGCTACTTGATTTTCAAAGAAATGAGTTTTATGGAAGGTGTCATGGTTTATTTTATACCTCAAACTTGACTGGGCCACAGGGTGGCCAGATATTTGGTCAAACATTACTCTGGGTGTATCTGTGAGGATGTCTCTTTTTTTGTTTGTTTTTTTCTTTTTAACATCTTTATTGGAGTATAATTGCTTACGAAGGTCTGTTAGTTTCTCCTTTATAACAAAGTGAATCAGCTATACATACACATTTATCCCCATATCTCCTCCTCCTTGAGTCTCCTTCCGACCCTCCCTATCCCAGCCCTCTAGGTGGACATAAAGCACGGAGCTGATGTCCCTGTGCTATGCAGCTGCTTTCCACTAGCTATCTATTTTATATCTGGTGGCGTATATATGTCCATGCCACTCTCACTTCGTCCCAGCTTACCCTTTCCCCCTCCCCATGTCCTCAAGTCCATTATCTAAGTTTGCGTCTTTATTCCTGTCCTGCCCCTAAGTTCTTCAGAACCATTTTTTTTTAGATTCCATATAAATGTGTTAGCATATGGTATTTGTTTTTCTTTTTCTGACTTCACTCTGTATGACAGTCTCTAGGTCCATCCACCTCACTACAAATAACTCAATTTCGTTTCTTTTTATGGCTGAGTAATATTCCATTGTATATATGTGCCACATCTTCTTTATCCATTCATCTGTCAATGGACACTTAGATTGCTACCATGTCCTGGCTATTGTAAATAGAGATGCAATGAACATTGTGGTACATGACTCTTTCTGAACTACAGTTTTCTCAGGGTATATGCCCAGTAGTGGGATTGCTGGGTCATATGGTAGTTCCATTTTTAGTTTTTTAAGGAACCTCCATATTGTTCCCCGTAGTGGCTGTATCAATTTACATTCCCACCAACAGTGCAAGAGGGTTCCATTTTCTCTACACCCTCTCCAGCATTTATTGTTTGTAGATTTTTTGATGATGGCCATTCTGACCGGTGTGAAGTGATACCTCATTGTAGTTTTGATTTGCATTTCTCTAATGATTAGTGATGTTGAGCATCCTTTCATATGTTTATTGGATATCTGTATATTTTCTTTGGAGAAATGTCTCTTTAGGTCTTCTGCCCATTTTGGGGTTGGGTTGTTTGTTTAATTGGTATTTAACTGCATGAGCTGCTTGTAAATTTTGGAGATTACGCCTTTGTCAGTTGCTTCAGTTACACATATTTTCTCCCATTCTCAGGGTTGTCTTTTCATCTTCTTTATGGTTTCTTTTGCTGTGCAAAAGAATTTTAATATTAATTTATATTTTAATTTTTAATTATAATTTATTAATTAATTTATTATTATTTATTAATTTATTATTAATAAATAATAAATAAATTTATTAATTTTTAATTATAATTTAATTTTAATATTAAAATATTAAAAATATTTTAAGTTTCATTAGGTCCCATTTGTTTATTTTTGTTTTTATTTCCATTACTATAGGAGGTGGGTCTATAAGGATCTTGCTGTGATTTATGTCATAGACTGTTCTCCCTATGTTTTCCTCTAAGGGTTTTATAGTGTCTGGCCTTACATTTAGGTCTTTAATCCATTTTGAGTTTATTTTTGTGTATGATTTAAGGTAGTTTTCTAATTTCATTCTTTTACATGTAGCTGTCCAGTTTTCCCAGCACTACTTATTGAAGAGGCTGTCTTTTCTCCATTGTATATCCTTGCCTCCTTTGTCAGAAATAAGGTGACCATATGTGCGTGGGTCACCTCTGGGCTTTCTATCCTGTTCCATTGATTTTGATTTCTGTTTCTGTGCCAGTACCATACTGTCTTGACTACTGTAACTTTGAGTATAGTCTGAGGAAGGGAGCCTGATTCCTCCAGCTCCATTTTTCTTTCTCAAGGTTGCTTTGGCTATTTGGGGTCTTTTGCGTTTCCATATAAATTGTGAAATTTTTTGTTCTAGTTCTGTGAAAAATACCATTGATTGTTTGATAGGGATTGCATTGAATCTGTAGATTGCTTTGGATAGTAGAGTCATTTTCGCAATGTTGATTCTTCCAATCTAAGAACATGGTTTATCTCTCCAACAGTTTGTATCATCTTTAATTTCTTTCATCAGTGTCTTATAGTTTTCTGCATACAGCTCTTTTGTTTCCTTAGGTAAGTTTTTTCCTAGGTATTTTATTCTTTTTGTTGCAATGGTAAATGGGAGTGTTTCCTTCATCTCACTTTCAGATTTTATATCATTAGTGTATAGGAATGCAAGAGATTCTGAGCATTAATTTTGTATCCTGCTACTTTACCAAATTCATTGATTAGCTCTAGTAGTTTTCTGGTAGCATCTTTAGGATTCTCTGTGTATAGTATAATGTCATCTGCAAACAGTGGCAGTTTTACTGCTTCTTTTCCAATTTGGATTCCTTTTATTTCTTTTTCTTAGATTGCTCTGGTTAAAACTTCCAAAACTATGTTGAATAATAGTAGTGAGAGTGGGCAACTTTCTCTTGTTCCTGATCTTAGTGGAAATGATTTCAGTTTTTCACCATTGAGAACGATGTTGGCTGTGGGTTTTTCATATATGGCCTTTATTATTTTGAGGTAAGTTCCCTCTATGCCTACTTTCTGGAGGGTTTTTATTATAAATGGGTGTTGAATTTTGTCAAAGGTTTTTCTGCATCTATTGAGATGATCCTACGGTTTTTCTCCTTCATTTTGTTAATATGATTTATCACATTGATTGATTTGTGTATATTGAAGAATCCTTGCACCCCACTCGATCATGCTTTATGATCCTTTTAATATGCTACTGGATTCTGATTGCTAGTATTTTGTTGAAGATTTTTGCATCTAACTTTCTTAGTGATATTGGCCTGTAGTTTTCTTTTTTTGTGAAATCTTTGTCTGGTTTTGGTATCAGGGTGATGGTGGCCTCATAGAATGAGTTTAGGAGTGTTCCTCCTTCTGCTATATTTTGGAAGAGTTTGAGAAGGACAGGTGTTAATTCTTCTCTAAATGTTTGATAGAATTCGCCTCTGAAGCCATCTGGTCTTGAGCTTTTGTTTGCTGGAAGATTTCTAATCACAGTTTCAATTTCAGTATTTGTGATTGGTCTGTTTATATTTTCTATTTCTTCTTGTCAGTCTCGGAAGGTTGTGCTTTTCTAAGAATTTGTCCATTTCTTCCAGGTTGTCCATTTTATTGGCATAGAGTAGCTTCTAGTAATCTCTCATGATCCTTTATATTTCTGCAGTGTCTGTTGTTACTTCTCCTTTTTCATTTCTAATTCTATATTTTGAGTCTTTCCCCCTTTTTTTCTTCATGAGTCTGGCTATTGTTTGTCAATTTTGTTTATCTTCACAAAGAACAAAGTTTTCATTTTATTGATCTTTGCTATTGTTTCCTTCATTTTTTTCATTTATTTCTGATTTGATCTTTATGATTTCTTTCCTTCTGCTAACTTTGGGGGTTTTTTTGTTCTTCTTTCTCTAATTTCTTTAGGTGTGAGGTTTCATTTCTTATTTGAGATGTTTCTTCTTTCCTGTGGTAGGATTGTATCGCTATATACTTCCCTCTTAGAGCTGCTTTTGCTATATCCCATAGGTTTTGGGTCATCGTGTTTTCATTGTCATTTGTTTCTAGGTATTTTATGATTTCCTCTTTGATTTCTTCAGTGATCTCTTGGTTATTTAGTAGTGTATTGTTTAGCCTCCATGTGTTTGTATTTTTTATAGATTTTTTCCTTTAATTGCTATCTAGTCTCATAGCATTGTGGTTAGAAAAGATACTTGATATGATTTCAATTTTCTTAAATTTATGAATGCTTGATTTGTGACCCAAGATATGATCTATCCTGGAGAATGTTCCATGAACACTTGAGGAGAAAGTGTATTCTGTGGTTTCTGCATGGAATGTCCTATAAATATCAATTAAGTCCATCTTGTTTAATGTATCATTTAAGGCTTGTGTTTCATTCATTATTTATTTTCATTTTGGATCATCTGTCCATTTGTGAAAGTTGGGTGTTAAAGTGCCCTACTATTATTGTGTTACTGTCGATTTTCCCTTTTATGGCTCTTTGCATTTGCCTTATGTATTGAGGTGCTCCTATGTTGGGTGCATAAATATTTACAATTTTTATATCTTCCTGTTGGATTCATCCCTTGCTCATTTGTAGTGTCCTTCTTTCTCTCTTGTAATAGTCTTTATTTTAAAGTCTATTTTGTCTGATATGAGATTTGCTACTCCAGCTTTCTTTTGATTTCCATTTGCATGGAATATCTTTTTCCATCCCCTCACTTTCAGTCTGTATGTGTCCCACAGTCTGAAGTGAGCCTCTTGTAGACAGCATATATATGGGTCCTGTTTTTGTATACATTCAGCCAGTCAAAGTCTTTTGGTTGGAGCATCTAAACCATTTACATTTAAGGTAGTTATTGATATGTATGTTCCTATTACCAGTTTCTTAATTGTTTTGGGTTTGTTATTGTAGGTATTTTCCTCCTCTTGTGTTTCTTGCCTAGAGAAGTTCCTTTCGCATTTTTGTAAAGCTGGTTTGTTGGTGCTGGATTCTCTTAGCTTTTGGTTGTCTGTAAAGGTTTTAATTTCTCTGTCAAATCTGAATGAGATCCTTGCTGGGTAGAGTAATCTTCGTTGTATGTTTTTCCCTTTCATCACTTTAAATGTCATACCACTCCCATCTGGCTTGCAGTGTTTCTGCTGAAAGATCAGCTGTTAACCTTTTGGGGATTCACTTGTATTTATTTGTTGCTTTTCCCTCCCTGCTTTTAATATCTTTTCTTTGTATTTAATTTTTGATAGTTTGATTAATATGTGTCTTGGCGTGTTTCTCTGATAGTATCCTATCAGACTCTCTGGGCTTCCTGGACTTGATTGACTATTTCCTTTCCCATATTAGGGAAATTTTAAACTATAATCTCTTCCAATATTTTCTCAGTCCCTTTCTTTTTCTCTTCTTCTTTCAGGACTCCTATAATTCGAATGCTGGGGCATTTAATGTTGTCCCAGAGGTCTCTGAGACTGTCCTCAATTCTTTTCATTTTTTTTCTTTTTTCTGCTCTGCAGTAGTTATTTCCACTCTTTTATCTTCTGGGTCGCTTATCTGTTCTTCTTCCTCAGTTATTCTACTATGGATTCCTTCTAGAGAATTTTAATCTCATTTATTGTGTTGTTCATCATTGTTTGCTCTTTAGATCTTCCAGGTCCTTGTTAAGTGTTTCTTGTGTTTTCTGCATTCTATTTCCAAGATTTTGGATCATCTTTGCTGTCATTACTCTGAATTGTTTTTCAGGTAAACTGCCTATTTCCTTTTCCTTTGTTTGGTCTGGTGGGTTTTTACCTTGCTCCTTCACCAGCTGTGTATTTCTCTGTCTTCTTATCTTGCTTAACTTACTGTTTGTGATCTCCTTTTCGCAGGCTTCAGGTTTGTAGTTCCTTTTGTTTTTGGTGTCTGCCCCCAGTGGGTAAGGTTAGTTCAGTAGGTTGTGTAGGCTTCCTTGTAGAGGTTACTGGTGCCTGTGTTCTGGTGTATGAGGCCAGATCTTGTCCTTCTGGTGGGTAGGACCATATGCGGTGGTGTGTTTTGGTGTGTCTGTGACCTTATTATAAGTTTAGGCAGCCTCTCCGCTAATGGGTGGGGTTGTGTTTCTGTCTTGCTAGTTGTTTGTGATAGGGTGTCCAGCACTGTAGCTTGCTGCTCGTTGAATGGAGCTAGGTCTTAGCATTGAGATGGAGATTTCTGACAGCTTTCACCATTTGATATTACGTGGAGCTGGGAGGTCTCTGGTGGACCAGTGTCCTAAACTCAGCTCTTCCACCTCAGAGGCTCAGGCCTGACACCCGGCCAGAGCACCAAGACCCTGTCAGCCACACATCTCAGAAGAAAAGTGAGGGAGAAGGAGAGTGAGAGGGAGAGGGAGAGAGAAAGAAAGCTATTAAAATAAGTATTAAAAATAAAAAAGGAAAAAAGTAATTAAAAAGAAGAAAAAAGAAAGAAAGAAGAGAGCAACTGAACCAAAACACAAACCCACCAATGAGAGCAAGAGCTAAAAACTATACTAAACAACAAAACAAAACAAAACAAAATGGGCCGACAGAACCCTAGCACAAATGATAAAAGCAAATCTATACAGACAGAATCACACAAAGAAGCATGCACAAACACACTCACAAAAAGAGAAAAAGGAAAAATATATATATATATAAATGAAGAGAGCAACCAAATCAATAAACAAATCTACCAGTGATAACAAGCTCTAAATACTAAATTAAGATAAACATAAAGCCAGAAACAAATTAGATGCAGAAAGCATACCCCAAGTCTACAGTTGCTCCCAAAGTCCACCTCCTCAATTTGGGATGATTTGTTGTCTATTCAGGTATTCCACAGATGCAGGGTCCATCAAGTTGATTGTGGAGATTTAATCCACTGCTCCTGAGGCTGCTGGGAGAGATTTCCCTTTCTCTTCCTTGTTCGCACAGCTCCCGGGGTTTAGCTTTGGATTTGGCCCCACCTCTGCCTGTAGGCCACCTGCGGGCATCTGTTCCCCACCCAGACAGGACGGGGTTAAAGGAGTAGCTGATTAGGTGGCTCTGGCTCACTAAGGCTGGGGGGAGGGAGGAGTATGGAATGTGAGGCGAGCCTGCAGTGGCAGAGTCCGGAATGACATTGCAACAGCCTGAGAAGAACTGTGTTCTCCTGCGGAAGTTGTCCCTGGATCACAGGACCCTGGCAGTGACAGGCCACACAGGCTCCTGGGAGGGGAGGTGTGGATAGTGACCTGTGCTTGCACACAGGCTTCTTGGTTGCTGCAGAAGCAGCCTTAGCATTTCATGCCTGTCTCTGCACTGATGGCCACAGCTTGTGTCCTTCTCTGGAGCTCATTTAGGCGGTGCTCTAAATCCTCTCTCCTCCTGCACCTGGAAACAATGGTCTCTTACCTCGTAGGCCGTTCCAGACTTTTTCCTGGACTCCCTCCCCATTAACTGTGGCGCACTAGCCCCCTTCAGGCTGTGTTCATGCAGCCAAGCCCAGTCCTCTCTTGGGATCTGACCTTGGAAGCCAGAACCTCAGCTCCCAGCCCCCACCCACCTGGGCGGGTGAGCAGACAAGCCTCTCAGACTGGTGAGTGCTGATTGGCACTGATCCTCTGTGCGGGAATCTCTCTGCTTTGCCCTCTGCACCCCCATTGCTGTGCTCTCCTCCGTGGCTCCGAAGCTTCCCCACCCACCCACTCCCCATCTCTGCCAGTGAAGGGGCTTCCTAGTGTGTGGAAACTTTTCCTCCTTCACAGCTTCCTTCCAGAGGTGCAGATCCCATCCCTATTCTTTTGTCTCTGGTTTTTCTTTTTTTCTTTTGCCCTACCCGGGTACATGGGGAGCTTCTTGCCTTTTGGGAAGTCTGAGGTCTTCTACCAGTGTTCAGTAGGTGTTCTGTTCCACGTGTAGTTGTATTTCTGATGTTTTGTGGGGACGAAGGTGACCTCCACATATTATTCCTCTGCCATCTTGAAGGTCCCTTTGTGAGGATGTTTCTGGAGGAGATTAATGCTTGAATCAGAAGACTGAGTAAAGAAGATTGCCCTCCCTAAGGTAGGTAGGTCTCACCCTATCAACTGAAAACCTGAAAATAACAAAAATATACTGAGTTGTTTTTCCTGTCTGACTGCCTTCTGGCTGGGGCATTGGTCTTTTCCTGCCTTCAGACTCAAAGTGAAATATCAAGAGATCTTAGTTCTCAAGCCTGTAGTCTTTCTACTGGAACTTACACCATTGGCTCTCCTGGTGCTCAGGCCTTTGAACTCAGACTGGAATATACTATCAGCTCTTCCTGGTCTCCATCTTGCTGACTGCAGATCTTGGGACTTCTCAGCCTTCATAATTAAGTGAGCCAATTTCTTGTAATAATCTCTTCAGGGAGAGAGAGAGAGAGAGAGACAGAGAGACATACCCATCTCCTATTGGTTCTGTTACTCTGGAGAACCCTGAATAATACAGTAGGTTTTTGTAGTAGGAGCTTCTTCTGTAGGAGTTTTGATGAACTTCATGCTCAAGGATGTCCTTGTCTGTCATTACTGTTTAGTATTCAAAACATGGCCTCTTTGTGTGGCTGTGGCTCTACATCTCAGGTTTAGTGTGATTGTAACTCTGTTGTCCTGCATGCTGTAGGCCTTGCCTTCTGAACTAACGATTCACTTTTAATACTATGCTATTTTGGAATATTGTTTTCTGACATCTATTTACTTTGGATCCATTTACCCCTGGCATCTAAGCAATCTTTCTGTGGGATTCCTAGTGCTCCTATCTTCTCAGCATGGATTATGTCCCCAGCAGCTTTCCTTCAGGGTAGGTCTTTGTCTTTCTGAAAAAGACTATTTGTAGTACATTGAGGGGTGCCTGGGGATTTAGGCTGTAATGGTTTGATCTCCTCTGTGTGCTTCCCTGGGACTTTTTTTTTAACATGTGTCAGAAACCTGGAGCCTGCAAGTTCTTCTTACAGTATTGAAGATTGTTTTAGCTTCTTTTGAAATCAAGTTTTTGTTTGTTAATCCTGGGTTCCATGACCTGTATGGTCCCTCAGTGTTCACCTATCTCTTCTCTGCTACCACTGGGCAGCAGCTGACCAAGCAAGGATCTGATGCTGTGGAACAGTCTGGCCACACATTCACCCTCAGCGGTTCTTAGAGGATCTGGCCATATAGCTTCAGTGAATGTGTCATCTGTGAATTACTAATTTTTCTATCTCTTTTGATCTTTTATAAAATGGTTTGGGGGGATTTAAAGATTGCTGCAGTGATGGTCTTGTTGTCAGTGGCTTATAAATAATTTTTGATCTTTTGATAATATTAAAGTTATTCATTTTATAAAATCCATTAAATTTATTATATATTCATATAGATTATATATAAACTTAGGCATATATTTATAAATTGTCATATGTTAGTTATGAATTATGTATTATACAGTATGCATCATTCATAATACAACATTTTGTTAAATGTTAAATAATTTAACATTTAACATACAACCTATGTTAAATAATTTAAATATGATTAATAATATCCAATAGCATTTTATACAATTTTATACTGACCTTATGATAATGTAATATATTTAATATCTGCACTCCCTCATTGGGACATAAGCCAATAGAGAACTGAAATTTTACTTTATGAATCTTTATAACAACAAGTGACTAAAAACAACACTTGATATGTATTAGCAATTAAAATATAATTTTTAAAGTGTTACAGTTCAAATTTGGAACATCTTATTACTTAAACGTCACATTTTTCAACTGTCAACCTAAAACCTAAGAATAAATCCACAAAATCAACAGTCATGTGCTGGAAAAATGAGTAATACAAACATTTCAGGGAACACCATCAAAACATATTACATAAAAATAAATATTCAGATTTCACATATGAATCCCCATAGTTGAATTGATTTTGTATATATGTCCATGATATTTAATCACTCCTGTATAAAAGACTAAAGTTTCCTGAAGAATTTCTAAAATAGTATATGAGATCAAAACATCTAAACTTTCATAGAGCAATTTTGTTGCAGAGATACTTACTTGCTAAGATACAGTAGCAGAGGAACTGTGACACTCATTGTTCTCTCCAAAATTTCACTTTAAATATATTTCGGGGGCTTCCCTGGTGGCGCAGTGGTTGAGAGTCCACCTGATGATGCAGGGAACACGGGTTCGTGCCCCGGTCCGGGAAGATCCCACATGCCGCGGAGTGGCTAGGCCCATGAGCCATGACCACTGAGCCTGCGCGTCCGGAGCCTGTGCTCTGCAACGGGAGAGGCCAAAACAGTGAGAGGCCCACGTACCGCAAAAAAAAAAAATAATAATAATAATAATAAAAATAAATATATTTTAGGGGTGGTGGTGGTGGAAAATAAATATTTAACTTAGACAGTGAAATATTTTCCTGTATATCATCTTCCACCCAGTAAATTTGTAACACGTTAGCCGAAGCTTCCTTAACGGTGTGCGGTTTGGGGAAGATGATAGTTTGATAGAAAAAACATCCTGTATCTTACACAAATTTGATATTTTCTTCTTATTGATTACTAATATTTTTCTCAATGTACAGTAAATCAGTCCCTTAAATCCTGTAATCTATATTAAATTTTTTCCTGAGGAAATTATACTTTACATAACCATTTTAATGTGTTCCTTCACATCTTTGAAAGTGTATATCAGATTTGACTTTCCAGTTCTGTAGTTCCCCACTATCTGATAGCTATTTTTTTTCCAGCATCACACCATATTATTCGAATCCAGAAAGTTTGAAAGAAACACATTTATAAATAGAACTTTCTTGAAAATGTTTGCAATTTTTAGTACAAGTACTTTTGAAATTTACAGGTAAAAACATCTGTAGGCACGTCTTTCCCATTCTTGGAGGACAAAGCCTAGCACACTTTCAGCAATTTGTTTGACTTTCACTGCCTATTTTTTCCAAGCAGTCAATTCCTCTTTTTCTGCAGAGTCTGTGAATAGGACTACATTGTCAATTGAGAGGTGGCACAGATTTCCCTGGTTAGCTGCCCCCTTGCTCTTTTTCCAGTGCTGTCACCAGAGAGAAATGACTCTAGGCCTCAGTAAAGGAAACACTTTCTGTCAAGTTGTTCCATCCACGTAGGAAGAGGACAGTAAGTGTCCATATGCAAACCTCCACTCGACTTCTTTCTACCTAATAGAGTTTGTGCTTTGTGTGACTGCACAAACCATTCTAGAACTCACAGAAGTATTTGAAAGAGAATGAACTTTCAGGGGCCAAAAGGATGGCCATTGGCTTCTATATGTGAAATTTGTTGGGCAGATGAAGATCATCTTTGGTACTCTGGTGTTAATTATTTCAAATTATGTTTGTGGAACTTTGTTTTTTCTTTTCCTTGTCTCCATTTTGTGCATGCCTAAATGTCCAGGCAATATCAAAGTATATCCTAATGAAAGAAGAGCAATAGTTACTTAGTAGAGAGAGGTAAGAAGTAATACAGAAACATCAATTTAAAAGAAAAGTCCTAGGGCCCATTTTGCTCAAAGCTAAGACTGTGTGAGTCTTTCTCTGTCATTTATCTCTCTCACAGAGGCTTACCTGTCTGTGAACAGGCACTGAGCATCCTTAATGTAAACACAAGGTATTGTGTGACCTTCCCTGGTGGGTTTTTATTTTATATATCATTATAAATGAGCAATAAAATATATTGCTATCTAAAATGCTAAGAATAGGGAATTTTCAATGGGGCACTTGCAAAAGAAGATGGCATCAATTCTCCAAACAATTCCACCTATAAAATCTGTTAGTAAGGACAGCCTTGATAATAGAAGTACATCAGAGGTTCTTGCTACTCAGGATTGTTGTTGAGTTGGTATTTTTGGTAGAGTCTCATGGTTTGTGTTTCACGTCAGTGTTTTAGTTTTGTTCCTCGATAGTACACAAGAGAAATATATGTGTCTAAGGATTATACCCTTGCTTCAGATTAGATCTCAATTTTCCACTGCTAGTATTGAAATTTCTGGGCTTTCTCTGATGGTCTAAGATGAGTACTTCATGCTTCTTAAATGTATATAAAGCATCTGCAATATATTTCTCTAATATTGTGGTCTTTTATTGAACCTATCACTATTAGAAAATACATAGCATGTTATAATTATATAATAACTAACATTTTTGATCCCGTGGTGTTTGGCTTTGGGTTTTAGGAGATCATAAAATGCTTTGAGACAGGAGTAGATTTTCTTGTTTGTCATTAAGGTTTGATGGTTATTGACACAGCAAACTTTATATTGTAAATTCTCTTGAAAGTGACAAACAACTTAACAAAATTTAGGTTTATAAATTCAGAGTAATCAACTCTCATCTTAAAGCAACACCACTATTGACTAGCTAACAAGTATGCTAAAACACCCTCACAAAATCCCATTTTCATTATTCCTCCTGGAAATTGCTTTGGTGATATTCATTCGCCCAATTTAAGAGTTTACTTACATGATTTCTGAGTCAAATGATTTTTATTTTGTTAAAAGTATTATGAACAGAGTGGTAAAAGTCATCTAGGGCCTATAATGGTAAACGTAGATATCAAATAATATTGTTTTACTGGAAAAAAACTATATAGAATAGCTGTGGACCCAAGAATCTCATTTTTATGTACATAAAGAATGTCTAAAAATTTCTCACCATTTTACTATAGGAGGCATGGTAACTTACACATGTGTTTATGTTAACTGGATCTACTTTTAGGAGAAATTAAAAATCAACCCATTTATCCATTTTAAATGCTAACAATGCCCTCATTGGACATCGTTATTATAGTACACCTGAATCCTACTGACACAGTATAAACCTATATGTCCTTCATAAGTGTTTCATATTCAGTCTTCTATACTTCTTGAAAATATAAAAGTGGCTACACATAAGACAAATCAAAGTATCCATTACTTCAGGAATATTCTTAAAGCAATGGTTCCATGTATGTGGGTCAATCTACTGAGTTTAAATTTTGATTTCACCTATTATTAGGTGTGTCATATTGGAAAGTTCACATGACTTCTTAAAATATCAGCTTCTTAATCTATAAAATTAGGTAAATCTAGTACTTAATTCCTGCATTATTGTAAAGGTTAAATATGGTAGAGTATATAACATTATTAGAAGAAATCTAGGTGCATGGAGAACACACAATAAGTAATAATTTCTGAGCTTGTTCAGGCATTGGCTATGCTTTTCTTTCCAGGATCAAGACAATTACCAAATAAGACTCAAAGCTCTGTTATTTTTTAGAGCTAAGAAAAATTCTAGTAGAGATTTGCTGAAAAGATAGTGTCAGAAGCTCATTTTACCATTTTGGTATCATTCTTTGGCACAGGGAAGTTGTTTCTTTCCTCACATGCACCTAACACACCTTGTTTGCCTTTTGAAAATTTATGCTGCTATTAAACATCAAAAATTATATCACATGGAAATGTCTTTCTGGGAGGGTGTGCTGTTACTGTTGAATCGTCTTTCTGTGGTATCATTAGGTACAAAAGCTTTGAAGTAAGACCTAAATCCAAAATTCTCACAGATGTTGCATGAAAACAGACTTCAGAAAGGATCTCTGTGCTCTTTCACAGGCAGGTAAACATCTGTGAGAGAGAACAAAGAAAGCAGGAGAGACAGAGAGAAACTCACTTAAAGGCTTAACTTTGAACAAAACAGGCCTTAGCCCTTTTCTTTCAAATCGATGTCTCTATTTATATGACTTCCTGCTCCTCTACTAGGTAACAATTGAAGTCTCACCTTGTGAACTAATTTACATTGACCTCTTCCTTAGCCCTCAATAGTTCTTTTTAAAGTGAGGTTTGTTTTCCCTAATGAGGATCAGCTGTGAGCAGGGATGGCCAAAATAAATTCCCTTTAACAAGCTGTGCCTCTGCTTAGGCTGAAATTTGGAGAAGAGGAGAGGCCAAGAATACATAAAAGATCTTGAGCCTGCCGGTTAACATTGAAGATCCTATAAATGCAATGTATTTAGACTCACCACATTTTTCTTTATTAAGGAATTATTATATTCCAAACACTAAAGTTACAAAATGAGGATAAACAAAGCCATGAAAAGAATGACCATCTTTGATAGCTCTTGGGCCATAAATTAAACTTTCTCTATTTTTAATAAGTGTACAAAATTTAGATCAAGGTTCATTTTATTAAACTTATTTGTTTTTCTTTGTCTTTTCATTTTATCAACTAGTGGCTTAGAAGTACTCATGCCATCACAAAATGAAGAACAAGAAAACAAAACTACAAATTAGAAAGGGTCAATCTATCAGGATTATAGCTTGATCTCTCAAAGCCTAGAGCTTACTAAAACCTCAAAATAATGTCATCAAACAATGTTATAACTGGAGATAAACAGCCCAGTTTTCTTTAAGTTTTCAAGTCTCTTGTCTTCTATTATTAGTTTGTCATATGATTTATTTTTCAAAAAACAAGGATCTATCAAATTGTGCCACTAAATCTCTTCTCTACTTTGGTCTTCATTTATGCTTTAAGGCAAAACAGTCTATGTGATGCTCAGCTTTATGGAATGTAGATTCTTTGCTCTTCATGTATAAGCCAAGCTTCCCTCACCTCCAAGCATTTTGGAAGTGATTGATGGCAAGCCTACCTCAAAAAGTCTTTTCTTATCCTCAGTAAGAATATAACAATAAATAGGAAGAAATGATGATGCTACTGAAGCCTGTGAGCACAGCTGCTCATTTCATCAGTTCTGCTGTTACCTCTGGCTCAGAGGTTCCATTTTCTCTGCTTCTATGGGATGTGTCAGGACTACTCTGACAGCAAGCTCCATAGGCACATGGCGTAAAGCTTCTTGCTTTTAAAGCCGGCTTTTACTGACTCACCAGTTGAGTTTAGTAGCAGTTCTAATGATAACTGGGGAGCTAGTAGAATAATCCAAAAAGTGCTGCCCTCAAATTCTGAGTTAATGAAAAGAAAACGAACTTAGAGTAAACACATCATACTCTGAAGATAAAAGAAAACATATTCTTCTAGTTAACACTAATTATACGAGTATTATTATTATCGTATTCTTTTTTCTTAAAAGCTCATGAGCTTTGGGTCAGAAAAATGTGGGTGGAAGTCCTGACTTTATAACCTATGAGCATTATGACTAGAGAAATTAGAATAATCCTATAATGTCCTTGAAATTCTTGAACTCAACTACAAATCACTTGGTATAATCATATGCTGATTAAGATTTTGTGATGTTTAAATAACATAATATGTATTCATGATTAGGATTATGAGAGACACAGAAGTAATCACTCAGCATGGATTTTTTTTGTCTTTAAAAACAGAAAAAACACTAAAACTCTTTCTCTCTGCCAGGTTAAATATACCTACCTTAAAAGCAGGGCGTTCCCTGACTTCTTTCTCTATTTCTATAGATTTTGGTGTTTTATTGGCCATAATGAATTGAATCATGGCCCCAAAATATAGGTCAATGCCCTTATATTCAGAATGTCTGAATTATTCCTAGTATGGCAAAAGATGTGATTAAGTTAAGAATCTTGAGAGGAAAAACTTACCTTGGATTAACCAGGAGGGCCCTAAGTGCAATCACATTTATCTTTAGGAGAGAGAAACAGTTTTGAGTCAGACAGAAATGGAGAAACACAAACACAGAAGGAAGAAGCTGTGTGACCCAGAGAGACTGGAGCAGTATAGCCACAAGCCAAGGAACACGTGGAGTCACCAGAAGTTGGAAGTGGCAAAAATAGATGCTCCGCTCTAGCTTTGGGAGGGAATGTAGCCCTGCCAACACGTTGATTTAGGATTTTTGGCCTCTAGAACTGTGAGACAATAAATTTCTATAGATTTAAGGCACCAGTTTCTGATGTTTTTATAGGAACCACAGGAAACTAATGCATTGCCATTTTATCACTTTGCACATTCCAAGTGTATCTTGGCAACTTATCGATAGACTGTTATGACCTTGAAAGTGGAAATCACATCTTACTCCTCTTTGTGTAGAATTCAGTACCTCGCCCAAGTCTTTACACTTAGCAAGGTCTAGAACAAAATTCCCAAATGGATTAATAAATGCCACCATCAGTGAGAGAATTATTCTGGACCCAGTTCCTAAGTGCAATGATTAAGAATACTGATTTGGTGAAAAGTCAGCAAAATTGAACAATTATCTTTGGGGAAAGGATAAAATGAAACATGCATTTTAACACTGAAAAGACTTAAAAGTCACATAGGAAATAACTGTCATTGACCTATCTAAGAGATGAACTGACAATCTAAGAAGAATTCGTAAAAGGATTTTTGTATATTGTGTTGATTGTACTTCCGGTTTTTAGTCCAAATTGTAAGGAGCCTGAAAGTTGTTATTTGCTTCCTCACAACAGGAAAGGTGATGAATAAACTGAAAAGCAGCAACTCTTTTTAGAGTCATCAGGGAGCTAAAGCCACAAGGCAAACTGCTGTCTCTAAACCTGGAGAAATAGGAGAATACAGAGAATCACAGCTTATTGGGAGTATAAACCCAGAAGTGGAACAGAATCCCATCACTGGTGCCAATCCCAGTAGGGACACAAACTGTGTTGACAGAGTGCTAGAGGCTCAGTGTGCACTAGCTTGAGAGTTAAAATCTCCATGTGGCCCCAATCTTTTATACGTTTTACCTCTAGGAGTCCCGTTAGATTCTTACTGTGAAGAATAGAGGAAAAATTCTCTCATACTTCTGGCAGGGGGAGGGGAAAGTCACTATTCTGAAATATGCCCACATGTCCCTGTTCTTAACAAAGTGCACCCTCAAGGGAAACTTTTACCAGAGCCAAACAGTTTGGAATTTATCTAAGCCTAACCTCACTGGCAGAAGAGAAATACCCAACTCCAGCCCTCCAGCTCTTTGAAAGAGAAGAAAATCGTAGATGATATGTTTGAATACATGTTCAGGAGGCAGAAACACAATGAAAGAGTAATAACTGTTACAGCTGGTCAGAGAAGTTACCACCCAGAGTGACTGCTTAAGGCATCCTGGCCATTACCCAGTCAATTTGATAAAGAATCCAAGAAAGATTCAACACCAAGACCCAAGATAATTACTGAGGGATGGACTCCAACAATATTACTGAGTTAAAAACAGGAAAGCATGAAGATCAGGAGACAAGGGATGGGACGTAGTGGAGGAAGTCCTAAGTTGAAGATGAATGGAAGTTCAAGGAAGAAGACTGCTGCATGAGTGGAGAGCAACCAGTTCAAAGTGAAACAGAAGAACCATCTGCAAGAAAATATTATGGTTGGGAAAAAGTCTAATTCTAGAAGGAGAATAGATCTCTGGATCATTTGGGGAAAATTTAAAAATAGTTACAGAAAACAAGACAAAGGAAGCACTGAAGTATTTTCTCCAGGAAAACACAAGAAAGACACAGGAAAGACATTCAACTGTGTGCACAACTGGGTCATGCAGTGAACACACTTTACATGTTTTTTCCCTATATATGTGTATTTATTTGTTAATTTTATTAACCAAAGAGAAGAAAAGAGCTATTCTTGTTTCATAGGGGTGAATTTGTTTTTTAAAAAATAATCATAAAAGTACATACTGCAGAGGTTTCAGCTTGATTGATAGTGATTTGCAGATATATCTAATCTACTGAACGATCTCAGAACTTCATAAACTTTTACTTGTGAAGAAACATTTTACATAAAACGGCCCTTTGTTAAATTTTGGCCTAGCCAGTTTTTGGTTTTTGCAGCAAAATTATTTGGTTAACGTATTAAAATACAACTATATGGTTTCTTTTTCATTTCTCTTTATCTAATCTTATTTCGTGTTTTTTTCCTTTCAGTTTTCTACCCCATTACACTTTCCTCCTTTTATAATCTCATCCCTTTTTAAAATATGGAACTGACTCTCTTCTAAATAATACACAGTGAATATGTGCATAGATGGAAATTAATTGGGAGAGTTATTACTTCTAAAAGAGGGAAAGGAAAATAGGATAACAACATAGAAATGTGCTTCCTGAACTGCCTTTTCTGTAATCTTTCTCTTCCATTATGGCACGTCTATTTTTTTTTCCTCTTTACTGTGTATACCTAGATTCTGTATCATTTCAAATCCATTTTTTTCTGGCACATTATGTTCCAACATAGTGCCATTTTTTTGTTCTTAAACAGTTTACTTATTTCTTATATCTTCTCGGGTCTCACTTTGTTTCTTCCTCTGATGGGGAACAAAACACTTCAAGAAATCCATCACTGTGCTCTTAGAGTGGTTTTCCTTAGGCATTGTTTGAAGTTCTCAGTTTAACATGAAAAAAAATGATTCATATAAGTTATGCACATTGTTACATAAAAATGCAAACTAAAGATGAATATAGTATATTCTATCTTCAGAATTCTCAGCTCAATCATGTAACGTTTATAAAGATATTATATATCAATCTTTCTTGTAAAATATATTGTCTAAGAAGTTCCACATCAATAATAATCAATTTATTATCAATAACTGACAAATAAATACATACCACTATTCTTTGAGGCCTATATTATTTTTTTAATATTTATTTATTTATTTGGCTGCACTAGTTCTTAGTTGAAGCAGGAGGGCTCCTTAGTTGTGGCACGTGAACTCTTAGTTGCGGCATGCATGTGGGATCTAGTTCCCTGACCAGGGATTGAACCCAGGCCCCCTGCATTGGGAGCATGGAGTTTTATTCACTGCACCACCAGAGAAGTCCCTGAGGCCTGTATTATTACATGCAATTTACATATGAGGAAATAGAGAGTTTAGAGATATGAGTAGTTGCTCTAGATGACACAGTTCATAAATAAGAAATGGTGCTGAAATTTAAACATATAAATATTTAGACCCACACATATTTAAATCCAAATTTGGTGTATATATTAAATATTGATATTGTAAATATTGATAAATATTGGTGGTAATCTATTACATTTCATGATAATTTACATTGTATAATATTTATTTGATTTTGACCATTTTTTAGCCTCACAATAGGCTGGCTGAAAGGAAATAAAGAAGATAACTTTTCTATTAGAATAAAATTCTATTTTTTTAATCCATGATATGGAGTTGAAAGCTAAAATTCAAAAGATCAATAATGTATACGTAATAATGGGTAATATTGGCTTCTTAAATTGTCAAAAGTAAATATGTCAGAATAAACCCATGTAAGATTTAATTATAGGCTCAAATAGATCCATCCCTACAAGCAGCGTAAAGCATTTTCACTGACAGACCATGGAGTCCCTGTTATTGAATTCTGCTCAATACTAAAGAAACAGTCATCAATTTGGTGACTTAAACGTTTAATTTTCTAAAGACACAAGAGTGAACACCCAGTGGAATGAGAATTGTGCACGCAATTACAATTTGTATTGTAGACAACAACCAAACACGGCAAAGTGACATAAAATAAGGTTTGCATGGACTGAGATATTTAACATGCTTTTGACTGAGAATGTCTAACAATGTAAATATATTACTTTTTCCTTGTGGATGTATACGTATAATAAAATTTAATGAAAAATCTCAATGGGTATTATGAAACTTAATTAAATAATTTAAAAATTAGTCTGGAGAGGAAGTTTAGGATCATTTACCATACTTCCCCTTTTTGTGGTCCAAGTCCCAACAATGCCTGCTCTTCTTTACTGGGATTTCCAGTCCATTCACATTTTGACTTCCTTCCATCATCTTCTCATTTCTGTTTCTATATTTTAAATCCCTTGGCTTCTGATTCCAACCTCTCTTTTCCTAGTGCTTGAGAAAGTGTTTTGCCTGTTTTTCTTTCACGGTCTCAGCCCAGTTACACTTACTTCTGGACATATTCTTTAAACTGACTTCTCCAGGCCTAGGCCAGCTGTAAGATTATAGGGAGAAAATCAAACATCCAAGTGTGTGGCTACACCTGTGAACTGTCTGCCTCCAATTGTTTGGCAAAACCAGTCTCCTTCTGCTCAGTCAACCTCACAGTCACTGGGGGAGGATCTAAGTTTTTTAATCCTTCTAGGCCTTCATTCCAAAGCCTCATTTCTCCTTTTTTTTTTTAAACATTTTTATTGGCGTATAATTGCTTTACAATGGTATGTTAGTTTCTGCTTTTTAAAAACGTGAATCAGCTATACATATATATATATATCCACATATCTCCTCCCTCTTCAGTTTCGCTCCCACACTGCCTATCCCACCCCTCTGGGTAGACACAAAGCACAGAGCTGATGTCCCTGGGCTATGCAGCTGCTTCCCACTAGCTATCTATTTTACATTTGGTAGTGTATATATGTCCACGACACACTCTCACTTCGTCCCAGCTTACCACTTCACCCTCCGTGTTTCCTCAAGTCCATTCTCTACGTCTGCATCTTTATCTCTGTCCTGCCCTTAGGTTCTTCAGAAACAATTTTTTTTTAATTCCATATATACGTTTTAGTATATGGTATTTGTTTTTTTCTGTCTGACTTACTTCACTCTGTATGACAGTCTCTAAGTCCATCTACCTCACTACAAATAACTCAATTTCGTTTCCTTTTATGGCTGAGTAATATTCCATTCTTTATATGTGCCACATCTTCCTTAACCATTCATCTGTTGATGGACACTTAGGTCACTTCCATGTCCTTGCTATTGTAAATAGAGCTGCAATGAATATTTTGGTACATGAATCTTTTTGAATTATGGTTTTCTCCAGGTATATACCCAGGAGTGGGATTGCTGGGTCATATGGTAGTTCTATTTTTACTTTTTTAAGGAACCACCATATTGTTCCCCATAGTGGCTGTATCAATTTACATTACCACCAAGAGTGCAAGAAGGTTCCCTTTTTTCCACATCCGCTCCAGCATTTATTGTTTGTAGATTTCTTGATGATGGCCATTCTGACTGGTGTGAGGTAATACTTCATTGTAGTTTTCATACTTCATTGTAGCATTTCTCTAATGATTAGCGATGTTGAGCATCCTTTCATGTGTTTGTTGGCAATCTGTATATCTTCTTTGGAGAAATGTCTATCTAGGTCTTCTACCCAATTTGGACTGGGTTGTTTGATTTCTTGATATTGAGCTCCATGAGCTACTTGTACATTTTGGAGATTACTCCTTTGTCAGTTGCTTCATTTCCAAATATTTTCTCATATTCTGAGGGTTGTCTTTTCATCTTGTTTATGATTTCCTTTGCTGTACAAAGCCTTTTAAGTTTCATAAGGTCCCATTTGTTTATTTTTGTTTTTATTTCCATTTCTCCTCGAGGTGGGTCAAAAAGGATTTTGCTGTGATTTATGTCATAGAGTGTTTAGTCTATGTTTTCCTCTAAGAGTTTTACAGTGTCTGGCCTTGCATTTAGGTCTTTAATCCATTTTGAGTTTATTTTTGTGTATGGTATTAGGGAGTGTTCTAATTTCATTCTTTTACATGTACCTGTCCAGTGTTCCCAGCACCATTTATCGAAGAGGCTGTCTTTTCTCCATTGTCTATTCTTGCCTCCTTTATCAAAAATAAGGTGAACATATGTGCGTGGGTTTATCTCTGGGCTTTCTATCCTGTTCCATTGATCTTGATTTCTGTTTTTGTGCCAGTACCATACTGTCTTGATTACTGTAGCTTTGTACTATAGTCTGAAGACAGGGAACCTGATTCCTGCAGCTTTCTTTTTCTTTCTGAAGATTGCTTTGGCTATTTGGGGTGTTTTGTGTTTCCATGCAAATTGTGAAATATTTTGTTCTACTTCTGTGAAAAATGACATTGGTCGTTTGATAGGGATTGCATTGAATCTGTAGAGTACTATGGGTAGTATAGTTATTTTCACAGTGTTGATTCTTCCAATCCAAGAACATGGTATATCTCTCCATCTGTTTGTATCATCTTTAATTTCTTTCATCAGTGCCTTATACTTTTTTTTTTCTTGTGGTATGTGGGCCTCTCTGTTGTGGCCTGTCCCATTGTGGAGCACAAGCTCCGGACACGCAGGCTCACCAGCCATGGCTCATGGGCCTAGCCACTCCGCGGCATGTGGGATCTTTCCAGACCGGGGCACGAACCCGTGTCCCCTGCATCGGCAGGCGGACTCTCAACCACTGTGCCACCAGCGCAGCCCTCTTATAGTCTTTTGTGTAAAGGTCCTTTTTCTCCTTACATAGGGTTATTCCTAGGTATTTTATTCTTTTTTTGCAGTGGTAAATGGGAGTGTTTCCTTAATTTCTCTTTCAGATATTTCATCATTAGTGTATAGGAATGCAAGGGATTTCTGTGCATTAATTTTGTATCCTGCTACTTTACCAAATTCATTGATTAGCTCTAGTAGTTTTCTGGTAGCATCTTTAGGATTCTCTATGTATAGTATAATGTCATCTGCAAACAGTGACAGTTTTACTGCTTCTTCTCCAAATTGGATTCCTTTTATTTCTTTTTCTTCTCTGATTGCTCTAGCTAAAACTTCCAAAACTATATTGAAAAATAGTGGTGAGAATGGGCAAACTTGTCTTGTTCCTGATCTTCATGGAAATAGTTTGTTTTTCACCTTTGAGCATGATGTTGGCTGTGGGTTTGTCATATATGGCCTTTATTATGTTGAGGTAAGTTCCCTCTATGCCTACTTTCTGGAGGGTTTTTATCATAAATGGATGTTGAATTTTGTCGAAAGCTTTTTCTGCATCTATTGAGATGATCATATGGTTTTTATTCTTCAATTTGTTAATATGGTTTATCACACTGATTTGAGTATATTGAAGAATCCTTGCATTCCTGGGCTAGACCCCACTTGCTTATGGTGTATGATTCTTTTAATATGCTGTTGGATTCTGGTTGCTACTATTGTGTTGAGGATTTTTGCATCTATATTTATCAGTGTTATTGGCCTGTAGTTTTCTTTTTTTGTGAAATCTTTGTCTGGTTTTGGTATTAGGGTGATGGTGGCCTTGTAGAATGAGTTTGTGAGTGTTACTCCCTCTGCTATATTTTGGAGCAGTTTGAGAAGAATAGGTGTTAGGTTTTCTCTAAATGTTTGATAGAATTCGCCTGTGAAGCCAGCTGGTACTGGGCTGTTGTTTGTTGGAAGATTTTTAATCACAGTTTCAATTTCACTGCTTGAGATTGGTCTGTTTATATTTTCTATATCTTCCGGGTTCAGTTTCGGAAGGTTGTGCTTTTCTAAGAATTTGTCCATTTCTTCCAGGTTTTCCATTTTATTGGCATATAGTTGCTTATAGTAATCTCTCATGGTCCTTTGTATTTCTGCAGTGTCAGTTGTTACTTTACCTTTTTCATTTCTAATTCTTTTGATTTGAGTATTCTCCCTTTTTTCCTTGATGACTCTGGCTAATCGTTTATCAATTTTGTATATCTTCTCAAAAAAACAGCTTTTAGTTTTATTGATCTTGGCTATCATTTCCTTCATTTCTTTTTCATTTATTTCTGATCTGATCTTTATGACTTCTTTCCTTCTGCTAACTTTGGGGCTTTTGTTCTTCCTTCTCTAATTGCTTTAGGTGTAAGGTTAGGTTGTTTATTTGAGTTGTTTCTTGTTTCTTGAGGTAGGATTGTATTGCTATAAACTTCCCTCTTAGAACTGCTTCTGCTGCATCCCATAAGTTTTGGGTCACTGTGTTTTCATGGTCATTTATTTGTAGGTATTTTTTGATTTCCTCTTTGATTTCTTCAGTGATCTCTTTGTTATTTAGTAGTGTATTGTTTAGCCTCCCTGTGTTTGTATATTTTACAGTTTTTTTCCCTGTAATTCTTATGTAGTCTCATAGCATTGTAGTCGGAAAAGATACTTGATACAATTTCAATTTTCTTAAAATATATCAAGGCTTGATTTGTAACCAAAGATATGATGTATCCTGGAGCATGTTCTATGAGCACTTGAGAAGAAAGTGTATTCTGTTGTTTTTGGATGGAATGTCCTATAAATATCAATTAAGTCCATTTTGTTTAATGTATTTAAATATTAATTAAGTCCATCTTATTTAATATATCATTGAAAGCATGTGTTTCCTTATATATTTTTATTTTGGATGATCTGTCCATTGGTGAAAGTGGAGTGTTAAAGTCCCCTACTATGATTGTGTTACTGTCGATTTCCCCTTTTATGGCTGTTAACATTTGCCTTATGTATTGGGGTGCTCCTATGTTGGATGCATAAATATTTACAATTGTTATATCATCTTCTTGGATTGACCCCTTGATAGTTTTATTTTAAAGTCTATTTTGTCTGATATGAGAATTGCTACTCCAGCTTTCTTTTGATTTCCATTTGCATGGAATATCTTTTTCTATCCCCTCACTTTCAGTCTGTATGTGTCCCTAGGTCTGAAGTGGGTCTCTTGTAGACAGCATATATATGGGTCTTGTTTTTGTATCCATTCAGCCAGTCTATGTCTTTTGGTTGAAGCATTTAATCCATTTACATTTAAGGTAGTTATTGATATGTATGTTCCTATTACCAGTTTCTTACTTGTTTTGGGTTTGTTATTGTAAGTCTTTTCCTTCTCTTGTGTTTCCTGCCTAGAGAAGTTCCTTTATCATTTGTTGTAAAGCTGGTTTGTTGGTACTGAATTCTCTTAGTTTTGCTTGTCTGTAAAGGTTTTAATTTCTCTGTTGAATCTGAATGAGATCTTTGCTGGGTAGAGTAATCTTGGTTGTAGGTTTTTCCCTTTCATTACTTAAAATATGTCCTGCCACTCCCTTCTGGCTTGCAGAGTTTCTGCTGAAGGATCAGATGTTAACCTTATGGGTATTCCCTTGTATGTCATTTGTTATTTTTCCCATGCTGCTTTTAATATTTTTTCTTTGTATTTACTTTTTGATAGTTTGATTAATATGTGTCTTGGCATGTTTCTCCTTGGATTTATCCTGTATGGGACTCTCTGTGCTTCCTGGACTTGATTGACTAATTCCTTTCCCATATTAGGGAAAGTTTCAACTATAATCTCTTCAAATATTTTCTCAGTCCTTTTCTTTTTCTCTTCCTCTTCTGCGGCCCCTACAATTCAAATGTTGGTGTGTTTAATGTCGTCCCAGAGGTCTCTGAGACTGTCCTCAATTATTTTCATTCTTTTTTCTTTATTCTGCTCTGCAGTAGTTATTTCCATTATTTTATCTTCCAGGTCACTTATCTGTTCTTCTGCCTCAGTTATTCCACTATTGCTTCCTTCTAGAGAATTTTTAATTTCATTTTTTGTGATGTTCATCATTGTTTGTTTGCTCTTTAGTTTTTCTAGGTCCTTGTTAAACGTTTCTTGTATTTTCTCCATTCTATTTCCAAGATTTTGGATCATCTTTACTCTCATTACTCTGAATTCTTTTACAGGTAGACTATTTCCTCTTCATTTGTTTGGTCTCGTGGGTTTTTACCTTGCTCCTTCTTTTGCTGTGTGTTTCTCTGTCTTCTTATTTTGCTTAACTTACTGTGTTTGGGGTCTCCTTTTCACAGGCTGCAGGTTTCTAGTTCCCATTGTTTTTGGTGTCTTCTCCCAGTACCTAAGGATGGTTCAGTGGGTTGTGTAGGCTTCCTGGTGGAAGGGACTGGTGTCTGTATTCTGGTGGATGAGGCTGGATCTTGTGTTTCTGGTGGGTGGGACTGCATCCAGTGGTGTGTTTTGGTGTTTCTGTGACCTTATTATGATTTTAGGCAGCCTCTCTGCTAATGGGCGGGGTTGTGTTCCTGTATTGCTGGCTGTTTGTCATAGGGTGTCCAGAACTGTAGCCTGCTGATGATTGAGTGGAGCTGGGTCTTAGCATTGAGATGGTGATCTCTGGGAGAGCTTTCACTCTTTGATATTATGTGGAGCCAGGAGGTCTCTGGTGGACCAGTGTCCTGAACTCGGCTGTCTCAACTCAGAGGCACAGGCCTGATACCTGGTAATAACACAAAGACCCTGTAAGCCACACAGCTCAGAAAATAATGGAGAAAGAAAGAAAGAGAGAAAGAAAGAAGGAATGAAGGAAAGAAAGAAAGGAAGAAAGGAGGAAAGGAGGAAAGGAAGAAAGAAGGAAAGAAAGAAAGAGAAAAGGAAGGATGGAATGATGGAAGGAAGGAAAGAAGGAAATAAAGTTATTAAAATAAAAATTAAAATAATTAAAAAGTAATTTAAAAAGGAAAAAAGAAAGCAGAGAGCAACCAAATGAAAACACATATCCACCAATGATAAGAATTGCTAAAAACTATACTATAAAAAAATGAAAAGAAAAAGACAGACAGGCAAAACTCCAGGATAAATGGTAAAAGCAAAGCTGTATGGACAAAATCACAGAAAGAAGCCTACACATGCACCATCACAAAAAGAGAAAAAGATAAAAAATATATATCTATATTTAAAAAAAGGAAGAGAGCAACCAACTCAATAAACAAATATACCAATGATAATAAACTCTAAATACTAAACTGAGATAAACATAAGACTAGAAACATATTAGATGCAGAAAGCAAACCACAGGTCTACAGTTCTTCCAAAGTCCACATCCTATTTTGGGATGATTCCTTGTCTATTCAGGTATTCCAGAGATGCTGGGTACATCAAGTTGACTGTGGAGATTTAATCTGCTGCTCCTGAGGTTGCTGGGAGAGATTTCCCTTTCTCTTCTTTGTTCTCACAGCTCCTGGGGTTCAGCTTTGGATTTGGCCCTGCCTCTGCGTTTAGGTTGCCTGAGGGCGTCTGTTCTTCACTTAGACAGGATGGGGTTAAAGCAGCAGCTGATTAGGGGGCTCTGGCTCACTCAGGCCAGTGGGGAGGCAGGGGTACGGAATGCAGGGCGAGCCTGCAGCAGCAGAAGCCGGCATAACGTTGCAACAGCCTGAGGTGCACCGTTTGTTCTCCCAGGGTAGTTGTCCCTGGATCACGGGCCCCTGGCAGTGGCGGGCTGCACAGGCTCCCGGGAGGGAAGGTGTGGATAGTGACCTGTACTTGCAGACAGACTTCCTGGTGGCTGCATCAGCAGCCTTAACGTTTCATGCACCTCTCTGGTGTCTGCGCTGATAACCGCATCTCATGCCTGTCTCCGGAGCTCGTTTAGGCGGTGCTCTGAATCCCGTCTCCTCACGCATCCTGAAACAGTGGTCTCTTGCCTCTTTGGCAGGTCCAGACTTTTTCCCGGACTCTGTCCCAGCTAGCTGTGTGGCAATAGTCCCCTTCAGGCTGTGTTCACGCAGCCAACCCCAGTCCTTTCCTTGGGATCTGACCTCCGAAGCCCAAGCCTCAGCTCCCAGCCCCCGCCCATCCCGGCGGGTGAGCAGACAAGCTACTCGGGCTGGTGAGTGCTAGTTGGCACTGATCCTCTGTGTGGGAATCTCTCCGCTTTGCCCTCCTCACCCCTGTTGCTCTGCTCTCCTCCATGGCTCCAAATCTTCCCCCCCACGACCCCCCCCCGTCTTCACCAGTGAAGGGGCTTCCTAGTGTGTGGAAACGTTTCCTCCTTCACAGCTCCCTCCCACTGGTGCAGGTCCCATCCCTATTCTTTTGTCTCTTTCTTTTTTTTTTTTCTTTTGCCCTACTCAGGTACGTGGGGAGTTTCTTGCCTTTTGGGAGGTCTGAGGTCTTCTGCCAGCGTTCAGTAGGTGTTCTATAGGAGTTGTTCCACATGTAGATGTATTTCTGATGTATTTGAACTGCTAAAAAATCTAACTACTATATAACATACACACCTCCTTTTTTATTGAAATATAGTTGATATACTTTATTATATTAGCTTTAGATGTACAGTGCAATGATCCAATATTTTTATAGATTATACTCCTTTTAATGTTATCATAAAATATTGGCTATTTTCCCTGTGCTATAAAATATATTCTTGTATCTTATTTATTTTATACTTAATAGTTTGTACCTCTTAATCTCCTACCCTATCTTGTCCCCTCCAACCTTTCCTCTGCCCACTGGTAACCACTAATTTATTCTCTATACCTGTAAATTTATTTCTGTTTGTTTATACTCGTTCATTGGTTTCATTTTGTAGATTCTACATACAAGTGATAACAGCATTTGTCTTTCTCTGATGTCTTAATTCACTAAGCATAATACCTACCCTCCAAGTCCATCCATGTTGTTGCAAACAGCAAAATTTATTTATGGCTGATATTCCATTGTGTGTGTGTTTGTGTGTGTGTGTGTGTGTGTATCACTTCCTATTTATCCAATCATCTGTTAATGGACACTTAAGTTGCTTCCATATCTTGGCTATTGTAAATAATGCTGCTGTGAACATTAGGGTGAATGTAACTTTTCAAATTAGTGTTTTTGTTATCTTTGGGTATATACCTAGGAGTGGAATTGCTGAGTCACATGGTAGTTCTACTGTTATTGTTTTGAGGAAACTCCAAACTGTTTTCATAGTGGCTGTTCCAATTTACATGCCCACCAAAAGGGTACAAGGGTACCCTTTTCTCCACATCCTCACGAATATTTGCTATTTCTAGACTTTTTGATGATAGCCATTCTGACAGGTGTGAGGTCATATCTTGTGGTTTACAATTGCATTTCTCTGCTGATTAGCAATGTTGAGCATCTTTTCATGTACGTGCTGCCATCTGTATGTAGTCTTTGGAAAAATATCTATTCTGCCCATTTCTTAGTTGGCTTTTTTGTTGTTGTTGTTATTGACTTGTGTGTAGTATATATATGTTTTGATATTAACTCGTTATCAGTCATATTATTTGCAAATACTTTCTCCTATTCAGTAATTTGTATTTTTGTTTTGTTGATGTTTTCCTATGCTTTTAAGTTTAATTAGTTCCCAATTGATTATTTTTACGTTAGTTCCTTTGTTCCGTAAGGCAGATTCAGAAACGTATTGTTACAATTTATGTCAAAAGTGTTCTGCCTACGTTTTCTTCTAGGAGTTTTATGGTGTCTGGTCTTAGATTTACGATTTTAATCCATTTTGAGTTTATTTTTGTACATTTTTGTACATTGTGTGAAAAAATATTCTAATTTCTTTCTTTTCCATGTAGCTGTCTGGTTTTCCCAGCACCACTTATTGAAGAGACTGTCTTTCCCCATTGTATATTTTTGCCTCCTTTGTCATAAATTAACTGACCAGAAGTGTGTGGGTTTATTTCTTGGCTCTCTATTCTATTCCATTGATTTACTTGCCTATTTTTGTGCTAGTACCATGCTGTTTTGATTACTGTAGCTTTTTAATATAGTCTGAAGTCAGGGAGCATGGCCACTTGAGCTTTGTACATTTTTCTCAAAATTCGTTTGGCGATTTGGGGTCTTTTGTGGTTCCATATATGTTTTAGGATTATTTGGTCTAGTTTGGTGAAAAATGTCATGGGTATTTTGATAGGGATAGCATTAAATCTGTAGATTGTGTTGGGTGATATGGACATTTTAACAATATTAATTCATGCAGTCCATGAGCAAGGCATCTCTTTCCATTTCTTTACATCATCTGTCATTTCCTTTATCAGTGTTTATTAGTTTACAGAGTATAGGTCTTTTCTCTCCTTGGTTAAGTTTATTCCCATGTATTTTATTTTTTTGATGTGATTTTAAATGAGATTGTTTTCTTGCTGTATCCTCCTGATTGTTCATTATTAATGTATGGAAAAGCAAAAGATTCTTATATATTAATCTTGTATTCTGTAACTTTACTGAATTCATTTATTACTTCTAATAGTTTTTGAGTAGAGACTTTATGGTTTTCTATATAGAGTATCATGTCATCTGCAATTAGTGAGTTTTACTTCTTTCCTTCTAATATGGATGTTTTTTATTTATTTTTCTTTTTTGATTGCTGTGGCTAGGACTTCCAATACTATATTAAATAGAAGTGTCAAGAGTGGGCATCCTAGTCTTACTCCTGATTTTAGAAAAACACTTTCAGCTTTTCCCCATTGAGTATGATATTAGCTGTGTGTTTGTCATAAATGGCCTTTATTCTGTTGAGATATGTTTCGTCTATAACAACTTTGATGAGAGTTTTTATCATGGGTGGGTGGGAGGTAGGGCTGGAGATGAATGGGCTAGACCCAGAGCCAGATGTGAGCCTGGGTTTCTCCTATACTTAGTGGCCATCAGTCACCTATCAGGGATGGGTACAGGTCCCAAGTTGCTGGAGTAGAAGCCCTGAGGGTCAGGTCCAAGGTGGCTCCATTCCCTCAAAGTGTGTGCTTTCCCTGGCAACAGCACCTTTGCCCCAGAAGCAGCAATGAAGCAAGAGGAGCTGGAGTGGGTGCCTGGTGCAAGCCCAGGCACATACTAGGCTAGTTCCAGCTCACCATTCAGAGCTCCAGATAGCTCCCAATCCACCATCTCTGTGAGTGTCACCAATGGCTGCCTTTGCCCTTTCAGATGCAGTGCCATGTCCAAGGAGGCTCTGTGCCCCCAAGTGGGCACTCCTCCATAATGGCAGCATTTGCCCTAGTGGGGAGCTGTGCTGGAGCTAAAGGGGGCAGAGCTGGCACTCAGCATGGATAGAGCACATGCTGGGATGATCCTGGCACATCAGTGAAACTTCCAGACATTTTCAGTCTGTTTCATCTACCTTGTTGCTGGGAATAAGTAGTAAGTAAGCATTTGCATGTTCTTCACAAGTGAAGTCTTGGTTTCTTACAGCCTTCCTATAAGTCCCACTGGCTTTAAACCAGCTAAGGGGACTCATCTTTCTGGAGTCAGACCCTAGGGCTGGGGTACACATGTGGTTGGAATCCCTCGCTGCTCAGAAAAGTTATCCAAGCTTCTGATACACTGCACCCCTTCTGTGTCCTATCCTAGGGACACAAGTCCTGATGTGATTGCTTTTCTTTTCCTACCTGACTCCATGTAGATCTTTCTCTGCAGCCTTGGTTGTAGAGATTCTTTCTGCCATTCTCCAGTTTATTTTCAGTGAGAGTTGCCCTACATGTATTGTATTTTTGACGTGTTAATAGGGGGAGGCAAGCTCTACATCCTTCTACTCTGCCATCATGACCTGCTTTTTTTTTTTTGGTATTAATAAGGGTTACTAGGGGATGGACAGATCTTCTGCTGTTTTCCTATTTTAGCAGTCCAACCAAGTGTAAGTGCTGAGAAGAAGGAAATATGATATTACATCCATCATCAGTCCTCACAGGGGTGCTAGTAAAATTCTGATGAGTCTACTCCATGGACTGATTATCTCCAAAACTTCCTACTTCAAATATTCATGTATTAATATTGCTGTCATTTGAATAATTCTAATTACTTTTCACTAGGCAACACTAATATCTCTATCATTATCAAAATTAACCATTGTTTTGGTATCTTTATTTGTATGATTAATCACTTAAGAGATTCAGACATTTAATAATCAAATAACTAATTTGTGTTGAGTACTTTCATTTATTTCCATTTATGGAAGAAGAAATTGAACAACTGGTGTATCATGTACATTTCTAAATTTCCATTCTCATACTTGTTTAATCTGAAAATTGAATCTAGGCTCCCTGAATTCATGGTTAACATGCTTTATCTACTACTTTCCAGTATCAATAGAAATTTGCTCCATTTAAAAAATCTTCTATTTCTAAAATCAGTAGGAATTTGGATTGGAATCTATCAGTAACTATAAAAAATCATGTGATACTTGGAAGACCTAAAATAGAATTCTTTATTTTTCATTAAAATGTTTCATTTTATAGAATATAGTATAATATTTAAAGCTAAAATATTATTTTTTTCTAGGTAGTTCCATTACCTGGAAATGTCACTTTTTAAACATTTAAATGATGATTTAGAAAGAAGTCAAGACTCATCAAATATCATATTTACCTGTGCTTTTAAGACAATGGATCAACTTTAATTTTCTTTTTTTTAAATTTTTATTTATTTATTTTTAACTATTTATTTTTGGCTGCATTGGGTCTCTGTTGCTGCATGCAGCTTTCTCTAGTTGCAGTGAGCAGGGCTACTCTTCATTGCAGTGTGTGGGCTTCTCACTGTGGTGGCTTCTCTTGTTGCAGAGCACAGGCTCTAGGTGCACGGGCTTCAGTAGTTGTGGTACATGGGCTCAGTAGTTGTGGCTCATGGGCTGTAGAGCACAGGCTCAGTAGTTGTGGCACATGGGCTTAGTTGCTCCAAGGTATATGAGATCTTCCCAGACCAGGGATCGAACCCATGTCCCCTGCATTGGCAGGCAGATTTTTAACCACTGTGCCACCAGGGTAGTCCAACTTTAATATTCTTATACCGACTTTAACATCTGCAAATTTTCTTTATACAAATTTCACCTTTGTAAAACATATGATCAAAACATAAAAGTATCAAATTTTATTAAAATGTAATTAATTCAACCAACTGAATTTTAGCACATTTTAAAATTCTCAAGAATTTTCTAATTTTTATTAGTTTTACATTTTTATTATAACATTTTAAATGTATTTTGTATTTTTAATGCAATTTTCAATTCAATAATGATTAAAATATAGCTCCTCTCCTCTGGGAGCTCTCTATATAATTGGAGAGTCAGACAGATAAATGGATAAGAAAACAGTGTGTTATTTGCAATGCAGAATAATTATGGAAGGTGCAACAGTAATATTAAGAAAAAAGAGGCTAATTATTGGTATTGGATAAAAGTCAGAAAGCCCTTTGTGGTGGAGACATCTAACGTGAATTTAGAACATGATTACAGTTTACCATGAGAACAAAAATATAGAATTAATTATCTAGGAGTAAGTAGATTCACATAAAAGAGGGAAAATGTCCATGTCCGTAATGCAGACACAAAATGCATGATATACAATGTGAGCACTTATAAGTCTCTAAACAAAAATTATTAATAGTGACAGCACTTTGACAATTTTCAGTGTTAAGAATATTATTCTCTGTCAGTAATTTTTTTTAAATAGAAAGATAGAACAAAACATTTGAATATGTTTAAAGAGATATCATTCTGATTACTAACTCTAGAGATAAATGTAACAGATTTATAATAAAAGCAACTTAAAGCCCAGAGTGGCTTCCTGTCAACAATATTTATTCTTTAAGGAATGCATGGAAATGATAATGGATTAAAAAAAAGAAAAAAAACTTAAAAAGTACAAAAATATAGGGAAGTCTGTTTGCTTTGCATCTGACTGTGGACACATTCAAAGAAACACTGGCACAGACAAGAATAGTGAATGAAAAAAAAACAAACACCCTGAATTGAAAGAAACATTCTATTCTATTCAAAGAACTTAATTCTCAGATATTATTAAAGACATAAAATAAGAAAATATATTTTTCTCTGATAAGATTAACAAATATTAAAACAAGACAAAACCTAGTTTTGGTTCAGGCTCTTCCAAATATTTGTGTTGAGAATTTAAATTGGTACAATACTTTTGGAACACATACCCTTTCCCTATTAATTCTGTTTTTGGAAATTTACTTTGAATACATTGTCTCACATATGTGTTTTTATATTCAACATTAAACAATGTATAACTGATATCATGCAGACAAAACAGGTTACTATTATGAGAGAGAGTGAATTGAAGAACCTCTGTACAATCTACTGGTGTCAGGATTTCACAAGAGTTTTTGTGCTTTTTTTCAACATTTTAACTCTCACATGCAATTTGCATAATTTACCTGTATAAATTAATAAATTAAATCTTAAATGTAGCTCTCCCTCGGATTCACAAGACAAAATTCATAAATCATATCCAAAACCATGAAGAGTTCTGCAGACAATACTCTAAGTGTTTTGCACATCCTGACTCTATGGAGTCCCTTTAATATTTATTAATATCAAAGATTATTAGTGGTCTGGGGAATGCACTTTGTGAAATACTGAGCTATATCACAAGCCTTATGTAGACATTTATTTCAAGTAAAACTTAAGGACCCCTTTCAGGAATTCATCATCCCAAACAAAATAATATACATTGGTAGAGAAGAAGTCTCTTCTTTTTCTTTAATAAACAATCCTAACTTGGTCAAATACATAAGCACATACGTGGAGATTCTTGAATCTCCAAAGTAAATCTATAGATGTAGTGCAAGAAGGGCAGTATGGGACACAATTACTGTGCTCACCTCATCCTAGGACTAATGAAGCATGAGAGAAATAGTTGTGCACACACATCAATTTGTCATCTTTACATAGCTGCATTGGAATTTTCCTATCTGACACTCTCAAGGTTGGATGAAAAATCACATATATCAACAACATTGAGTACAGAATATCCATAATTGGAGGTCAACATGTGATTAAAGTTATAGCCAGATTGGATTCACATCATAGACCATAAATGACAGGTTCAGAAGTATAATGTTATACATTATTTATTTGTGTTTATCAAATTATTATAATAACATTTTAATAAAATTCATTGATCTGTATTTTCTAGATATTTTACATGGATGTGTATGACTTTGATAATAATGAAAAAAGAAAAAAGGAAAGATGTACTCATTTTAGAAATATTTTCCTCAAAAATAATTTTAAAATATGTTAGAATTTAAAATCCTCATGCTACACTGATGTCACACGCATAAGAATGATTTTCGTCTTAACAAAACATGTCAAATGTCTGTTTTCTGTGCCAAGATCTTTACCCTGTGGTGCCTTTGTTTTATGGAGCCATGTCTTTCAAAATATCTGTACCTGTGTCTCTTGACTTTATCATAATGCTTGCATATAAGTAATGATCAATTATCAGTTTAAAAACAATGGATATAAGAAGCAAATTATTGTTCCAGTGATTGCCAGTTACACCAACTTTGTGTAATATACTGTGGTACACACATGTTATGAGGTACTGTGATGGTTAATTTAATGTATCAACTTGAATGGTCTAAGGGATGCCCAGATAGCTGGTAAAACATTATTTCTGGGTGTGTCTATGAAGAAGTCTCATGAAGAAATAAACATTTAAATCAGTAGATTGAATAAGGAAAATCTGCCTTACCAATATGGTGGTGGATGGGGACATCATCCAATCCATTGAGGGCCCAAATAGAACTAAAAGGCAGAGAAGGGGCAATTCTCACTCTCTTAAGATGCAACATCCATTTTTCTGCCCTTGGACATCAGAACTCCTGGTTTTCATGCCTTTTGACTTTGACTGAATTATACCACCAACTTTCCTAGATCTCCAACTTGCAAACCCCATGTAGTCAGATATCTCAACCCCCCAAATTACATGAGCCAATTCCCATAATAAATCTCCTCTTATATATCAATATATCCTGTTTCTCTGGAGAACTCTGATGAATACAGATGTCATCTACAAACATCATTCTCTCTAAAAAACCTAATCTTAATACATATGTATATTTTGTCTATTTCCTGAAGACTGTACAAGCATTGCAACTAATGAATTCCACTTATTAGTATTTAGTACAAGAATCAAATACACAAAATCTATTATAGTTCATTTTAGCTTGGACTCACTGCTTTGGAGGAGGAAATACATGAAATGAAAATGCTAAAATATTTTGAATGAGTAGAATTAGAATACAGTTCTAGATTTCTCATTAAGTCCATGTTGGGAAAAAATACCAAACTTTTAAGCAAATATTGCAAATTAAAATATTTGATTTCATATTCTATAATAACTACTGGTTATATTTTCTAAAAGTACTGTTTGTGTATACTTTGTGAATCTGATGCTACGTAATGTACTGAAGGAAGGAGAGGTATTGTATCAAAATGCTTTAAGAAGCCTGGAACTAAGTATATTTTCAAAGTGTTCATGTGAAGAAAGTAACTAAAACTGTAATGTATTTTCATAAAATGTTTTAAATACTTTGCTCAGGAAAATCTTACTGAACTGAAGAGAATAATAATTGAATTATAATTGCATGCCTTTATAAACCAAGATACATTTACTGGCTATGTGTAAACATTAGAATAAAACATTAGGTTGAGTTTTTTCTTAAACTTTACGGAATATTTTCAGTTCTCTAAATAGAAAACTAGTTACCAGATATATCTTATATAGAGTGTGGAAACATATTTTCAATTTTGAAGTATAAATGAGTAATTTACATGAATTACTAAGGAAAAAATGTAGCTAGAGAGGAAGGCCAACTTGTAAAGCTACCAATTCAGTTCTACCAAGTTTTGTTTTATTTAGACTCCATTGTTATTCTCCCATTCTTTAGTTTTGTTAAGGTTTTTCCAAATTTCAAGATTGTTCCCACTGACTAATCTTATTAGGAAGTTTTATTTTGCTTTTACTACTGATTTTTCTGCTCCTTGCCTGATGGTAGTATTATTTATTAATGCAATTGTTGTTATAATTAAATTTTTAAAGGTCTAGAAAGTTAATAGTACTTTGGATATTCAAAGTCAATAAATGTTTTAAAAGTTTATATATTTCATATATATTTCAGTTGTTTTCATAAAATGTATAACAGATTACTGATAATCAAGGAATTCCCCTATCCCAATCATTTTCTTAACTTCCATAGGCAACCATTTATATGCCTTGGACTTGAGTCTTTTTCATCTCTTGTTCTATCCCTATCTATCTATCTATCTATCTACCTACCTACCTATCCTCCCTATTATCTATCTCTATGTCTATAACTGTATCTTATATACATATATTTATCTGTATATGAATTTTTGTATCATCTATCTGTATCTCTGTATCTATAATCTATATATTTAAATGTCTATCTACAAAACCAGTGCAGATTTATATAGTCATATATAAGTGTTTGCTCTTCTGATGAATATTCAATTCATCTTCAGATGGTGCTATTGTATTATGTTTCAAATTTACTTTAAAAAAAATTCTTAGATTAAATGTTCATATCTTTTTATCATTCTGGTCTCTCTTATGTATTTTTAAAAATCATTTGTTAATTTTTATCTGCAGTTTATCAGTTATATTGACATACATACTTTAAAATAATTACTGGATGACAATGTTTTACTGTTTTATGTATTTTCTATCATATATTTAAACATGTAGTGTATGTTTTACCACTAAACCCATAATTTTGTTTAATTTGAAAAATCTACTTATATTTGTATATGTGTTATTATTGAGTGTTGTTTAATTCATCCTTATACTAGGCATAAATTTAATATTCCATGTTATTTATTTTTTCATCTGTTTTTAAATTGAAGTGTAGTTGATTTACAATATTGTGTTCGTTTCAGGTGTACAGCAAAGTGATTCAGTTAAACCTATATACATTCTTTTTAATATTCTTTTCCATTAAGCTTTATAGGAGGATATTGAATATAGTTCCCTGTGCTATACAGTAGGACCTTGTTGTTTATCCATTCTGTATATAATATTTTACACCTGCTAACCCCAAACTCCCAATACATCCCTCCCCCACCCCTCCTCCCCCTTGGGAATTACAAAAGTCTGTTCTCTATGCCTTTGAGTCTGTTTCTGTTTCATAGATAAGTTCATTTGTATCATAGTTTAGATTCCACATATAAGTGATATCATATGGTATTTGTCTTTCTGACTTACTTCACTTAGTATGATAATCTCTAGTACCATCCATATTGCTGCAAATGGCGTTATTTCATTCTTTTTTTATGGCTGGGTCATATTCCATTGTATATATGTACCACATCTTCTTTATCCATTCATCTGTCATTGGGTGCTTAGGTTGTTTCCATGTCTTGGCTATTGTAAATAGTGTTGCTATGAATATAGGGATGCATATATCTTTTAAATTTATAGTTTTGCTTGGATATATGCCCAGGAGTGGGATTGCTGGATCATATGGCAACTATATTTTTATTTTAGGGGGAACCTCCATACTGTTTTCCATAGTGGCTGCACCAACTTACATTCCCAACAGTGTCGGAGGGTTCCCTTTTCTCCATACCCTCTCCAGCGTTTGTTATTTGTAGACTTTTTAATGATGGCCATTCTGACCAGTGTGAGGTGGTACTGCATTGTAGTTTTGATTTTCATTTCTCTGCTAATTAGCGATGTTGAGCAGCTTTTAATGTGCCTGTTGGCCATCTGTATGTCTTCTTTGGAGAAATATCAATATAGGTCTTCTGCCCTATTCTATGTTATTTCTGATTCTTTTTTCACTTTTAGGCTTTTAATGTGTCTTGTATGTATTTTGTGATTCCAATTATGCTTTTCACAATAAAAGCCAATACATAAAATGTAAAGAATAATATCTAATTTCCCTAGTATGTCTGTTGGTATAAATATGAACAAATTGCATATGTTTAAGTCTGTGAAGATTTTTATGCTTTTCTGGTGACAGTGTCTATTTTTATTAATTATACATCTTCTAAATTACCATACTTTATATGTCTTGATATTAGATAGGGCATGTCTATGTGTTAATTTGTTCTTTTAGAGTTATTTTGAGTAGTCATGCAACTTAATAATTCCTTATGAAATTTAAAATTCCTAGTTAAATATATTTTTGTTAAATTTTATTAAAATTGTGTTAAGTTTATAAACGAGTTTGGTAGAAATTGACATCTAAACAACTTGTACCTTTCAATCTCACACAAATTTTTTATCTTCCTCTTATTTGCGCTGTGTGTTAATTCTTATATTTTGTTAGATATATTCCTAAGCATCATTTATTTTGGTGTTTTCATTAACATAATCTTTTTAAATTAAATTTTCTGATTTTAATTTCTGGCAAGTAGAAATGTTATGGATTTTTGTATGTTTGTCTGACTTCTGCCACAACTGATAAACTCACTTATTAATTCAGATGTTCTGTCATTGGATTCTCTTGAATTTACTGTGCTGAAAACTTTATCATCTGTAAATCACTGCAACTTTTTAGTCTTTACTTTCTACTCTCCATGCTTTTTAGTTGTCCTCTCATCCTCTCTCCCTTCATTCTTTTCCTTATCCTCCTCTTTCTGCCTTCTTATTTTTTAAACCTTATTTTATTTAATAAGGACTTAGGAGTTAAACTAAAATATTAAAGAGGTGGAGGAATATAGAGTATTTTTAATCTCTAACATGTTAATACCCCTTTGGTCCTTATTGTCCTTTGTCCTCTCCCTACCCCGCCTCCCCTTTTTTCCCCTCCTCCCTAGAATATTATTATTTTTACTAGATGTAGTGTTTCCATTTCATTTTTTTCTTTGATTCAATAAAATTTAGACATTTTATTTTAAATTTCAGACAAATAGATTTGAGGAGGTAGGACTACTTAGGTGATTTAGGTTTGTAAATGTTTTTTGAAAAGAATGTTCTGTCTCCATTTATTTGTGTGCAAGCTTTTAATTGTGCTCTTCAAATATATTCTACATTTTCTTACTGTTTCAAAGCAAGGAATTTTAAAACTTATAGTTTTGTGAATTTTTCACATCTCTACTGAATTGTCTCAGAATTTCCTTTTGTATTTCAATTTAAGGTATATTTATTTGGTGCATAAAAAATTTGTGATTATTTTATCTTTATGGATATTATTCATTTAATCATTAGTTAAATATTCACTCTTACTTTCACTTATTTTTATCTCAGTTATGTTATGCTGCAGTTGATAGTGATATACAAACTTTTTTGAGAGTTGGAAATATTTTCCAGGTAGATAGATAAATATAGATATACATATTTATATTATTTATTTGTTTAAAGTTAATACTTATTTAGCTAAGTAGTGACCAAGTTCTTTGTCATTGTGTCATGTATCTAATTCTGCATTTCTGTTTCTTTTTCTCTTTTTTCTAAGGCTCAACAACCTGAGTTTCCTATGGGGAGATGTTTAGAGTTTTATTTATATAACGAATTATTACTTCAGAAAAAAAAAGTCAGAATTTTCAAATACATAGAGATCATTACTGATTTATCTATACTAAATTTGTGGACAGCTTATCTATTACATAAAGTATTTTATGTCTATAGTTATAAGTGATTGACTACATAAAGTATTTTATGTCTATAGTTATAAGTGATTGACAAGTCCTTTTTTTTAACAATTTTTTAAAATTTTGGTGAAATATAACAAAATTTACCATCTTTAACCATTTTAATTGTACAGTTCAGGGGTATTAACTATACTCACTTTTTTGTGTAACTATTACTACCAACCATCTCCAAACTCTTTTGTTTTGCAAAACTGAAGCTCTGTATCCATTAAATACTAAATACCTGCCCATTCTCCCCTTACCCCTGCCCCTGAAAACCACCACTCAACTTTCTGACTGAATTTAACTACTCAAGGTATCTCATATAAGTTGAACCGTGTAGTATTTGTCTTTATGGGAGTGGCTTATTTCATTTAGCTTAATGTCCTCAAGGTTCATTCATGTAGTAACTGTGTGTCAGAATTTTCTACCTTTTTAAAAGTGAATAATATTCCATTGTATTTGTACACCATATTTTCTTTATACACATCTCTGTTGATGAACACTTGGCTTGCTTCTACCTCTTGGATACTGGGAAAAATGCTGCTTTGACCATGGGTGTACAGATATCTCTTTGAGACCCTGCTTTCAATTTTTTGGTGTATATACCCAGAGGTGATATTGCTTAATCACATGGCAATTTTATTTTTAAGTTTTTATGGAAATGCCATACAGTTTCCCACAGCAGCTACACTATTTAACATTCCCATCAACATTATACAGGATTCCAGTTTCTCCACATCCTCACCAGTACTTATTTGCTGTTTTGTTTTGTTTTATAGTAGTGATCCTAATGGGTTTGAGGTAATATCTCATTGTGGTTTTTATTTGCATTCTCTAATGATTAATGATATTGAGCATCTTCCCATGTGCTTGTTAGCCATTTGTATATCTTCTTTATAGAAATTTATTGAAATGTTTTGCCCATTTTGGAATCAGGTTGTTTATTTTTTGTCATTTAGTTATAGGCAGTCCTCTTGGTTTTCATTTCAAAAAGGCTCTTGTAGAATACAATATACATGTGTGTATATACATCTATGTTATATATATAGAGAGAAGATAGTGTTTTAATATAATAATAGAATATGATAAGATGATATAGCTACATTTAAATTGCATGAATGTTATTATAATACAATGGAATACTAAATTTTCCAAAGAAAATAGTAAATGGTATATAAGAGGATACATATTTTCTGAAATATGAAATAAATATGAAATATAACTGAAAATATTTTCCTCAGTTACCAATTTAATTCATTTTTTGTAAAGAAGTACTAAACGTATTCTGCAACAAAAAATTTTTTTGGTCAAAACTCAGGGGCCACTAAGAAATGTAATATACTCATTTTTTTTTATCTTGCCTTTTTTCCCCTTCAAATATATTGTGATTAAATAAACACTACAAACATATTCAAGTACTAAAATATTGGATTACTAATATGTTAAATTAATATAAATGAAAGCATAAATTCATGGATTTGAACGTAAAAATTACATTGATCCTTACACCAAAGAGTAGCATCTTTGAAAATATCACCATGATAACAGAAAAAATAATGAAAATGAATTAGAAAATAATATATTCACTTAGAGTAATAAAGGGGATGGACTTCCCTGGCCGTCCAGTGGTTAAGTCTCCATGCTTCCACTGCAGGGATCACAGGTTCAATCCCTGGTTGGGGGACTAAGATCCCGCATGCCACGCAGTGCAGCCAAAAATATAAATAAAATTAAATAATAAAGGGGAAATGCATGCAGATGTAAACATTATAAAATAGTATATTTAATTTGATATAAGCACATTCTAAAATCTCAAGTAGATGATTTGACAAGAAAATATAAATTTTTAAAAATTGTGTGAAGCAGAAGCAAACCTGGATGGAATCTGTAATGTATAATGATCATAAAACCCAAACAAAACCAAACAGATATAAAACCAAAAAAAAAGCTTAGTATATTTTAGGACAGAAAGTTTAGGATTGGCCCCAAGACACTGAAATTTAACTGACCTCAACTAATCCTAAATTCTGCAATTAAAATTGTGGGGTTTTTTTTAACATGCTTCACAGTATTGAAATTAAAAAGAGCTTAGAATAATTGGTGAAAATAGAAAACTCTCAGATGTCTTTCATTCTTACCGTCATCCATCTGTGAGCCACATCAAAAATTACACTTAATTTGAGGTCACATTTTCTGACTGATTTCCCTAATGTAGCAAATTTTATATTTATGACTATGCAAGTATTATCTACAACATGGACATTTGTATGGTCCAGTGGTTAAAGATATAGGTTTCCAAGTCAAAATGTCTGATTAAATTTTTGCTTTGCCACTTATTCTCCATGTGAACTGAAGCAGATGTCTTAAGTTTCTAAATCTGTGTATTTTTATTTATATTATAGGAGCTATGATGATAATAAATGGCCATCTTTCATAGAATTACTGTGAAGACTAAAAGAGTTAGCATACATGAAGTCACACATACTCTGAAAAGTTCATGGTACGAAAACACATCTAGAAAAGAGGATTGACTAGCACAACAAGATTTGGGGTGAACGGGGGTGTAAAGCTCAGATCTACCGCTTACTAATTTCTTATGGGTTAATTGCACTATAAATTTGTGTGTTTATATTTAAAAAGGAAATATTATTTATTTCATTTCCCAAGGATTGTTTTGATGTTTTAATGATTTAATTCATGCAAAGGGCTTAGTACAGGGACTAGTAAAGAAAACAAGTCAATATCAACTACTGTTTAAATAAATTATAACCATCAAAATATTGTTTTTGCAATATCTTCCTTTCATTCACATGTACCTCACCTCACCCCCACTGTAAACCCAATTCATGTTTCCCACTGTGTGTGGCTGCAAGCTGTATGTATGACTGGTTGAAGGGCGATTATGAAAGCACACACACATAGACACAAAAAACACCAGTATAAGACACAATACTTGTGTGTGTGTACAAATACTTACTTCATACAGATTATGAATATATTCATCTAATTTATTTGAATTCTTCCTGAGCTACCTCACAGTAGGTATCATGACATGATACACAATTCAGGCTGTGACTTGGAATTATTCACTCATACACCAGTAATGATTAAGCAGTCTTATGGTATGTCAGTTTGATAGATTTTGTAAGTTACTAAAATTGTTACTTATTTTACACTCCCTAGTTTTTTTCCAATTTTTTTATTGTTTTAAAACACTTTCAAATATTTAGAAGAGATTTATAGGCAAATCAACAGTTTTGCAAACATCATTCAAGGCTTCTAATATAATTTGCTCGCAGTTCTAGAAACATCTGTCATTTGATACAATGTTTTATGTTAATTCATGGAAAAAAGAAAAATATCACATAAAATGAGATATATTTTATTATAACAAATTATGGAAACATAGTTTTATGGAACCAACTTAAATACTTACTGGTATGGTAAACAAGTTTAGGAAGATAAATGTCAATTTTTTTTTTTTTTTTGCGGTACGTGGGCCTCTCACTGTTGTGGCCTCTCCCGTTGTGGAGCACAGGCTCCAGACGCACAGGCTCAACAGCCATGGCTCACGGGCCCAGCCGCTCCGCGACATGTGGGATCTTCCCGGACTGGGGTATGAACCCATGTCCCCTGCATCGGCAGGTGGACTCTCAACCACTGTGCCACCAGGGAAGCCCTGATAAATGCCATTTTTAATGAAGAATTTTCTCATAATTGTGTTATGAAACTAAATACTACATGAATATGTCAGAACCCAACAAATTTTATACAAAGTGTTTTTCACTGGGTAAATTCTAGAAGTTCAGAATGAGATCACTATGTCTCCTCATTAGGGTTTTAAAAATACAAAATTTACCTGTGTCATGATTCAAGGTACACTTCATAAGAATGACGTTAAAAAAAAGAAACATGGAATTTAGTTTTAGACAGTAGAACAGAAACTTTTCCTTTTTAGTTAAATTGCAGTAAACTGTATTGTCAATGAAAGTTTACCTAAACTTTGTTAAATTATCAAGCCCACAGTTTATTTTTAAATGAATCATATTTTACATTATTTATCACATACAACACATAGCACCTTAATTTTATACTATTTTAGAGTTATGAGCCACTTTGAATAATTATCTTAATATTAATTCTATAATGTGTAATATATACTTGTTTAGCTATAATGGTCATTCTCAATGTGTTTTAAAATTCATGTCAATCAGTTTTTAATTTCTTCTAAAGAGAGGCATATGTTTATGATCATATAATTGCTCTAAATTGTGTTTAATGTTATAGAAGATTGAAATAAGTTAAAGACCCTGAATAGCCAAAGCAATCTTGAGAAAGAAAAATGGAGCTGGAGGAATCAGGTTCCCTGACTTCAGACTATACTACAAAGCTACAGTAATCAAGACAGTAAGGTACTGGCACAAAAACAGAAATATAGATCAATGGAACAGGATAAAAAGCCCAGAGATAAACCCAGGCACATATGGTCAGTTAATCTATGACAAAGGAGGCAAGGATATACAATGGAGAAAAGACAGTCTCTTCAACAAGGGGTACTGGGAAAACTGGACAGCTACATGTGAAAGAATGAAATTAGAACATTCTCTAACACCATACACAAAAATAAACTCAAAATGTATCAAAGACCTAAATGTAAGACTACAGACTATAAAACTTTTAGAAGAGAACATAGGCAGAACACTCTTTGGCATAACTCACAGTAATATCTTTTGGGATCCATGCCCTAGAGTAATGAGAATAAAAACAAAAATAAACAAATGGGACCTAATTAAACTTAAAAGCTTTTGCACAGCAAAGGAGACCATCAACAAAACAAAAAGACAACCCACAGAACAGGAGAAAGTATTTGCAAATGATACAACTGACAGGGGATTAATCTACAAAATCAACTATACTTCATTAAAAAATTAATTAAAAAAATTTTTTGTAAGCATCAAAAAAAAAAAGATGTGATACATATACACAATGGAATACTACTCAGCCATAAAAAAGAATGAAGTAATGCCATTTGCAGCAACATGGATGGACCTAAAGATTATCATACTAAATGAAGTAAGTCAGAGAAAGACAAATATCATATGATATCACTTGTATGTAGAATCTTACAAAAATGATACAAATGAATTTGTTTACAAAACAGAAACAGACTCACAGACATAGAAAACAAACTTATGGTTACCAAATGGAAAAGGTGGGGGAAGGATAAATTAGGAGTTTGTGATTAACATATACACACTACTATATACAAAATAAAAAGGACTGACTGTATATAGCACAGGGAACTATACTCAGTATTTTGTAATAAGCTAAATGGGGAAAGAATCTGAAAAATGATATATGTATACCTGAATCACTTTGCTGTACCTGTGAAACTAACACAACATTGTTAGTCAACTATATTCCAGTGTAAAATAAAAATTTTTTAAAAATCAAATAAATGGGTTGAATGCAGTGGTTTATTAAATATGAATATTAAAATAGAATGATTTACTACATATTATAATATATACTTCAATAATGCAGTGCATAAATGTAAAAATATTTTCAAAATATGTTTGGGTGTAAACTGTACCTAACATTTAAGCTTGATGTCAGGCCAACTCCATTTGTTTACTAGATGCTCTATTATTCAAATCAGAAAATAGAAAAGTAAGAAATGAAAGTCAACAAAAATATGCTTTCTGAATCCAGACAGGATATATCTGAATGCAGAGATCACAGTTTACTTACCAGGTGAATATGCCTGTAACTGGAACATTGTTATTTATCATTCCAGGGTAAAGCTTAGACAATCATGTTGTATTGCTTCAATTTCTTCACCAATGCTCCAGCAATGCTTTGTAACAAACACTCCCAAGCTCAGTAGTCTCAAACAACACGTTTTTCTCTATTACAGGTCTATGTATTAGTAGAGTGGCTCTGCTTCAAAGTACTGTCCAACTTGGTTTGGCTTCGGGCTGCAGTAGGTTTCAGGTCTGTTCCTGGGTCTCTACATTCTCTTTGTACCAGCAGCTAGCTAAGCATGCTTTTTTTTTATGACAGATCATTAAAGCACAGACTGGAAACAAACAATGCTTCTTAAAGCCCTGGCTCAAAACTGGCCTGTAAGTCTGCCCATATTTTCTTGCCCAAAGCAAGTCATGTGAATACAGACAAATCAGTGGGACTGAAAAGTACATAAAATAAAGCATGTGGAGCATTAAAACCTCACATGGCAAAGTGTGCACATATAATTCCAATACAGGGAGAGAGTAGAAAACTGAGGATAATAACCCACCTCCCCCCTCACACACACACAAACCTAGTCATTCTGTCCAAATTTAGGAATCAGACAAGAAGATATACCTCCTCAGTAGTGGAGTGAGGAAAAAGTTAGTAAGAGGCTTAGGGTTACTAACATATCTCTGTTCACAATATAAAAATATCAATAACAGGGAAGAAAAATTCCCCTTTAAAAACTGGTACATAATTATTGCTGTACTGAGTTGCAATGATAATACAATCAGCATAAAAACAAGTTTTATTTAAATAGGGACTTTTCAGAGGGTCAGGAAGGATAATTTCATCTTAACTGAAAATGAGAGACAATGATTATTTTAGATGCCAAAGATCACACACATTGCAATTTCTACAGGCCTCATTCCTTGACAGCTTAAAGAAATTTAGAGGAATTGAAACAAAGATTACTTCGAGCCCCATTGTTCTACTTTGAAGTCATTACATCACTGATTTTGCTCCAAAATTTATGTTGGGACTAAGACCCTTTACAGAATTTGGACTTTTAACAAGAAAATACTATTCCAAGATGCATTGTGTGTGAGCGAATTGATTGTCTCATTTTTGGATACTGCTAGTTGTACTATACTGCAGGAGAATTTAACCGGACAAAACAGTGGTATTTACGTTGTCAGATTATCAGCTCAAACATTTTTCAGGGATGATAGTTTTTAAAAAAACTTAAATGAGGCTAAAAAAGGGAAACATAAATATAGAAACAGATTAAGTTTTTCTTAAATGCCTTTTTGGATTGTATTTTAAAATAACTCCTGGAATGAATAATATATAATATATATTATATATATATAAAATATACATAATATATCTAGATAGAAGCAGAACAAAGAGCCTACCCCTGAATCTTTGAATAGATCAGAATCTTTGTTCTAGATTAGTATCTTTGTTCATTTACCTGCTTTAAAAGTTCCTTTCCTTTCAAAAACTGACATAAAACTGACTTCCTACAGCACCATTCACAAAAAACTTTCCATAAAGTAAGCAAAAATAGGTGATTGTGATTGATGAAGGTTAAATTTTGCCTGTATCAACAGAGATTTTTGTTTTTAATATAGATTTTTGCTGAAACTTTTTAAAGATTATAAGCTACTTTTATTAAGGTATCCATATCCATTCAATACTGAGAATATTGATAAAGTTAATAAATTTCATCAGCAACAAAATATCACTTGTTCATTTAATATATTAACATTTTTTAACATCTTTATTGGAGTATAATTGCTTTACAATGTTGTGCCACTTTCTGCTGTACAACAAAGTGAATCAGCTATATGTATACATATATCCCTATATCCCCTCCCTCTTATGTCTCCCTCCCACCTTACATATCCCAACCCTCTAGGTGGTCACAAAGCACTGAGCTGATCTCCCTGTGTGATGCAACTGCTTCCAACTAGCTGTCTGGTTTACATTTGGTAGTGCATATATGTCAATGCTACTGTCTCATTTCGGCCCAGCTTACCTTTCTCCCTCCCCTTGTCCTCAAGTCAATTCTCTACATCTTCATCTTTATTCCTGTCCTGCCCCTAGGTTCATCAGAACCTTTTTTTTTTTTAGATTCCATATATATGTGTTAGCATATGGTATTTGTTTTTCTCTTTCTGACTGACTTCACTCTGTATGACAGACTCTAGGTCCATCCAGCTCACTACAAATAACTCAATTTCATTTCCTTTTATGGCTGAGTAATATTCCATTTTAAATATGTGCCACATCTTCTTTATCCATTCATCTGTCAATGGACACTTAGATTGCTTCTATGTCCTGGCTATTGTAAATAGGGCTGCAATGAACATTGTGGTACATGACTCTTTTTGAATTATAGTTTTCTCAGGGTATATGCCCAGTAGCAGGATTGCTGGATCATATGTTCCTTGCTAAAAGGGATATATTACAATGTATGAGATTCATAAAAATATAGCATGAAAAACAGAACAATTACTTAAAAGAAACACAAAAAAATCCTTGTACTTAAAGGTTTTGCAAATTCTAAAAATAAAATGGTATAATGTAGTTAGTCATGAACTAAATGGTATTCTTATGCAAACAGATAGAAGGATTCCAAACACAGTTTCTTATAACACTCCTAAGTAGAAGTTAATGGCAATATCTTTGCTGCATTCTGATGGTTATTTTTTTAACAGGAGTAGATTGTAGATTAATGGATGGGCTTCATAATTGTTACAATAGCTATTTTTTTTCTTATTTATGCTTTTGGAAGCTATTACAAAATTGATTGCTAAACTGTGATGTGTTGAGAATGTATTATCTACCATGCTCTGTGCTAAGGGTTGGCATACAATTGGTCTTTTGATGCTTTTCAGGAGACTTGCAACTTTTATAATTTGCTTTAAATCACACAAGTAAGAATTAGTGTACAGATTCAAACTCATACTCTAGCTATGTTATTATAATCCCTGTGTAATATAACTTAGTTCCCTGCAATAAACATTGCCAGATGACATAATGATTGTGTATCCAAAATGATTTAGATATGCATCTGTCAATGAAGGTGATTTTCATCAGCACAAATTCACTGCGCATCTGTACTGATTCTTTTTACTGTCATTAGATAAACAAAGAATGACTATACCCATAATAGATGTGGCAAAAAAATGAAGGTACTGGGCACTCTGCAGAAAATTAAAAGTTATCTTTTTGCTAAAAACAAACCAATTACATAGAAAGTATTTTCACATTGCACCAAGATAATATTCATTAAGGCTATCAACATATCCTTAAAGAGGCATTCTACATCTAAGTAAATTTGGGAAACACTGAATTAAACACATTTAAAACTCTTGCAGGAATTTTCAGAGCATTTAATATGCAAACTCATAAATGTATGTCACTTAGAAGTTAATATAATATTCACCATACCTCCAATTAGAGAATCACTGTTTCCCTCCTCGCATTTTTTTAATCTCAAGGAATTAGTGTTTCACCAGTACATGCATTGCAGTTAGAGGAAGACTGGGATGAGCTATTTTGTAATGAAAAACTCAAAGACAGTGAAAAAAATGTTACTTGATTAGAAGAAGTCTTCCATGTAAGAACATATTATTTCTGCTGTCATTGAGATAAATATCAGTGGACAGTGAGGAAATGAAATGTTGAATATAGATTCAAGGAACAATAAATGAATAAGGCATCTCAAAACAGAGTAATAATGTAGAGAAAATATTGTAATAAAAATTGTATTATATTTAGTAATAAGTATCAAGGAGGTGGAGGAAAAGACAATAATACATGTAAAAGAGAAAGGGAATAATTTGTAGATCAGGGACCTCGAAGGTGCCTATCCTTGGAAAGGGTGTGGGATGCTGCTTTCTATGAGGCAGAAGGGCACTAACTCAGAGGTTCTCACCTATGACCACTTGCTCAGCAGCTGTCACCTGGGGACTTGTTTGAAATGCAAACTCTTAAGGCTCTTCTTAGCTTGGTTTGCGATAACAAATTTCCATAAACTAGAGGGCTTAGACCAAAAATATTTTTTCTCACAGTTTTGGAGGCTACAAGTTCAAGATCACGGTGCTAGCATGAGCAAGTTCTTGGTGTGAGCCTTTTACCTTGTTAAGAGAGGGCTGCCTTCCTACTTACCTCTAGAACTGGAGGGGTGGGTACCTGGAAATCTATGTTTTTACAAGCCCTTCCAGGTGTGTCTATTTTTTCCTTAATTTTGAGAACCAATGCATTTGATGTTAATTCTGAGGATATATTGATGTTTTCAAAAAGATAGTGTATCTTCAAAGCATTTGACATGAAAAACTCAGAAAATATAATGATCAAAGCTTCAGCCTTTAAGAAAGATTAGATTAGGTCACTGACTGAGAATGAAGAGTGAGGATTAAGGACTCCTGTGAAATGCAATGCAATTTTTACAAGATATAAATTAAAGGAAAGAGGAAGATACCAGTGAAACAAGAAAAGATGAAGTATTTGATTTACTTAAACCAGTTTCTCAAAAAATGTTCTGCAGGGACTTCACTGGCAGTCCAGTGTTTAAGACTCTGCATGGGTTTGATCCTTGGTTAGGGAACTAAGATCCCACATGCCACGTGGTGTGTCAAAAAAAAAAATCTACAGCCTAAAAGCATGAATGGTGAAAGCAGACAGAATGGATGACACATAATCAGGTGTATTTTATTTTTACTGGCTTTGCTGGGGTTCTCCAGAGAGCTTGTGATTCTGTTGTGCTATTAGCATTGAAAATAACAACAATTTTTAAATTGGATTATTTTGCTATTGAGGTTGTATGAGTTATTTATATATTTTGGATACTCACCCCTTATCAGACACATCATTTGCAAATATTTTCTCCCATTCTGCACTTTGCCTTTTCATTTTGTTGATCATTTATTTTGCTATGTGGAAGCTTTTTAGTCTGATGTATTACACTGGTTTATTTATTTTTTTGTGGTACGTGGGCCTCTCACTGTTGCAGCCTCTCCAGTTGTGGAGCACAGGCTCTGGACACGCAGGCTCAGCAGCCATGGCTCATGGGCCTAGCTGCTCCGTGGCATGTGGGATCTTCCCAGACCGGGGCATGAACCTGTGTCCCCTGCATCGGCAGGTGGACTCTCAACCACTGTGCCACCAGGGAAGCCCCTACACTGGTTTATTTTTTATTTCATTGATTGTGCTTTAAGTGTCATATAAAACAAAAAATCATTGTCAAGACCCTGTCAAGGAGATCTTTCCCAGTGTTTTATTCTAGGATTTTTAAGGTGTCAGGTTTTACATTTAAGTCTTTAATCCATTAGAGTTAATTTTTGTGAGTATGTAAGATAGAGGTCTAGTTTTATTCTTTTACATGTGAGTTCCTGATTTTCCCAGCATCATTTATTGTATATACTGTCTTTTCTCCATTGAGTATTCTTGGCTCCTGCTATCACCAAATAGACGAGACAGCAAATGCTGGCAAGAATGTGGAGAAAAAGGAACCCTTGTGCACTGTTGGTAGGAATGTAAATTGATGCAGCCACTATAGAAAACAGTATGGTGGTTTCTCATAAAACTAAAAATAGAACTACCATATAACTCACCAATTCTGCTTCTGGGTATATATCTGATAGAAACAATATCACTATGTCAAGGAGATACCTGCACTCCCATGTTCCATTATTTACAATATCCAAAACACATAAACAACCTAAGTGTTCATTGAGAGATAAATGGATAAAATAAATGTGAGATATATACATAAACACATAGAGAATGAAATATTATTTAGTCATAAAAAAGCAAGGAAATCCTGACATTTACAACAACATGGACGGAACTTGAGGGCATTAGGCTAAGTGAAATAAGTCAGACAGAGCAAGACAAGTACTGTAGGATCTCACTTGTATACGAAATCTATAAATAACAAAACTTATAAAAAAAGAGATCAGATTTGTGGTTGCCAGAGATGGGGCATGGGGTGGAAGAATTGGGTAAAACTTGTCAAAAGGTACAAACTTCCAGTTATAAGATAAAGAAGTACTGGAGATATAATGCACAACATGATGGCTATAATTAACACTGCTGTATGGTATATTTGAAAGTTAAGAGAGTATACCTAAAAGTTCTCATCACAAGGAAAAAAACATTTGTGAATATATAAAGTGATGGATGTCAACTTATTGTGGTAATCACTTTGCAATATGTGTATTCAAGTCATTATGCTGTAAATGTTAAACTTATACAGTGTTGTATGTCAATTATGCTTCAATGAAATTGAAAAAAAGAAAGAAAGGAACAGTCATACAATCCTGACTCCTTAGAGGAAGGTGTGGAATTAGAATCTGAATGATGTCTGAGAATATAGGAGGGGACTGAGATTTAGATTTCCCCACAAATGCAAAAACTAGATTCCTTAGTTGAGATGCTGTTTTCAGATATAAGGATACTTAGGTTATCATTGATGAAACAGTTCCAGGTGATAAAGACCTGTGTGGTGCCACAGTGTTAATGAATAATTTCACTAGACTTTGGCCAACTGTCACGGGGACTCAGTCAATTTCTAAAACCGTATATCTCCTTGTTTACAGTTTCCTTTGCTGTGCAAAAGCTTTTAAGTTTCATTAGGTCCCATTTGTTTATTTTTGTTTTATTTCCATTACTCTAGGAGGTGGGTCAAAAAAGCTCTTGCTGTGATTTATGTCGAAGAGTGTTGTTCCTACGTTTTCCTCTAAGAGTTTTATAGTGTCTGGTCTTAAATTTAGGTCTTTAATCCATTCTGAGTATACGTTTGTGTATGGTGTTAGGGAGTGTTCTAATTTCATTCTTTTACATGTAGCTGTCCAGTTTTCCCAGCACGACTTATTGAGGAGACTGTATCTTCTCCATTGTATATCCTTGCCTCCTCTGTCATAGATTTGGTGACCATGTGTGTGTGATTTTATCTCTGGGATTTCTATCCTGTTCCATTGATCTATATTTCTGTTTTTCTGCCAGTACCATATTGTTTTGATAACTGTAGCTTTGTACTATAGACTGACATCAGGGAGTTTGATTCTTCCAGCTTTGTCTTTTTCTCCTCAAGATTGCTTTGACTATTTGGGGTCTTTTGTGTCTCCATACAAATTTTAAGATTTTTTGTTCTAGTTCTGTAAAAAATGCCACTGGTAATTTGATAGGGATTGCATTGAATCTGTAGATTGCTTTGGGTAGTACAGTCATTTGGATAATATTGAACCTTCCAATCCAAGAACATGGTATATCTCTCCATCTGCTTGTGTCATCTTTGATTTCTTTCATCAGTGTGTTATAGTTTTCTGAGTGCAGGTTTTTTAACTCCTTAGGCAGCTTTATTCCTAGGTATTTTATTCTTTTCGTTACAAAGGTGAATGGGATTGTTTCATTAATTTCTCTTTCTGATCTTTTGTTGTTAGTGTATAGGAATGCAAGAGATTTCTGTGCATTAATTTTGTATCCTGCAACTTTACCAAATTCATTGATGAGCTCTAGTAGTTTTCTGGTAGCATCTTTAGGATTATCTATATATAGTATCATGTCATCTGCAAACAGTGACAGTTTTACTTCTTCTTTTCCAATTTGTATTCATTTTATTTCTTTTTCTTCTCTGATTGCCACAGCTAGGACTTCCAAAACTATGTTGAATGATAGTGGCAAGAATGGACATCCTTGTCTTGCTCCTGATCTTAGAGGAAATGCTTTCAGTTTTTCACCATTGAGAATGATGTTCACTGTGGGTTTGTCACATATGGCCTTTATTATGTTGAGGTAGGTTCCTTCTATGCCCAGTGTCTGGAGAGTTTTTACCAAAAAAGAGTGTTGAATTTTGTCAAAAGCTTTTTCTGCATCTATTGAGATGATCATCTGGTTTTATTCTTCAGTTTGTTAATATGGTGTATCCCATTGATTGATTTGCATATATTGAAGGATCCTTGCAGCCCTGGGATAAATCCCAACTGATCATGGTGTATGATCCTTTTAATGTGTTGTTGTATTCCGTTAGCTAGTATTTTGTTAAGGATTTTTGCATCTATATTCATCAATGATAGTGGTCTGTGATTTTTTTTTGTAGTATCTTTGGTTTTGGTATCAGAGTGATGGTCACCTTGTAGAATGAGTTTACAAGTGTTCCTTCCTCTGCTATACTTTGGAAGAGTTTGAGAAGGATAGGTGTTAGTGCTTCTCTAAATGTTTCATAGAATTCACCTGTGAAGCCATCTGGTCCTGGCCTTTTGTTTGTTAGAAGATTTTTAATCACAGTTTAAATTTCATTACTTCGATTGGTCTGCTCATATTTTCTATTTCTGCCTGATTCAGTCTGGGTAGGTTATACCTTTCTAAGAATTTGTCCATTTCTTCCAGGTTGTCCATTTTATTGGCATAGAGTTGATTGTACTAGTCTCTTAGGATGCTTTGTATTTCTACAGTGTCTATTGTAACTTCTCCTTTTTCATTGCTAATTTTATTGATTTGAGTCCTCTCCCTCCTTTATCTTGATGAGTCTGGCTAAAGGTTTATCAATTTTGTTTATCTTCTCAAAGAATCAGCTTTTAATTTTATTGACCTTTGCTATTGTTTTCTTTGTTTCTATTTCATTTATTTCTGCTCTGATCTTTATGATTTCTTTCCTTCTACTAACTTTGTGTTTTGTTTGTTCTTCTTTTCTAATTGCTTTAGGTGTAAGGTTAGATTGTTTATTTGAGATTTTTCTTGTTTCTTGAGGTAGGCTTGTATTGCTATAAACTTCCCTCTTAGAACTGCTTTTGCTGCATCCCATAGGTTTTGGATCATCTTGTTTTGGTTGTCATTTGTCTCTAGGTATTTTTTGATTTCCTCTTCGATTTCTTCAGTGACCTCTTGGTTATTTAGTAGTGTATTGTTTAGCCTCCATGTGTTTGTGTTTTTTACTTTTTTTCCCTGTAATTTATTTCTAATCTCATAGCATTGTGGTTAGAAAAAATGCTTGATATGATTTCAGTTTTCTTAAATATACTGAGGCTTGATTTGTGACCCAAGATGTGATCTATCCTGGAGAATGTTCGATGTGCACTTGAGAAGAAAGTATAATCTGCTTTTTTCAGATGTAATGTCCTATAAATATCAATTCAATCTGTCTGGTCTAATGTGTCATTTAAAGCTTGTGTTTCCTTATTAATTTTCTATTTGGATGATCTGTCCATTGGTGTAAGTGAGGTTTTAAAGTTCCCCACTATTATTGTGCTACTGTCGATTTCCTCTTTTTTAGCTGTTAGCATTTGCCTAATGTACTGAGGTGCTCCTATATTGGGTGCATATATATTTATAATTGTTTATCTTCTTCTTGGATTGATCCCTTGGACGTTATGTAGTGTCCTTCCTTGTCTCTTGTAACATTCTTTATTTTAAAGTCTATTTTATCTGATATGAGTATTGCTACTCCAGCTTTCCTTTGATTTCCATTTGCATGGAATATCTTTTTCCATCCCCTCACTTTCAGTCTGTATGTATCCCTAGGTCTGAAGTGGGTCTCTTGTAGACAGTATATATATATATATATATATATAGGTCTTGTTTTTCTATCCATTCAGCGAGCCAGTGTCTTTTGGTTGTAGCATTTAATCCATTCACATTTAAGGTAATTATTGATATGCACGTTCCTATTACCATTTTCTTAATTGTTTTGGGTTTGTTTTTGTAGGTCCTTTTCTTCTCTTGTGTTCCCCACTTAGAGAAGTTGCTTTAGCATTTGTTATAGAGCTGGTTTGGTGGTGCCGAATTCTCTGGGCTTTTGCTTGTCTGTAAAGCTTTTAACTTCTCCATCTAATCTGAATAATATCCCAGCCAGGTAGAGTAATCTTGGTTGTAGGTTCTTCCCTTTCATCACTTTAAATACATGCCACTTCTTCCTGGCTTGTAGAGTTTCTGCTGAGAAATCAGCTGTTAACCTTATGGGAGTTCCCTTGTATGTTATTTTTCATTTTTCCCTTGTTGCTTTTAATGATTTTTCTTTGTCTTTAATTTTTGTCAATTTGATTAATATGCGTCTTGGCATGTTTCTCCTTGGATTTATCCTGCCTGGGATTCTCTGCGATTCCTGGACCTGGGTGGCTATTTCCTTTCCCATGTTAGGGAAATTTTCGACTATAATCTCCTCAAATATTTTCTTGCGTCCTCTCTCTCTCTCTGTCCTCCTTCTGGGACCCCTATAATGCAAATGTTGGTGCATTTCATGTTGTCCCAGAGGCCTCTTAGGCTGTCTTCATTTCTTTTCATTCTTTTTTCTTCTGTGGCAGTGAATTCAACCATTCTGTCTTCCAGGTACTTATCTGTTCTTCTGACTCAGTTATTCTGCTATTGATTCCTTCTAGTGTATTTTTCATTTCAGTTATTGAATTGTTCATCTCTGTTTGTTTGTTTTTTAATTCTTCTAGGTATTCATTCTTTAATTCTTCTAGGTCTTTGTTAAACATTTCTTACATCTTCTTGATCTTTGCCTCCATTTTTTCCCTGAGGTCCTGGGTCATCTTCACTATCATTATTCTGAATTCTTTTTCATTTAATTGTCTTTCTGTGGTTTTATCTTGTTCCTTCATCTGGTACATATCCCTCTGCTTTTCATTTTGTCTATTTTTCTGTCAATGTGGTTTTCGTTCCACAGGCTGCAGGACTGTAGTTGTTTTTGCTTCTGCTGTCTGCCTTCTGGTGGATGAGGCTATCTAAGAGGCTTGTGTAAGCTTCCTGATGGTAGAGACTGGTGGTGGGTAGAGCTGGGCGTTGCTCTTGTTGGCAGGGCTCAGTAAAACTTTAATCTGCTTGTCTGCTGATGGGTGGGGCTGAGTTCCCTCCCTGTTAGTTGTTTGGCCTTGAAGTGACCCAGCACTGGAGGCTACAAGCTCTTGGTGGGGCTAATGGCGGACTCCAGGAGGGCTTATGCCAAGAACTTCTTCCCAGAACTTCTGCCAGTGTCCTTGTCCCCACAGTGAGCCTCAGCTGCCTCCTGCCTCTGCAGGAGACCCTCCAACACTAGCGGATAGATCTGGCTCAGTCTCCTATGTGGTCACTGCTCCTTCCCCTTGGGTCCTGATGCATACACTACTTTGTGTGTGCCCTCCAAGAGCAGAGTCTCTGTTTCCCCCAGTCATGTCAAAGTCCTGCAGTCAAATCTCACTAGCCTGCAAAATCTGATTCTCTGGGAATTCCTCCTCCCGTTGCTGGACTCTCAGGTTGGGGAGGCTGTCATGGGGCTCAGAACCTTCACTCCAGTGGGTGGACTTCTGTGATATCATTGTTCTCCAGTTTGTGAGTCACCCACGCAGCAGTTATGGGATTTGATTTCATTGTGATTGCCCCCCTCCTACTGTCTCATTGCAGCTTCTCCGTTGTCTTTTGATGTGGGGTATCTTTTTTGGTGAGTTCCAGTGTTTTCCTGTTGATGATTGTTCAGCAGTTAGTTTTGATTCCAGTGCTCTCGCAAAAGGGAGTATACTCTTATACTTAATTGGCTAAAATAACTTTTACTCTATTTTCACAAGCTAAACACATTGAAAATTCATTCATAATCTTTCTAAATCCCAAATAAAATTGTCAAACTGGTTTCTATAATTGTGTAAATTCATCTTCTATTGTTGATCACTCATGTTGCAAATCTTAAAGAATCTTATACATTCACTCTCTTTCTTCCACATATGCATAGTCAAAATTTATCATCAGTTTACTTACTATTGGCTTCTCCTTTCTATATCCAATGCTTTGCTCTAGTTTTGTCTTTACTCATTCCATGTGTTCTAGTGCAATTTTCTTTGAAATCATTGTTTCTAACTTTCAGTCTCCTTCATTGAATACTGGCAAATATATTTTCATAAAATTCGTTCCTAAAAGCACTCCTCTGTAATAAGAAACCTGAAATTTTTCTCTTGGTATATAGAATATATTAACAACAAGTAGCCATGGAATTCAAGATTCTCTAAAATCTAACTGAACTTTCCTCTCCAGCTTTTGCTCTTATTATGTCTTCATGTAAATTGTGTTATTCAGCCAAGTCAACATCTTTATTTTTTTATTCATCCCGTCCTCTGCTTTTGTCCATGCTTATTAACTCTGGCAGAAAATACCTCTCATTGTTCTTTTGAAAATACTCCCTTCCTTGGAAAAGAATTGCCTAATTTTCTTTTAAATCAGAAGTTAATATGTTTCTTTTGTATCTCATAGCATTTAAACATTTTATACTTCTTCTTACATTCTGATCTTACTACAGTTTTATAGGCATGCCTTTATCTCTTGTCAAAATATTTCCTTCTTCAGAGTTGAAATGTATCAATGCCTACATATATATTTATATATATAGTATAACTTTTAAACTTCATTTGTTGTCAAGCAAAGGAAATGTTGGGTAATTGTCTAAAATCTTTTTTTTAAGTCGTTCTTCTGATATTGATGAGTGACAATGTAATATTCACATTCTTGTTCTTGAAATGGAAGGATTTCAGTACCCATTACACCATTACATACATGGAGAGGGATTGATAGTTGAATTACTATGTTAGTTAGAAGACATAGATAAATGCCAAATAAAACCACACCAGTAAGAGTTTTAAAACTGAAAATATGCAAGACAAACACAATAAAATATTATGTAATATGTACAAGTAAAAGTGTTGCTAGTTGTCTGAATGCATTCCTCAGAATAAAGGGAGATTTCTATTGAAGTGTCATTGGCATTCATATATCTGGAAACTTTAATTGGAGTAACTATTATTTATACTTATTTGTAACCAAACCACAATAGTCATTGTTTACAAGGTTAGAGTTGAAATCACTTTATGAAGAAATGTCACAGAAATACAAGTTTCTAAACTATACTTCATGTAGGCACATGTCTATGTATGCTTGGAAATATGAGAGAAGTAGTTTGCGTGTAAATCCTGATATTTCTACGATTGAAATGAAAAAAAATATTTTTGGTAAAGAAGACAAAAGAATCAGAGTGGTATTCATTTTTCTAAAAATATGTTTAAAATATTTACAAGTCCTTCATCAGATTTATGTTTTATGAATATTTTCTCCAGCCTCTGGCTTCTCTTTTCATTTTCTTACTGGTATCTTCTGAAGAGTAAAACTCTTTAAACTTTGTCTTTTCATGGTTAAAATTTTATGTATCCTAAGAAAATTCTGCCAAACCACTGAATTCAAAAATAATTTCCTATATTTTAGAAGTTTAAATTTTATTGATTCTATGATCCTTTTAGGGATAAACTTTGTAGTTATATGAAGAAAGGATTGGCTCAGGTTCATTTTTCCACATGGGTATTCAACAGTTCCAAAGCAAAAAATAAATGTTTCATGATTCAACCACATTATATGTTTTCTTAAAAAAACAGTTAAACACATATGTGTGTGCCTATTTCTGAGCTCTCTACTCTGTCAATTTTGATGTATAATTATATCTTTATAGTTTTATAAGTCTTGAAATTAGATATTAGACCTCTAAATTTGATCTTTGTTTTCAAAGGAGTTTGGCTATAATAAGTTCTTTGCATAACACATATACACTGTAGAATCAGCTTACTAATCCTTACAAAAGAATTTCCTGAAATTTTGATTGGAATTATAATGAAGCTATAGAATTATTTGTTGATAATTGATATTTTAATAATATTGGATCTTCTGATCTGTATTATATATTTTCACATTCAGGTTCTCTTTAATATCCTCAACAATGTTATATAATTTTTATATACAAAACTTTGCCACATTTTAAATTTATCTCTTGAGTGTTTCATGTTTTGATGCAATTGCAAATGGTATTTTTTTCAATTTCACATATTTTGTTATGGGTATATAAAAATCTATTTTTTGTTGCCTTAGTAAACTTCTACCTTGCAGCATTTATTTATTAGCTTAGATAACATTTGGAGGCTTCTTGATGTCATTCTCCATAAAAGATAATGCCCTCTGCAAATACAGAGAGTTTAATTTCTTTCTTCCAACTATAAAGTTTTTATTTCTTTTTCTTCTCTTATTGCACTGGTTAGAAAATTATGTACAATATTAAATATAAATGTTTAAAAAGTCCTTTGCTTGTTACTGATCTTAGTTGAGAGAGAGTTCACCTTTCACCAATAGAAATGGTGTTAACTATAGGTAAACCAAGTTGAGGATATTCCCTTTTATTCTTCCCTTGCTGAAAATTTTTATCACAAATGGGTATTAATTTGTTTTCAAAAGTTTTTCTCTATTTACTTTTCATTGATATTTTGGTTTTCTTTTTATTTTCCTACATTTACTTTTTGTTTAGATTATTATATTTTAGTGTCTTGAAGTAGAGGATTAAGACACTGATCTTATATATCTTTTCCTTTTTTAATTGAAGTATAGTTGATTTACAATGTTGTGTTAGTTTCAGGTGTACAGCAAAGTGATTCAGTTATACATATATCTATTCTTTTTCAGATTCTTTTCCCATATAGGTTCTTACAGAGTATTGAGTAGAGTTCCCTGTGGTATACAGTAGGTCCTTGTTGATTATCTATTTTATATATAGTATTGTGTATATGTTAATCCTAACCTCCTAATTTATCCCTCCCCCCCACCTTTCCCCTTTGGTAACCATAAGTTTGTTTTCTGAGTCTGTGAGTCTATTTTTTTGTAAATAAGTTCATTTGTATCATTTTTTTTGATTCCACATATACGTGATATCATATAATATTTGTCTTTGTCTGACCTACTTCACTTAGTATGAGACTCTCTAGGTCCATCCATGTTGCTGCAAATGTCATTATTTCATTCTTTTTTATGTTTGAGTAATATTCCATTTTATATATGTACCACAACTTCTTTATCCATTCATCTATCGATGTGCATTTAGGTTGCTTCCGTGTCTTGGCTATTGTAAATAGTGCTGCTGTGAACATGGGGGTGCATGTATCTTTTCAAAATATGGTTTTCTTCAGATATATGCCCAGGAGTGGGATTGCTTGATCATATGGTAGCTCTATTTTTAGTTTTTAAGGAACCTCCATACTGTTCTCCAGAGTGGTTATACCAATTTACATTCCCACCAACAGTGTAGAACCTTTTCCTCCACACCCTCTCCAGCATTTATTATTTGCAGATTTTTTGATGATGCCTATTCTGACTGGTGTGAAGTGATACCTCATTGTAGATTTGATTTGCATTTCTCTTATAATTAGTGATGTTGAGCATCTTTTCATGTGCTTTCTGTCCATCTGTATGTGTCTTTGGAGAAATGTCTATTTAGATCTTCTGTCCATTTCTTGATTGGATTTTTTGGTTTTTTGATATTGAGTTGCATGAGCTTTTTTACATTTTGGAGATTAATCCCTTGTTTGTTGTTTCATTTGCAAGTGTTTTCTCCCATTCTGTGGGTTGTCTTTGCTTTGTTTATGGTTTCCTTTGCTGTGCAAAAGCTTTAAAATTTAACTAGGTCCCATTTGCTTATTTTTGTTTTTATTTTCATTACTCTAGGAGGTGGATCCAAAAGATATTGCTGCAATTTATGTCAAACAGTGTTCTGTGTATATTTTCCTCTCAGAGTTTTATAATATCCAAACTTATATTTAGGTCTTTAACACATTTTAAGTTCATTTTTGTGTATGGTGTTACAGAATGTTCTAATTTCATCTTTTACTTGTGTCTCTCGAGTTTTCCCAGCATCACTTATTGAAGAGACTGTCTTTTCTCCACTGTATATTCTTGCCTCCTTTGTTGTAGATTAATTGACCCTAGGTGTGTGGGTTTATTTCTGGGCTTTCTATCCTGTTCCATTGATATGTAAGTCTGTCTTTGTGCCAGTACATTACTCTTTTGATTACTGTAGATTTATAGTATTGTCTGAAGTCAGGGAGCCTGAGTCCTCCAGCTCTGTTTTTGCTTCTCACGATTGCTTTGGCTATTCAGCGTCTTTAGTGTTTTCATGCAAATTTTAAGATATTTTTTGTTCTAGATCTGCAAAAAATGCCATTGGTAATTTGATGGGAATTGCAATGAATCTGTAGATTGCCTTAATGTAGTATAGTCTGATGCTGATGAAAGAAATTGAAGATGAGACAAACAGATGGAAAGATATACCATGTTCTTGGATAGGATATATATGTGTGTGTGTGTGTGTGTGTGTGTGTGTGTGTATATATATTCTTTTTCAGATGCTTTTCCCTTATGGCTTATTACAAAATATTGAGTATAGTTCTCTGTGCTATACAGTAATTGGTTATCTATTTTATATATAGTAGTATTTAATGCTATATGTTTTCTTCTAAACAGAACACTAACTTCTTCCCATACATTTTGATGTTATGTTTTCATTTTCTATTTTATTAAAAATGCATTACAATATCTTATCATTCATCAATTTGTTATTTAGAAGCATGCTATTTAATATCCAAAACTTTGGGGATTTTTTAATATCTTTTGTTGATTGCTGGTTTATTTTCACTGTGGTAAAAAGAATATTCTTTTTCATGCTTTCTTATTTACTGAAATATAATTATGGCTCAAAATATGGTCTATTTTGTGATCTATGTACACATAAAAGAAATGTGTAATCAGCTGTTGTTTGCTGGAGTGTTGTATAAATGCCATTTAAGTTAGTTGGTATTGATCAAATCATCATTTGCCCTTAAATCTTTTTGTCTACTTGTTTTTATCAATTATTGTGAGAGGAGTATTAAAAGTCTCTAATTATAATTATGGCTTTCTCTTTTCAGTCCACTTTTTTTTCATTTACTTTGAAATTTTAGGTGCATGTATACTTTAAGATTTTGCCTGTTCTGGATGAACTAAACACTTTGTCATTGTGATATATCACTCTTTCTTTCTGGTAATATTTACTGTCCTGAAATTTTATTTGCCTGATGTTAGTTTAGCTTCTCCATCGTTCCTTGGATTGTATCTATGATTATCTTATTATATCCTATTACTTTTAATAGAATGTCTTTCTTATTTAAAATGGGTTTATATAAATAGCATATAGTTGTATCTGACTTTATCATTTAGTCTCACAAATCTTTTTAACTAGAGTCTTTAGACAATTTATATTTAATATAAATATTAGATATTAGCTTAAATCTAGATTCTTGCTTGCTATTGTCTATTTCTCTGTTTGTTTATTTTTTCTGCTATTCCCTTATTTGCTATTATTCCTTGTTTACATTTTTATTACTCTAGGGTTTACTTATCACAGTAAGAGATGGTAATACTATGTATGTCATAAATTCAAAAACACATGATAATTGTTTGCCTTTAAACAATCATATTTTAAAGAGATTAAAAATGAGAAAAAATTTTTAATATTTGCCTGCATACACCTATATGTTTCCATTTTTTATGCTCTCACTTCTAGTAATACAAATTTTATATGGGATATTTTGTCTCCTTTTTTAAAGAATTTGCTTTAACTTGTCTTAATGCATGTCTGTAATGATTAATTATCCCAGATTTGGTTACTCTCAAATAGTCTTACTTCAGCTTTATTTTTCAATAATATTTTTGGTAAGTATTGTGTTCTGGGTTAACAATTATTTTTTCTTTCATTAATTTAACATGGCATTTCATTTTTCTTCTCATCAGTTTGATTTTTATGAGAAATATGTTATGACTATCTATGCTTCCTGTATATAATTTTTGCTCTGGCTGCATTTATGAATTTTATCTTTATGACTGGATATCAGTAATTAGATCATGCTATTTTCCTTATGTTTCTTTCATTTGGGCTTCATCAAGTTTCTTGAATCTGTGCCTTTATAAATTTTATTTAATTTGAAAAAATTTCTGACAAGATTTCTTCAGATACTTTTCTGCCCATCTCCCTCTTTTGTCCAAGGGCACTCTAAGGATCTTTTTATTATTTTCATTATTTTTCTATTTTTGATTCATGTTTTCCACAGTATCGAATCTTCTTTTATCTGATCAGATTTATCTACTTTTCAAATTTTCAGATATTGTATTTTTAATCTCTAGAATTTTTATTTAGTTTATTTCTATATCTTCTATTTTCTCATTATGTGTATCATTTCCTCTGCATCTTAGAACATATTTAAAAGATCATTGTTTTAAGGTTCCTTTCTGTTCTAGTTCCATAATGATTCTTATTTCTGTCTCTTTCCATTATCTTAATTTTCTTGCTTACTAATCCCATTTTCCTGCTTTTTACATGCTGAATAAATTTTGACTGGACACTAGAAATTCTAAGTTTTACATTTTTAGTGTTTGATTATGCTTTATTTCTTCAAATTGTATTATATATATATTTTGAATTTTATTTTATTTTTTATACAGCAAGTTCTTAATAGTAATCCATTTTATACATATTAGTGTATATATGTCAATCCCAATCTCCCAATTAATCACACCACCACACACCCCCACCACTTTCACCCCTTGGTATCCATACGTTTTTTCTCTACATCTGTGTTTGTATTTCTGCCCTGCAAACCGGTTCATCTGTACCATTTTTCTAGGTTCCACATATATGTGTTAATATATGATATTTGTTTTTCTCTTTCTGACTTACTTCACTCTGTATGACAGTCTCTAGATCCATCCAAGTCTCTACAAATGACCCAATTTCATTCCTTTCTATGGCTGAGTAATATTCCATTGTATATATGTACCACAACTTCTTTATCCATTCATCTGTCGATGGGCATTTAGGTTGCTTCCGTGACCTGGATATTGTAAATAGTGCTGCAATGAACACTGGGGTACATGTGTCTTTTTGAATTATGGTTTTCTCTGGGTATATGCCCAGTAGTGGGACTGCTGGGTCATATGGTAATTCTATTTTTAGTTTTTTAAGGAACCTCCATACTGTTCTCCATAGTGGCTGTATCAACTTATATTCCCAACAACAGTGCAAGAGGGTTCCCTTTTCCCCACACCTTCTCCAGCATTTGTTCTTTATAGATTTTTTGATGATGGCTATTCTGACCAGTGTGAGGTGATACCTCATTGTAGTTTTGATTTGCATCTCTCTAATAATTAGTGACACTGATCAGCTTTTCATGGGCTTCTTGGCCATCTGTATGTCTTCTTTGGAGAAATGTCTATTTAGGTCTTCTGCCCATTTTGGGATTGGATTGGTTGTTTTGTGTAATATTGAGCTACATGAGTTATTTATATATTTTGGAGATTAATCCTTTGTCCATTGATTCGTTGGCAAATATTTTCTCCCATTCTGAGGTTTTCTTTTCTTCTTGTTTATGGTTTCCTTTGCTGTGGAAAGGCTTTTAAGTTTCATTAGGTCCCATTTGTTTATTTTTATTTTATTTCCATTACTCTAGGAGGCAGATCAAAAAAGATCTTGCTGTGATTTATGTCAAACAGTGTTCTTCCTATGTTTTCCTCTAAGAGTTTTATAGTGTCCAGTCTTACATTTAGGTCTCTAATCCATTTTGAGTTTATTTTTGTGTATGGTGTTAGGGAGTGTTCTACTTTCATTCTTTTACATTCAGCTGTCCAGTTTTCCCAGCACCACTTATTGAAGAGACTGTCTTTTCTCCATTGTATATCCTTGCCTCCTTTGTCATAGATTGGTTGACCATAGGTGTGTGGGTTTATCTCTGGGCTTTCTATCCTGTTCCATTGATCTATATTTCTGTTTTTGTGCCAGTACCATATTGTCTTGATGACTGTAGCTTTGTAGTATAGTCTGAAGTCAGGGAGTTTGATTCCTCCAGCTCCATTTTTTTCCCTCGAGACTGCTTTGGCTGTCCGGGGTTTTGTGTCTCCATACAAATATTAAGATTTTTTGTTCTAGTTCTGTAAAAAATGCCACTGGTAATTTGATAGGGATTGCATTGAATCTGTAGATTGCTTTGGGTTGTATAGTCATTCTCACAGTATTGATTCTTCCAACCCAAGAACATGGTATATCTCTCCAGCTGTGTGTATCATATTTAAATTCTTTCATCAGTGTCTTATAGTTTTCTGCATGCAGGTCTTTTTTCTCCTTAGGTAGGTTTATTCCTAGGTATTTTATTCTTTATGTTGCAAAGGTAAATGGGAGTGTTTTCTTAATTTCTCTTTCTGATCTTTCATTGTTAGTGTATAGGATGCAAGAGATTTCTGTGCATTAATTTTGTATCCTGCAACTTTACCAAATTCATTGATGAGCTCTAGTAGTTTTCTGGTGGCATCTTTAGCATTCTCTACGGATACTATCATGTGATCTGCAAACAGTGACAGTTTTACTTCTTCTTTTCCAATTTGTATTCCTTTTATTTCCTTTTCTTCTCTGATTGCTGTGGCTAGGACTTCCAAAACTATGTTGAATAATAGTGGTAAGAGTGGACATTCTTGTCTTGTTCCTGATCTTAGAGTAAATGCTTTCAGTTTTTCACCATTGAGAATAATGTTTGCTGTGGGTTTGTTGTATATGGCCTTTATTATGTTGCGGTAGGTTCCTTCTATGCCCACTTTCTGGAGAGTTTTTAAAATAAATTGGTGTTGAATTTGGTCAAAAGCTTTTTCTACATCTATTGAGATGATCATCTGGTTTTTATTCTTCAATTTATTAATATGGTGTATCCCATTGATTGATTTGTGTATATTGAAGAATCCTTGCATCCCTGGAATAAATCCCACTTGATCCTGGTGTATGATCCTTTTATTGTGTTGTTTGATTCTGTTTGCTAGCATTTTGTTGAGGATTTTTGCATGTATATTCATCAGTGATATTGGTCTGTAATTTTCTCTCTTTTTTTGTAGTATCTTTGTCTGGTTTTGGTATCAGGCTGATGGTGGCCTCATAGAATTAGTTTGGGAGTGTTCCTTCCTCTGCAGTTTTTTTGGAAGAGTTTGAGAAGGATGGGTGTTAGCTCTTCTTTAAATGTTTGATAGAATTTACCTGTGAAGCTATCTGGTCCTGGACTTTTGTTTATTGGAAGACTTTTAATCACAGCTTCAATTTCATTACTTGTAATTGGTCTGTTCACATTTTCTATTTCTTCGTGGTTCAGTCTTGGAAGGTTATACCTTTCTAAGAGTTTGTCCATTTCCTCCAAGCTGGCAATTTTATTGGCATAGAATTGCTTGTAATAGTCTCTTAGGATGCTTTGTATTTCTATGGTGTCTGTTGTAACTTCTCCTTTTTCATTTGAATTTTATTGATTTGAGTCCTCTCCCTCTTTTTCTTGATGAGTCTGGCTAATGGTTTATCAATTTTGTTTATCTTCTCAAAAAAACAGCTTTTAATTTTATTGATCTTTGCTATTGTTTTTTGTTTCTATTTCATTTATTTCTGCTCTGATCTTTATGATTTCTTTCCTTCTACTAACTTTGGGTTTTGTTTGTTCTTCTTCCTCTAGTGCCTTTAGGTGTAAGGTTAGATTGTTTATTTGAGATCTTTCTTGTTTCTTGAGGTAGGCTTGTATTGCTATAAACTTCCCTCTTAGAACTGCTTTTGCTGCATCCCATAAGTTTTGGATCATCGTGTTTTCATTGTCATTTGTCTCCAGGTATTTTTTGATTTCCTTTTTGATTTCTTCAGTGATCTCTTGGTTATTTAGCAATGTATTGTTTAGCCTCCATGTGTTTGTGTTTTTTTACGTTTTTTCCCCTTTAATTGATTTCTAACCTCATAGCATTGTGGTCAGAAAAGATGCTTGATATGATTTCAGTTTTCTTAAATTTACTGAGGCTTAATTTGTGACCCAAGATGTAATCTGTCCTGGAGAATGTTCCACGTGCACTTGAGAAGAAAGTGTAATCTGCTAATTTTCAATGGAATGTCCTATGAATATCAATTAAATCTATCTGTTGTATTGTGTCATTTAAAGATTCTGTTTCCTTATTACTTTTCTGTTTGGATGGTCTGTCCATTGGTATAAGTGAGGTGTTAAAGTCCCCCACTATTATTGTGTTACTGTCAATTTCCTCTTTTATATCTGTTAGCAGGTGCCTTACATATTGAGGTTCTCCTATGTTGGATGCATAAATATTTACAATTGTTATATCTTCTTCTTGGATTGATCCCTTGGTCATTATGTATTGTCCTTTTTTGTCTCTTGTGATAGTCTTTATTTTAAAGTCTATTTTATCTGATATGAGTATTGCTACTTCAGCTTTCTTCTGATTCCCATTTGCATGGAATATCTTTTTCCATCCCCTCACTTTCAGCCTGTATGTGTCCCTAGGACTGAAGTGGATCTCTTGTAGACAGCATATATATGGGTCTTGTTTTGGTGTCCATTCAGTGAGCCTGTGTCTTTTTGTTGGAGTATTTAATCCATTCACTTTTAAGGTAATTATCAATATATATGTTCCTATTACCATATTCTTAATTGTTATGTATATGTTTTTGCAGGTCCTTTTCTTCTCGTGTTTCCCACTTAGAGAAATTCCTTTGGCATTTGTTGTAGACCTGGTTTGGTGGTGCTGAATTCTCTTAGTTTTGCTTGTCTGTAAAGCTTTTGATTTCTCCAAAAAATCTGAATGAGATCCTTGCCGAGTAGAGTAATCTTGGCTGTAGTTTCTTCCCTTTCATCACTTTAAATATATCACGCCACTCCCTTCTGGCTTGTAGAGTTTCTGCTGAGAAATCAGCTGTTAACCTTATGGGAGTTCCCTTGCATGGTATTTTTCGTTTTTACCTTGTTGCTTTCAGTAATCTTTCTTTGTCTTTAATTTTTGTCAGTTTGATTACTGTGTGTCTCAGCATGTTTCTCCTTGTGTTTATCCTGCCTGGGACTCTCTGTACTTCCTGGCCTTGGGTGGCTATTTCCTTTCCCATGTTAGGGAAGTTTTCAACTATAATCTCTTCAAATATTTCCTCAGGTCCTTTCTCTCTTCTCCTTCTGTGACCCCTATTATATGAATGTTTTTGCATTTAATGTTGTCCCAGAGGTCTCTTAGGCTGTCTTCATTTCTTTTCATTCTTTTTTCTTTATTTTTCTGTGGCAGTGAATTCCCTCATTCTGTCTCCCAGGTTACTTATCTGTTCTTCTGCTATTTTTTCCTTCTATTGTATTTTTCATTTCAGTTATTGTATTGTTCATCTCTGTTTGCTTGTTCTTTAATTCTTCTAGGTGTTTGTTCTTTCATTCTTCTAGGTCTTTGTTAAACATTTCTTGCATCTTCTTGATCTTTGCCTCCATTCTTTTTCTGAGGTCCTGGATCATCTTCACTATCATTATTCTGAATTCTTTTTCTGGAAGGTTTCCTATCTCCACTACATTTAGTTGTTTTTCTGGGGTTTTATCTTGTTCCTTCGTCTGGTACATAGCCCTCTGCCTTTTCATCTTGTCTATATTTCTGTAAATGCGGTTTTTGTTCCACAGGCTGCAGGATTGTAGTTCATCTTGCTTCTGCTGTCTGCCCTCTGGTGGAGGAGGCTATCTAAGAGGCTTGTGACAGTATTCTAATCGGAGGAACTGGTGGTGGGTTGAGCTGGGTGTTGCTCTTGTTGGCAGAGCTCAGTAAAACTTTAATTCGCTTGTCTGATGAGGGGTGGGGCCAGGTTCCTTCCCTGTTGGTTGTTTGGCCTGAGGCGACCCAACACTGGAGCATACAGGGCTCTTTGGTGAGGCTAATGGCGGACTCCAGGAGGGCTCACACCAACGAGTATTTTCCAGAACTTCTGCTGCCATTGTCCTCATCCTCACAGTGATCCACAGCCAACCACCATCTCTGCAGGAGACACTCCAACACTAGCAGGTAGTGCTGGTTCAGTCTCCTATAGGTCACTGCTCCTTCTGGGTTCTGAAGCACACACTACTGTGTGTATCCTCCAAGAGTGGAGTCTCTGTTTCCCCCAGTCCTGTCTAAGTCCTGCAATCAAATTTTCCTAGCCTTCAAAGTCTGATTCTCTAGGAATTACTCCTCCCGTTGCCAGACCCCCAGTTTGAGAAATCTGACCTGGGGCTCAGAACCTTCACTCCAGTGGGTGGACTTCTGTGGTGTAAGTGTTTTCCAGTTTGTGAGTCACCCACCCAGCACTTATGGACTTTGATGTTATTGTGATTGTCCCCCTCCTACCATCTCATTGTGGCTTCTCCTTTGTCTTTGGATGTGGGGTATATTTTTTGGTGAGTTCCAGTGTCTTCCTGTCGATGATTGTTGAGTAGTTAGCTGTGATTCTGGTGCTCTCGCAAGAGGGAGTGAGAGCATGCCCTTCTACTCTGCCATCCATTGTATTATTATGTTTTTTTATGCCTGGAAGTTAATTTTCACACCTTTGTGGCTTGAATTAAGGTTTGTTTTGGCAGGTTCCAAACAGTTTTTATTTAATTTCTCTTTGTCTTAAGCCATTCTGAAGACTCTACTTATATATAACATCTCTTCACTTGGTCTATTGTGCAACACAACTATACAAAGCCTTCTCTGAATTCTGATCATTGTTTGTCTATTGCTTTCAGGTAGTTAGTTCCTCAGCGGTAAATCTTAGGATACTTTGTCCTACTCATGTGCAACACTTTCTTTTCTGGAAGTGCTTTTAGCAGTCTGAACTCCAGCCCCTTTCCTTAACTCAGTGAGTCTCTGTTTTGGTCTCTCTGTACTGTGCACTTTTTTTCTTCTCTCACTGGTCACAATCTTGTGTTGCCTGTTGTCCAAAGTATGAGAAACTATTATTTAATATACTTAGTCCTTGAAGATGTTTACCACAGGAAGACAATTCCAATAAAATTCAGTTCTTTATTTTTGAAATAGGTTTAACTTAGATTTTCAATGTTAGTACTATCCTCCCAGTTGCTAAAACCTTGGCCATAGTTTTGAATATTCTTTCAACCTACTTCCGGTTCTACCTTTTGCCTGTGCCTCTCAACAGCTTCCAAAATGGCCATTTCTGGGCTTCCCTGGTGGGGCAGTGGTTGAGAGTCCGCCTGCCGATGCAGGGGACACGGGTTCGTGCCCTGGTCCGGGAAGATCCCACATGTCGCATAGCGGCTGGGCCCGTGAGCCATGGCCACTGAGCCAGCGTGTCCAGAGCCTGTGCTCTGCAACATGAGAGGCCTGCGTACCGCAATAAAACCCAAAAAAAACAACAAAAAAATCCCCAAATGGCCATTTCTTCCTCTTTTGTTTCCCTAAAGTCCATTTTGCACTCTTCTCAAGACTTCCTGCTACATCTAGAATAAGATAAAACTTATCTATAAAATTTACATGATTTTAGCCCCAGTCTAGGTTCTCTAACCCATATTTGCCAATTCTTGTCCCTATTTCATACTCTTCATCGGTCCTTAGTGTACTTCGGCCTGGGATGTTCTTCTACACATAACCCAATATTGGACCCTGTACAGGCCTTAAAATGAAATTTCAACTGTATAATAATAATGAATATATATCGAAATATTGGGGAGTGCAATAATACTATAAAGAAACAAAAAATTTTAAATTCTGAACAATACAATATTGCATAAATTACATGAGTAGTAATTATATAATAAATATGAGTACTAATCATATAGCTCTAGAAAAACTAACTTGATACATTAAAAAGGATTACTGGTCCAAAAGTGATTAACACTCTAAGCCAGAAACACACACACACACACACACACACACACGCACACATACACACATATCCTTTATCTTTTTTCTTTTGTGAAAGACACAGTAGCCATTAGCATAAGTATAATTCAGAATATAAATAATATACATATATTGTATACTCAAATAGAGAGATACATTCAGAGTATGTAATATAGATGAGATTTGATATGGCTTGCTATGTCATATAGGCCAGCAGTCCGCAACTTTTTCACACCACGGACTGGTTTTGTGGAAGATGGTTTTTCCACGGATGGCGGGGGGCAGGGGAGAAGGTTCAGGCAATAAGGTGAGTGATGGGGGGGATGGTTCAGGTGGTAATGTGAGCGCTGGGGAGCAGCAGATGAAGCTTCACTTTCCCGCTGCTCACCTCCTGCTGTGTGGCCCAGTTCCTAACAGGCCACGGACCGGTACCTCTCCACAGCCCGGGGGTTGGGGACCCCTGATATAGGCAAGAAATGAAAGAGCCAGCATGTAAAATTAGATGTACAAAATGAACTCTTTCTGCCACAGCACTCTCCTTTATTCATTTTATGTCTGTTATGCTTACAGTACATTTTGAATAGAAAATAGAAGAAAAGAAAGAAATTAAATACTTAAATTGTCAAAAGTAAATTGAAGCTAAATTTATGGGCCAAATCTCTAAGAGAAAGTGAGATATTTTTGTTTCATTCATTTGCTTTCATGTGTACAGGGTCACATTAGGTAATAGTCATATCTCCACGTTATTGCCACCTTCACTGCAGTAAATATCTTTTGTGCTTCTTTTGTAAAGATTTTATAAACTCACATGGGAGTTCAGTGTCAAAGAGCCCAGCTTCATTTTTTATTTATTCATTTATGTGTATTTTTTTTATGTATTTGCTTCTTTCAAACGCAATGAGAAAGTAATGATAAGAATGCAAAAAACTATAAGACACTGATGAAAGAAATTAAATATGATACAAACAGATGGAGAGATATACCATGTTCTTGGATTGGAAGAATCAATATTGTGAAAATGACTATACTACTCAAAGAAATCTACAGATTCAGTGCAATCCCTATCAAACTACCCAAGGTATTTTTCACAGAACTAGAACAAAAAATTGCACAATTTGTATGGAAACACAAAAGACCCCAAATAGCCAATGCAATCTTGAGAAACAAAAAGGGAGCTGGAGGAATCAGGCTCCCTGACTTCAGACTATACTACAAAGCTACAGTAATCAAGACAGTATGGTACTGGCACAAAAACAGAAATCAAGATCAATGGAACAGAATAGAAAGCCCAGAGATAAACCCACACACATATGGTCACCTTAGTTTTGATAAAGGAGGCAAGAATATACAATGGAGAAAAGACAGCCTCTTTGATAAATGGTGCTGGGAACACTGGACAGGTACATGTAAAAGAATGAAATTAGAACACTCCCTAACACCATACACAAAAATAAACTCAAAATGGATTAAAGACCTAAATGCAAGGCCAGACACTGTAAAACTCTTAGAGGTAAACATAGAACACTCTATGACATAAATCACAGCAACATCCTTTTTGACCCACCTTGTAGAGAAATGGAAATAAAAACGAAAATAAACAAATGGGACCTAATGAAACTTAAAAGGCTTTGTACAGCAAAGGAAATCATAAACAACATGAAAAGACAGCCCTCAGAGTGGGAGAAAATATTTGCAAATGAAGCAACTGACAAAGGAGTAATCTTCAGAATGTACAAGTAGCTCATGTAGCTCAATATCAAGAAATCAAACAACCCAGTCCAAATTAGGTAGAAGACCTAGATAGACATTTCTCTAAAGAAGATATACAGATTGCCAACAAACACATGAAAGGATGCTCAACACCACTAATCATTAGAGAAATGCAAATCAAAGCTACATTGTGGTATCACCTCACACTGGTCAGAATGGCCATCATCAAAAGATCTACAAACAATAAATGCTGGAGAGGATGTGTAGAAAAGGGAACACTCTTGCACCTTTGGTGGGAATGTAAATTGATACAGCCACTATGGACAACAGTATGGAGTTTCCTTAAAAAACTAAAAATAGAACTACCATAAAACCCAGCATCCCACTCCTGGGCATATAACGTGAGAAAACCATAATTCAAAAAGAGTCATGTACCAAAATCTTCATTGCAGCTGTATTTACAATAGCCAGGACATGGAAGCAATCTAAGTGTCCATCAACAGATCAATGGCTAAAGAAGATGTGGCACATGTATACAATGGAATATTACTCAGCCATAAAAAGAAAAGAAATTATTTGTCGTGAGGTGGATGGACCAAGAGACGGTCATACAGAGTGAAGTAAGTCAGAAAGTGAAAAACAAATACCATATGCTAAGACATATATATGGAATAAAAAAAAATTGGTTCTGAAGAACCTAGGGGCAGGACAGGAATAAAGACGAAGATGTAGACAGTGGACTTGAGGACACGGGGAGGGGGAAGGGTAAGCTGGGACAAAGTGAGACAGTGGCACTGACATGTATACACTACCAAATGTAACATAGATAGCTAGTGGGAAGCAGCCACATAGCACAGGGAGATCAGCTCGGTGCTTTGTGTCCACCTAGAGGGGTGGGATAGGGAGGGTGGGAGGGAGATGCAAGAGGGAGGAGGTAAGGGGATATATGTATATGTACAGCTGATTCACTTTGTTATACAGCAGAAACTAACACACCATTGTAAAGCAATTATATTCCAATAAAGATGTTAAAAATAGTTAATTAAAAAAAGAATAAAACAGGTAAATAACTGTCTATGGGCTTGAAAACATGAAGTGCTTTATATCCATTATCTAAAAACCTGACAACAACTGTACAAAGTAGTGCTACTTGGCAAATAATGATATATATGGTTTCAGTCATTGTAAACTGTAGAGGTAAAAAGAAACAAAACTAAAACCCATAAACTAAAAAATCTGGTGGATTTAGTACAACAGCACTAAAATTTAAAGTCACATAGCAAATATTTTATAACTATAAATGGAGTATAAACTTTAAAAACTGTGAATCACTATTTTGTACACTTGTAATTATATATTATACATCAACTATATTTCAATTAAAAAACAAGTTTTTAAAAAGTAGCCTCTTATTCTGCTCAAAAAATAAATAAATAAATAAAGTCACCTATCTTTGTTGTGCCAGAGACTTGTTCTGTTAATTATATTTGCATCTTCAATTACTGCCTGTTTCTCAAGATTCCCAGTCAATTTAGCAGATGATGCTGTGAAAATATTCCCAGTAAATTATTGCTCTCTTTCTCAACCCAGTTCTACATCAATTGGAATATAGCCAAAAGAGTCAGTCAGTGGGAGCCAAAATATCAGTTTTATCATAGAAAATGTGGAAGAGTCTATGGTTTAGGTACAGGACAAGAATGAGGTGTCTAATGTGGAACTCCTGTATTAGACACACCCCTCATTTGTAGGCCACACTGGAACAGTTCCTGCTTCACTCACTGGAGAAAGCAATTGCCTTTACCATCAAGCTTAGGAGAGATCAGATGCACGGCATCTTATTCTCTGCATTTTGACTTGTTCAAAAGGGAGGGAGAGAGAAGTTCAAAGTTCCTAACCTCAAATTTACTAAAGAGAAAACTCTTCTTCAACCAAGATGAACTGAATAAAGGAGGATTGAGAGCCCCCAAAAGCCAGAGGAAAGGTGTTTTCCTATCTCTTTGACATGTTATGTGCTTAATGCACTTTATTGAATGAATAATAATCTTGTTTTCAACCTGTGGCTTGAAATAACACATCCTGAAGTATATTATAATTATATATCCATTATTGATACAAGAAACTATGGAAGTAAATATACACTCATTTGTTTCTAAAATAGCTCATAAACCTCTCTAGACACTTATATAATATGGAAAAGAGAAAGCAGTACTGTATTTTGGGGGAAAAAAGCAACAATATGATGCTTCCTTCAGGGAGAATGAAAAACTATTAGAAACATCAAGGGTCAAAAACACTAAGCCACCAGTTATTAAAAATTATTTACCTCTTGAACTTTTGGTGGGAAAATCCACTGCCTATGGAGATATAAGAATTTCAATCACAGAACTAATGTCCTGGAATTCGTTTGATTTACTCTAAAATCTCAGAAGATTGGGCACATTTTAAAAGTTTTTAAGTCAGAATAAACTACATCAGATTGTTTCTTTTAGATAAAATACAGAGCTCTAATATTTTTTGGTCACATGTCAAGACTTAACTTGTAAGTTACCAACTTATATTTTAGCCAAGCTATATATACTCTTTTTAAAAATGTTAGAACTGGTGTGATATTGATTATGTGTGTGTGTATTTGTGTGTGTGAATTCACTTTTGTTGTTCTTCTCTTTTTATATATCCAGAAACCTCATGAATAATATCTGACTGGTATGTCTTTTTTATTTATTCCTTTATCTTTCTTGTTTGTTATCATATGGTGTGCTTTTTTTCCTTTTTTTGTATTTATAATAATGATTCAATAATTTAAATATGATTAATATTTTAGTTAATGCATATTCTTTTCATTCACTTTCTATCACTTTGTAACATGGTAGTAAACATTGCAGCTTAAATGTACAAAAATTTACAGGATGATGATAAAGCCTTTTCTCAGTGTAAAATTTATAGCCATAAATGCCTATGTTAAGAACAAATAAAATATATCAATAACCTAACATACCACCTTAAGAAATTGTAAGAAAAACAAATGCAAACTAAACCCAGAGCAAGTAAGAGGAAGAAAATAATAAAGGTTAAAGAGGAATAATTTAAATGATTATATGGAATTTTTTTGGCTAAACCCCACATACTCACAGTAAGAAATACATCTTAACTCATGATCCAGTGTATATGTATCTTTCTGTCTCTCTATACATCAATCTTTGCCTCTATTTATCCACCTATCCATTTTCCTATGAGTCCATCTATCATTTACATACAGATGTATTTATTCATTTATAGATAATTCTCTCTTGTTCCTACTTTTCTTTAGTGGTTTCAGTATTTGTTTTAAATTTATCTATAACTCGCCACTTAAAATGTCTTAAGCTTTCATTTTTCACAATTATCCCGTTTTTATTGAAACATATGTTTCAGTTAACATACCATAATCATAGAGCTTGAGGTATATTCACTTAATACACTCATATATACAGCCCCTAGATCAAGAAACTGAATAGTACAGCATCCCGGAAGTCTCCTATGTCATTAAAGGTTAAACAATAATCTGACTTTAATGACATAGGTTAGTTTTACCTGTTTTCATTGTTATATGCCTGGAACAATAATGGTATATACTCTTTTTCTTATCTTTATACCATCTCATCCACTCTTACCCCCTTCCTCTGGTAACTGCCAATCTGTTCTCTGTATCGATGGGCTTTTTTTTTTTTAAGATTTCTCATATAAGAGAGGTAATATGGTATTTGTCTTTCTCTGATTTATTTCACCTTGCATAATGGCCTTGAGGTCCATCTATGTGCTCACAAATGGCAAGACTTCATTCTTTTTTACGGCTAAATAATATTCCACTATATACATATACACATGTATGTGTGTGTGTGTATACACACACACACACACACATACATGCCATGTCTTCTTTATCCACTCATCCATCCGTGCACATCTCACCAACACTTGTTATTTCTTGCCTTTCTAATAACAGCCATCTAACAAGTATGAAGTGATATCTCATTGTCATTTTGATTTGTATTTCCCTGGTCACTAGTGATGTTGAGCATCTTTTCATATACCTCCTGACCATCCCTATATCTTCTTTGTAAAAATATCTATTCAGATCTTCTGCTCATTTTTTCAGTCAAATTGTTGTTTTTTTTGTTTTGTTTTTGTTATTGAATTGTATGAGTTCTTTATATATTTTGGATATTAGCCTTTTATCAGATATATGATTTGCAAATATTTTCTCCCATTCAGTGGGTTGCCTTTTCACTTTGTTAATGGTTTCCTTTGTTGTGCAGAAGCTTTTTAGTATGATATAGCCTCACTTGTTTAGTTTTGCTTTTGTTGTCATTTTTTTTGGTGTCAAATCCAAAAAATCCTTGCCAAGACCTAGGTCAAAGAGCTTAATGCCCATGTTTTCTTCTAGAAGCTTTAAGGTTTCAGGTCTTATGTTCAAGTTTTTAATTCATTTGAGTTAATTTCTGTGTATAGTTTAAGATAGTGGTCAAGTTTCATTCTTTTGTCTGTGGCTGTCAAGTTTTCCAACACCATTTATTGAAGAGATTGTCCTTTCCCTATTGTATATTCTTCCTCCTTTGTCATAAATTATTTCACCACATATACATGGGTTTATTCTGGGCTCTATATTCTGTTCCATTGATCTATGTGTCTGTTTTTATGCCAATACCATACTGTTTTAATTACCATAGATTTGTAATATAATTTGAAATCAGAGAGCATGATGTTGCCAGCTTTGTTGTTCTTTCTCAGTATTGTGTTGGCTACTTGGGGTCTTTTGTGTTTCCATAACAATTTTAGGATTACCTGTTGTATTTCTGTGAGAAAAATGCCATTGGAAATTTGATAGGGATTGCATTGAATCTGTAGATTGCTTTGGGTAGTGTGGACATTTTAACAGTATTGATTCTTCCAATCCATGACCATGGAATATCTTTCCATTTATTTGTATCTTCTTCAATTTATATCATTAATGTCATACTTTTCAATATACAGGTCTTTTACCTCCTTGGTTAAATTTATTCACAGGTATTCTACTTTTTTAATGCAATTGTAAATGGATTGTTTTCTTCATTTCTCTTTCTGATAGTTTATTATTAGTGTATAGAAATGCAACAGATATTTATGTATTGATTTTATATCCTGTAACTTTACTGAATTCACTTATTAGCTCTAATAGTTTTTTTTTTAAGGAGTCTAAGATTTTCTATATATGATGTGTCATCTGTAAATAGTGACAGTTTTATTTATTCCTTTTCAATTTAGATGTATTTTATTTATTTTTCTTGCCTAATTGCTCTGGTAAGGCCTTCCAATACTATCTTGAAGAAAAGTGACAACAGTCGACATTCTTATTCTGTTTCTGATCTTAGAGCAAAAGCTTTCAGCTTTTTACTGTTGAGTATGTTGTTAGCTATGGGCTTGGAATATATGGCCTTTATTGTTTTGAGGTATATGCTTTGTTGAGAGTTCTTACCATAAATGGATGTTGAATTTTATCAAATGTTTTCTCTGCAAATATTGAGGTGATCATATGAATTTTATCCTTCATTTTGTTAATGTGGTGTATTACACTGACTGATTTGTGGATGTTGAACATCTTACATCTCTGGAATAAATCCTACTTAATCATGTTTTATGATCTTTTTACTGTATTTTTTTATTTGGTTTGCTAATATTTTGTTTGAGGATTTTTACACCTCTGTTCGTTCATTAGGGATATTGACTTGTAATTTTATTTTTCTATGGCATCCTTGTCTGGTTTTGTTATCAGGGTAATGGTGGCCTTATAAAATGAATTTGGAAGAGTTCCCTCTTCTATTTTTTGGAAGAGTTTGATTGTATTAATTCTTAGTTGAAATTTTGGTAGAATTCACCAGTGAAGCTGTCTTGACCTGGAATTTTCTTTGTAGGGAGCTTCTTCCCTAGTGATGCAATCTCCTTAATGAGTAATCAATCTATTCATATTTTCTTTTCCATCATAATTCAGTCGTCATAGGTTGTATATTTCTAGGAATTTATCCATTTATTTTAGATTGCCCAATTTGTTGATATATAATTGTTAATAGCAATCTCTTATGATTAATTGTATTTCTGGGATATCATTTGTAATATCTCCTGTTTCATTTCTGATTTTATTTATTTGAGACCTCTTTTTTTCTTGGTGAGTCTAGCTAAAAGTTTGTCAATTTTGTTTAGCTTTTCAAAGGAACTGCTCTTGGTTTCATTGATCTTCTCTATTGTCTTTTTACTCTATTTCATTTATTCCTTCTCTAATCTTTGTTATTCCTTCCTTTCACTAACTTTGGGCTTCATTCTTTTTCTAGCTCTTTAAGGTGTAAAGTTAGGCTGTTTATATGAAATATTTCTTGTTTCTTGAGGTAGACATTTATAATTATGAACTTCCCTCTTAGAAATCCTTTTGCTGCATCCCACAAATTTTGATATATTTCCATTTTTTTTTGTCTCAAAGTATTTAAGCGTTTTTCTTTTGATTTCTTCTTTGACACATTTGTTGTTCAGTAGCATGTTGTTAAATAATCTCCACATATTCGTGAATTTTCCAGTTTTCTTTATGTAATTTCTAACTTTGTATTATTATGGTCAGAAAAGGTGACTGATATGATTTCAATTCTCTTAAATTTATTAAGATTTGTTTTGTGGCCTAAAATATAAGGTATCTCAGAAAACATTCCATGAACACTTGAGAGGAATGTATATTCTTTTGCTTCTGGATGGAATGTTCTGTATGTATTTGTTAAATCTGTCTGGTCTAATATGTTGTTTAAGGACAATGTTTCCTTTTGATTTTTCTGTCTGGATGATCTATCCTTTGATGTAAGTGGGGTATTAAAGTCATACTATTTTTTATTTCTGTTTCTCACTTTAGGTCTGCTAACATCTGCATTATATATTTAGGTGCATATGTTGAGTGCATATATATTTACAAATGTTATATCCTCTTGTTAGATTGACCACTTTATTATGTAATGCCCATCTTTTTCTTTTATTACAGTCTTAAAGTCTATTTTGTCTGATACAAGTACAGCAACTCCAGTTTCTCTTGGTTTCCATTTACATGGAATATCTTTTTTCTATCCCTTCACTTTCAGTCTTCTGTGTTCTTACATCTCAAGTGAGTGTCTTGTGTGCCTCTTAACTAATTATTGTAGTGATTAACCCACTACCTTTAGTATATATTTACCTACAATTGAGATTTATTCTTTCATATGTTTTCTTGTTACCAATTAATACCCCTTATTTCCAGCCCAATGAAGTCCCTTTCACATTTCGTGTAAGGTTAATTGAGTGGTGATGAACTTCTTTAGCTTTTGCTTGTCCAGAAAACTCTTATCTCTCCTTCAATTCTGAAATTTAACTTTGCTGGGTATTCTCGGTTGGAGGTTTATTTTTCTGTCAGCCCTTTGAACATATTGTGCCACTCCTTTCTGGCCTGCAAAGTTTTGCTAAAAAAATCTGCTGATAATCTTATGGGGATTCTCTTCAACATAACAAGTTGTTTTTCTCTTGCTGCTTTTAATATTCTCTCCTGTCTTTAACTTTCTACATTTTAATTATGTATCTTGGTATGGATCTTTTTGGGTCCATCTTTTTGGAACTCTCTGGGTTTTCTGGATCTAGATGTCTGTTTCCTTCCCTAGATTAGGGAATTTTTCAGCCATTATTTCTTCAAATAAAATTTCTGTATCTTTCTCTCTTCTCATTCTGGAACCCTAAAATGCAAATGGTAGTCTGTCTAAAGTTGTCCCATAATTCCTTTAAGCTCTCTTCACTTGTTTTTTTTCTTTTTTCTTTTTACTGTGCTGGTTGGCTGAGTTCTACTTCCTTGCTTTTTGGTTGCCTAATCCTTTCTTCTGCTCCCCACTGAAGGGCAAAAAGATGCAGGAAAATGTTGCACAGTGGGCTAACACTTTTGGACAGAATCAGGAAGTGTTTTTTTTGTTTTTTGTTTTTGTTTTTTTGCGGTACGTGAGCATCTCACTGTTGTGGCCTCTCCTGTTGGGGAGCACAGGCTCCAGACGCACAGGTTCAGCAGCCATGGCTCACGGGTCTAGCTGCTCCGTGGCATGTGGGATCTTCCTGGACCGGGGCACGAACCCATGTCCCCTGCATCGGCAGATGGACTCTCAACCACTGCGCCACCAGGGAAGCCCAAGGAAGTGTTTTATGTCTCATATGCCTATATTTTCCTACTCAGAATTCAATTATATGTCCCCTAACCTAACTACAAGAAAGATTTGGAACGTCAGACTTCTGTATACCCAAGGAGAGTGGTTTGGATACATCTTATTATCTTTTATAGAGCATTCTTGTTACCAGATCATTTTATTCTACTTTCACACAGAACATTCTCACCCCTTCCTGAGAGAGAAAATATAAAGTCCTAACTGGTCACTGATTATTGTTCAGAGATCGTGCCTCCAGGTGGCACCACATCTAGATATCACTCCTTTTAGTCTGCAGACCTATACATTTAAAAGGTAAATTATCTTCCCCTCTCCAGCAAAAACACCCAGAATGTAGTGATGGAGCAGGCACAGGATACAAAAAACAATCACTCCCATTTGGAAAGGCAAAGAACTGGAGGCATGCAACGTCAACTGGAAATCAACAATGTAAATCCCATAAGGAAGAGAGTGTAATAAAGCTCCCAGATACACACACTGGGGCTGAAGGAATTACCTTGATTAAACTCTGATTCTGCTCACTGGAAGGAACCTGTTGTCCACGTTCCTTGTGAACTCTTGTTCTGACCTCTGAGAACTCCTTGCTCATTACTCTCCTTGGCCATATCTGAACTGGGGAATGGAGACCACCATGGAGACCACCTCCTAAATGAAGGTTGGGCCCCAAACCTATACAATTCTTGAAAATTTAGTCTTTTCTGGGTGAACTAATGGTTTCTTTGATAAATCTGGAAAAACTTAACTGCTGGTCCACCATTAAACTAGTGGTTTCTGCCACCTAAAATTTCTTTCTGTGCACAGATGTCAAGCGCATTTTACTTGCTTGCTTTCTGGCCCTCTGGCTCCCTCATTTTCTTACGCTTCATCAAGTCTGCTATTGAACCCCTCTAGTGTTTTTTTAGTTCAGTTATTGTATTCTTCAGCTCTGTGACTTTTGTTTGGTACTTTCTTATAGTTTCCAACTCTTTGTTGAAGTTCTTGCTATTTTCATACATTCTTGTCCCCAGTTAGGTGAGCATCTTGATGACCATTATTTTGAACTCTTTATGAGGTAAATAACCTAGCTCCGTTTCATTAACATTTTTTCCCTGAGGTTCTGTCTTGTTCTTTCATTTGCAATATACTCCTCTGTTTGTTTATTTTGCTTGACTCTCTGTTGGTTTTTATACAGTAGATGAAACAGCCACTTCTCTTAGTCTTGGAGGTGTGGCCTTAGGTAGGAGATGAACCTACATGAGGCCCTACCCCAGCTCTTTGTTCAATCCTGCCCCAGCTCTTTGTTGTCTCTCAAACCTTTGTGCTTGTCCCAGCAGTCTATTATATTTTTAATAGCTCCCTGTAGTTGAGGATGTGCCAAGACCTGTCAGTGTCCTTAAGGGGAGGATCTTAGCACCTAGCTTCAGGCTGATTGGAAGCCAGACCCTCACATAGCAGCTTATTAAAGCATGCAAATAGAGAGAGTCCTGTGGGACTGTAAGCATAAGCCCTGATGGTCTCCAGAGCTAGGCAATCTGGTGATGTCCCCTGGGTGGCAGTCACAAAAATTGGAGCTGCACACAAGTGTATAAGCTCTTTTCTGTGCAATATCTGTGAGCAGGGGCAAAACAGAGGGAGAATGCAAAGATAGCACCCACACCCTGAGGTCTCTAGAAAGGATTGCAGTCAGATCCTAGAGGCATGTTTGTTACGAGCCTGCCCCTCAGGCCACAGCTATGATGATGAGTTCATAGGTCTCCTTTATAGAAAGAGCTCCTGGGTCTGTTGCTTCTTGCTGTGCCCTGGAGGTAGTTGCTGCTTAAGAACTTTTTTCTGTTGGTTACAATCCTGGGGACCCACAGCCACTGGCCACCAAAGCCACGTGATGTGATGTAGAGGTGCCCCTGGCAGAAACCACAATAATTGGGACAGAGATACTGTTGATCTGGAACATAGCAAAGGGAAATCATGAAGATGGTGCCTGCCATTCTACATCCCCAGAGAATATTCCGGCAGACTCCTAATGTGTGTGTTAAATTATATGCCTTCCTCTAGGACAATAATATAAGCAGGTGAGCTTCCTTCAGTTTAAGTCAGGGTAAGACCAGCTGCCTCAGAGTCATTTCTCAGATTGTTACAATCTTGTGGATCTCAGGACATGAGCCCCATTGGTTTTCAAAGGTAGATGTTTTGGGGACTTGTCTCTCAAGTGCAGGTCTTAAAAACAGAGGTTCCTGATGTGGGGCTCAAACTCTTCATGCCCCAGAGAGAAACTCTGGGTTTTGGGTTTTTTCCTGATTGTGGGTCACGGTATTAGGCGTGGTGTTTATGGTGAGATTGTGCCCCAGCCTCCTCTACCCACTTTGATGTGGTTTTCTTCTTTATTTCCCAGTTTGTAGTTGTCACTCAGCCAGGCTTTAGGTTTTTGTAGGAGTAAATTGTTTGATATGTAGCTGTAGACTCAGTGTGTCCATGGAAGGAAGTGAGTTCAGGATCTTCCTATGTCACTATCTTTAGTATATACTTTTCTGTGTCTAGCTTCTTTTACTCAATATATTGTTTGTGAGATTTATCCATTGTTTTGTGTGTTGTGGTTTTTCATTTTTATTCTGTATGGTATTCCATTGTATGAATATGACATGGTATATTCATGTTCTTTAGTGTTGATAGACATTTGGGTGGGGTTCAGTTTTTGGCTATCATAGATAAGAATGCTCTAAACATTTTAATGCATATCCTTTTGTGTGTGCATGTGTGGAGAGGTTTTTTTTTGCATATTTGTATAGTGTGGGAATGCTGGGTCATAAGATATGCATATACTCAGCTTTAATAGAATATTTTAATGTAGATCAGACTATGGGTCTTCTCTGCATAAAACTTTCAGATGTTTTCCATACTAGTTTACATATATTATACTATAAACTCTTTTCCATATTCCATGCAGCTCTGCCAAACTGACTCTTGTCTACTTCTGCAGCCTCCTGTCATGCTACAGTTTCCTTTGGCCCAGGCTTTTTAGCATCCTTTGGTGATGTTTCTGGATGCAGGGCTTTTGCACATGCTCTTCCTTCTGATTGAAAGACTCACTGATCCTCCGTCAGTCTCACTACTCAAAGTTCCAGCTCCTTCTCATCATTCAGATGTTCACTAAAATGCCACCTCTTTAGAGAGGTCACTTCCTCCTTTTATAGTACATAATTTTATCTGACTTCATAGCACTTGTGAAAAGTTGTAAATATATATTAAAGTGCAGGTTGTTTCTTATTTGTTTCTATCTCCTACTGGAAGTATGCTCCATAAGAGAAGTGGCCAGGCTTACATGGATGTCAAACCCACTGGAGGTGCTTCATGATTTCTTTCCCACACCATCATATGTGGAGCTCTGAACTGAACTTTAAAAAGCCATGCCTTTTCTTTTCCTGTTTTAATACTATAAAAGTAAGCATAATAAAATGAGCCCTAAGATTTGAGGTTAAAATTACATGAGTTCAAGTTTTAGTTCTGCCACCTACCATGTATATGTTCGTGGACGAATTACTTCATTTGCTCAAATTCTTCACCTATAAAATATTAATGCACTATACTGTGTAACCTGGTTCTACCCAGGCTTCATTGAGTCATTAAAAATAACAAAAACTGGTATGAATAACCCAGTTCCTATTCCCTATTACCCCCACAGTCAATGGTTCAAGAAAGTTTCTTTACAGTGTTTTAAGTAGTCCCAGCAGCATTTTGTGCACTGAGCCCACTAACTACATAGTGGAAGTAGTGCCATTTTGCTCAAGGTTTGTGATAGTCTATTGTGAAGTGGGCTAGAACCACTAACTCCATTTTTTCTTTTATGTTCACCACATGTAGATAGTTTATCAGCCATGCTAACTGTGTCCTGATATCATAAAGAGGTTTTGTGTGTTAGGCTTGGCTTCTTCTCTTGAGATTGCATTATATATTTCTTAACAACTCAATGATTTGTAATAAATGCATAAAGTTGCTCAATAATCAATTATCACAACAATTCAGTTTTAAACCTTTTTTATCATCCCCTTATTTCCATGAAGCCCATTTACGAACAATCTATACTCTTTACTACAGCCCCAGTAAAACACAACTCTGCCTTCTGTCTTTAAATTTGCCTTTTTCTGAACAGTGAAAAGTTCACAAAAATGGAATCATAGAGTATACATTCTTTTGCAACTGGCGTAGTCTAAATTTTAGCAAGAGTATTTTGAGATATATCCATGTTGTAGCATGCATCAGTATTTTTTATTTCAATATAGTATTCTATTTTATGGATACATCACATTATATTTGTGCGTTCACAACCTGATGGGCACTTTTTTACAGTTTGGGCTATTATGAATAATGCTGCTATGAAGTCTGATTTTAAGTCTTGCTTTGGACATAAGTTTTCATTTCTCATGGGTAGATTCCTAAAATTGGAACTACTGGGTAAGTTTATGTTTAAGTTGTAAAATAGTTAGACTGTTTACCAAAAATATCTCTAGCATTTTACATTTCCATCAGCAACTTTTAAGGCATCCATTTTCTTCTCACATCCACCAGCACTTGGTATTGCCTGTCATCATTGTAGCCATAAATGTGAGTTTGTCATTGTGAGCTTAGTTTGCATCCCTTAACAAGTAATGAGATTGTTCACCTCCTCTTGGGTTTATTAGCCATGTATATATCTTCCTTGGTGAAAAGTACATTTGGCATTTTGTCTATTTTCAATTGAGTTTCTTATTATTGAGTTGTAAGTAATATATTCTGGATACAAGTCCCTTGTCAAGTATATAATTTGCAAATATTTTCTCCCAATGTGGGGCTTGTGTTTTCATGTCTTTAATGTTATGTCTTCTTTAAAATTAATTCTAATTGATCATTTTAAAAAATTTCCAGTTAATATTTTTGGTGTCGTATCTGAGATCTTTTTGACCAAGTCAATGTTACAAATATTTATTTTTCTTGGACTCATAGTTTTAGCTTTTAGCACTAGTATTAATGTGTTTCTTTGTGTATTTTTTATAAGTTTTTGCAAATAGCATCATGTCTTCTGAGAGTAAAGAAAGTTTTGCTTTTCTTTAATAATGGAGACTATTTTAATGATTTATGATAATAATTATTATTTTTAGAGAATTATTATAGACAAATAATTATTACAGAGGAAAATCAGTCCTTCATCAAGAATGATGATGTTAGATGTAGGTTTTAGCAGAAGTTTCCTTCTATTCCTAGGCTTTTGAGAATAACTTTTTGAGGCATAACTTGACTAAAACTGTACTTATTTTATTTCTATAATGAATGGAATGCTATGCTATAGTTATTTGGGGAGTTGGGGAGGAGCACACCCGCTGTGAGGTGTTGTACGCAAATTCCTTGCAGATAGTATGTTAAACACGATATTGCCCTGGGTCTTTGGTGCAGGCCCACACTCCATCCATATCTGATTGCTAAACCAAGTGACTTTTAGTCGTTCAGTATTTATGAGATAAAGGATTTGACGAGTCAGGCCCAGTTTTTCTGTATTTATTTATTGAAATAGTACTTATGATAATTATTCCAACTATTGACTCAAATACCTCTCTCACATATGAATCTGTAATGTGACCTTCCAGGCTTGGAAGATCTCTGAAAATGTTCTTAACTTTATTGGAGTTTTCTTCTGTAAGTCTTCTATTCTTCATTTTTCATTAATATATTTCCATCTGCTTTCTCTCTATCCATATTATTCGGAATTTCTGGCCAGCTAATAGTAAGGTGTCTTAGATGGGGTTCTCTAGAAGCAGACCCTGAGATGCCAACACATGTGCAAGTGATTTATAAACAATATGTTTCAGGAGAAGCTGACAAATAACATAGTAAGCAGGATTGGGAAGGGTAGAAGCCAAGTAGGTGGTGATTTCATGCAAAGCATTAGCCTTAGCCTGAGCCCGGCAGGGGAGCTCTAGTGTGAGTTAAGCTTCAGGGTTAGTTCCAAATTCAGAAAAAGAATTCAGGCTTTTATATTCCCTCATTGATTAAGGCTCACCATTGTGGGTTGGAGACCATAAACTACCAGGAGCTACAAGATCTCTGCATTTAGAAGTAAAGCAGGTCCAGTAGCCAAGGACAGTCCTCCAAAGACAGTATTAGGCACAGGGCATTAGAAGGAAATGCATACAGAGCTGGGATGTGAGCCCACAGATAACAAAGAATCCAAGGGATCTGGGTGGGATACTGACAATGTCCACTACATTAGATTTTCATGCCTCGCCTTATTATTGGGAATTCTTACTATCATTTTAAACATAATTTATTTAATCTTAATATTGTGCTGGCTTCAACTATATTCCAGGAGCCAAGTGAGGTAGTTCACACATGTATTTCCATTTTAATGAAAAGCATTTTGCTAATGTAAATATTTAAAAAATAGAATGTATTCCATTATGCATAGAGGATTACTAATAAATGAAAGAAATTGAATATAAACACCAGTATTGGATAGGAGATAATCTATATACTGTCCTCAAATCTAAAATTCAGATACTTTCTCTCTAAAATTATGAAACATATTGGAGAATTTATATTACATAATTTATTACATGCCTTTCAAAGTAGGAAACAAAACATTGCAAGTTTTGGTTTTTCCTCCTGTCAGAATAACCAGATCGATATTTACAAATTAAAGCATGAGGTACAGAGTTCACAAATGAGTGTTATAAAGACTCTTAGACCAACACTGTAATAGGTACGTGTCATAACTGCTCTTTGCCATTTGAAAAAAAAGTAATTGTGTTTATTAGTTTTTGCTTTTGGAGGCCTTTATAGCTTGAATACATATTTTGTAACTGAAAATGTTTTAATCCTCTAAACAAGTAATTATTCTGTTCAATTATTTACTTTTTTATTAAGAAGTTGACTGGTCATGAATCTTTTCTCTCATACATTGAAATCTGCAGATTTATTTAAGAAATTATATTTAATCTTCTCAGTGTTGGAGAGTTAGAAATGCTTATAACACGTTGAACTCTGTCATATGCTAGGGGTGACAAATTTATAAAGAAAATTGAATAATGTTAAGCTTCAATACTCTCATTTTAGCAGAGTAGAAGTGTGTTGATGTTGAATAGATAGTACAGTATCATTTAAAATGTAAGTTATATTAAAAAATCACATTTAAACAGAAAACAAGAGGGGGAAAGAACAATAGCATAGAATACATTTAGTAAAAAGGCCCCTTGGTATTTTGCAAGTAGATAGAAGCCCATCAACTTAATATGGAAAAGCGATTAACCACATTGTCAGAAAGAGCTACTTTTTGGCAATATCTAAAAGAATGAATGAGGCAAGTGCTATTGGGATCAGAACAATGAGCTTTGTTTTCCTTTTATACTGTCTGCTGTTTTTCTGTATCCATATGTTGGTGCCCACATTTGTAGATATTTCCATACCTTCATCATTGGTAAAATTCTATCAGTATGTACTTAGGAATCACTAAATTTGCTTTACAGGACTGAAAAACTATGCTTTGAGCTTCATGAAGTGTCAACAGCATAAAGATGGAAAAAGGATAAACTTCAAAAAACATATATTCAGAATCAGCCTCTTATAGTTGATATTACAGTCCAAAGAATTGACACCATGTTACTTGTCAAAGGGAATTGTACATAGCTGTATAAACTGAAAAAAGCAAAGTGAACAGGGAGTGATGCTCATTGAGAAATTGACTTTAGGAAACCAGGGAGAAAATTCTGATTAAAGGAGCCACTGGAAGACATTGAATGCACAATACTTGGAATTGCCTAACAAGGGACATCACATGTCCTTGGCCTCTACCAGTGCCTAGAAGGACAAAAACAAGTGATAAATAAGTTAGATAACTCATAGCTAAACATAGGTCAAAAACCAAGAACTTTCTGTAGTTTTTGTAAAGAATGGGATTAAATGAACTAAATTAAGGAAAAATGCTTATAAAAATATTGGAGGTCTTAAAGATTTGTCTATTTCAATAATTTTAAATTTTAATTAATTTTAATGAAGTATAGTTGATTTACCATATTATATTAGTTTCGGGTATACAACATAGTGATTCAATATTTTTATAGAATATATTCCATTTAAAGAAATAATGACTATATTTCCCTGTGCTGTACAATATATCCTGGTTTCTTATTTATTTTATGCTAAGTAGTTTGTATCTCAATCCCCTATCCCTATCATGGCCATCCCCACTGGTAACCACTAGTTTATTCTCTATATCTGTGAGTCTGTTTCTGTTTGGTTATATACATTCCTTTATTTTTTAGATTCCACATATAAGTGATAACATGGAGTATTTGTCTTTCTCTGACATATTTCACTAAACATAATACCCACTATGTCCAACCACATTGTTGCAAATGGCAGAATTTCATTCTTTTATATGACTGAGTAATATTTCGTCTTGTTTATTCATTTTCTGTTGATGGACACTTAGGTTGCTTCCATATCTTGGCTATAGTAAATAATTCTGCTATGAACACTGGGTTGCATGTATCTTTTCATATTAGTATCTTCATTTTCTTCAGATACATACCCAGGATAGTAATTGCTGGATAATATGTTAGTTCTATTTTAAGTTTTTTGAGGAACCTCCGTGTTTTCCATTGTGGCTGCACCAGGTTACATTCCTACCAACAGTGTAGGAGTGTTCACTTTTCTCCTCATTCTTAACATTTGTTATTCATAGACTTTCTGATGATAGCCATTTGACAGATGTGAAGTGATTTATCATTGTGATTTTGGTTTGAATTTCTCTGATGATTAGCTATGTTGATCACATTTTCATGTGCCTGTTGGCCATCTGTGTATCTTCTTTCAAAAAATGTCTATTCAGGCCTTCTGCCTGTTTTATAAATTGAGTTGTTTGTTTTTAAATTTATTTTGTTGAAGTATAGTTGATTTACAACTTTGTGTTAATGTCTGCTGTACAGCAAAGCGATTCAGTTATATATGTATATATACATTCTTTTTCATATTTTTTTATTATGTTTTATCACAGGCTATTGAATATCATTCTGTGTGCTATACAGTAGGACATTGTTGCTTATCCAGTCTATATATAATAGTTTGATCTGCTAATCCTAATTCATACCTCCCCACCTTGGAAACCACAGATCTCTTTTCTGTGTCTGTGAGTCTGTTTCTGTTGCATAGATAAGTTCATTTGTGTCATATTTTATATTCCACATATTAGTGATATCATATGGTACTTTTTCTGACTTACTTCACTAATTATGATAATTTCTACGTTCATCCATGTTGCTGCAAATGGCATTATTTTTTTTTATGGCTGAATAGTATGTCATAGCATATATGTACCACATCTTCTTCATCCATTGATCTGTCGATGGACCTTTAGATTGTTTCCATGCCTTGGCTATTGTGAATACTGATGCTGTGAATATAGGGGTGCATGTAACATTTTGAATTATAGTTTTGTCAGGATATATGTCCAGGAGTAGGATTGCTGGATCATATGGCAACTCTATTTTTAGTTTTTTGAGGACCCTCCATACTGTTTTCCATAGTGGGTGCACCAATTTGCATTTCCACCAGTGCAAACGATGATCATTCTGACTAGTGTGAGGTGTAGTTTTGATTTACATTTCTCTAATAATTAGTGATGTGGAGCATGTTTCCATGTGACTCTTGGTGATCTCATTTGGAGAAATGTCTATTTAGGTTTATGCCCATTTTTCAATTGAGTGGTTTTTCTTGTTATTTAGTTGTATGAGCTCTTTGTATATTTTGGAAATTAAGCCCTTGTTGGTTGCATCATTTGCAAATATTTTCTCCCAGTCTTTTTGTATTGTATGATAGGTTGTCTTTTTGTATTATTTACGATTTCCTTTGCTGTACAAAAGTTTGTAAGTTTGATTAGGTCCCATTTGTTTATTTTTGCTTTTATTTCTATTGCCTTAGGAGACTGGCCTAAGAATAAATTGCTCTGATTTATGTCAGAGAATGTTTTGCATATATTCTCTTCTGGGAGTTTTATGGTGTCATGTCTTACATTTAAGTCTGTAAGTCATTTTAATTTTATTTTTGTGTATGGTGTGAGGGTGTCTTCTAACATCATTGATTTACATGTAGCTGTCCAGCTTTCCCAACACACTTGCTGAAGAGACTGTCTTTTCCTCACTGTGTATTCTTTCCTCCTTTGTTGAAGATCAATTGACCATAGGTGTTTGGGTTTATTTTTGGGCTCTTTATTCTGTTCCCTTGATCTGTAAGTCTGTTTTGTACCAATACCATGTTGTTTTGATTACTGTAGCTTTTATAGTATTGTCTGAAATCTGGAAGGTTTATGCTTCCTGCTTTATTATTTTTCCTCAGACTTTCTTTGGCAATTCTGGGTCTTTTATGGTTCCATATAAATTTTAGGATTTGTTCTAGTTCTGTGAAAAATGTCATGGGTAATTTGATAGGGATCGTATTAAATCTGTAGATTGCTTTGGGTACTATGGCCACTTTAACAATAATAATTCTTCCAATCCAGTAGCATGGAGTATCTTTCCATTTCTTTGAATCATCTTCAACTTCTTTATTGTTTTATAGTTCTCAGCACATAAGTTTTTCACCTCCTTGATCAGATTTATTCCTTTTTTGGTGCAACTTTAAAAGAGAACTTTTTTTTAACATTCCCTTTCCAATGTTTCATTGTTACTATAAAGAAATGTAACTGATTTCTGTATGTTAATCTTGTATCCTGCTACCTTGATGAATTCGTTTATTCTAGTAGTTTTTGTGTGGAGTCCTTAGGGTTTTCTATAGAGAGTATCTTACCTCTTCCCTTCCAATGTGAATACATTTTCTTTTTCTTGTCCGATGGCTGGGGCTAGGACTTCCCAAACTATATTGAATAGAAGTGGTGAGAGTGGCCATCCTCGTCTTTTTTCAGATTATAGCAGGAATGCTTTCAGCTTTACACTGTTGAATATTATGTTGGCTGTGGGTTTGTCAAATAGATTTCATTACGTTGAGATATGTTCCCTCTATACTCACTTGGATAAGAGTTTTTATCATGAATGGATGTTGAATTTTATCAAATGCTATTTCTACATCTATTGAGATGATCATGTGTTTTTTGTCTTTTCTTTTGTTGACATAGTGTATCACATTGATTGATTCACATAGGTTGAACTGTCCTTGTTAACCTGGGATGAATCGAACTTGGTGGTGGTGTATGTTTGTGTTGTTGGATTCAGTTTGCTAACATTTGTTGAGAATTTTTGCATCTATAGTCATCAAAGATATTGGCCTGTAATTTTATTTTTTGTAGTTTCTTTGGTATCAGGGTGATGGTGGCTTCATAGAATGTCTTTGGGAGTGCTCCCTCCTCTTCAGTCTTTTGGAAGAGTTTGAGAAGGCTTGGTATAAATTCTCCTTTGTATGTTTGGTAAAATTCACCTGTGAAGCTGTCTGGACCTGGACTTTTGTTTGTAGGGAGTTTAAATTTTTTTTAATTACAGATTCTATTTCACTTCTAGTGATCAGTCTGTTCAAATAATCTATTTCTTCCTGATTCAGTTTTGGTGGACTGTAAATGTTTAGAATTTTGTCCATTTCTTCAAGGCTGTCCAATTGTTGGCATACAATTGTTCATAGTATTCTCTTATGGTTTATGTAGTTCTGTGGTATTGGTTATTGTTTCTCCTTTTTCATTTTTTATTTTGTTTATTTGGATTATTTATCTTTTCTTCTTGGTGAGCCTGCCCAGAAGTTGGTCAATTTTGTTTACCCTTTCAAAGAAACAGCTATTGGTTTTATTGATTTCTTTTTCTATTGTTTTTTAAATATCTTTTATTTCCTCTGATTTTTATTATTTCCTTCTTTCTGCTAAATTTAGGTTTTGTTTGTTTTTCTTTTTCTAATTATTTTAGGAGGTAGGTTAGGTTGTTTATTTGAGATTTTGCTTGTTTTCTGAGGAAGACCTGTATCACTATGAACATCCATCTAAGAACTGCATTTGCTGCATTCCGTAAATTTTTGTATGGTTGTGTATTCACTGTCATTTATCTCAAGGTATTATTAAATTTATTCTTTGGTTTCATCGTTGGCCCTTTGGTCTTTTAGTAGCATGTTGTTTGGTTTCCATGTAATCTTTTTGTTTTGTTTTCTCATTTACTTTTCTGTGGTTGATTTCTAGCTTCATGCCGCTGTGGTAAAAAAAAATGCTTGAAATAATTTCTATACTCTTAAATTGGCTGAGGTTTTTTCTGTGCCCTAGTATGTGGTCAGTCCTAGAAAATATTCCATGTGCACTTGAAAACAATGTGTATTCTGCTTTTTTTTGGATGTAATGTTCCAAAAGTATCAGTTAAGTCTAATTGTTCTATTGCATCATTTAGGATCTCTGTTGCCATATTGATTTTCTGTCTAGAAGTTCTGCCACTGATGTAAGTGGGGTATTAAAGTCTCCTACTATTATTGTATTTCCATCAATCTCTCCCTTTATATCAGTTAGTATTTGTTTTATGTATTTGGGTGCTCCTATATTGGGTGCATATATATATGTTGACAAGCGCAATATCCTCTTCTTGTACTGATCCTTTTATCATTATATAGTGTCCTTCTTTTTATTTCTTAAAGGCCTTTGTTTCGAAGTTTATTTTGTATCATATGCGTATTTCAACCCCCAATTTATCATTTCCATTTGCATGAAGTATCTTTTTCCATCCCCTCACTTTCAATCTATGTGTGATCTTTGACATAAAGTGGATCTCTTGTAGGGAGACTATTGTAGGCTCTTATTTTTTTTAATGCAATCTGTTACTCTGTGTCTTTTGATTGGAGTGTTTAGTCCATTGACATCTAAGGTGATTATTGATAGATATGTATTTATTGCCATTTTAAACCTTGCTTTCCAGTTGATTCTGTATTTCTTTGTTTCTTTTTGTTTTTTCTTTTGTACTTTGATGCCTTCCTTTTGTATTATGTTTGCGTTCTTTTTTGGTTTCTGTGAACCTATTGCATGTTTTTGATTTGTGGCTACCCTGTTTTTCAAAAATGTTAACCCCTTGCTATATCTACTTGCTTTAGACTGATAGTCATATAGGCTCAAACACATTCTGAAAAAAAGCCTACATTTTCTTACTCTCCTCCCCAACATTTTATGATTTTGATGTCCTCTTTTAAATCTTCATGTTTATCATCTTGCTGTTCATTGTGGTTACCATTGCTTTCACAAATTTTTTTTTGGTTTTTTCTTTTTTTAATCTGTATACTAGCTTAATTTAAGTGATATACTTTCCAATTGTTATTTTCTCATTCCTATAGGTTCTTGCTTCTTTTCTATTTAGAAAAGACATTTCAATATTTCTTTTAAAGATAGGTTTAGTATTGCTGTATTCCTTTAGCTTTTGTTTGAGAAATTCTTTGTCTCTCCTTCTATTCTAAATGTTAATCTTCCTGGGTAGAGTATTTTAGATTGCAGAATTTTCCCTTTCAAGACTTTGGATATATTTTCCCCCTCCCTTCTGGCATGCAACATTTCTGTAGAGAAATCGGCTGATAGCCTTGTGGGAGTTTCCTTGTAATAAACTCTTTTTGTTTTTCTCTTGCTGTTTTTTGAATCCTCCCTTTAACTTTTGCCATTTTAATTATAATATGTCTTGGTGTAGTTCTGATTGGGTTTATCTTGTATGGGTCCCTCTGTGCTTCCTGTACCTGGATATCTGTTTCCTTCTTTAGGTTTGGGAAGTTTTCAGTCATAATTTCTTCAACTACATTTTTGATCCCCTTTTATCTTTCTTCTCCTTCTGGAATCACTATTATGCATAGACTGGCATGCTTTATATTATCCCATAGGTCTCTTATATTGCTTTCATTTTTTTAAAATTTGGCTTTCTGTCTGATGTTCTGATTGGCTGATTTCCATTGTTCTATCTTCCAGATCACTTATTCCTTCTTCTGCATTATTCATTCTGCTATTCATTGCCTTTAGTTCAGATTTCATCACTGCAAATGAATTTTCTAATTTTTCTTGGCTCCTCCTTATAGTTTCTAGTTCCTTTTTATAGTAATCCACATTTCTGTCGATAACTTCTCTTAATTCCTTCAATATTTTCATTGTCTCCTTTTTGAACTCAGTTTCTATTAGACTGAAGAGGTCTGTTTGTTTGTTCTTTCAGGGGAATTCTCTTGATCTTTTCATTGGGAGTGGTTCCTCATCTTCTTCACTTTACTTTTATTTCTCTTACTCTATGAGTTTAGGAGAAACAGTTATCTATTGTGGTCCTGGAGGGCTATTTTTACATGGGAACATCCCTGTGTAGCTTGCATGGGTTTAATGTTTTTTGGTGTGAGGGCTGTTTTTAGTATGGATGCCTGTGACCTCTTTTCTCAGTGTGTGCTCACTGTTATCCCCTCATTCGGGGATGTGACTGTTGTGGTGTCTAGCTAGAGCTTGCACTGAATGTTGAATGGGGCCTCCTCTTTGCTCTATGGTTGTCACAGCCCTGTTGGGGACAGGATCTGCTCCCTAGTTGTTGGACTAGAAGCCCCCATATCTGTTTGTGAGCTGTGGTTTGAGGTAGGCAGGATTGGAGCACTCCCACTGAGAGAGAAGCCACTAAGTATTCCTCTGCTGGAGCTGTTCACTGGGGAGTGTGCTCTGTGGCGTCACCTATCACCCACCTCATAAAGTACACTGTTGTTGGCACTTCCCTCAGACCTGCCTCAACTGTGAGAATGCCAGAAATCGGCCCTGGTGTCCCTCAGGTGTTGCTTTCACAAAACCATCAGTGCAGATCCATAGGCACAGATCCACTGAAATCAGGTAACAGGGCCACAGTTGTTGCACACTTGGACCCACCATGGGAGCTATGGAAACAGCCCAGACCCTGGCCATGCCTCCACATATGCACGCCCTATAAGCCCACAGATTCTAAGGCCAGACCTGTCCCAGCTGTGGGAGTACTCATTGTCCACTTGGATGTCCTGCAGGTGCAGATTTTACAAAGCTGGTTGTGGCAGTTTAAATCTGTGGATTGCATAGCCATGGGGAAATGGCTCAGATTTCAGCCCTGCTTCCTAAGTTGAATGGCCCCTGGACATAAGCTCTGATTTCAGCCCCACCTCTGCCTGTGGGCAACATGCTGGCACTTGCACCTGTGTGCTCCCAGAGCTTGTAGAGGTGGGACCAAGCTGGCTGAGAGCTCACTGAGAAAGAGGCTGCTATGGCAGGCCCTGCCCCTCCCTTCACAGGCCACTTAAAAATGGTATTTCACTTCTATGGCAGGCCCAGGCTTCTTCTGCATACACCCGTGATTGCAGCCTGTACCAAACTCCAGCCCCTTCAGGCTGTCTCTGTGCAGCCAATCCCAGTCCTTTCTCCAGGTTTGTCCTCTAATACCCGAGTTTCAGCACCCAGCCCCCACCCACACCAGTGGAGGCACTTATCAGACTAGGGAGTGCAGGGTGGTGGCACGGACCATCTGTGCAGGTCTCTCACTGTTCTGCCTGCCGAAACTGGTTGCTGCACTTTCCTCTGAGCTTCTGAAGTTCTCTTTCTGTCCCAGCTGATCTTGCTGCCAGTGAGGGGGCTTCCCAGGTTGCAGGAATCTTTCCTGTTTCACAGCTCCATTCCAGGGGTTCAGGTCCTGTTCTGCTTCCTTTTATTTTCTTTGATCCTACCTGGATACATGGAGATCTTTCTTTCACTTTTGTGTGTCTGAGATCTGCCAGGATTCAGTAGGTATTCTGTGAGAATTGTTCTGCATGTAGATGTATTTTTGAAGTATTTGTGGGAAGAGGTGAGCTCCACATCCTTCTATTCTTCCGTCTTGATTGGAGCCCTCTGGTTGTTTTTTTGATAATGAGTTGTATGAGATGTTTATATATTTTAGATATTACTCCCTTATTGGTCATATCATATGCAGATATTTTCTTCCATTCAGATATTTTGTCAATGTCTTCCTTTGTTGTGCAAAAACTTTTAAGTTTAATTAGTTCCCATTTGTTTATTTTTGCTCTTTTGCCTTAGGAGATAAATCGTTGCAATATATATTTTTTGGATCTATGTCAAAGACTGTTCTGCCTTTGTTCTCTCCTAGGAGTTTTATAGTTTCTGGTCTTATATTTAGGTAGGTCTTTAATCCATTTTATTTTTGTATGTGGTGTGAGAAAATGTTCTGATTTCATTCTTTTTCATGTAACTGACCAGTTTTCCCAGCACTATTTATTGAAGAGACTTTCTTTTCCTGCCATATATTCTGGGCTCCTTTTGTAGATTAATTGACCATAGATGTGTGGGTTTATTTCTGGGTCTCAGTTCTCTTCCATTGATCTGTGTGTCTGTTTTTGTGCCAGTGCCATGCTGTTTTGATTACTGTAGACTTGTAGTATAGTCTGAAATCAGGGAGCATGATAATTTGAGCTATCTACTTTTTTTCTCAAGATTGCTGTGGCAACTTGAGGTCTTTTGTGGTTAGTTCCATATAAATTTCAGGATTATTTGGTCTAATTTGATGAAAAGTGTCATGGTTATTTTGTTAGGGATTCCATCAAATGTGTAGATTGCTTTGTGTAGTATGGACACATTTAACTATTAATTCTTCCAATCTAAGAACACAGGATATCTTTCCATTTCTTTGTATCATCTTCAATTTCCTTCATCAGTGTTTCATAATTTTCAGAGTTTAGGTTTTTCTCCTCCTTGGTTAAGTTTATTCCTAGGTATTTTATTCTTTCTGATCCAATTTTAAACATGAGTTTGTTCTGCTTTCTCTTTTTGATAGTTCATTATTAGTGTATAAAAAAGCAACAGATTTCTGTATATTAATTTTGTATTCTGCAACTTTACTGAATTCCTTTATTAGTTCTAATAGTTTTTGGATAGAGACTTTAAGGTTTTCCACATATAGTATAATGCCACCTGCAAATAGGATTTTACTTCTTTCTTTCCAGTTTGGATGCCTTTTATTTCTTTTTATTGTCTGATTGCTATGGCTAGGACTACCAGTACTATGTATGTTAAATAGAAGTGGCAAGAGTGGGCATCCTTGTCTTGTTCCTGATTTAAGGGGAAAAGTTTTCAGCTTTTCACCATTAAATATGTTAGTCGTGAGTTTGTTGTAAATAGTCTTTATTATGTTGAGGCATGTTTCCTCTATACCAATTATGATGAGAGTTTTTATCATGAATGGATGTTGAATTTTCTCACATGCTTTTCCTTTGTCTATTGAGATGATCATGTGAATATTCTCCTTCCTTTTGTTAATGTGGTATATCACATTAATTGATTTGCAAGTGTTGAACCATCTTTGTGACCCTAGAATAAACTCCACTTCATCATGGCATATATATCCTTTTTATATATTATTGAATTTGTTTTTCTAATATTGTGTTGAGAATTTCTACATTTATATTCATCAGATATATTTGCCTATAATTTTCTTTTTTGTAGTGTCTTTCTTTGGTTTTGATATCAGAGTGATGGTGACCTTGTAGAATGAATTTGGGAGTATTCCATCCTTTTTAAATTTTTTAGAATAGTTTGAGACAGATAGGTATTAGCTTTTCTTTATATATTTGGTAGAAGTCCCCTGTGAAGACGTCCAGTCCTGGACTTCTGTTTACTGGGAAGTTTTGTTTTTTTATTACAAATTCAATTTCACTACTAGTGATCGGTCTGTTTACATTGTCTATTTCTTCCTGATACAGCCTTGGAAGATTGTATGTTTCTAGAAATTTGTCCATTTCTTCTAGTTTGTCCAATTTGTTGGCATATAGCTGTTCATAGTATTCTCTCATGATTTTATTTTGTATCTCTGTGATATTGGTTGTTATTTCTCCTCTTTCATTTCTTATTTTGTTTATGTGAGTCCTCTTTTTTCCTGATGAGTCTGGCTAAATTTTTCTCAATTTTGTTTATCTTAAAAAAAAATCAGCTCTTTGTTTTACTGATCATTTCTTTTTTTTTGTCTCTATTTTATTCATTTCCCTTCTGATCTTTATTATTTCCTTTTCTCTACTGACTTTGGACTTTGTTTTTCTTTTTCTGATTCATTTAGATGGTACTTCATCTTGTTTTTATGACGTGTTTTCTTGTTTCTTGAGGTAGGCCTGTGTCACTATAAACTTCCATCTTAGAACTGCTTTTGCTGCATCACATGAATTTTGGAAAGTTGTATTTCCATTTTCATTTGTCTCAAGGTATTTTCTGATTTCCTCAATGAATTCTTCATTGACCCATTGGTTTTTTAGTAGCATACTGTTTAGTCTCCATGTGTATGTTCTTTTCCCATTTTTCTTCCTGTAACTGATTTCCATTTTTATATCATTTTGGTCAGAAAGGATGCTTTGATATAATTTCTATCCATTTAAATTTGTTAAGACTTGTTTTTTGGCCAACATGTTGTCTATCCTGGAGAACATTCCATGCATGCTTGAAAAGAATGTTTATTCTGCTGTTTTTGTATGGAATTTCCTATAGGTATGTATTAAATCCAACTGGTCTAACGTGTCATTTAAGACCACTGTTTCCTTATTGATTTTCTATGTGGATGATCTGTCCACTGATGTATGTGGTGTACTGAAGTCCCCTGATAATATTATTGTCAATTTCTCCCTTTATGTCTGTTAATATTTGCTTTTAGTTAGGTGTTCCTGTATTAGGTTCATATATAACGAGTGCTATACCCTCTTCTTTTATTGATCCTTTTATCATTATGTAATATCCTTCTTTGTCTTTTGTTATAGCCTCTGTTTTAAAGCCTACTTTGTCTGATATGAGTATTGCTACCATGCTTTTTGTTGTTTCCATTTACATGAAATATCGTTTTCCATCCCCTCAACTTTCAGTCTGTGTGTATCTTTAGCTCTGAAGTAAGTCTCTTGTAAGCAGCATTATAGATGGGTCCTATTTTTTTCCCAATAACCACCTTTTGTCCATTGAAAAAAATTTAGCCCACTGATATTTAAAGTGATTATTGATAGGTGTGTATTTATTGTCATTTTTTTAAAAACTTGTTTTCTGGTTCTTTTTTGTAGTCCTGTTTTTTAATTCTTTTTCTAGTTTCTTCCTTTTGGTTTGGTAATTTTAAGTAGTATATTTGTGTTCCTTACTCTCTAGTTTTTGTGTATCTATTGTAGGTTTTAGATTTGTGGTTACCATGGGATTCATATATGTTGATCTATAACTATATGTTTTAATCAGGTAATCATTTCAGTTCAAACACATTCTAAAAGATTTACATTTTTAACTCCCATCCTCCACATTTTGTGTTTTTAATGTCACATCTTCATCTCTTTACTGATTATTGTGATGATTTTACAAATTTTTGCATTTTATTCTTTGCACAATTTAACTGGCTGATCCTCAGCCTTTACTATATATTTACCTTTACTAGTGGGATTTTTCATTTCCTATATATACTTACTTCTTATTATAGCCTTTTCATTTCCAGTCAGAGAAAACCCTGTAACATTTCCTTTAGGGTAGGTTTAATATTCATGAACTCTTTTAGCTTTTGCTTGTCTCAGAATTTCTTTCTCTCTCCTTCCATTCTAAATGATAATCTTGCTGGGTGTAGTATCCTAGGTTGCAGGTTTTTTCCTTTAAGCTCTTTGACTATATCAAGCCACTCCATTCTGGCCTGAGAAGTTTCTGCAGAGAAATCAGCTGATAACCTTTGGGGAACTCCCTTGTATATAACAGTTTTTCTCTTGCTGCCTTTGAAATTCTCTCTTTAACTTTTGCCATTTTAATTATGGTATTTCTTGGTGAGGATCTGTTTGGGTTCGTCTTGTTTGGGATCCTCTGTGCTTCCCATACCTGGATATGTTTCCTTCTTCACGTTTGGGAAGTTTCCAGCAATAATTTTATCAAATACATCTTCTACCCCCTTTTTTCTCTCTTCTCTGGGTCTGTGCTGCCTTTGTCCCTAACAGCTGAGCTCTCCTCTTGGCCACTGTATCCCTCACCCTAGTGTGGAGCTGTGCTGTGGAGTAGGTGGGGCTGGTGCAGGTGCTTAGCATGGATTGTTGAGAAGGCTGAGGGCAGTCCCAGACACAGTCAGAGACCTTGATCACTTATGATGCACTGCCTGAGTAAGCACCAGTAATTGTTGCCCTTACCCTGCTCAGATGCAGCTCCTGGTCTGAGCTGCCTTTGTCCCTCACAGCTGAGCTTTCCCTGCAGCAGTGGCAGCCCTTGCCCCAATGTGAACCTACGTCATGAGCAGGTGGGGCATGAGCGGGCACTCATCTCAGGCTGGGGTGCACGCCAGGGTGGTCTTAGGAAACCAGACTGCATCCTGTGCAGTTTCAACCCACTCTCTCCACCCTGTTTCAGAAGTAAGCAAGCATGTGTGCACTCTCATGAGCAGAGTCCAGGCTTCCCACAGCTCTCCTGTTAGTCCCACCAGTCCTCCAACCAGCCAAGGGGACTTGTTTTCCAGGTGTCAGACCCCAGCCCTGGGGCACCCAGTATGTGACTTGAGCCAATCACTGTCTATGGGAGATCTCCACTTGTGTAACCTCCCTCCTCTTCTGAGTCCCCTCCCAGGTGCACAGGTCCAAATCTGATCAGTTCTCTTCCCTTCCTTACCTAATCCTGTGTGGATCTTTCTTACAGCCTTGGCTGTACAGGAGTCTTTCTGCCAGTCTACAGTTAGTTTTCAGTGAGAATCATTCCACATGTAGATATATTTTTGATGTTTTTGTAGGAGGAGGTGAGTTTTGCATCTTCCTACTCTACCATCTTCATCACCACAATAATTTCAGATTTTAGTTCGATCGCTCTGACCAATACATTAGCATAAGAAAATTCAGGATCCCAATTAGGTAATAACAGCAAATGCCTACATTGCACTTACCATGTTTTGGCCACTTATTCTAATCATATTACATGAATTAACTCATTTTAGTTCTCACAATAAAAATAATTAGAAGAAATTCGGTAATAAAAACTTGTCTTCCTTGGCTTCAACTTTTTTCATACCATGACTTTGGCTGTTATCTTTGTTTAATTAATTCTGTGTTGGATGTTATGACATAATTTGTAAAGGACTCTAATGACAACAGAGTTTGTAAGTCACTAATCAGCTGACCTTAGAGGCTAAGTGTACTTTGTTTTCCCTGTGTCCCTATAAAAAGGAAAAAAAGTAAAGTAGCCTCAAAAGGAAATTTTCTTTCTTGTCTGTCTGAAAGATGGATCACTCGTGTAATAGTTTGCTAGAGCTGCCATAACAAAATATCAGGAATGGGTGGCTTGAACAACTGAAGTTCATTGTCTCAAAGTTCTGGAGCCTGGAAGTTCAAGATAAAGGTGTCAACAGGGTTAGTAACTTCTAAGGGCCTCTCTCCTTACATTAAAGACAGTCATTGTCTCTCTGTGTCTTTTCACATTATTTCCTCTCTGTACTTGTCTCTCTGTCTAAACTTTTTTCCTTTTCATAAGGATACCACCCATATTAGATTAGGGCTTACCCTATCTACCACATTTTAACTTAATTACCTCTGTAAAAACTATCTCCAAATAAGGTCACACTCTGAAGCACTGGGGATTAGGACGCCAACATTTGTGGGGGGGAGGACACATTTTAAATTACAACAACTTGGCTTAAGATATGGGGAGTACTATTACTTTAACATGAAACATCTGAAATCTCACGTCCTTGTGCCTCCAACTAGCCTGTTTTATCTTCACCATTGATTTGTGTTTCCTCTATCTTTTCTATTCTCTATCCCAAATTCCTTTAATTGATATAAAATCAAGACCCCTGGGCACCAAGTGTCTACATTAATCTATTTGTCAGTCCATCATGAGAAGAAAAGTGGTTAAATATCTTCAAAACAGAATACTAAGAAACATTTTTAAAATGAGAATACTTTTCATCCAGGACTAAATAAAACAAGGAAAGTAAGGCAGAACTTAGATCAGGCTATATCTTATACCTTATCATTAAAATTTGATTAGACTAAAGTTGCAAGGTTGTGAAAACAGAGGGATTCATTAATAGGATACTTTAGTACTACTTTTTATGATTCTTTTAAGCAATATTTGGTAGACTTGAAAGCTAATGGAACTTTCTGTCTCTCTCCCTCTCTCCCCCACTCCCTCCCTTTCTTACTCAAATGGAGTAAAACTTTAAATAGTAAATTTATTTGGAAAAATAAATAAATTAATGAATTGAAGTTTTGGAAGATTTCTTAACTGCAGCTGCATTAATTAGGAAATATCATTGCTTTGACTTCATGTAACCATTCACTATCTTTTTCTGCAAGTAGAATATGTGTGTTGTCCCTGTTTATTTTAACTAAAATTGACCTCAAACTGTATTCCATAATGTATCTTTTATGGTTCCTAATCATTTATTAAAAAGTATAAAAAGTATAACACTTTGCCATTATCATACTTGTAATTTTTAAAAAATTTCTATTGCAGTGTAGTTGATTTAAAATGTTGTATTAATTTTTGCTGTATAGCAGAGTGAATCAGTTGTACGTATACATATATCTACTCCTATTTAGAATCTTTTCCTGTACAGGTCATTCGAGAGTATTAAGACGAGTTCCCTGTGCTATAGAGTAAGTCCTTATTAGTTATCTATTATATATATATATATATATATATATAGTAGTGTGTATATGTCAGTCTCCCAATTTATCCCCCCGACCCCAGTAACCATGAGTTTGTTTTCTGCATCTGTGACTCTATTTCTGTTTTGTAAATAAGTTCATTTGTACCATTTTTTTAGATTCCACAGGTATGTGATATCTTATGATATTTGTCTTTCTCTGTCTTCACTCAGTATGACAATTTCTAGGCCCATTCATGTCACTGCAAATGATATTATTTCATACTACTTTTATGGTTGCAATGAACATTGGGGTGCAATGTATCTTTTCGAATTATGGTTTTCTCTGGATATATGCCCAGGAGTGGGATTGCTGGATCATATGGTATCTCTATTTTTAGTTTCTTAAGCAAACTCCATATTGTCCTCCATAGTGGCTGTACCAACTTACATTCCCACCAACAGTGGAGGAGGGTTCCCTCTTCTCCACACCCTCCCTAGCATTTATTGTTTGTAGATATTTTGATGATGGCCATTCTAACCAGTGTGAGGTGATACCTCATTGTAGTTTTGATTTGTATTTCTCTAATAATTAGTGTTGTTAAGTATCTTTTCATTTGCTTTTTGTCCATCTGTTTGTCTTCTTTGGAGTAATGTCTATTTAGAGTTTCCACCCATTTTTTGATTGGTATATATATATATATATATATATATATATATATATATATTGAGCTGCATGAGCTGTTTGTATATTTTGGAGATTAGTCCTTTGTCACTTCATTTGCAAATATTTTCTCCAGTTTTGTGTCTTTTCGTTTTGTTTATGGTTTCCATTGCTGTGCTGCACAGCATACAGGAATTTAGTTCCCTGGCCATGGATCGAACTTGTGCCTCCTGCAGTGGAAGTGCAGTCTTAACCACTGGACCACCGGCGAAGTCCCCATGCAAAATCTTTTAATTAGGTCCCATTTTTTTATTTTTGTTTTTATTTTCATTACTCTGAGAAGTGGGTCAAAAAAGATCTTGCTGCAATTTATGTCAGAAAGTGTTCTGCCTATGTTTGCCTCTAAGAGTTTTATAGTATCTGGCCTTACATTTAGGTCTTTAATCCATTTTGAGTTTATTTTATGTATGGTGTTAGGGAGTGTTCTAATTTCATTCTTTTACATGTAGCTGTCCTGTTTTCCCAGCACCACTTATTAAAGAGGATGTCTTTTCTCCATTGCATATTCTTGCCTCTTTTGTAGTAGATTAGGTGACCATACGTGCTTGGATATATCTCTGGACTTGCTATCCTGTTCCATTGATCTATATTTCTCCTTTTGTGCCAGTACCATACTGTTTCGATGACTGTAGCTTTGTGGTATAGTTTGAAGTCAGGGAGCCTGATTCCTCCAGCTCCGTTTTTGTTTCTTTATCTATTCGGGGTCTTCTGTGTTTCTGTACAAATTTAAAAAATTTTTGTTCTAATTCTGTGAAAAATGCTATTGGTAATTTGATAGGGATTGAATTGAATCTGTAGATTGATTTGGGCAGTACAGTCATTTGGACAATATTGATTCTTCCAGTCCAAGAACATGGTATATCTCTCCATCTGTTTGTGTCATCTGTGATTTTTTTCATCAGTATATTTTTTCTTTTTATTGGAGTATAATTGTTTTAGAGTATTGGGTTAGTTTCTGCTCTAGAACAAAGTGAATCAGCTATATTTATACATATATCCCCACCCCACCCCTCTAGTTCATCACAGAGCACCGAGCTGAGCTCTCTGTGCTATACAGCAGCTTCCTACTATCTATCTCTTTTACACATGGCAGTGTATATATTTCAGTGTTACTCTCTCAGTTCATCCCACCCTCCCCTTCCCTCCCCCTGTGTCTACAAGTCTGTTCTCTACATCTGTATCTCAGTATCTTATAGTTTTCTCTGTGCAGGTCTTTTGCCTCCTTAGGTAGGGTTATTCCTAGGTATTTTATTCTTTTTGATGCCATGGTAAATGGTATTATTAACTTCTTTTGGTGAATTTAAGAAAATTGAAATCATATCAAGCATCTTTTCTGACCACAATGCTATGAGATTAGAAATCAATTACAGGAAACCTTTTCTTCTCAAACTCTTTCAAAAAATTGCAGAGGAAGGAAGACTCCCAAGCTCATTCTATGAGGCCACCATCACCCTGATACCAAAACCAGACAAAGATAGATAGCACAAAAAAAAAATTACAGGCCAATATCACTGATGCACATAGACACAAAAATCCTCAACAAAATACTAGCAAACAGAATCCAGCAACACATTAAAGGGATCATACACTATGATCAGGTGGGATTTAGCCCAGGGATGAAATGATTTTTCATTATCCACAAATCAATGAGTGTGATACATCACATCAATAAATTGAAGAATAAAAATCACACGATCATCTCAATAGATGCAGAAAAAGCTTTTGACAGAATTCAAAACCCATTTATGATAAAAATTCTCCAGAAAGTGGGCATAGAGGGAACCTATCACAGCATAATAAAGCCATAGTTGATAAACCCAGAGCAAACATCAATCTCTGTGGTGAAAAGCTGAAAGCATTTCCTCTAAGATCAGGAACAAGAAGACAAGGATGTCCATTCTTGCCAGTATTATTCAACATAGTTTTGGAAGTTTTAGCCACAGCCATCAGAGAAGAAAAAGATATAAAATGATCCAAATTGGAAAAGAAGTAGTAAAACTGTCACTATTTGCAGATGACATAATACTATCCATAGAAAATCCTGAAGATGCTACCAGAAAATTACTAGAGCTCATTAATGAATTTGGTAAAGTTGCAGGATATAAAAACCATACACAGAAATCTCTTGCATTCCTAACAACAAAAGATCAGAAAGAGAATTTAAGGAAACCAGTCACTATTTTAACATATTAATCAATAATTTATTTTATTCTTACTTTATAAAGGAGATTTTGTTTCTTTATAAAGGAGATAGATAGAGTTTAGGAATATTATCCAGTGTAGACCGTTTTAATATCTCTATGCCAAACCCTTGATTTAGTATTATTGTTAATATGTCTTACCTTAAAAATTAAAAGTAACAATAACAAGCTGGTTATGGAGTAACAACGCCACACTCCCTTGTATGACTTATCAAGAGGACCCTATGAGAATTAAAATACTTCATAAGTATACTGTCAAAAGCTCAGAGATAACAGAAGTAAAACCAATGAATCACTGAAGTAGTAATTAGTAAAAGTTTGTTGTGCACACACCAAAAAGATAGTTTGCAAACCAAGCACACTCAAAGCAAAACATAGAGGCTCATAGGCAATTGTTATAAAGCAGTTTAGTGAGAAGACAGTGACTGCTTATTCTTCAGTAATTGGTTATAATATTAGAATTTAAGTGATAGGGAATTGGTTAGTTGTTACCTCTTATCAAGCTTGAGAAGAAGTTTAAGTCTTGCTTATGATTTGTAGAAGCAGAAACAAGAAATGAGTCAGGTCAAGCTAGTAATTAAGCTTTGTTTGTATGTCTAAATTGGTTTTGTCTTTTCAGGGAATTTTCAAGTTTGGTCTCTTTTTCAATTTAACAATACTTAGCACATAAATTATCTATAAGTCAGTATGCATTGCATATTCAGTAAAAATTGGAGACTGAAGACAATTTTGGATAAAACTTTTTTTAGTGACTACAATTTTGCAAAAAGAAAAAATGTACTGTTTAACAATTGTAATTTGATACTTTCCACTTTATGATAAATATATTAGTATAAATCAGATATAATCATGTTGGAAACAAGAAAGTGGTTAAAAATAATATCTCACAAAACAGTGATGTATGTGATTTTTAAAGTAGCTTTATAAAGAAAATACTTCTTGTAAAACTGATTTGTTGTTTACCATACACAAAGGCCAAGGGAAGAGAAGCTAGATTAGTTTATTATTATTCCACATTTTCTACATCTATTTGACAATAGAATGTTTTTCTCTTATAATACATGTAACAAAATTTCACATCACAGACCTTAATTCAGGAAAGGAGAAAATAATTACAAAACATGAGTAGACTAACTGTTCCTGAAATAAAACTAGTAAAAGTGAAATAAGCAGTATGAGAAAAATAGTCTTCTTCTTGCAAGGTTCCTAGAACTGCCTATTGCCAATTCCTAGCATATAAAATGGAAATAAGGAATCAATATTATAATAAATCTGACCTGTAAAATATTAATCTTTATGAAAATATTTGAGTAAGTAGGACTACCACTGGATAGGGTCAAGAGGGTGGACCCACTGCCCTCGTGGGGTAAGGAGACCAAGCATTGAGCCACAGAGTGTTATTCTCTGGTCTTGGCACCTAACAGAAATTGCTACACTGAGTTTTGGACTTCCTTGAGACCCTTGACATTTTTTTCCTTCCTATTCATCCCTTTTAAGGTAGGAATATTTACCCTATACATATCCCCCATTATAATTTGAAAGCAGATAACTTTTTTCTAGGTTGGGAGGTCCATGAGTAGAAAACAATTTTTCCCCACAATGGACCATATCAGAGCTTCACCCATGTCTGACTTAAATTATTTAGAAGATATACAATTTGAGACTTTTGAATTAATTATATTGAGATGGTATTTTGAACTTAGAGTTGATACTGGAATGGATTAAGACTTGATGATGATGGAATAGTATGAATATATTTTGTATATAGAAATAATGAAAATTTGGAGGGAACAATGGAAGAACTGTACTGGGTTGAATAATTCTCCCCCAAATTCAAACCATCCTAAATGTGCACACGTGGCATTATTTGGAATAGGATTTTTGCAGATGTAATCAAGTTATGATGAGGTCATATTTGATAAGAATGGACCATAAATCCAATGACTAGTGTCTTTGTAAGATAAAGGAGAAGGATATGTGAATGCAAAGAATAGAATCATACAGAGAAAAGACAGTCATGTGAAGATGGAGGCAAAAATTGTAACGATGTAGCTATGAGCCAAGGAATGACAAGGACTGTTAGCAAACCACCAGAAGCTAAGAAGAGGCAAGGAAGGATTCTTCTCTGGAAACTTCAGAAAGAATATAGTGCTGCTGACACTCTCATTTCGGCCTTCTAGCCTCCAGAACTGTGAGAAGACAAACTTCTGTTGTTTGAAGTCATCTAGTTTGTGGCAAACGGTTATGGCAACTCTAGGAAACTAATGCACTGTTCATCCCTCTGGTTTCAACTGACATTGAATATCCTCTATGAACCTTCTCTAATAGTCACAAAGCTAAGTGCCTCTCCATAGTACTTCTCACTTTTCCCTTTGCATTGTCATTCATAGCACTGAATATATTATATGAAAGACTGTTAATGAGTGTATCTACTTACTCTAGTGTGCCTCAAGGTGACAAGTATCTTATTGCTCTTTGCAACACTAGCACCTAGGAAATTTCCTGTCACTAGAACAAAGTTTAAAAAAAGAAAAAAAACTACAGAGAATAACTATTTGGTTACAGTACAGTCACCATGCAACAGTCTGTAAACATATGAAGTGTACTCTTCAACAGGTACATTCATATGTCAAAACTCAGCAAAGGGTTATGTAATCAAGATACCACACTGTCTGGCTGAGTGAAACATTTTATAGTTTTGATGAAACAAATCTTTATAATTTATCAGTGAAAGTAGAATGATTTTTGTCCAGTGGTGTCCTTACTTGTGACAAGAATAACATTGGCAATGATATAAAGTACATATCAAAATAATATGAAATATTAATATTAACTTGATCATTAAAATAGAAAAGTCTTGTACTAAATGCAATTTATAATACATTTTGACTAGTATTAATGGAGATCCCTTTGCAAATGTAATGTGTTTGCTATTTGGCTAACAATTTACATCTCAGTATTAATTGATTGTGAAAGATAAATATACAAAATAAAAACAAGCTCATTAAAGACAGATTCTCTCCATTATTTTCTGAATTATTTTTAACTGTTTTATATTCTCTTTGCAGAAATAAAACTTGAAATTTGCAAATATTTAAATGCTCATTTTCTTCACAGTTTATAGAAGAGCATCACACAGTGCAGTCACACATAAAATGCTTCAAGAGTGCAAACCCACATTTTAATTATATAGTATCAGCTAAGATAACTCAATAATATCAATAAACTTACAAAACAATTTCAGGAGAAATGTAAAACTCTATTAGAGTTTTAAAATCAAACAATAGATTATCAAATGGCAAAAGGAAGATAATTTACTGGACTGAAATTTGATAAAATTTGTAAATTAAATAAGTATGTAATTATAAAACATGATATAATAATTTTCACAAAATAAATCATTTCTCAGCTCCATTCCTTTTGCTTTAGATTGAATTCAGACAATCTATTACTAACATTTTTTCTATTTTATGAATGTTACCATTTTTGCTTTTACCTCATTACTTACTTCAATTATAATTTAAAATATATATCTAACAGGACTTCTGGTTTCAGTCCTAACACATAAAGAATATTGAAATCAAACCTTTAATACTCACAACAACAACAACAAAAACCCTGAAAACCAATGTATCTTTTTGGACTCAACATGGACTAGAGCTTATAGGGCAAATCACCACTCCAAAGTCTAGAAACACAGGTGAACCCATGTAGTCACAGCAAAGATCTGCTTATCTGGAGAAAAAAGTTACAGGAGCCATAAAATGGTAGGGCCCCTTTAATCATAATATTGCTGAACTGCTAGAGACTGAGTATGGAACCAGTGTGAGTGAGAAACTCCCGGGTGCTACAGTTTTAAGGGAATACCAAAATTTTGTGGGCTTTAACCTACAGAAATACACACAAGTTCTCACAATAAAGAGTCAAGAAAAATTTCCTCCTGGTGTTAGGAGTGGGAGTGGGAAAAGTAAGTCCTTAAGGCTGCTATAACAAATCATTACAAATGTGATGGCTTAAAACAGTAGAAATTTACTCTTGCAATTCTGAAGTACTGAAGCTGAAAATCAATTTCACTGACCTAAAATTAAAGGGTTACCTGGGCCATGCTCCTTCAGGAGACATGAGAGGAGAATCCATTTCTTCCCTCTTCCAGCTTCTGGTAGCTGCTACATTCCTTAACTGTGACCACATCATTCCAATCTCTGCATCTGTGGCCACATTGCCTCCTCTTTTATATGCCTCTCTTATAATGACAAATATAATTGAATTTAAGACCCATCTGGAAAATCCATGATAATCTCCTTGATGTCAATATAGTAACTTAGTCATGTCTGCAAAAAGCCCTTTTCCTTAAGATAACATTTACAGATTCCATGAATTAAGACCTGATATCTTTGGGAGGCCATTATTCCATTACAACACTAAGCATTTTGAAATATGCACAGAATAGTCTCTAGAACAATGAGCTAATCCATAAGAAAAGACTTAACTATAGTCTTATCCCACCTGGGGAAGAACATTTATCCCAAAACAGCCCCATTTAGTTTTCCTTTCTCACATAAATGGGAAGAAGAAAAAACTATTCAAATAAAGAAACACTTGTAAACGTCACAGCTCAGAGACACAGGCCTTTGGAAACACTGAGATTTAATTATAAGATTACAGAACTTGTTCCTTCCCTCATACCATACCACCACACCAACATTGCTCTAGTATAGTAACAGTGGATTATAGCTGAAACATTCCAAGATGCAGACTCACTGAGGAGGAGTAATTAGAGAAGCCCAAAACTAAGATAAAAACAAGGACCCAAAATGAAGGCTCTGGAATCTCTAGTTACAGAAAATATTAAGGGGTCCAAATTCTATCTGTGTTAACATAAATTCTCACTTTAGTGGCCTATGTAACTTAGTTCCTATTGCCTGATATATGTCGTACTTTCAATAAAAAAATTAAAAGACATTCTAAAATGCCAGAAAAATTAGTCTGCAAGGAGAAACAAGCTTAAGGACCAGACTTACACATGATATAAATGTTGAAATTATCAGCTAGATAAAATGACAATGTTCAATGTGTTTAAGGTTCTAATGAAAAAGTAGATCAAATGCAAGAACAGATGAATACTATAAACAGAAACATGAAAACTCTGAAAAAGAATCAAAAATAAATGTTAGAAATAAAAAGCAGTGTATCATACCCATAACTTTGAAGGACTCATCCGTAGGATGGATATGGTTAAAGGAATAATCAGTGAGCTTGGTCAATAGAAACTTCACAAACTGAAATGCAAATAGAAGAAAATTTAAATAAAAGGATGCAATGTCCAAAACAGTGGGACAATTACAAAGGTGGAACATAATCATAATAGGTATACTATAAGGAGAAAAAAGAACATAGAATTATTTGAATTAATGCTGACTGAGAATATTCCAAAAGCAAGGACCATAAGACAGTGAACCTAAAAAAAAAAAAAAAGAGAATCCAAATAATTAAACAATAAAGTACATCTAGGATTATCATACTCAAAATGTAGGAAGCCAGATGTAAAGAAAATCTTGAAAGGAATTAGAGAAAACAAATACACTCAAAACAAATACATACATTTAGAGTAACATGGATAAGAAACTCATGGGGCTTCCCCCCAAAACCATACAATCAAGAAGAGAATAAAATGAAATATTCAAAGTACTGAAAAGAACCTAGAATTCTATAACCAGTAAAATTATCCTACAAAATTGAAGGAGAAATAAAGACTTTATTAGAAAAAAGCATAAGTAAATAAATTACTGAAGAAACTCATTGCCAGCAGACTTATATGGAAGAAATATTTTAAAAAATTCTCCAGGATTGAAAATAATTAGGTCAGAAATTCAGATCTATATTAAAAAGAAATAGTATACAAGGAGAATAAATGAAGAGAAAATGAATTATTTTTTTCTTATTCTTAATTGATCTAAAAGATAATTTTAATGTAATTATAATAATCATGTATTAGGTGATTATATCATAAAATATGTGAAACAAATGACAGCAATGTAGTAAAGGAGATAAGGGAGAGAGAATAATCTGTTATATCTGCACTACAAGTGAATTTAAAACATTATATATATATATGATTTAAATAAAGCCTGTCTAAATAAAACTTGGCACTACAAAGTAGAAATCTCAAAAGAAATTTTTAAAATGTGAACTAAATTAAAATGAAGATAGAACATCAAAATTATGGGATGTAGTAAAAGTGGTGCTAAGAGGAAAAATTTTACCATTAAATACATATATTAGAAAACAAGAAAGAACTAATCAATAATCTTAGTGATCATCTTAGGAAGCTAGGAAAAGAACAGAAATTTAAGTCTAAATCAAGAAGAAGAAGAAAAGAAGTAATAAAAATTAAAGGAGAAATTAATGAAACTGAAAACAGAAAACAATAAATCAAGGAAACCAAAAGTTGGCTCTTTGAAAAGTTCAGTAAAATTGATAGATAACCACTAGCCAGGGAGAGAGAACAGATTACCTGTATCAAAATTAAAATAATGAAATGGGGGCGTCACTGCTGATTCCACAGGTATTAAAAGGAAAGACATAGAACGCTATGTACACTGTATGCAAACTTATTTGATAACTTAGATAAAATGTACTTATTCCTTAAAAGGTATATATTACTAACACACACAAAAGGAGGAATAGATAATCTGAATAGGCCAGTAATTATTATTGTAGACAGAATGATTTTAAAGTTGACACTAAAAGGCAAAAGGTTTAGGAGTGTCAACACAATGCTCAAGAAGAACAAATTTGGAGTACTCACGTTCTCCAGTTTCAAGAGTGATTATAAAGCTATAGTAATCAACATGAGTGAATTGACACATAGACCCATGGCAACAGACTCACACAAATATAGTGAACTAGTCTTTGAAAAGTAGCAAAGGTAATTCAATGGAGCAGGGATAGTTTTTTCAACAAGTAATTCTAGAAAAATTGGATGTCCATAAGCAAAAAAAATAAATCTAGGAACAGATTTTACACCATTCACAGAAACTAACTCAAAATGGAACATAGACCCAAAAGTTAAATGCAAAACTGTAAAACTTCCAGAAAAAAATAAAGAGAAAAATCTGTGAGACATTGACTCTTTTAAATAAGTTCTTAGATGCAACACCAAAATTATAAAACATGGAAGAAAAATTAATAAGTTTAACTTTATTAACTTAAAATCTACTATTTGCAAAGGCACTATTAAGAAGTTGAAAAGACTAACCACATATTGAGAGAAAATGTTTGCAAAACGTATCTGATAGAGAACTTGTACCTATATACAAAGAACTCTTAAAACTCACCAGTAAGAAACCAAAAACTTCAATTCAAACATGCAAAATATGTTAATAGACACCTCTCCAAAAAAGATATTCAATGGTAACTAATCATATGAAATTATACTCAAAATTATTTCTCGTGAGGGATTTGCAAAATACAGCAATAATATAACACATGTACCTATTACAAAGATATCCTTTACATGTTAGAATCCAAAAACTAGCAATACCAGTTGCTGATAAGCATGTGGAGTAGTAAGAACAATTTATTATTCTAATTACATGACATTCTGGAAAAGGTAAAGCTATAAAGATGGTAAACAGATCAGTGGCTGCACGGGGTCCCCATGAGTATGTGGGAATAGGTTGAATAGGGGAAATGCAGAAGAATTTTACTATGGTGAGACTATGTGCATAAGACAGTAATGGTGATTACATGAAACTACAGATTTGTCAATACTCAGAATTTTAGAGCATAAAAATTGAACTTTAATGTATGAAAAAATGTTAAAGTCCTATAGAAGATCAGGGGATTCCAGGATAGAATGCAGAATATTAAAATCAATAACTGTATTAGAAATGCATTAACTAACTTCACTGGAAAGTGTACAAGAGATTAGCAATCCAAGTGACTTTGGAAATGAGTGTAATCCATAAGACTAAAGTAAAGAAAACTGCACATATGAACTGTATCTAGTTGATAGTCATTTCTATCAACTAGAAATGACTATCAAGTGGGGTGTGGGTTAATAATTCTGATACTAAAATACACATATACTAGCATTCAAGAATTAAGTAAATGGGTGGAGAATGGTAGGAATCAGTTTCCTCACTTTGGGAATAGGAACTTACAGATAGAGAAGGAGGCTAAAATGATACATGTGGTAATGAATACTGATGTCTCTGACTCTAATCAACTCATGCTTAACTTGATGTGAATACCATTTAGAAATATATAGAGATCTCTACATACATAGAATTGTATTGTTTGGCACACAGTTGAGCTGGAGAAAGATCTGAGCTGCCAAATATTGGAGTAATTGATTAAAAACAAAAAGCCAATATGAAAGTTAAGGCTTTAATCGCTTACTGCCACGAAAAAAGCAAGAATCTAAACAGGAGAAAGTACAAGCACCCCCATTTCGTTTTCCCCCAACAAATGGTTTGCCAGTCAAGGGTCAGATGGCTCAGCAGAGACATGAAGGAATCCTCTCACTGTGGAGGGATCCTTAAACAAAAAGTTTTTGCAGATTTATGAACCCTGAGGCTGGGGGTAGGGGGAGATAAGATAGTAGGAAGAAAAGAGAGGGCTACAAGTAGAAAAGTACTGAGTATTGAGTCAGATTCAGGAAACGTGTCTTCAAGGTATATCCTCCTGCTCCCCTGATAAGGAGGTGCCTGAGGAAGACCTTGGCTGAGGACCGCAGGTAAAGAAACCTAGGTATGAATGCACCGGGCATTCAGCATTGTGTATTTTATCTTGTCCTACTATCATCCCTCTCTCTATGTTCTAGAGTAAAAAACCAACAGCCTAAAATTACAGTGAAAAGCAGCAGCATGAGAGTATTAAACCTGCAAATGGGATAGAGCTCTTTCAAAGCCTCATTCTCGTCAATATTTGACCTGTCTGGTAATTCCCTAAAAGATGCACTTAAAAGGCTTGTATTTATTTGACCTAAGTCAGAGTTAACCAATTGCAAGATAAATTTTTTTGGTGGGCATTTGTTGAAAACGATCAATGGCAATTGTTTAACATTACCGAAGTCTGAGGCAGTAACAACTGGGACAAACAATAGACTAACAAAAAGACTTAAATGGAAAAGCTGGGAAAATGAGATGTCCATACAGGGCTTTGAATAGCTTTGACATATTGCTAGAAGGCTATGCACATGTGAAGTTCTGAGTGCTTGGCTGAGGGTTGCATGCAAGACATAGTTCATGTGCAGAAATCCTCAGCAAAGAATGGAAGCCTAATTAATCACAGACATTTAAGGGATTCTCTATAAAAGCATTAGCTGCCCAATAAGGTAAACAAGCAGAAATTTAAGTGGCAAAGCAAACAGAAGAAAGGATATAAAACAAGAACAGAGATAAGAGAATAGGTGTTATATAAATAAAAGATGAATTCAACAGAGCTAAATGTTAGTTCTTTGAGAAGATCAGCTAAACTGACAAATATTTAGATGAACTAACCAAGATAAAAAGGGTGAAGACTCTAATTTTATAATCAGACATGAAAGAGGGAACACTACTACTAACATTATAGAAATAAAAGGGATTATATGGGAACACTATGAATAACTGTATTCCAAAAATAATAGAAAATCTAAATGAAATGGGGAAATTTCTAGATGAACACAAACAACAAAAACTAACTCAACAAGAAAAAGACAATCTGAATATGCCTGTAAGTAATGAGATTGAATTAGTAATCAAAAAATATTCTACAAAGAAAACCCTTAGACAAGAAGATTACTGTAAAACTATACAAAATATTTAAGATGAATTAATGCTGATACTTAATCTTTTCCAAAAAACAGAAGACAAAGAAACATTTCTTATCTCATCCTATGGGTCCCCTATTCCCCTGATAACAAAACCAAAGATATGACAAGAACAGAAATTATAGAACAGTATCTCTATGATATAGATGTAACAATCCTCAATAAAGAGTACAAGCCAAATCCAGAACAATATTAAAAGGGTTATAAACTATGACCAAGTGGGATTTGTCCAAGAAATACAAGATTGTTTCAACACATGAAAATATATAAATGTAAAATACCATGAAAATAGAACAAAAGACATGAAAATGGTCTTAATAAACAATGAACAAATTTTGACAGACTGACAGCAAACTTGATAATTAACAGTAAAAAAACAAAAGTTTTCTTCCTAAAATCAGGAATGAGACAAGAAGTGCCCTCTGTTGCTACTTCAATTCAAAATTATTCTGTAGGTTCCAACCAAAAAAATTAGAGAGGAGAAAATAAGGAAATAAAGAAAACACATTTCTAAAAAACACATTGCTAAAATCACACTTAATAGGATTAGATTTGTTTCCCCTAAGGTCAAGAACAAGACAACAATGTCTGCTCTCAGTGCATCTGTTTTATCAAATCTTGTAATATAGGTTCTAGCCGTTAAAAAGAATAGGAATAAAAGGCAACAAAATTGAAAAGAAAGAACTAAAACTATCTCTATTCACAGATAACATGATATTGTGTATGGGAAATCATAAGGATCCTCAAAAAATAATTAGACCTATAAAGAAATTTATCAAAACTTCAGAATACAAGATTAATAAACAAATAAATTGCATTTATATACACTGGCAAAAACTGTCAGAAAATAAAACCAAGTTAACATTTTCATCTATAATAGCATCAAAAAATAAAATATTTAGAAGTAATTTGAATAAAAGTAGTACATGATTTTCATGTGGAAAACTACAAAACACTGTTAAAAGACATTAAAAACTAAAATGAATGTAAGGGCATATTTTGTTCATGGATTGGAAGACTTAGCATTGTTAAGATAGCAAATCCCTTAATTAATCTACAGAGTTAACACAGACTGTATCAAAACCCCAGGTGATTTTTTGCAGAAATTTCTAATCTGTTACTAAAATTCATATAGAATTGCAGAATACACAGAATAGTCAGAACAAACTTGAAAAACAATTAAAAAGCCAAACAAAAATATTTAAAAGTCTCACTTCCTGATTTTAAAACCTAAGACAAAGCCACAGAAATCAAGGCTTCATGGATTAGCATAAGGATAGACATACAACAATTAAATAAAATTTAGAGGGTAAAAATAAAGTCATTCATTTATGTTTAATTAATTTTTCCTAGGGTATCAAGACAATTCAATAGGGAAATAATAGTTTTTAATAAATGTTTCTGAGACACTGGATATACATATTGTATATATGCAAATGATGATGTTGAATCCTTACCTTACACAATATACAAAATAAACCTCTAGATGAATCAAATTATAAGAACTAAAATTATAAAAATCCTTGGAAAATATACACCTGAATCTTTCTGTTGTTGGATTACATGATGGTTTCTTTTATGCAACATCAAAACACAATCAACAAAAGAAAAATTAATAAACTGCATCAAAAAAATTTCTTTCTAATATCTGCAAATCAATCCGTCTGAAACGCCACATTAACAAGTTGAAGATTAAAAACTATATGATCCTATCAATAGATACAGAAAAAGCTTTTGATAAAACTCAACATCCATTTATGATAAAAACTCTCTAGAAAGTGGGCATAGAGGGAACATATTTCAACATAATAAAGCCCATATATTCAAGCCCACAGCTAACATCATACTCAAAGGTGAAAATCTGAAAGCATTTCCTCTGAGATCAGGAACAAGACAAGGATGTCCACTCTCACCACTTTTATTCAACATAATATTAGAAGTCCTAGCCATAGCAATTAGACAAGAAAAAGAAACAAAATGAATCCAAATTGGAAAGGTAGAAGTATCAGTAAAACTATCACTGTTCACAGCTGTCATGATACTATACAGAGAAAACCCTAAAGATGCCACCAAAAAACTAGTAGATCTCATCACTGAATTTGGTAAAGTTTCAGGATACAAAATTAATACACAGAAATCTATTTTCCTTTTATATACACTAACAATGAACTATCAGAAAGAGAAATTAAGGAAACAATCCCATTACAATAACATCAAACACAATAAAATACCTAGGAATAACCTAACTAAGGAGGTAAAACACTTGTATTTGGAAACTATAAGACACTGGTGAAAGTAATTGAAGATGACACAAACAGATGGAAAGATATACTGTGTTCATGGATTGGGAGAATTAATACTGTTAAAATGTCCATACCACCCAAGGCAATCTACACATTCAATGCAGTTCCTATCAAAATACCAGGGGTATTTTTCACAGAAATAGAAAAAATAATTTAAAATTTTGTATGGACAACAAGAGACTCCAAATGGTCCAAACAATCTTGAGAAAGAAGAAGAGAACTAGAGGAATCATGCTTTCCAACTTAGACTATACTACAAAGCTACAGAAATCAAAACAGTATGGTACTGGCACCAAAACAGACACATAGAACAATGAAACAGAATTGAGACCCAGAAATAAATCCACAAACTTATGGTCAGTTAACTACAACAGGGGAGGCAAAAATATACTATGTAGAAGACAGGCAGTTCAATAACTGGTGTTAGGAAAACTGGACAGCCACATGTAAAAGAATGAAATTACAACATTCCTAACACTGTATACAATAATAACTCAAAATGGATGAAAGATCTAAATTTAAGGCTGGAAAGGGACTAGAAGGGAACATAGGCAGAACCTTCTTTGACATAATCAATTTTTTAAAAATGTCTCTTAAAGTGAAGTAAATAAAGCAAAAATAAATGTACAAGATTTTGCACAGCAAAGAAAGCCATGAACAAAACAAAAAGGCAACCTAAGGAATGGGAGAAAATATTTGCAAATATGACTGATAAGGGATTAATATCCAAATATATAAAGCATTCACACAACTCATCAAAAAACAGCTTGATTTAAAAATGGGCAGAAGCCCTGAATAAACATTTTTTCAAAGAAGATAAACAGATGGCCAACAGGTACATGAAAAGATGCTCAACATCATTAGACATCAGAGGAATGCAAATCAAAACCACAATAAGATATCACCTCACGGCTGACAGAATGGCTATCATCAAAAAGACTACAAATAACAAATGTCGGCGCGGATGTGGAGAAAAAGGAACCCTCATACACTGTCGGTGGGAATGTAAGCTGGTGCAGCCACTATGGGAAACAGAATAGAGGTTTCTCAAACAACTGAGTAAAGAACTACCATATGACCCAGTAATTCCACTCCTGGGTGTATATCCCCCTAAAATGACAACACTAATTCAAAAGAATACATGCAATCCAGTGTTCATTGCAGTATTATTTACAGTAGCCAAGATATGAAAGTAACCAAAGTATGCATCAACAGATGAATGGATAATGAAAATGTGGTATTATGTGTATGTGTGTATGTGTGTGTATACACACACATACACACATATACATACATACCATGGGCTACTACTCAGCCATAAAAAATAATAAAATTTTGCCATTTGGAACAACATAGATGGACTTGGAAGGTATTATGCTAAATGAAATAAGTCAAAGACAAAAACTGTATAATATCACTTACATGTGGGATCTAAAAAATAAAACTAGTGAATATAACAAAAAGGAAACAGACCCACAGATATAGAGAACAAACTAGTGGTTACCAGTAGGTAGTAGGAAGTGGGAAGAGCATGATGGGAGAATGGTGTTAAGAAGTACAAACTACTATGTATAAAATAAATAAGCTACAAGGAAATATAATACAACACAGGGAATATAACCAATATTTTATAATATCTATAAATGGAATATAACCATTAAAATTGTGAATTACTATGTTGTACACCTGAAAGATACAACATTGTACATCAAATATAATTTAATTAAAAAATTAAAAATAGGGCTTCCCCGGTGGCATAGTGGTTGAGAGTCTGCCTGCAGATGCAGGGGACACGGGTTCATGTCCCAGCCTGGGAAGATCCCACATGCCACGGAGCAGCTGGGCCTGTGAGCCATGGCTGCTGAGCCTGCGCATCCGGAGCCTGTGCTCCACGATGGCAGAGGCCACAACAGTGAGAGGCCCGTGTACTGCAAAAAGAAAAAATAAATTAATTAAAAATAAATTTTTAAAGTGTGCTTCAAAGACACAATCAAGGATGTGAAAACATAATCCACAGAATAGAAGATAATATTTGAAAATTACATGTCTGATAAGAGGCCAGTGTTCAAACTATATAAAGAAATCTTACAAATCAACAATAAAAAGACAACTCAATTGAAATTGAGCAAAAAGTTTGAAGAGACATTCTTCCAAGGAAAATTTATAAATGATCAATAATCACATGAAAGAAAGCTCAACATCTTTAGTCATTGGCAAAATAAAAACTAAAATGTGGGTGTGACATCACAAACAATGGCAATTAGGAAGTTCCAGGAGTTGGTCTTAACACCAAAACAGCAATTAAGTTGTAAAAATTATAAGAATCAACTATTTTGGAGCTCCAGAACCTGAAGAGACACTTAGAGCAACCAGGGGAGTGCTTGATGAAGGGATCGTCTGCATAACTCTGGTAAGAGGGAAGAATGTGCAAACCTGCTACCATTCCCCATTTCTCAGGTTTACTCTGGCCATAAGGATGGTGGCCTACATTCTTAGAATGGCTGGTGTCAGAATGGAGAGTAAAAAGACCACCTACAGACTGGGAGAAAATATTTGCAAATGATTTGACCGACAAGAGCTTAATTCCCAAAATATACTAATATACAAACATCTCACACAGCTCAGTATCAAAAAAAATAAAAAAAAGAAAACCAATCAAAAATGGGCACAAGACCAAAATTTCTCCAAAGAAGACATACAGATGGCCAACAGGCACATGAAAAGATGCTCAACATCACTAATTATTAGAGAAATGCACCCAATCAAAAATGGGCAGAAGATCTAAATAGACATTTCTCCAAAGATGACATACAGATGGCCAAAAAGCACATGAAAAGATCATGTCAACATCACTAATTATGAGAGAAATGCAACTCAAAACTACAATGAGGTTATCACCTCACACCAGTCAGAATGGCCATCATCAAAAAGTCTGCAGACAATAAATGCTGGAAAGGGTGTGGAGAAAAGAGAAACCTCCTACACTGTTGGTGGGAATGTAAATTGGTACAACCACTATGGAGAACAGTATGGAGGTTCCTTAAGAAACTAAAAATAGAGCTACCATATGATCCAGCAATCCCACTCCTGGGCATATATCTGCAGAAAAGCATTATTCAAAAAGACACATGCACCCCAATGTTCATTGCAGCACTATTTACAATAGCCAAGACATGGAAACAACTAAATGCCCATTGACAGATAAATGGATAAAGAAGATGTGGTACATAGTACAATGGAATATTACTCAGCCATAAAAAGGAACAAAACAATGCCATTTGCAGCAACATGAATAGACCTAGAGATTATCATACTAGGTGAAATAAGTAAGACAGAGGAAGAAAAACATCGTATATTACTCATATGTGGAATCTAATTTTAGAAAATGATATTAATGAACTTAATTACAAAACAGAAACAGGCTCACTGATTTCAAAAACAGACTTATGGTTACCAAAGGGGAAATGTAGTAGGGAGGAATAAATAAGGAGCTTGGGATTAAAATACACACAGTACTATATATAAAATAGATAACCAACAAGGACCTACTTTATAGAACAGGGAAGTCTACTCAATATTCTGTAATAACCTATATGGGTAAAGAATCTGAAAAAGAATGAATATGTGTATGACTGAATCACTTTGCTGTACACGTGCAACTAACACAACATTGTAAATCAACTATGCTTCAATTTAAAGAAAGAAAAGAATGGAGAGTAAAAACCTTGTCCTCCAAAATTGGGGTTGTGTGTTTTAATGAATTTGTCATTTTCAATGTATCAGTGTAGGCTCGTGCTTTTGTTTTGGCCTCCTCTGCTGGCAGCAGCTTCCCTGGCACTATCTACTGTAAGATTCAAAGAAACCAACACCCTTGTAACTAAATTATTTATACATTTATTTATGGCTCCAGACATTTAAGGACATCCCTTGTAGGTAACAGCCTGACTGAAGAGATAATGGAACAGAAACATCAGTGATCCATCAAAACAATATATACAGACTAGGCAAAATTAGTTTGGAAAGCCACCATACAAATGGGTGGCTGCATCCCTCAACAAGTGAATAAAAAGCAGTCCCTGATGAGGGGGTGAATCTGATTTCCAGAGTTACCACACTAATGATACTCAAAACATCCAGTTATCATTTAAAAATCACAAAGTGTACAAAGAAATAGGAAAATATAAATCACTCACAGAAAAAGACACAAACCATCCCTTAGAAAGCTCTGACATTGACATTACTAGTCAAAGAACCTATATCAACTATCTTAAATATGCTCAGTGTGCTAGGAAAAAAAAATGGGAAAAGAAAGAAACTTAGGGAACAGATGTACATACAGATAGAGAATGTTAACAAAGAGAAATTGTAAAAAGAGCTAAATAGAATTTCTGGGCCTTAAAGTATAGAATTCTGGAACTGAAAGTAAAATAATTAAAATTAAAAGTTCACTAGAGGGATTCAACAGCAGATTTGAGCAGGCAGAATAAAGAATCAGGAAAATTGAAGATAATAAGACACTCCAAAGAGCAGGCAAAGAAATTAAGAAAAAATGAACAGAACCACGGAACCTGTTGGGTACCACACAGTGCACCAATATATGGATCACTGGAGTTCCAGAAGGAGAAGAGAAAAAGTGGCAGAAAAAAATTTGACGAAACAGTGGAAGGAGACATTCCAACTTGGATGAAATCTATGAATACACACATCCAAGAAGCTCAATGAAATCCATACATGAAAAACTCAAAGAGTCTGATACATAGACATGTTATAGTCAAATCACCATAAGACAAAAACAAGGAGAATTTTTAAAGCAGCAAGAAAAAAGTGAATCATACATCCAGGGGCCATCAGTATGATTAAAAGTTGATTTATCACCAGGAATCATGGAGACCAGAAGAAATGGGATGACATAAAGTGTTTTAAGTTTAAAACAAAAACAAACAAAAGACAAACAAGTACTCTGTATCTGGAAAACCATCCTTCAAGAATGAGAGAAAAATTAAAACGTTCTCAGATAATCAAAAGCTAAGAAATTTTATTATTAGTAGACCTCTCTTATATTAAATGTTAGAGGCAGCCCTTCACACAGAAATGTAATGATACTAGCAAGTAATCTGAAGTCATATTAAGAAATAAAGGACTTTAATAAAGGTTACTGTACAGTAAGTCCCCTACATATGAACCTTCAAGTTGTGAACTTCCAGAGATGTGAATGTGCATTCAGATGTCCAATCACATAAGTTAGTTCACATGTCTGGAGTACATTGTCACATGCGTGCATCCTCTACAAGTGGTTGTGCTTTTGTGTACTTTACTCCTGTGTGAAAAGTATTATAAACCTATTATGGTTCAGTACTATATAGCTGATTGTGTTAGTTGAGTACCTAGGCTAACTTTTTTGGACTTAATGAACAAATTGGACTTACGAACGTGCTCGCAGAATGGAACTCATGTAGCAGACTTACTGTATATGTAAATATGAATGTTAGTATTATTTTACATTTAGTTTATAACTCCTCTTTATTTCCTATATGACTGAAAGGCAAATACATAAAATAATTATAAATCTAGATTAATATTCACACATATATAGCATTAATCTGTGAGAATAACAATATAAAGGAGGTAAGAAGGAGATGTATAGGAACAAAATGTACACTATTGAAATTTAGTTGGTAGAATTCAAACTGTGTTGTTAACACACACACACATAAAAGGAAAGTAGAGGGGGATCAAAATTTTACACAACAAAAAATTGACTATTACAAAAAGACAGTGATGGAGACATTGAGAAACAAAAAAATATACAACATACAATAATCAAATAGCTAAGGCAGAAAGAAGTCCTTAACAGTAATTACTTTAAAAGTAAATGTAATAAATTTTTCAATTAAAAGGAAGAGATTTAGGAATGGATTAAAAAATAAGATCCCTCTATATACTGTCTATGAGAAACTCTGTTTTAGATATGAAAACAGACAGAAGTTGTAAGACTAGCAACATATTATGAATTTGTCAAGTTAACCTTTATCAAGGGGGGAGAAGGTGCCAGATGGTACATCACCATTCAACAAAAGACCACAAGAGGAACTGAAATAGAGAAGTTTATTACTCACAAGTCCTGGTGGGAGTATCTGGTATAATCTGAGGGACCTGAAGGGGAGATCAAGACAGAGTACAGAAAGAGAGAGGCAGGACCTGGAGCACATGTGTTTATTAGAGTCCATGGATAGAGTGCTTTGGGGTTGTTGGGCTAGGGCTGGATTGGTTAATTCAAACTAAAAGAGCAGGGTTTTGGTAAGTTATATGGAGGTCTTACCTAGGGGCGCATAAACAAATGGCAGTGGAAGGCAGAAGAGACTGTTTAATAACAAGGGCTGCTGGGAAATCATATAAGGAACTTACATTTGCTTGTGACTCTGCAGGCTGCTGTTTAGCGCATGTGCTTGAATGAGGGAGCTAGTGTCAGTTTAAAGTCACTGCAGGTTTCTTGGCCAAACAAAATGGACACCAAAGCAGTAATACCATGGAGTAGTTTAACTAAACTCTTGACACAATCCTATTAAAAAAGGGACAAAACCCTTGAGTTAAACATTATCCAAAGAAGATATACAAATGGCCAATAAGCACATAAAAGATATTCAACACCATTAGTTATTAGGGAAATGTAAATGTAAACCACAATGAGATAGCACTTCAGACCTACTAGGATAGCTATAATTTTTTTAATGCAAATTAAAAAGTTTTGGCAAGGATGTGGAAACATTGGAACCCTCATTTATTGCTTGTGGGAATATAAAATGTTACAGTTGTTTAGAAAATCGATTTGAAAATTCCTCAAAATGTTTATCTTAAAGTTACTTAATGGTCCAGCAATTCTCAGAAAGTCCACCGAAAAACACTGAACACATAGGTCCACGCGAAAACTTGTGTACAAATTTTTACAGCAGTACTTTTCATAATAGCCAAAAGGTAGAAACAATCCAAATATCTGTCAATTGATGAATCTATAAATAAAATATGGTATATCCATATAATAATGTTATTCAGTCATAAAAATATAGGAATTATTGATAGATGCTACAGCAACAATGAATCTTGAAAATATCATGTTAAGTGAAAGAAGCTAGACACGAAAGGCCAGACATTGCAGGATTCTGTTTATATAAAATGTCCAGAATAGGCAAATCTATAGGGATAGAAAGTAAATTATCAGCTGCCAGGCAGAAGAGGGGTATATGGAATAGGTGCTAATGGGTACCTCATTCCTTCTGGGGTGTTAAAAATGGAGAACTAGATAGTGGTGATGGTTACACAACTTTGTGAAGGTACTAAAAACCATTAAATTTTACACTTTAAAAAGGTAAATTTTATGCTATGGGAATTACATCTCACCTTATACATATGTAAATACTGTATGAAACAATCTGTATATATTTTCATATATATACACATATATATGAAACAAAACTAAAACTGATAATTGATATGTTTTACCCCTCCATAAAGTTGAGAGAGAGGTTGCATATCCAGAATGGCCACTAATGCTTAATCTTACATCATGAAGATGGTCCTAACCATGAGAATCTTTGTGTTCTGTATTCTGTGTTAACTAAATAGGTATGAGAATGATTGCCATTCTGAGATGTCAAGATGTGAGGTATGATTGGTTTTATATCCTTACAAAGCTGATGTACACGCTTTGGAGCTGGTGATGCTCTTAAGTGAGGGAAGGTATAAAAGATCAATTTCCTTTTTCAAAAATGCACAAGTACCCATTAATCATCTTTCTCTGAGATTAAAATGGATTAGAGGAGAATATTTTTCTTTTAACCATAAAAACAAATATTCCCCGAGTCCACTAGAGGAAAATTAATTTTACTGCATCTCCTTAAACATTTTCTTAAAAAATTTTTTAAGTATTGCACCTACACAAATACAATGTTTTGATTTCATTCCAGAGGTACAATTTATAAAGCTTATAACCTAATAAATATATAAGCATGCATTTAACAAGTTAATTTTAGAGACACATAGTGTCAATAACCATGTCCTTATGTGATTTCTAAAAAAATAATTCAGTCTGAATTTCTTTACACTGCTTAGATTTCCCATGTTAGAAAATCTGTTTTAAAAATAGCACTTAGTGTTCTAATTCTCCTAATTTAGTGTCTGGAAGCTGCCCACTTGCAACTATGTAAATACCAAATTATTCCATCTTATTATCAATTGCTTCATTAGTTTTCTGCAGGTTAAATGCATTTTAGATCATACTTTCAAGTTTCATATTATATCAGCAATTTTCCAGCTCATATTTAATACAAGCAATTTAATCAAAATGTTGCAAGTGTAATCAGAGTACAGTGATGGACATTTTTTCTTTATTAAATATCTTGCACCCCCCACAGCTTATACTACATAAAGTGTTCTATAGTTCCTAAACAGTACCTCTGTGTTTTCACATTAATGCAGCTAATATTTGGATGTGATGGCAGGGGAAATAAAACAAGACCTCATAATTGCCATCACATTTCTAGACTCTTCACAATTCACATCTTATTCTGAATATTTATTTATTTCAATAACATTACCCTTTCTCTCAATAGGAAAGATGCACTAACCTCTGAACTGATTTCCTGCTTCCATGTTTGTCTTGCAACTCTCCCTACTCCACCCCAGAACTCTTCTCCATTTAGGGTTCTGACTATCAAGTTAAAGATGTAAACGGGATCATGTCATTCCACTACTCAAAATCTTCTAGTCACTACCTATTATTGGATAAAATCAAAATCTTTCGATGGCCTACAAGCATGGATGTTATCTGCACCTCCTCATGATTCTGATTTTATTACCTTCCCGTTATTTTAGATATACAGTAACCTTTATTTTTTGGACATTAGGCCAAATTTGACAATAAGCCCATTCCCACCTACACCAGTTCTGCTTCCTCTGCCTGGAATTATCTTCTGATATCTACCTAGAGTACTACATCACATCATTTTACTCCATGATATGCTCAAGTAGCTCATTAACAGTGAGGCCACTCCATTCCTAAGCAATTTTACATCTCATAGCTTATGTTCTTTTCCTTGTGTCGAACTTATTTTCAGCAAGCTTCTTCCCTTAGCCCTAGGGTAGCTACAGCAATGTCAAGCGTAATGTCACTTTAACCTCCTAGCTAGTAGGAAGAATAAGTAGGTGTCCTGAGTCTGTCTTTCTCTTACACTAATGATAACAGGATGAACTGTTGTCAAGGGGATAGGATGATTTTGTTCCTTTAGAAAAAAAAATTGCCTGCTTGTGAAATTGAGAACAGGTTAAGTCCATCCAAACTGAGTGAGCTAAAAATGAGGAATAGACAGTTTCCCACAGAGATGAATATATTCTTTTATCAGTATGTGAGTAGATTGAAGACAGGAAGAAACAAACACTTTGGTAAATCGGTAGTGTGCAAATATCCTACTAAAACTAAAAATGTATATGTTTAAATAAAGATAATATTTCAGAATTCCAAACTTTTATAAGCTTATTGGAGAAATACTGGAAGATCAAGGAAATCAGTGTCTTGTTTAACTCAAAAACCTAGAGAAAATTTTTATTAGATTTTTGATACATATGGACAATATAGTTACTCTAAAGTGCTTATTTGCCATTTGTGTAAATTTTGGTTTGTCCATTTTAATTAATGTTTGCTACAGTTTTACTCTTAAAAAGTATAATCTCAAATAATATCTTATATTTTGGCACTAAATTTGAAAACATAAAGAAAACTTTCTTTGCTTTCGTTCATAACAGAAATAATGCTATCTTGTTCACCCTCCTTTTTACCACTGTTTTCAGCCTTTTTTCTCAAGAATTACGTTTTCTTTTTGTATTCTTGTACATTCAGGCATAAATTTCTGTCTGCCTTAATTTTATTTGTCTTTCTACTAGAGATCTAAAGAACCAAGCCCATCAAAATAGAAGAGTATCAATAAACTATCACCAGCCTTTACAGGAAAAAGTTAGTGTATTTGCCTATTCCGTGTCCTTTTTTGTAGCATATCTGAGAAATGATTATATTAAATTAAATATTATATTAAATACAGGCCCAGAGTAATACTGAATATTATATTATATTCAATATTATATTATATTAAATTAAATATTATATTAAATACAGGCCCAGAGTAATATTGAAAATGACGGTAGGAAAAGGAAGTAAGTTTGTCATGGAGAAAGCACTAGCATGGACTAGTCTTCTGTTCATAACAGGCCTGGCTGGAATGTGGTCAGTGTTCATTTCTATTATGTTTATTTTCTAATTTTCTGAATAGCTATCAGCTTGAACATTCTTTTAAAGATAGAATTATTATTGGAGGCATATGAATGTTGTTTACTTTCTTTACCTTTTATTTTTTTTAGAAAAATTATTTATTTATTTATGTATAATATATATGTATATATATATATTTTTGGCTGTGTTGGGTCTTCGTTGCTGCGTGCAGGCTTTCTTTAGTTGCAGTGAGTGGGGGCTACTCTTCGTTGTGGTGCGCGGGTTTCTCATTGTGTTGGCTTCTCTTGTTGAGGAGCACGGGATCTAGGTGCATGGGCTTAGTTGCTCCGCAGCAGGTGGGATCTTCCTGGACCAGGGCTCGAACCCATATCCCCTGCATTGGCAGGCAGATTCTTAATCACTGCGCCACAAGGGAAGTCCCTACTTTTCTTATTTCACCTGTTTTTTCCTTAGGAAATGTATAAAGGCAAAGATAGGAAAAGTATAAATTATTTTTAAAGATATCTCATACAGTTATTAAGTGATCTGCACTCTTCAAGTACAGAGATGTGTCATATTATTGCTTTAAGTAAACACTCAATGTACATTTAAAAAACTTGGTTTAGTTTTCTTCAACTAAAAAACTTAAGGATTCATAGTTTTCATATTTGGTAGATGAATATTATACTATTGAGAGCCAAGTAATCTTGAAATATCTGAGTAAATTTATTAAGTGAACAAAACTGGGCCTTTTAATCATTTGCAGTTAGGAAAGAAGAGGAGATCACAGCTAACTAAAAGAAAGATTATTTCCCAATCATCTCTTTCTCAGTCCAATATATTCTTGTATAACAAAAGATGCTGCAGTGGTGGTGGATTACGTGTCCCAGCAATGTCCCACACAAGTGTTGTCAGGTTAAAGGAAATTTTACTGACCTCCTGTCAAGATGCAGGAATAGCAAAATACACGCACAAGGAAGGCTAATCCAGAGAGTAACCTGCAAGTTCTCTCTTCTTGGCTTCTCAAAAGCACAAATAGGTGGTGAGCTCCCTGCCATCTTGCTTACCTTTCTTTGAATTGACCTTTATTCACTATTACTTTAATATTCCATTCCCTGAGTTGGTCTTTGATCCCCCTCCAGAAGGAAGCATGAATGTGCACTTCCAGTTCCAAGGTATATGTAAAACTATCACAAAATCCATAATTTTATGCTCATTACTTTCCTGTTTCAGTTACACATACCCTAAATTCTCTAATCTCATATGCTTGTAAAATGAATTAAGAAAAAGAAGTACCTCACGTTTATTAAATTGGGAAATACTAGTAAACACAAGGGACCCTCACTCTTACCTGTGATTGTAAGATTTCTTTGCTATAATGTAGCCCAAAGCAATAGAGGGAAAAAAGAGAAAAAAAAAACCCTGAGTCAATAAGTGTTTTGCTTTTGAAAAAAAAAGATAAAACATTATGTACTTCCATGCAGCTGTCAAACAACAGAGAAAACTGACTTAATTAGGATAAGCTCAAGGTCAGTTTACAGGGCTAGGCATTGATTACTAAAATGTCACCTATTGACCTCCTCAAATAATTAGATTCTCCATTTAAATATTCACTGAGAATGCATTTTAAAAGGCAAAATAACTGCCATTAAACAATTCTGTTTTATTTGAGGTCTCAGACACTGTTTTGTCACCTCCATAGTGTGCTGTTAGTAATTTAAATAATTAAGCTTTGGAAGATTGGTATGTTAATTTAATTAAAACTTCTCTGACAATTGTTCTTCCTGTTTTTTTGCCATGTGTCATTGCCAGTAATTTCATAAACTGTGGAAGCCGTGAGGAAAGAGTTTATAATTTGCAATGAATTTCTCTTTCTGTTGAAAATGAGAACGATTATAAAATTTTATTTAGCCATTTATCCAAGATGGCAATACACTACACCCAGGATTATAGGCCTGTAAGTTTGAAATCTTTCAGTGATTTAATGCTACTGTCCTCTTCCAGCTCCGTGGTAACCTGATTATACTGCCTTGAAGTAGTAAACATACTGCCTGATATCTAAATACATGCAGAACTTTTGCCAAAGTCACAGCATTTACTTATGAATTTCAGTGGTGTCGGTCAAGGGACTGTCAGTGAAAGCCAAGGCTTTAACTTGAGTCTATACTGATCAAGAACTTGGCTGGAGACAATGTCTTTAAGCCACAGATTTTGCAGGTGAATTAGCAAATTAAAGGTGACAATATGAATTTTTTAAAAGTCTGAATAAATGGAAGTGTAGGCAGTAACCCAACCTAGGAATCAGAAGACCCAGAACTAGGCCATGTTCTATACTTTGAAATTTTGGGGAGAAATACATTTACCTTCCAGAATTTATTTACAGAGATTTTGATTTAATATGAAAAAAGAAAGCATAGGACCTACTATAAAATGCAAATATAGTTAGGTTTTTTTTTTTTTTTTTTTGTGGTACGTGGGCCTCTCACTGTTGTGGCCTCTCCCGTTGTGGAGCACAGGCTCTGGACGTGCAGGCTCAGCGGCCATGGTTCACGGGCCCAGCTGCTCCACGGCATGTGGAATCTTCCCGGACTGGGACACGAACCCATGTCCGCTGCATCGGCAGGCGGACTGTCAACCACTGTGCCACCAGGGAAGCCCAGTTAGATACTATTAACAGATGGGAAAAGAGGCTTAAAGAAATACAGTATTCAGTACAAGTTAGTAATTGGGAGGATAAGGATTTAATACCAGGCCATTGGATGTCATACATAAGCCACAAGCTTAACTTTTTACACAATATTATATTTGCTCCAAACTGATAATTTAGGGGTCAAGTAGTGGAGGTAAAGAAAACTCAAAATGAATAAGTCATCTCAAATATTCCACTTTCTTCCTTTCCCAGAAGTGACCTAACTCTCTTTATCTCTTACTGGCCAGGGCCATTCACTCTGGTGCCTACTAGAGAGGTCATAGGATCACTCCCTGCTCCATCCACAATAGTCAAAGCCATCTTAGCTATCTTTATTTACACAAGGAAAAAAGAAGGTTACAGTGAATCTATGAAAAAAAAATCTTTGAAAACATGGGAAAAGAGGGTAAGCCCAAGCTAAGTGTTTTGTAATCATTTTAATTCTAAAGCTGGCTGATGAATTAAAATATTATGAATTATTTGACACACTAACAGGAAGAGACCTCTCCCCTTGAATATGGGCAAACTGTGTGACTGCTTTCACCCATTGTATATGGAGGAAATGATGTAGTTCCATCTTCTGGGCCCATACTGCCTTCAATTTCTGTCTCTTACGACACACATCTTTAGAACCCAACTATCATGCAGTGGGAAGCCCAAGATACACTAGGAGCCATGCAGGGACAGTGCATTCTGCAACTCTGGCTGAGCTCACAACCAACAACCAGGAGTGGTTCTCAGCAATGTGAGTGAGACATCTTGGATATCCTGCCATGTTGGACTTAAAATGGCTCTGTTCCCAACTACTCTTCAACTGCATTCACAATGAAAGGCATCAAGCAAGAACTGCCCAGCTGATCCTAGTCAACTCAGAGAAACATGATAGAAAATAATACATTTTTTTGCTTTAAGCCATTACATTTTGTGCTGTCTCAAATAGCAAGAGACAACTGGAGCAGGTTGTCATACACCTAGTTATCTATCCATCACAGCAAGTGTAATGCTTTATACCAGCTAAAATATACCTGCACCTGGCATGGCCCAACTCTGACATCTGTTTAAAACTTGTTACCCAGGATCCTGTCATAACTTGACCCTCAATCAGTATCTTGATGTGCCTCAACTATTTTGGATTTCTCTATGAAGTACTTCTGCAGGCAGTTCAAACTTAAGTAAATTTTACCTTCCTTCACCATGTCCATTTCTTCCTATATTACTTTCTCAGGTTAATGGAAATAGATCTTTAGAGGATATGTGACTCTGAAATTCTGTTACTTTTTGCTTGAAACGTTTTTGGAATCTGACCTCTTTCTATTACCATATATTGATTAAAACATTTCATATCCAGAGTTTCTCTGTCCAATTTTCCACTTACCAATTTATCTTCTACATAGTTCCTTGGATTATTTTTCTGGAAGCAAAACGTAATAACACCATTACTACACTTAGTTGATTCATTGTAGAAAGCATTTATTTCCCTCAGTCTGCAAGATGCCGGGTAAAAGTTGCACTGGACAGATCTCTGAAGGTTCAGAAGTTTCAGGGATTAACTAAGATTCAGAGAGCCAATACATGTCTTTGCAGGAATAAAGCCACATTAAAAAAATAGTAAGAAGAAATCCTTAGGTAATATTAACAATGACAGATACTGTTCTAAACATCCTACATATTTTTACTCATTTAATCATCACAATATTTTTATTAGGTAGGTACTATTATTATCCCACAGAGGTTAAATAATTTGGACCTACTGCACACCTATATCCCTTTAGAATATGAATGCTTGATAAGCATTTGAAATCTCAACAGTTTTCATAGATGTCATGAGATTTATGAAATACATGGAAAAAAGCAAAGCATATAGATTAGGAAATCTAGGTCTGCTTCAAAAAATCACAGTATATAGGTATCAAGTTGCTCCATCAAAGCATAAGAGTATACTGGACAGGACTTCAAAGTCATCTCCAGAGCTAGGAAAATTTTTGAAAGCATACATTTTCATAAAAGGAGGAATTTTATGGGAGCAGCTTCTGTAAAAATGAAATAAATGGTATAGAAGGTGTGTCCTAGAATATAAACTCATGATACTGCTCAATTTTTATTAGCACTTCTCACCTTTTTCCCCTAAATGTGCATAGGTAAAAAGATACATATTAGAACCCAGAGTAACGGATGTGGGTCACAATATCTCTTTATTCTGTCCCTCCTAATGTATGTTACATATATTACACATGTATAGTAGAAGTCATAGAAATTTCATTTTTTTTCTGAGATTTTTGACTCAACTCTGAAATTTGAGGACAATAGGAACTCTTGAAACAGAGTAACCCAGAAGCTGACAGTGTCACTCACCCTCAAGACTTGCTGAGAAATACACTAACTCCTTAACATCACTTCCTTCACCCCATCCTATCTGTATAATCAGAAGAGACTGGATAATCTATATAATCAGAAGACTGGAATTCACTGATAAAGGGAAATCATTGGAGTGGTGAGTCCTTTGACTTTTCCTATGACTCTGTTGAATATGAATAATGAAAATAAGATTTTTCTTATACTTGAAAATTAGATATAAGAAGGGTGACTTGATATAAAATGGCTGAAAAAATGAAGTGACATATAAAGACACTTCTATTTTAACAGAGTCCATATTTTTTTAATATATTAGTATCAAATAGTATAGAGCAGTTTAGGAATAACAATCAATAGCACATGTGACAACTCAGTTCTCCACATATTTCTCAAGGTATATTTTCTTTTTAAATTTCTACTTTAGTTTGTTTGAGAATTAGCTCCATAACTTTATATGATATAATACCACTACTTTATTTTATAAGAGAGTATTGATCCCTACTATGGAAGGTGGAAATTCTAGCTCACTTGGCATCTCTCCATTGCTGACCTCAAATATGTTTGAAAGTTATAATATTAATTTCCATTCTTGTATTTAATGGAAATATCTTAAAATTAATGTTCTTTTCTGTCTAAGTTACCTTTGCACAGAGTTAATTATTTAGTTCTAAAAAAAAATCAGCCTGACCCAGAATCAAATTACTTTCCATTGCCTACAAGCTATAGCTTTCAACAATTTTAGCTGATCCTTTTGGCATTTTTTCCCCATCTCTAAATTGCATGCTAATCTTGCTACTCTTTTTTGTATTTTTTAATCACTAATTACATTAATCTGTGAAATACATGAGTTTATTCTACCTTTTCCATTTCTCTGACTTTTCATCTTCCAAGCCTCTCAAAGCTGATATACTGTAAATTTTGTTAGATCACTATTCAGTCATTATAATGTTATTACCACATGAAAATGTCCAGCAATGCTTCATTCTTTCATTTAACAATATTCATTAAGTGCCTATTATGTGCTAGACAATCTTCTAAGCATTTAAGATACATTGGTGAGTAAAAATATATTAAAATGCTTCACCTTATGGAGTTTACATTAAAGAGAAGAATATAAACAATAAACACAATAAGTAAATTTAAGAGAGTATTGGAAGGTGATAAATACTATGGCCAAAGTAAAAAGTGGAGCAGAAAAAAGGATATCTGGAATTGCCTGTAGGAAATGTAGGATACAATGTAAATAGGGAGCCAGGCAGTGAAAGTGACACTTGAGCAAAGAAGTGAATGAAATAAAAGGATCAGCCATGCAAATACATTGGTCAAATCATTCCAGGCAGAAAAAATGGTGAGCGTTAAGGCTCCTTTGGCTGGAACACATCTAGATTAAATCCAGGGATTTAGCTAACAGGTTGGTAGTGGATGTGGTGTGGGAGAAAATAAATGGCTAGACCATGAAAGGCCTTGTGAACTATTGTCCAAACTTTGGTTTTATCTATGAGGGGAATGGGAAACCGTTGCAATATTGTGAGCAGGTAAATGCTCATACTTCAAAAAAAAAATCAGCCTGGGTGCTGTGTTGAAAATGGAACGCTGGGCAGCAGCTGAAGGAGTGGAAAGAAGAGTGATAAGCTCACAGCAAATAAAAAATGATGGTAGAACAGACTCAGAGATAGCAGCTGAGATGGTGAGAGGTGCTCGGATCTAGATGCATTTTAAATGTGAGCAAACAGGATTTTCTAAGTGATTGGACATTAAAAAAAATGAGGATTCAAGCATGACATCACAGTTTTTGTGATGAACACTTGGAAAGATGGAGTTGCCATAAAATGAGAGGCATGGCCTCAGGAGGAGCAGATTGAGGTGAAAAAGAAAATTAGGAATTCATCTTTACACATGTTGAGTTGAGATGCTGGACAGATAAACTTGCAAGCTGAAGCTGAGACAAAGGCCAGCATTACCAGTGGAATCATGGAACGTAGAATATAGATTAAATGCATGAGACTGGAAGAGAACACCAAGGAAATGAAAATAGAAAAGTTCTGAGTATTAAGCCCTGGGACACTTCAACATTAAAAACAAAATGGAGAAAGAAGGAAGAATCAGCATAGATGACAAACCTACAGCTAACATCATACTCAATGGTGAAAAGCTGAAAGCATTTCCTCTAAGATCAGGAGCAAGACAAGGATGTCCACTCTCACCACTTTTATTCAACATAGTTTTGGAAGTCCTAGCCACAGTAATCAGAGAAGAAAAACAAATAAAAGGAGTTCAAATTGGAAAAAAACAAATAAAACTGTCACTGTTTTCAGATGACATGATACTATACATAGAAAGTCCTAAAGATGCTACCAGAAAACTGCTAGAACTCATCAGTGAATTCAGTAAAGTTGCAGGATACAAAATTAGCACCCAGAAATCTGTTGCAATTCTATACACTAACAACAAAAGATCAGAAAGAGAAATTAAAGAAACAATCCCATTTACCATCGCATCAAAAGGAATAAAATACCTAGGAATAAACCTACCTAAGGAGATAAAAGACCTGTACTCCAAAAACTATAAGACACTGATGAAAGAAATCGAAGATGAAACAAACAGATGGAAAGATATACCATGTTCTTGGATTGGAAAAATCAAGTGTCAAAATGACTATCCTACCCAAAGCAATCTACAGATTCAGTGCAATCCCTATCAAATTACCAATGGCATTTTTCACAGAACTAGAACAAAGAATATTAAACATTTGTATGGAGACACAAAAGACCCTGAGTAGCCAAAGCAATCTTGAGAAAGAAAAACAGAGCTTGAGGAGTCAGGCTCCCTGACTTCAGACAATACTAAAAAGTTACAGTCATCAAAACAGTATGGTACTGGCACAAAAAGAGAAATATAGATCAATGGAACAGGATAGAAAGTCCAGAAATAAACCCATGCACCTATGGTCTGTTAATCTACAACAAAGGAGGCAAGACTATACAATGGAGAAAAAACAGTCTCTTTAATAAATAGTGCTGGGAAAACTGGACAGCTACATGTAAAAAAATGAAATTAGAACATTCTTTAACACCATACACAAAAGTAAACTCAAAATGGATTAAAGATCCAGATATAAGACCAGATACTATAAAACTCTTAGAGAGAAACATAGGCTGAACGCTCCTTGACACAAGTTGCAGCAATATCTTTTTCTGTCTCCTACAATAATAGAAATAAAAACAAAAATAAACAAATGGGGCCTAATTAGACTCAAAAGCTTTTGCACATCAAAGGAAACCATAAACAAAATGAAAAGACAACCCACAGAATGGGAGAAAATATTTGCAAATGATGTGACCGACAAGGGATTAATCTCCAAAATATACAAGCAGCTCATGCTGCTCAATATCAAAAAAACAAACAACCAAGGAAAAAAATGGGCAGAAGACCTAAATAGACATTTCTGCAAAGAAGACATACAGATGGCCAAGAGGCACATGAAAAGATGCTCAACATCACTAAATATTAAAGAAATGCAAATCAAAACTACAAGATATCACCACACACCAGTCAGAATGGCCATCATCAAAAAGTCTATAAACAATAAATGCTGGAGAGTGTGTGGAGAAAAGGGAACTCTCCTACACTGTTGGTGGTAATGTAAGTTGGTATAGTCACTATGGAGAACAGTATGTAGCTTCCTTAAGAAACTAAAAATAGAGGTACCATATGATCCAGCAATCCCACTCCTGGGCATATATCCAGAGAATAACATGGTTCGAAAGGATACATGCACCTCAATATTTATTGCAGTGCTGATTACAATAGCCAAGACATGGAAGCAGCCTAAATGTTCATCAACAGAGGAATGGAAAAAGAAGATGTGGTACATTTATACAATGGAATATTACTCAGCAATTAAAAACAATGTAATAATGCCATTTGCAGCAACATGGATGGACCTGGAGATTTTCCTACTCCAGGTAAAGTAAATGAAGTAAATCAGACAGAGAAAGGCAAATATCACATGATATAACTTATATGGGGAATCTAAAAAAACAAAGATACAAATGAACTTATTTAGAAAGCAGAAACAGGCTCACAGACTTGGAGAACGAACTTATGGTTAGCGGGGGAGAAGGGTGAGGGGTACAAAGATTGGGAGTTTGGGATTAACATGTACACACTACGATAGTTAAAATAGATAACCAACAAGGACCCGTATAGCACAGGGAACTCTGGTCAATATTTTGTAATAATCTAAATGGGAAAAGAACTTGAAAAATAATAAATACAAGTATATGTATGACTGAATCATTTTGCTGTACACCTGAAACTAATACAACATTGTTAATCAACTATGCACCAATATAAAATAAAAATTAAAAAAAAAGAAAAAGAAAAAGAGACTAAGAATGAGTTTCCAGAGAATAAGAAAAACTCAAGGAGTGTGAGCTGTCTTGGAAGCAGAAGAGGGACATGTATGGATGAAGAGAGTGATAAACTATCAAATTATGTTCCTAGTTTTCTGAAATGTTATGTTGATATGCTTTGCCATAGGTCTTCATTGATTCATTTGTTGGCACTCTAGGCCTGTCAATCTTCCTTTCTTTGGCTCTGCGAACTCCTCTCAATGTTCTCTCTTCTAAAACTTCTTTTATTTCTGTGTATGCTTTGCAGATGGATTGTTTGATTTTTTGTTTTTGTTGCTTTCTAATAATTTCCATTTCATGTTTTCTATTTTATTAGAGATTTCTTGTTCTTTTATTTAATGTCTCAAATTATTTTTTGTCCTCTGAATATTGCTTTTAATGACATCCACTTGACTAATGCTGTAACTTTTTTTTAATGCCCAGAAGCTGGCCATTTTATCTTCCTGAACAGTTTCTGATCTTTACCAACTGTTTTTGTTATATCCTTTTTTGTTTACTGCAGTCTCAATCTATTACAATAGAGGCTTTTTGTTTCATTGTTTGTTTTTTAAAGCAAAGTTCTAGTGATCCCTGGTTGTTTTCTTATCTTTAAAAGCAGAGTTATAAAAACACTGTTTGAAAATTCTGCACTTACAGATGGGGCTTCTTTTCTGTGGTCATTATTGAGGTATCACCTAGCTGAGCCATTTCAGTAGGGAATCCTCTATGTCAGAACTTTTAGTCATTCTTTGAGCTAATAAGGTTTTCTAGCTTGGAAGGATATATGCCTGGCTAAGTGCTCTCAAAAGTTGTACAATTGTAGCAGGAAAAGACATTAGTGGGTCCCAACATTTATAATATTGGTATGTAAACTTTCCTTTAAACAACCATACCTGTTATCTGTCAGTCCAGGGCCTTTAATTACCCTCTTCAGAGAATAATGCTTAGTTTCTGCTATATAGAAGTGGAATCATCCCCAGGTTGCATGGAATGAGGCAAGTGAGACATGGGTATAATTTCCTTTTAGATATACTGTCAATCAATCTTCCTGTTTTCATATCAAGTTCACCCCCACTTACATGTTTGTTACAGCCAATTCCAGAAACTTATGGGAGTTCAAACCCACAAATCAGATTGCTCCTCGGCACACTATACAGTTTCCAGAACATTGTTCCTGATTTTTCCTCCCCTGTTTCCTTTTTAATTTAGTCCTTAAAACTTACTCAATTGGTATATTAGGAAGGTTTTGTGAGTTTGTGGAGGTTAAGTGCTGTCTGACATGAGGATGTCTCCTGTAACATTTTAAACTTTAATATGATACAATATTTGTGTTTTTCCTTTCATTTTTGCCTTATCATCCATGTTACTCAAATTAGCAACATTCTTAACTTTACACTAACACTTATATCCTGTACTGAAATTATAATACTTATCATTTTCTAAGTTTCCTAAAAATACTAGAAAACCATAAACCTGATTTAATCAGATTTATAGTAACTTTGTCATGTCCTATTGTTTTCTTTCTTTCCCTATGAGTATTTTAAAAGTAGCTCCAGAATATTCGAAGAGAACATTTTTAGCATCACCAAAAAGTGGATTTACTTTTCTTACATTCAACTAATTTCTTAAAACCATTCTAAATTATAATGCAGTGATTTATGTTCATTTTTTATTTGGTTGATTGTTTTTGTTATTTATGGAGGTTTATTTGCCCTCTCTGTTAATGGAAACATGAATAGTATGCCTTTTACACATTCTCATGTTTATAAGTTTCATCATGATACCTATTGCATAGAATCCTTTTTATTTCTGGAGATATCCACCTGTGAGACATGTCATGTGGAACCAAAATGCCCATCTTCCCCTTATCCTTTTCATAATTAAGTATGCATTTCTTTGAACAGAATTCCTTGGTCTGTTTATATTGTACAGACATTTTTGTTCTACTTTTGGAATTTCACATCATTGTTTTCTAACCCTGGTGGTCTTTCTTCCCTGATTGATCGTTAATCTAATATTTCTGTGATCCTATTAAGTACTGTAAGGTAAAAGAAAACCCGTAGAGTTTATTCAATTTTACTAACAGTAACTCATGTACCCTTAGCTTCTTCAAAAGGCTAAAGGGACAGAGATTAGACAATAGCTACTTTCCAGAAATAATCCCATGATCTGACATTTATTGCTAGGACAGCTAATATAGTCTAGTTCCTTATGTCGGGAATAATTCAGTATTTATGTGGCACTTCATATTTTTGCAATGATCTTCAATCATTAATAAAACATTTCCCATGACATTCCTGTCAGAGAGGTCAGTATAACTATCAGTAACAAGAACCTCTTGATAACAAAATAGTAAAAGAGTTACCATATCCTCTTTGTTTCTTGGTGTTAATTTTTAAGCATGTAAAATTTGAGCATTTATTAAATCCATTGACAATATTGCATTAGATTCATAAATTTTCAGTAAGGATGAGTTACTTTAAGTGATATTGTGAAAAGCTTAAGAAGTAATAATTCCCCTTTCAAAAGCAGGCTGCATTCAATAAAGTCTGCTAATAAACATATAATAAATCCACTCTTAACTAAGGACTATTTGTTTAATTCAGAGAGGAGAGAATTCTAGAATATCTAGTGTTAGCAATGCCTTGCCCAGAATTGAATAATGTAACAGAGATTGATTAGAGGTTAAAATCATATTTGAGAAAGATTGTTTTTCAAGTCAGTTTAATGAAAACCTAAGTCAGCATTTTGCAAATAGATATTGAAAAATAGTAGGCAGTATACCCAGATGTTGATGAACTAAGACATCTGGCAAACATTATGTTCTTGTGCTCAGTTACCACACAATAAAATTGCTACAAAATTTTATTTTTATCTTGGCTTCATAAAAAGACTTTGGAAGTACACCCTCTATTTTTATTCTCCAAAGCTATCTGGACCTGATTTTTTTGTTTGTTCTCTTTTAATTTAATGCAGGGTAATCAATAATAACATTTATTTCTAAGTAGAAATATAGATATTCAGAAATAGTTTTTCTTTCTTGGCAGGTTTTTTTTTGACAAATTTGTTCATTTCATCCCATATGTCAATTGTCTTCCCCAAAACTGATATTAACATATTATTTTCTAATATTTGTATTTTTACAGGTAACTCCACTTTTTCATTCCTAATATTTTTAATTTGTGTTTTCTATTTTGTCTGTGATCAGTCTTTCTCGGGTGTAGTTACTGTAGCAATTCTTTCAAGTAAACAAATTTTGGCTTTAAAATTTTTTTCTATATCAAGAGTTGGCTTTTCTTTTCCTGTAAATGGTTAGATAGGAAATGTTTGGGGCTTCGTTGACCATACAGTCTTTATTGCAACTACTCAAATCTGCCATTTTAGCGTGAAAACCATCATAAAACACATAAATGAGTAAGCATGGCTGTGTTCCAATAAAACTTTGTTAAAAAAAAAACTTCATTGTTGTCATGAGTTCAGTAAACATTTGATAACAGAAATACCAGTGCTTCTTTGAAACATCTCTGTGCAATGTGTCACATCATCTACCTGAATTTTAGAAGTAAAAACTGGCGGGACTTGGCTTAGAGGATGATTCCAAAGTTTCTGACAATGAAAATCAGAACCTATAACTTTCTTTCTTAAAAATCTCCAATCACCATTTGCTTCTCATTTTTAATTAGAGTAAACCTACTGGCTCACTATGGTCTTTAGAACTCTACATGATCTAATTTCTTTGGACCTTGAGTCAGTCTCCCTCAATAACGCTTTCTAACCAAACTGACATGCTCTTTATGCCTTGATACAGCCAGTTTATAGTTACTTGGCTCCTTTCGTCCTTCTGACTGACCCGTTCTTACTTCATGTCTCTGTTTATCTGGCTTGGGTGTAATGTAAAGGCTAGGACCACTGATATACCATCAGACCATTCTCATATCTCATAAATTTGACACCTAGAGATCATTTGTAACATTCCCCTTTCTCCATTTGGCATTTTTAATTTAACTTTATTTTTTTTGGTAATAATCATGGGATGAAATAAATAATGATAGTGACCAGAAAACAAATGTAGGCAGTGAATACTTTCTTTACTGAACTTCATATCTATAATCATGTACTAAATTAGAATTTAAAATAAATAATAAAATAATAATTTCAATATAAAAAAGAAAATAAGAAATGGATTAATGTTCTTTAGTTACAAATATACAGTTCCTGAAAAAAGAAGAAGAAAAAGAAATGAAGACAGCAGCCATGCTCATGGAAGCCAGCATCATGACCAATTACCTGTTGACTGAAACACCAGGCCTGCCTGCTTGCCCACAGATCCCTTAGCAGCTGGTCCACCCATGGTCACTGCCACCTGGCCCACCAGAATCCCTGGCCTGGGCTGACTGTGAAGGGCTTTCCCTTTCAAGGCCAATCTGCAAAGACCAGAATTGGTGACTATTTCTTCAAATGTGCAAGCATCAATAAAAGGATACAAAGATCAATAGAATTAGGAAAGCATGATTCTACCAAAAGAGCAAATTACATAAAGCACCAAAGAAATGTTATTGAACTGCCTGAAAAACAAAAAATGAACAATCATCTTAAAGAAGTTCAGTCATCCATTAGATAAAAAACTAAATGAAATCAGGAAAATAATACATAAACAAATGAAAAGTTCAACAAAGTTATAGAAACCATAAAAAAAAAGAACCAAACAAATTCTGGAACTGAAGAATAAAGTGCCTGACATAAAAAATTCAACAGAAGGCTTCAAGAGCAGACTTGGTCAACCAGAAGAAAGAATCAGTGAAGTTGATGCCAGATCATTTAAAATTATCCAGTTAGAGGAAGAAAAGGAGAAAAGAATTTTAAAAATAAGGAAGACAGTCTATGGAACTTATGGGACATGATCAAGTGCACCAATATATTCATCAGATGAGTTCCAGGAGAAGAGAAAGAGAAAGGGGCAGAAGAGTTATTTAAAGTAATATTGGCTGAAATTTTCCCAAATCTATGGTGAGCAACCAGCTTCATGAAGCCCAAAGAAAAAAAACTGAGGGAACTGGTCACTAGACTTGACTTACAAGAAGTGCTAAGGGAACTTTTTCAAATTGAAACAAAAGAAAGCTAAACAGCAACAAGAAAGCATTTGAAAGCTCCCTATTAAAGTAATGTACAGTCAAATTCAGAATACTCTAACATTGTAATGGTGGTGAGTAAATCCCTCTTATCCCTAGTGTAAAAGTTAAAAGACAAAAGTATTAAGAATACCTATAATCCAAAAATTTGTTAATGAATATACTATACAAAAAAGAAGTAAATTTTGACATCAATAATAAAGTGGGGGAGGAGGAGTAAAATTATTGATTTTTTGCATGTGATTATAGTTGTTACCAGCTTTATTTTAACTATTCATATAACTATAAGAAGTTTTATTCAGACTTCATGGTAACCACAAAGAAAAAACCTACAGTAGATACAAAAAAAAAATCAAAATATATCATTACCAAAAAGAATCACAAAGAAGACAGTAAGAGACGAATAACAGAACTACAAATCAGACAGAAAACAACAAAATGACAGTAGTAAGTCCTTTCAATTATCTGTCAATAATTACTTCAAACATAAGAGGATTAAACTCAAACAAAAGATAAAGAGTGGCTTAAAGTACTAAAAATAAAGAAGATCCAACTGTATACTGTTTACCAGAAACTCAATTTAGATTAAATGACACAAATGAGCAGAAAATAAATAGATGGAAAAAGATATTCCATGTAAATGGTAATCAAAAGAGAGTAGCAATGACTGTAATAATATTAGACAAAATAAACTTTAAGTTTAAAACTCTCACCAAGAGACAAAGAAGGTCATCACATAATGATAAAAGGTCAAATCGACAAGAAGATAAAAAACACATATACATATATATATGTATGTATATATATATATATATATATATATATATAGTTGACCCTTGAACAACATGAGTTTGAACTGTGTGGGTCCACTTATACACAGATTTTTTTCAATAAATATAGTACTTGCATTTTTATTTTTACAGATCTTTAAGTGTGTGGGAATAGTTTGTGTTTGATAAAAGATCACAATATGCAGAATCAAAAGAAATTAGAATTTGAGTCCTGATTATATCCAAACTGCTTGAGCTTCCTGGCCTTGGGTCAGTCATTTATCAACCTTTGCTTTTGAGGCAGAGATAGCAGTATGCAGATTTTCAACTGTGTGGGGGGTAGTGCCCTTAACCCCACATTGCTCAAAGGTCAATTGCACATCCAACATCAGAACCCCTAAATATAGAAAGCAAGTATTGAAAGATCTGAATTGAGAAATACACAGTAATACACCAATAGTAGACTTCAGTACCCCACTTTCAATAATAGATCATCCAGAGAGAAAAGTCAATAAGGAAACAGCAGGCTTGAACAATACTATAGACCAAATTTACCTAATAGATGTACACAGAATATTTCACTCAACAACAGCAGAATATGCATTCTTCTCAAGAGCACACAAAACATTCTCCAGGATAAATCACATACTAGGTCACAAAACAAGTCTTAACAAATTTAATAAGACTGAAAACATTTCACATATCTTTTTCCAACCACAATGGAATGAAACTAGAAATCAAACTGGAGGAAACAGAAAAATTCAAAAATACATGAAAATTAAACAGTATACTCATGAATAACCATTGGATCAAAGAAGAAATCAAAACAGAAATAAATCTTGAGACAAATGAAAATACAATGTATCAAAACTTATGGGATACAGCAAAAGCAGTGCTAAAAAGGATTGTTTATAGTAATAAACACCTACATTTAAAAAAGACTAATTTCAAATAAACAATTTAACTGCACCTCAATATGTAAAGAAACTAGAAAAAGAACAATCTAAGCTCAAAGTTGGCAAAAGGGAGGAAATATTTAAAAATAGAGAAGAAATACAGGAAATAGAAAATAGAAAAGCAATAGAAAAAACTGCTAAAATTGAGTTGAACTTTTGAAAACATAAAAATAATTAATAGAAACTTAGCTAGACTAACCACGTAAAAAAAGAGAAAAGACTCAAATAAATAAAATCAGAAATGAGGGCTTCCCTGGTGGTGCAGTGGTTGAGAGTCCGCCTGCCGATGCAGGGGACACGGGTTCGTGCCCCAGTCTGGGAAGATCCCACATGCCGCAGAGCGGCTAGGCCCGTGAGCCATGGCCGCTGAGCCTGCGCGTCCGGAGCCTGTGCTCCGCAACAGGAGAGGCCACAGCAGTGAGAAGCCTGCGTACTGCAAAAAAAAAAAAAAAATCAGAAATGAAAGAGGAGACGTTACAACAGATGTTACAGAAATTTTTAAAAGATCAAGGCAAATTATTATAAATAATTATATGCCAACACATAGGATGACCTACCAAAGACTGAATCCAGCAGAAATAAAAAGTTTAAAAAGACCAACAGCAACATAGGAGATGGAATTAGTAATCAAAAACTTCCCAACAAAGAAAAGCCCAGGATAAGATGACTTCCCAGGTGAATTCTACCAAACATTTAAAGAAGAGTGAATACCTATTCTTCTTAAACTCTTCCAAAATATAGAAAAGCAAACACTTCCAAACTCATTCTGTAAGGCCAATATCACCCTGTTACTAATGCATACCACAAGAAGACAAAACTATAGACCAATATCCCTGATACACATGTAGGCAAAAATTTTCAACAGAATACTAGCAAACGGAATTCAACACCACATAAACATACAGGATCATACACTATAACCAAGTGGGATTTATACCTAGAGCGCAAAGATGATTTAATATACACAAAACAGTCAATGTGATATGCCACATTAACAGAATGAGGGATAAAAATCAGATAATCATCTTGACAGATTCAGAAAGGACATTTGAAAAAATTCAACACACTTTTATGATAAAAAATATTCCCAGCAAATTAAGTATAGAAGGAACTTATCTCAACAAAGTAAAGGCCATTTATAATAAGCTTACAGCTAAATTATACTCAATGGTGAGAAACTGAAGCCTTTTCCTTTAAGATCTAGAACCATAGAATTATACCCACTCTCACCACTTCTATTCAACATAGTACTAGAATAAGTAGCCAGAGCAATTAGATGAGAAAAAGAAATAAAAATATCCAAATTGGAAAGAAGTAAAATTATTTCTGTTGGCACGTGGCATGATCTTATATATAGAAAACCCTAAAGAATTCCACCAAAAAATACTGCTAGAATAAACAAATTCAGTAAAGTTGTATTATACAAAATCAATATAGAAAATCCAATTGCATTTCTATACACTAAAAGCAAATTATCTGATGAAAGAAATTCAAGTAGACACTAATAAATGGAAAGTTATTCTCTGTGCATGCATTGGAATTACCATCTAGTATAGGAATCTCACTTTTGGTTATATATCCAAAGGAACTGAAACCAGGATTTTGAAGAGATATATGAACTCCCTTGATCATTTCATCATTATTCACAATAGCCAAGATATGGAAACAATCTAAGTGCCTATATGTGGATGAATGTATAAAGAAAAGAGAGTATGTACATATGATAGAATATTAATCAGCTTTAACAAAGAAGGAAATCCTGTCATTCACAACAATGTGGATAATCTTGGAGGACATTATGCTAAATGAAATAAGCCAGAAACAGAAGGACAAGTACTACTTTATACTACTTAGATTAGGAATCTAAAATAGTCAACTCAGAAGCAGAGAGTAGAATAACTGTTCCCAGGTGCTACAGGTAGGGGTGAATGGGGAAGCATTAGTTAAAGGATACAAAGTTTCAATTATATGAATAAGTACTAGAGATTCACTGCACACTATAGAGCCTATAGTTAACAATACATATTATACACTTCAAAATTTCTCAGAGGGTAAATCTTATGTTAAATGTTCTTACCACAAAACAATGACAGTAATAATAAAGAGATCATGAGGAAACTTTTGGAGATAATGGTTTGTTTAGGTCACATATTGTGGTTATGGTTCTACAGATGAATATTTATCTCTAAACTCATCAAGTTGTATACAATGAATATGAACAGCTTTCATATATATAAATGAAACCTTAATAATGTGGTTTAAACAAATGTAAAGAAGTGTTTCCAAAAGAATAACCTCCACAAAGCTCAGAGAATGATTTGTACATATACTGACAGCTTTAGTGCAAATCAAATTGTTTCTTCATCTTTATGAACACTGAGCTATTATTCTTTCTTTGAAAACTACTGCTTAAGCACACTAAAATATCAGACTATAGGATGTGGGGACAGGAACTGCAACTGACTGAAACCAAGTGGAACAGTTTCAAATTATTATGTACTGGCTCTGAAAACAAAGGTCTATGGCTGAAAGTGGTAATGTGTGGGAGAGGCTTATAACTGGGGATTCTCTAAATCAGTTTTCATGTAAATTATAATATTTATTAAGGAATAAGTAAAATGTATAAATATAACCTGCCTGTATATTACTAAAATCAACATTACTGACAACAATCATTTAGAAATTAGGACACCAAAAGTTTTTTTTGCAGGTGATAGTATTTTATCACTGACAATAATTCTGTTTAGATTTATCAGTAGTGCTGATAACAAAAAGTAGACTAGTGTTATTTGGTTTTATTATTGTTTTTACATGCAGACAATGCATCCCCTTCATTTCTGCACCCAGAGCAGTGCTACTCCCATTATAGGACCTTTGCCCCATTACCTTGCCTTTATTATGCCACTGAGTAGAAGGGTGACTCAAATCCAGGCCCTATCATTTACAACAATATGACTGTAGGAGAGAGATTACTTAACTTTCTGTAAGTGGGGAAGTTTTTTCTCATATGATTAGTGTGAGAACTAAGTTAGTACATACATACACATATATATGAATATAAATATTCATTTGAGTATTTATATACTTGAGAAGATATGTCTATTCACACATGAATATTTATATACAAATATGTTGTCTGTGGTATACACACACACACACACAGATAATTTGGACTATTTTACCAAACCATACATTGTAATTCTAATTCATAATCATTCTCGTACTGATATCTTGTTTTATTTATTTTTTCTATATGAAATTATATAATTACAATATTATGTCTATACCATTATGATATATTAATCATTATATCACATATATAATTATTTTCTCTTGCTCTTTATAGGATATGCACATGAAATCAATCCTTAGCAGTCCTTATCTATCTTTTTACCGTTTAGAATGATGTTTGACAAATAGTACAAACTCAAATATTTCTTGAATTAAACAGTGCACATATATATGTAGAGAGAGAGAGAGAAAGAGATAGCAAGAGAGAGACAGAGAATGATACAATTATATAAACACCTGGGCCAATAGCTATGCCATTTGTTGCTTAGGATTAGAAGAGGGCCAGGTTTTAGGGAAGAGTAAGAGTTTTGTTTTGAACCTGGTTTAAGTATTACTAAGGACAGGATTAAGAAGATATCAGTGATAGAGGGATAAAACTAGACATGAGTGCTGACACATTATTTAAAGAGAAAGAAATTTTAAGGAAATAAGACATCAACTGTGCAACAAGATGATGAGAATTCTAGTTAGAAAACTTTCCATTTGGTTTAGCAACATGGAGATATTAGCAACAGTAGTGATGGTGGATTTGTAAGGGTGGAAGCCAGCTGAGAAAGGGTAAAAGAGTAACTGACAGATTAGGAAATAGAAGTTGTTTGTAGAAAACATTTTCGAGAATAGTAATAGAGAGCCAATCAATATGGCCATGGCTGGAGGAAGATTTTTTATAATGATGCTTTTAATAAAAAAGAGCTACACTGGTCAGTAAGGTAGAAACTGTTCACGGTGCCTGTTGAGAACTGGAAAATGTCCAAATTGAGATGTGCCATAAATGTAAAACACATACCAGATTTTGCAGACTTGGTAAGAAGAAAATAAAGTAGATTGTTTCTTACACATATCTTCAGTGCATATCAAGGTGATAATATTTTTAATATGTTGAATTAAATAAAATATATTATGAAAATTAGTTTTTCATGTTTGTTTTTACTTTTTAATGTAGTTATATATGTGGCTTGCATGATATCTCTATTGGACAGGGCTGATGTATAATATATTTGAATGCCTAACTCAGTTGAAGGAGAAAGAAGAAAGGAAGAGGAAAATGTTCTCTCAAATTCTCAAGACAAAGAGAAGATGAGATTGTGAACAAGGTAGACTGGATTTGTATTTTTTTTTTTTCGGTACACAGGCCTCTCACTGTTGTGGCCTCTCCCGCTGCGGAGCACAGGCTCCAGACGCGCAGGCTCAGCGGCCATGGCTCACGGGCCCAGCCGTTCCGCAACATGTGGGATCTTCCTGGACCGGGGCACGAACCTGTTTCCCCTGCATTGGCAGGCGGACTCTCAACAACTGCGCCACCAGGGAAGCCCTGGATTTGATCCTTGAGAGAAGGTAGGGAATGCATATAGATACAGGAAGGCTTCTTGAATTATTGGGGGAAAGTCTAAGGTTTATGTATGCTTTCTGTGTGTGATATTTGTGCCAGTGTTTCAGTAGATTGCTTTAATGTGGTTTGGATCCAAGATGCAAGCTGTGGTGGACATATACTAGGGTGGCCCCTCGTGATTCCCATGCCTTAGTATTTATGCCTTTTATAATTTCCTTTAGGCGTGGATGGGATTTGTGACTTGCTTCTAGCTAACAGAGTATGATGACAAAGTTGAGATTTTGCCAATGTAATTAAGATTGTCAATAAATTCTATTAGAATTAATCAGATGAACACCCTTAAAAGAAGTGCTGGGACCTCCTTGAGGTGAGATATCGCCCTTGCTGGCTTGATGAAGTAGGCTGTCATGCGGAGGATGCCCACTTGCCAAAGAACTGTGGATGGCCTCTAGGAACGTTAAGCATCTTCTAAGACTTAAGAGTGGCCTCCAGCCTAGGACTAGCAGAAAGCCAATGCCCTCAGTTACACAGTCACAAGAAAATGACTCTTACCAACAACGTGAACGATCTTGGAAGTGGATTCTTCCCTAGTTGAGCCTCCAGATGAGGATGTTATCTGGCTAATAACCTGATGGTAACCTTTTGAGACCCTGAACAGAGTAGCCAGGGAAGCCATGTTTGGACTCCTGACTCACAAATACTGAGAGATAATAAATGCAGATTGTTTAAAATCACCAAGTTGGTGCTCATGTGTAACACAGCAACAGAAAAATAATAAAAAGACTTTTTCAATTAAACAGTTTGAATGGTGCACATCAGAGTTCTACAGACCTGAGTTCTAGTCTGATATGTAGTGTTTAAATATTTTTTAATCTATGCACTTCCCTGTTGTAGATCACTTTCTTCTTCTGCAAAACAAAAACAAAACACTCTGGCCTAAATTAACTCTTTATGATTATCTCCAAATCAAACATTCTATTATTGTTCAATTGGTAAATATTCAGAGAATGATTCTCAATGGTCATTTTCTACAACTTTCAGAGCCATATTAAAACTTGGCACTTAAACTTTTCTGCAACTTTATACCATCCACAGACATTGGCAACAGACATATAATGTACAAAACAGTGTGCACCAAAAGAATAAATATATAATTAATATGATAAAAATGTCATACAAATCCATTATTTAATTTGTATTTAGAAGTTTGCCAACAATAACTTCTGAAGATCTTTTTGGAAAGAAAAATCTACTGGTGTTTTATATTAATCTTAGATTTTTAAGTGCTTAAAAGCTTGAGATTTCTTTAAAGTAAATAATACCTAACCATGAAAATGGAATATTATAGTAGGCATACAACAACATTTTCAATACAAGAAACAACTATTTGTGCCTTTCTAAAATTACCCAGCCAAACCTGTATCACCTGGTAAAAATAAAAAACTGCTTCTCAGCCCTAGAAGTTGAGTCTGATTATGAAGAGACTCAGCTACTTTCTTCCCTTCTTATAAATGTGTCAAATTACAGATGAGTTTACATTTTAATAGCAAACTTAATGGGAGGGTCTTAGACTAAAATGTACACACACACTCCATAAAAGCAACTGGCAGATTTTGAAAATGAATGATGGTAAATAGTAAACTCAAGATAGCAAGTATCTTGCAGGGTGGTACCGAGCCCTATATTTATTCCTGTCAGAGTTAATATTTCCATTGATGATCTATAAAAATAAGTAAAGCATCCCACTAACCATATTTTCACATGAAATTACATTGATGGAACGTATGGAGGGAAGAGAAACTGTGCAAAACAAATAGACTGTGACAAGATCATAGCAAACCCCTCTAGTTGTTGACAGTGTAAAACTTCAATCTAAGAGTTCTTCACACAAATCAGAGTAGAAATGAATGCCAATGGGGTCAGTGATGATTTCATTGTTTGGAGCTGAAAAACGGAAAGGCATGTGAGAAAGAAATATTGGAATTGTCAAAAAATGATTCATTATTGCACAAAAATTTAACACAAATATATTCAGGAAGAAATAGAAAGGAAACACAACAGTATGTTTTCTAACTTGAAAATGAACTGTAAAATTTGAAACAGTAGATCTGCAGAAATTAAATGGCCAAACATATGAATTTGTTTGGGTGGGAAAAAGAACCATGAGGTCTGAATTAGTCACAAAATCACTCCTTATGTCATCTGTTATATATAAACTAAAATAACAACATCATTTTTACATTGTGAATGAGGAACTGTTTCTGATAAGTGTAAAGCACATTTGGCACAAAGTTGGATTCTTCTGGAGGTAGGGTCTTTCTTGTGTTTATTCCTATACTTGAAAGCAAACATTGTACTTTCTTTTTCTTTGGGAAGTTAATATTTGTGATACATAGTTTCTTCTATCCTTCCCAGGTATTTATAAAATAAAATTATACAACAGCATTTGCCCTCTTTCCAACAACATTATTCTACGAAACAATAACTTTCCAGGTACCATTCATGAATGAACGGTTGCCTTCAGGAATTAGAAAAAGAGATACTTGGAATGAGGTGAACTCCATATTTTCCCAGCTATGCTTCCTAGGATAAGTAGTTAAATTTCTCTGAACTTCTGTTTCCACAACAAGAAAATGGAAATACTGATATATAATTCAGTGTGTGAAGAGACTCAAATAAGTTAATTTTATCTGCAAAAGTACTGAATGCATATAAATGATATGTATATAAAATGTTATGTCAACTACATTTCATCCTATCCAGGCAAAAAATACATAAAGTGCTAGCCATCAATGGCTGGGATGACAATTACTATCTCTATATCCAATGCATTTCCTTTTTTCATAACCTGCTTCCATCTGCCTTCTATTGATTGTGTGAGCAAGTTGATTGTTTCCTCATACTCTCCCCTGCTCTTCCTCCATGCATCTAAAAGTTGTAGAACAACATGAGAGCCAAGAAAGCAGTTATAGAATTTCCCCCTTGAGCAAAGGTTTTTAAAGTTAAAATCTTAAAAATTGAAAGCAAATTAAAATCATAACGATGAAAACATAAAACATCAATGACATCACATTCTTTCTTTAGACTTACTGTAGAAACACACAATCCAAACTTTCCTGTTTTGCAATAATCATCAAAATTGGAATTCAAAACAGGACATGTGAAGCAAGTTTTGTGAAACTATTATGTATTATTTCTATCATATTATCATATCAAACTTCTGTCAAAGTTTCTGATCATAGGTACAAGAAAAGATGGGGGAAGGGAGATAAATGTTCTACTTCTTTTCTTCTACCCTTTAAGATTTAAATCACTTTAAGGTAAAGCAATAAAAGTTGTCTAAAGTGGCTTATACACAGTGATGAAACCAGACTACTTCTAATATATCCATGCATTTGAATCTTTTGCAGAGGGTTCATTAATCTTATATCTCTCTCATCTTTCTTTCTTATAATAGTATTTTTGACTAATATCTGTTCATGATTTACTCACTAACTGAATGTAGACATTGACACCTTTGAGACAAACAATCCTAGGCTGGTTGATTTAGTTACTTATTTGGCAATTATTTAATATTCCTAAACAGTTGTTCACTTGTTAACAAAACGAAGATATTAATAGCTTTCAGTTCTAGATAAACCCTAAGCCAATTAAAGGTACAGGGTCTGATGAGGGGCATTGGAAAAAAACATTTTCATAGCCTTTTCTATTTAACTACATCAAATAAACCGATATAGCTAAATAGAAACTGATCAAATAAACCTATAAAATCTAACCTTCAAAACAATGACTTATTTATTAGGAAGCAGTAGATGATGGGAGAGTACTGAGCCCCAGTCTTAACACTGGGCAGAATGGCCTACTCGTTGAGTGACAGTGTGACACCTAACTTAATTCCTTATCTTCCAACAAATAGGCATTAAAAATAAGTGGTCCCAAGGTAACCAAGCCATAGTCCAAGCAAAAGCACTGAACTTATCACCTAACACATTATTCATAAAGGAATACATCTACTCTAAGAGAATATGTCTACAGTTTGAGATTATCTAATAAGAGAAAAGTGGAAATTAGGAGATATTGGAAAATCATACATATTTTTTGCCTTGTCCACTGTTTTTCTTTCCTTGATAGAATCCAATGTTATTCTGAATATCTATTAAATAATTAGGTATTTTTATAAGGGTTGAACAACAACAACAAAAACCTCACTTGAAAATGAGAATAAAATTTTTGTTATCATGTAAAGTTAGCCATGCTAGTAATATAAAGAGCAGGAACCAATAAGAAACTATTTATAAGGTAGTACAACCTTGAGCACTGGCACTTTGGCTTTTCATTATTTTCCTAAGGTGACCCACTTGGACCAATCTTAATTAAGAATTGTACCCTCATAAAATAGATATTACCGTGATTACTATGCACGGAATGTCAATACTCATACTCCCACTTGCTATTTGTAAAGGGATAATAATCAAAACATATTTATTCTGAAGCTATAAAGAAGCATAAAGCTGGAATGCATGGTAAGGTCATTTTGTCTATGTTCTATTTTATGTGATTGCAATTAAAATAAATGACTAAAACTCTCCGTTTGAAAAACTTTAGAGCATATTTTTCACCTTTTTAAAGTAATGTCAAAACAACACCACAGGAAAAAAATGTGAGCTTAAAAACATTTTTATGGTATGTGTGTTATAATTTGACTCATTTTTTTCCCATTGTTCTTAAAAAGAAGTTTTAATAATCTTCCAAAATTATTTTCCATTTTTAATACCCCCAAGTCCTACATACGCCATGTGAAAGAATTTCAATCTAAAATGGAACCAGAGAATATAAAATGGAAAATCTTCTACACGTGCCCTCAGGAAAACAAAACTTAAGAACTGAGGTACTGATTTCCCGTAAATGTCTGATTTACAGAAAACTGATAGTATTGGAAAGTTCTTAAATGATAGAAAATTGGTCAGGGAACCTTGGAAAATTTTGCTTATGGTTTCCAGAGGCATGAGTAAGAAATGACTCTGGGTGAGTTGGTCTCATAAATTAAGCTGAACTGAGCTTTGTTTGTGGACGGGGCTGGTTTTGTCTCCTCAGAAATTTTCAGAAATGGTCTCCATTTGTTTTTTTATTTTAGCAGACTTTAACTGAACTCTCACTTCTTTATATTCCCTGTCCATAAATACAGCATATCCCAAATCCTCAACGACTCATCTGCAGCTTGCTATAGTTTATATGTTCTGAACTGCAATTCTTCTGCTAATCCTAAATGAAACTCGGCTTTTCGACAATTTTGAGCTTGTCTGATTTTATCTTTTTCTTTAGGTAGACATTCCTTGGCACTGGAAGTGGGATCCAAAGGAGATGACCCCCCCAAAGGACAATGACCCTCGGAATTGTGTGAAGTACCCGCACAAAAGCCCTTGAGCTCATTGCTTCTGTGAGTTATTTTCTACTTTTGGCTTGGTGATTCCCCTCTCAGATTCTGGTCTCCCCCCATTCGGTTGAGCTTTCTGACATTGTTAAGGGTCTGTTTAAAGGTTTTATCCTTTTTGGTGAGTCCTTGTTTGTTTTCTTGTAGGAAACATGCTAGAATTTCAGTGTAATTCCTTTGGAATGCTAGAGAGCAAAAATTAAAAATTCTATCAGTGGGCACAGGTTAAGCAAGTAAATGCTGTTAGAGTGCTTGCCACCTCCCTTTAGAGACTTTGGTCTCTAAGTCAAAGACTTATGTGAGAGCACAAATTGGTCACAGACACTGGTCACAAATGTCAGGCCAGACTGACATTAGGTCATCTGCCAACTGCAAGACAATTTACATGTAACAAGGGACAACTGGTCACAGGTTGAACAACTAGGGCAAACACTGTCTTCCAGGAGAAAAAAAGAGAAAGACAGTATGTATCCCATGAAAGGCACACTGTAAAACAAAACATAACTCCCAACCCTGAGCACACCCATTAGGCTATTTAGGAATTCTTCTTTTGCTCTCAAGAAAACCTCTGAGATATGAGATTCCAGTCATCCCAGTGCTCTTCAGGGATCCTAACTGGTTTTATGTTAAAAAATTATGGTCTCTCCTCACGTGCATTTTTGACTAGATGGTCCAGTCTTACTAAAGATAACGTAGAACTCCAATGGCTGTTATGAAGAACTTTCAGTCTTCCCGAACATGATTTTCTCCAGACTAGAAAGACTGCGGCAATAGAATTAAACAATCTGAGTGGGATAACTATTTTAATTGGTACCTAGAGCCTTCTAAATATATTCAGGATTTTAAAATTACCTTTTGTAAAATATTATTTCTAAGTTAACTGAAAGAAATAAACAAAGGAGATAAACAGGCAGCTAAGGCCTCTTCCTTGGTGACATGAGCCAAGGTTCCCCTAAACCCATTACTCTCCCCTCTCTATATCCACCTTTGCCTTCTTCAAACCCCCTTTCTTTATCTAGACTCCCCTTCTTCTCTAGTGAGTAAACTTTACCAACTGAGCCAATTAAAACTTTCCCTTTTAAAATTAGGTCTTCTGGGGACTTCCCTCGTAGTCCAGTGGTAAAGAATCCACATTACAATGCAGGGGATGCAGGTTTGATCCCCGGTCAGGGAACTAAGATCCCACATGCCATGTGGCAACTAAGCCCGTGTGCCAAAACTACTGAGCTCTCGCACCTCAACTAGAGAGCCTGCGTGCTGCTAACTACAGAGGCTATGTGCTCTGGAGCCCATGCACCACAACTACAGAGCCCACGTGCCCTGGAGCCTGCATGCCACAACTAGAGAGAGAAAACCCACATGCCGCAACTAGAGAGAGAAAACCCACATGCCGCAACTAGAGAGAAGCCTGCATGCTACAACAAAAGATTCTGCATGACTCAATGAAGATCCTGCGTGCTGCAACTAAAGACCTGATGCAACCAAAAATAAATAGAAATAAATAAATCTTAAAAAAATTAAGTCTTCTGAGGATCTTGCTAAACCATTAATTAATTTTGCTCCACGGACCAAAGCGGAACTTGGAGCTATAGTAAACTATTTTCCCAAGGTAACTGGGGATCCTCATAGATTTGCCAAATCAGTATTATAATTCAAACTTAACCTGATTTCTCCGATCTTCATCAGTTAATCCACATGCTTATTGGAGGAGGTCAAGCCCAGCATTGAATGAAAACTGCTTATTGGGAAAGCCCCAAACAATCTTTGAAATTCCAAGTCAGTCAGCCAATAGCTCTTTTATATGGCCAAGCTCCTGCCATACCCCAAGGCTACATCTTGCCATCCTGAGGGCTTTCCATAAGCCAATACCTGGGAACAAAATTAACGCATGCACCCAAAAGCCTGTTGAATCTATTCATGATTACTACAGCAGAATCCAAATTGTTTTTAAAGAAAATATGGACTCCCTATATACATTGCATCTAGCAGGGTGGCCTTTAATTCAATGTTTTGGTTAAAACAGAGATTTATCTCTGTTTGTCAAGAGAACCCACACAGAATGAAAAATAATGTCTACCCTGAACTTGTCAATGTAGCTAACCAGTTAACCTGCACTCCAGAAGATGATTCCAGGAAAAGGGCAACTAAAATTTTACATCTCTGACTTCAACAGATGGAATCTCCCAAGCAGACTCTTCCTGATTTTGTCATTATGGTTAAACAAAACAAAACAAAACAAAAAAAACCTGGCCATTGGAAGAGAGACTGCCACAATTTTTTTTAAAGTCTAGACAATTACAGCTTTCCAAGACCCAAGGGTCAAACTCATCCCAGTGATGGGACTCCAAAGAAGCACATAGACTGTTCCCATTCTACCATTAAATAGACTGGGGAAACTGCTCTCCAGATCCGGTAAAAATCCCTTACATATCAATTGACACAGGAGCTACTCTATCAGTTCTCAACCCTACTACAAATAAACAGTCCCTTCAAATAGTGGGGAGTTCAAATTAACCACAATATGTCTTTATTTCTCAATCTATACTCTTTTGTTTGGGACCTTTGAAAGATAAACACCTGTTTTTCCTCAGTGATTAGGCTCCTGTTCATTTATTAGGATGAGATTTCCTAGAAAAATATCATGCTGCCATTTCTTTCTCTTGAAAGAGAGAAATAAATCTTGTTAAAATCTCTTGAATTTAAGTCCCTTGAATCTAAGCCCCAAGAAAATCCAAACCTTTTCTCTCTCACATGTACTTTACAAGCCATAGAAGAACAAATTTCAGGTACATCTCTGTTATTAAATTTAGTGTCTCCTAGTCTATGAGCAAAATCTTCCACAGACATAGACAGAATTCATATTGCCTTTCACTATGTTAAGATCCAAGTCAATCCCTCAAAACCTCTCTCCAAAATTAATCAATACCCTATAAACAAAGAAGCTTTACAGGGCATAAGACTTATCATAGATGACTATAAAGCACAGGAACTTATTATCCCTTGCAGTAGTCCTTGTAAAACCCATTTTACCTATAAGAAAACGTAATGGTCAAGAATAAAGATTTGTTCAAGATCTCCATGCAATACATAACATTGTTATTCCTCACCATCCTGTTGTTCCTTATCTCCATACATTATTAGCATTATTCCCTACTGAAAGCAAATTTTTCATCGTGATCAATTTATGCAAGGCCTTGTTCAGTATTATAGTTGATGAGGCTGGCCAATATATTCTTGCTTTTACCTTGGAAGGACAACAATATATCTGGATAGAAATGGCCCACAGTTTTTCTAAAGGTCCTTCTTACTTCTCACAAAATTTAAATGCTGACCTCGATGACACAAAATTTTCTGGAGGCTCTACCATACTATAGTATGTAGATGATTTACTTCTCTACTCACCCTCTCAAGCCTCCTCACAAGAAGACAGATTTCACCATTACAGCTCTATCCAATATTTAGGATATTTAATCTCAGAACAAGGATAACACCTAGATGCTGATAGGTTTCATGGCATCTTGAGCTTCCCAAAATCTAAAACCAAATGTCAATTATCAGGTTTTCTTGGGCTAACTGGTTATTGTCACAATTGGATTCCAAACTTCTCTTTAATGGCCCAGACTTGTATATCTTACTAAAAACTACTAAGCCTGACCCTGTTATCTGGAAAAACCAAGATGATCTAGCCTTTAAAATCTTAAAGGAACGCTTAATAAATCCTCTTGCCCTTGGATATACAAACTATAAACTACCCTTTTTTCCTTTTTGTTTATGAAAAAGAGGGTAATACCCTCAGAGTACTTACTCAAAACATGGGGGCTACCACAACATCTAGGTTATTACAGCCAACAATTAGATCCCATGACCCAGCGTTATGCTTATGCCTTAGGGCTACACCTGCTACTGCGTTTCTGGTAAAAGCCACTGAAGAAATAGTCTTAAGATCCTCTTTGACCATCTTTGTACCTCATGCTGTCAAAGCTCTCTTGAACTCATATCATTCCCAACATTTTTCAGCTAGCTTTCTTACTTCTCATGAAATTCTCTTGCAGGACCGGCAAGATGAAAGAGGAGTAAGATGTGGAAACTACCTTCCTCCCCACAAATACATCAAGAATACATCTACCTGTGGAACAGCGCCTACAGAACAACTACTGAATGCTGATAGGGAACCTCAGACTTCCAAAAAGGCAAGAAAATTCCCATGTAACTGGTAGGGCAAAAGAAAAAAAGAAAAAGGAAAGGAATTGGGATGGGACCTGCCCCTCTGGGAGGGAGCTGTGAAGGAGGAAAAGTTTCCACACACTAGGAAGACCATTCCCTGGCGGGGACTGCGGGGTAGCTCTGGAACCTCAGAGGAGAGGGCAGCAACAGAGGTGCAGAGGCAGAGCAGAGAGATTCCCACACAGAGGATCAGTGCAGACCAGCACTCACCAGCCTGAGATGCTTGTCTGCTCACTCGCCGGGGTGGGTGGGGGCTGGGTGCTGAGGCTTGGTCTTCAGAGGTCAGAACCCAGGGAGAGGACTGGGGTTGACTGCGTGAGGACAGCCGGGGTGCGGCTAGTGCACCAGAGCTAGTTGACAGAGAGTCTGGGAAAATGTTGGGCCTGCCAGAGAGGCAAGAGACCTTTGTTGCGGGGTGCTTGAGGAGCGGCCCGCCATAGGAGCTTCCTGCTTCACACACTCACAGAGAGCAGGGCAACACCTACGTGAGCACAAGCACAAGCCGTGGCTGTTATATCTGACCCCAGAGGCTGCCATCCACCGCTGCTACCAAGAGTCCTGTGTGCAAGGCAGGTCACTGCCCACACCTTCCTAGCAGCTTGTGGAGCCCACCACTGCCGAGGGTGCTGCCATTGGGGCCAACTTCCCCAGGAGAACACACAGCATGGCTCAGGCTCTTGCAGCTTCATTCTGGCCTCTGCCACAGCAGGCACTCCTCGCACGTCCTGATTGTGATTGCCATATCCCTCCCTCTCCCCAGCCTGAGTGAGCAAGTGAGCCCTAATCAGCTGCTGCTTTCGCACCCTTTTTCCTGTGCAGGGAACAGATGTCTGAGGGCAGCCCACTCCCAGAGGTGGGGCCAAAACCAAAGCTAAACCCCAGGGGCTGTGCAACCAAAGAAGAGAAATGGAAATCTCCCCATGCAGCTGCAGAAGCAGTGGATTAAATCCCTGCAATTGGCTTGGCAAACCCTGAGTCTGTAGAATACCTGAATAGACAGCAAGTTTTCCCACAATTGAGGCTGTGGGCTTTGGGGACAAGTACATGTGGGAGTAAGGTCAGATCAGTCTGAACTTGCCCCACAGTGCCCACAGTAGGTCCAGACACCTACCTAGAAGTACTGGAGGGCTTCCTGTGGAGGCAGGGATTGGCTGTGGCTCACTATGGGGGCAAGGACACTGACAGCTAAGGCCACAGGAAAATATCACTACTTTTTTTTGTTATTCAGTTGTTCTATTTTATTATTCTTTTAATTTTAATTTTTTACTTTTTCTTTTTTATGCTTTTATTTTTAATATATTTTTTCCTATCTCTATTGTAATTTTTCATTACACTCTATTTTCGTTTGTTTATTCCTTTCTTTTGCTTTGTTTTCATTTTATTTCTAACTATATTTTACATTTTTCTATTTTTACTTTACTACTTTGTTGTTTTATATTTTTTCCTTTTGTTTTCATCTTTCATCTTTGCATTTTTTTGATTTTTGTGGGTTAGTTTTATGCTTTCATTGCCTTTGTTTAGTTTGCTTTCTGCATTTGATGTGTTTCTGGTTTTATGTGTTTTGTAGTTTTTAGTGTTTGTTTTCATTTTTGGGTTTGTTTATTGATTTGGTTGCTCTCTTCTTTGTTTTTGCTTTCTTTTCTTTCCTTTTTATGAGTGTGTGTGTGTATGTTTCTTTGTGTAATTTGTCTGTTTAGTTTTGCTTTTACCACTTGTCTTGGGGTTTTGTGTGTTCATTTGTTTGGGTTTTTTGTTTGTTTGTTTTCTTCTTCCTTTTCTTCCACACTGTGTGGCTTGTAGGGTCTTGGTGCTCCAGCCGGGGGTTGGGCCTGAGCCTCCAAGGAGGGAGAGCTGAGTTCAGGATTTTGGACCACCAGAGAACTCCGAGACCCATGGAATATTAATCGGTGAGAGCTCGCCCAGTGGTCTCCGTCTTAACACAAAGACCTGGCTCCACCCAATGGCCAGCAAGCTCCAGTGCTGGATGCCTCATGACAAACAACTAGCAAGACAGGAACACAACCCCACCCATTACCAGACAGCCTGCCTAAAGTAATACTAAGCTCACAGACACTATAAAGCACACCACTAGAAGCAGCCCTGCCCATCAGAAGAACAAGATCTACCTCCACTCACAGAACGCAGGCACCAGTGCCCCCAACCAGGAAGCCTACACAAGCCAGTGGGGACAGACAACAGAAGTAAAAGGCACTATGACCCTGCAGCCTGCAGAAAGAAGATCCCCAAACACAGTAAATTAAGCAAAATGAGAAGACAGAGAAATATGCAGCAGATGAAAGAGCAAGGTAAAACCCACCAGACCAAACAAATGAAGAGGAGATAGGCAGTCTACCTGAAAAAGAATCCAGAGTAATGATAATAAAGATGACCCAAAATCTCGGAAAGAGAATGGAGAAAATACAAGAGACATTTAACAAGGACCTAGAAAATCTAAAGAACAAACACTGTTGAACAACAGAATAAATGAAATTAAAAATTCTCTAGAAGGAATCAATGGGAGACTAACTGAGGCAGAAGAACGGATAAGTGAGCCGAAAGATAGAATGGTGGAAATAACTGCTGTGAAGCTGAATAAAGAAAAAAGAATGAAAAGAATTGAGGATATCTATCATTGGACATTTAGGTTGTTTCCATGTCCTGGCTATTGTAAATAGTGCTGCAATGAACACTGGAGTGCATGTGTCCTTTTGAATTATGGTTTTCTCAGACTATATGCCCAGTAATGGGATTGCTGGGTACAGATGAACCTATTTGTAAGGCAGGAATAGAGATGTAGAGGAAGAGAACGGACATGTAGACACAGTAGGGGAAGGAGAGGATGGGACGAACTGGGAGATTAGGTTTGACATAAATACACGACCATGTGTAAAATAGATAGCTAGTGGAAACCTGCTGTAGAGCACAGGGAGCTCAGGTCAGTTCTCTGTGATGACCTAGATGGGTGGGGGGAGGGGAGACAAGTGGTCCAAGAGGGAGTGGATATAGGTATACATATAGCTGATTCACTTCATTGTACAGCAGAAACTAACACAAAATTGTAAAGCAATTTTACTCCAATTAAAAAAAAAGAATTGAGGACAGTCTCAGAGACCTCTGAGATAACATTAAATGCACCCACATTCGAATTATAGGGGTCCCAGAAGAAGAGAAAAGGCAAGGGTCTGAGAAAATATTTGAAGAGCTTATAGTCGAAAACTTCCCTAACATGAAAAGGAAATAGCCACCCAAGTCCAGGAAGCACACATTTCTGTACATGGTAAAGACAAGGAGAGGCACACCAAGATACATATTAATCAAACTATAAAAAATTAAATGCAAAGAAAAAACATTAGCACATATTCCCGTACACAGTAAACACAAGGAGAAGCACACCAAGACACATACTAATCAAACTATCCAAAATTAAATGCAAAGAAAAAACATTAAAAGCAGCAAGGGAAAAGCAATTAATAACATACAAAGGAATCCCCATAAGGTTATCAGCTGATTTTGCAGCAGAAACTCTGCAGGTCAGATGGGAGTGGCAGGATATATTTTAAATGACAAAAGAGAAAAACCTACAACCAAGATTACTCTAACCAACAAGGATCTCATTCAGATTCAATGGAGAAATTAAAACCTTTACAGAGAAACAGAAGCTAAGAGAATTCAGCCCTATCAAACCAGTCCTACAACAAATGCTAAAGGAACTTCTCTAAGCAGGAAACATGAGAGAAGAAAAGGACCTACAAAAACAAACCCAAAACAATTAAGAAAATGGTAATAGGAACATACATATAGATAATTACCTTAAATGTGAATGGATTAAATGCTCCAACCAAAAGACACAGACTAGCTGAATGGATACAAAAACAAGACCTGTATATATTCTGTCTGCAAGAGACCCACTTCCGACCTAGGGACACATACAGACTGAAAATGCGGGGATGGAAAAAGATATTCCATGCAAATGGACCTCAAAAGTAAGCTGGAGTAGCAATACACAAATCAGACAAAATGGACTTTAAAATAAAGACTATTACAAGAGATAATGAAGGATACTACATATTGATCAAGTGATCAATCCAAGAAAAAGAAATAACAATTGTACATATTTATGCACCCAATATAGAAGCACCTGAATACATAAGGCAAATGCTAACAGCCATAAAAGGGGAAGTCGACAGTAACATGATAATAGTATGGAACCTTAACACCCCACTCACACCAATGGACATATCATCCAAACAGAAAATAAATAAGGAAATGCAAGCTTTAAGTGACACATTAGACCAGAAGGACTTAACTGATACTTATAGGACATTTCATCCAAAAACAACAGAATACACTTTCTTCTCAAGTGCACATGGAACATTCACCAGGATAGTTCACATCTTGGGTCACAAGTTAAGCCTAGATAAATTTTTAAAAATTGAAATCATATCAAGCATCTTTTCTGACCACAACGCTATGAGACTAGATATAAATTACAGGAAAAAATCTGTAAAAAACACAAACACATGGAGGCTAAACAACACACTACTCAATAACCAAGAGATCACTTAAGGAATCAAAGATGAAATCAAAAAATACCTAGAAAAAAATGAATGGAAACAGGATGACCCAAAATCTGTGGGATGCAGCAAAAGCAGTTCTAGAGGGAAGTTTATAGCAATACAATCCTACCTCAAGAAGCAAGAAAAATCTCAAACAACCTAACCTTACACCTAAAGCAATCAGAGAAAGAAGGAAAAAAAATACCCCAAAGTTAGCAGAAGGAAAGAAATCATAAAGATCAGATCAGAAATAAATGTAAAAGAAATGAAGGAAACAACAGCAATGATCAATAAAACTATAGGCTAATTTGAAAAGATAAACAAAATTGATAAACTATTAGCCAGACTCATCAGGAAAAAAAAGGGAAAGACACAAATCAACAGAATTAGAAACAAAAAAGGAGAAGTAACAACTAACACTGAAGAAATACAAAGGATCATGAGAGACTACTACAAGCAACTATATGCTAATAAAATGGACAACTGGAAGAAATTGACAAATTCTAAGAAAAGTACAACCTTTCAAGACTGAGCCAGGAAGAAATAGAAAATATGAACAGACCAGTCACAAGCAGTGAAATTGAAACTGTGATTAAAAATCTTCCAACAAATGAAAGCCCAGGGCCATAAGCCTTCACAGGCTAATTCTATCAAACATTTAGAGAAGAGCTAACACCTATCCTTCTCAAACTCTTCCAAAATATAACAGAAGGAGGAACACTCCCAGACTCATTCTAGAGGCCACTATCACCCTGACACCAAAACCAGACAAAGATGTCAAAAAAAAGAAAATGACAGGCCAGTATAACTGATGAACATAGATGAAAAAGTCCTCAACAAAATACTAGCAAACAGAATCCGACAACACATTAAAATGATCATTCACCATGATCAAGTGGGGTGTATCCCAGGAAGACAAGTATTCTTCAATACAGGCAAATCAATCAGTGTGATACACGAAGTTAACAAACTGAAGGATAAAAACCATATGATCAGCTCAATAGATGCAGAAAAAGCTTTCAATAAAATTCAACACCCATTTATGATAAAAACTCTCCAGAAAGTGGGCATAGAGGGAACCTACCTCAACATAATAAAGGCCATATATGACAAACCCACATCCAACATCACTTTCAATGGTGAAAAACTAAAAGCATTTCCTGTAAGATCAGGAACAAGAAAAGGTTGCCCACTCTCACCACTATTATTCAATGTAGTTTTGGAAATTTTAGCCACGGCAATCAGAAAAGAAAAAGAAATAAAAGGAATCCAAACTGGAAAAGAAGAAGTAAAAGTGTCACTGTTTGCAGATGACATGATACTATACATAGAGAATCCTAAAGATGCCACCAGAAAACTACTAGAGCTCATCAATGAATTTGGTAAAGCAGCAGGATACAAAATTAATGCACAGAAATCTCTGGAATTCCTATGTACTAACAATGAAAAATCAGGAAGAGAAATTAAGGAAACACTCCCATTTACCACTGCAACAAAAAGAATAAAATACCTAGGATTAAACCTACCTAAGGAGCAGAAGACTGTATGCAGAACACTATAAGACATTAATGACAGAAATCAAAGATGATACAAACAGAGGGAGAGACATACCATGTTCTTGGATTGGAGGAATCAACATTGTGAAAATGACTATACTACCCAAAGCAATCTACAGATTCAACGCAATCCCAATCAAATTACCACTGGCATTTTTCACAGAACTAGAGCAAAATATTTTACAATTTGTATGGAAACACAAAAGACCCCGAATAGCCAAAGCAATCTTGAGAAAGAAAAGTGGAGCTGGAGGAATCAGGCTCCTTGACTTCAGACTACACTACAAAGCTACAGTAATCAAGACAGTATGGTGCTGGCACAAAAACAGAAATATAGATCAATGGAACAGGATAGAAACCCCAGAGATAAACCCATGCACTCATGGTCACCTTATCTTTGACAAAGGAGGGAAAAATATACAATGGAGAAAAGACAGCCTCTTCAATAATTGATGCTGGGAAAACCAGACAGCCACATGTTAAAGAATGAAATTAGAACACTCCCTAACACCATACACAAAAGTAAACTCAAAATGGATTAAAGATCTAAATGTAAGGCCAGACACTATAAAACTTAGAGGAAAACATACGCAGAACACTCTATGACATGAGTCACAACAAGATCCTTTTGACCCACCTCCTAGGGAAATGGAAATAAAAACAAAAGTAAACAAATCGGACCTAGTGAAACTTAAAAGCTTTTGCACAGCAAAGGAAAACATAAACAAGACAAAAAGGCAACCCTAGAATGGGAAAAAATGTTTGCAAATGAAGCAACTGACAAAGGATTAATCTCCAAAATACACAAGCAGCTCATGCAGCTCAATATCAAAAAGACAAACAACCCAATCCAAAAATGGGCAGAAGACCTATATAGACATTTCTCCAAAGAAGACATACAGATGGCCAACAAACACATGAAAAGATGATCAACATCACTAACCATTAGAGAAATGCAAATCAAAACTATAATGATGTATCATCTCACACTGGTCAGAATGGCCATCATCAGAAAATCTACAGCCTACAAACAATGCTGGAGAGGGTGTGGAGAAATGGGAACCCTCCTGCACTGTTGGTGGGAATATAAATTGATATAGCCACTATGGAGAACAGTATAGAGGTTCCTTAAAAAACTAAAAATAGAACTACCATATGACCCAGCAATCCCACTACTGGGCATATATCCTGAGAAAACCGTAATTCAAAAAGATACATGTAGCACAGTGTTCATCGCAGCACTATTTACAATAGCCAGGACATAGAAACAACCTAAATGTCCATCGACAGATGAATGGATAAAGAAAATGTGGCACATATATACAATGAAATATTACTCAGCCATAAAAAAAAGGAAAATTGAGTTATTTGTAGTGAGGTGGATAGACCTAGCATCTGTCATACAGAGTGAAGTAAGTTAGAAAGAGGAAAACAAATACTGTATGCTAACACATATATATGGAATCTAGAAAAATAGTACTGATGAACCTAGTGGTAGGAATAAAGATGCAGACGTTGAGAATGGACTTGAGGACACAGTGGGAGAAAGGGAGGCTGGGACATAGTGAGAAAGTAACGTTGACATATATACACTACCAAATGTAAAATAGCTAGCTAGTGGGAAGCTGCTGCATAGCACAGGGAGATCAGCTCAGTGCTTTGTGAAAACCTAGAGGGGTGAGATAGGGAGGGTAGAGGGAAGGCTCAAGAGGGAGGGTATATGTGAATATATGTATGCATATAGCTGATTCACTTTGTTGTACAGCAGAAACTAACACAACATTGTAAAGCATTTATATTTCAATAAAAATGTATAAAAAATATTCTCTTGCTAACCAACCTTCATGTCACTCTCATTCATCATAACAACCTCAATTCAGTTACTCCTTTTCCTCCTTCCATGGACAAAACCTCCCATATCTATTTGAGCTTGATGAATCACCTATCAACCCCTTGTAATGAGTTATAAGAAACTCACTTGACAAATGTCGATTGTTCATGGTTTACTGATGGCTCTTACTTGAAAAATGAAAACGGCAAATATTGTGCTGGATATGAAATATCAACTCCTTTTGAGGTCCTTGTGGCTGCACCCCTACCTTTGTCCACTTCAGCCCAACAAGCTGAATGATACGCTTTTATTCAAGCATGTATTCTAGCAGAAGGTAAAATTGCAAACGTCTATACTGGTATTTTTCATGCCTTTGGAGTAGCCCATGATTTTGGAATGTTATAGAAACATGATTTCTTTACTTCCAGTGGAGACAAATTTTAAAATGGTCCTTATGTCCCAAAGTTGAGATGCTATACTCTGGCATGTAGCTTTGGCTATTATTAAAGTCCCTGGGCATTCTCTCTGGAATCCAAAGTAAAGAACCTCACTGACATCTCTGCAAAAATGCTGCTCTTATAGGATCCACAGACCAAACCTCTCTCATGGTCCAGAAAACTACTTCCCCTAGTGACAACCTAAGAGAATTCACCAGGGAAATACAATAACTGGCCCCTGAAGAAGAAAAAGAAAATTGGAGATCTAAGGTCTGCTGGTATCATGAAGAAAAGAAACTCTGGTTCAGACCCAGTAACAAACTGGTCCTTCTAGAAAATTTAACATTTCTATTACTATCATACCTAAATTAAATCATTGGCCTACAGATAAAATGATAATGTTCATGAATCAATATTGGTGGGGAAACATTGATAAGGCTGCAGAAAGCGCTTATCTCGCTTGTTCCATATGTTCTAAATTTAACCCAGGGAAACCTATCCAAACTATTCCTGGATATTTTCATTTACCCAATGAACCATCTAAGATTTGGGAAACGGATTTCATGCAATCACCCCCACTCATGAACGTTCTGCTAATGGTTTGTATATTTTCACATTGGACTGAAGTTTTTCATGAAGATATGTGACTGCTTCTTCTGTAGCTAAATCCCATTAGAAAAGGTTACTTCTGGTTGGGGAACCCCCCTTGAACTTCATAGTGATTGTAGAATGCACTTATCAAATATTTTGACAAGTCTGTATTGTCTGGCCAGTTCTGTAGCACCTTCATTGTGCTTATCATGCTTAGTCTTCAGGACTGGCCAAGCATACAGACCTAATTATTAAGAAAATAATAAACCCTCAGGAAAACAAACCTTAAGGACAGAGAGATTGACTTCCTGTAAATGCTTGCTTTACAGAAAACTGATAATATTGGAATTTTCTTAAATGACAGGGAGTTGGTCAGGGATTACCTGATTACCTAACTTTGTTAAATGACAGGGACTTGGTCAGTTGGTCAGGGATTACCTCATATCAACCTCGAGAAACTTTGCTTATGCTTACCAGAGGCATGAGATGACCCAATCAGGTTGGTCTCAGAAAATAAGCTGAATTGAACTTTGTTTGTGTGACTGGACTGGTTTTGTCTGCTCGGGGAATTTTCAAAGCAGTTCTCCATTTGTTTTTTATTTCAACCAACTCTCATTTAACTCTCCCCTCTTTACGTTCTCTGCACATATTTACAGCCTACCGCAAACCCTCAGCTGACTCCCCTGTATCTTGCTATTTGCATGTCCTGAATTACAATTCCTCCGCTATTCCCAAATAAACACATTTTTGTTTTGACAAGTTTGAACTTGCCTCATTTTACCTTTTTGTTTAGGTCAATAGCCAGAACTGCTAGCAATCATATATTGGAATTAATACACTTTATCTTAATTAAAGCTCTTTCCTATTTTTTAAATTTACTTCAGCCAAAACTTTAGAATTAGAATTTCTAACAAATATTTTAGAAATGGAATGGAATATTTAAAATTTTAACTTTGGTCTTATTAGTTATTAGATTGATCATAGTGATTTCAATCTTAATGAAAAAACACTCTGCACCATTTTAAATTCTGGGTCACTTCAGAATTTAACAGCATTATTGTCTGTTTATTTGAAAAAACACAACTTGGGGGCATCACAATTTATTGTTTTCCATGTTCTCACTTATATATTGAATCCCAAACTTTATATTAAAATGTAATCTTTTTGATAAAGCAGGGAAATTAAAATGGCCAGATTTTAGATTAAAAATTATTCTTATTAAAACACATATATAAAGTATAACTGAAAATCCTGAAAATAATGAAATACTGAAAAAAATCATTGTGTCCAGAAGAACAATTAAAAAATAAAATTTAATTTTTTGTATGGAATGTTACACAGATGGCTTTTTTGTAGAAAGTGTTGGTTTTCATTAATATTATGAGAGTTTTACATAGAGTTGTATTTTTATTAATTTTTTACCTCATATTTCAGATCAGCCAAATTTTCTAGTAGGAAAATATTCATCCTGTAGAGAATAAATTTAATCTTACCTTAAATGTTGAAAATTCAGAAAATAAAAATTATGTAAAACTCTTCAAATATATTGAATGTAAACTCAAAATGATATTAACAATTATATCTTTTATTGTAAATTATGGTTTTGTGGAACTGAATATTACATTGCTTCAGCCATTTCAGAAATTAGTTTTATTATACAGTATATTTAAAATAACAAATGACTTCCTGTATATAAAAGCACGTGTTTTTGACACTAACAGTGAAAAGTGGCATCTGTTTTTATTTGCTTTTCCTCAAGAGTAATGATGTTATAATCTTTCATGTGTTTTCATTATTAAAGCTTATGTTATGATAATAGACTTGTAAAACATATGTAGTGGATTTATTTTAAAATTATTATTTTGGGGTAGAAAATATGTAATTTTTAAAAATAAATTTCAACAAAGTATGATTTATGTTCAGTAATTCTTTTAGTTTTACAAATGTCCACTGAAATCTCTGACACAATCACATATAGAATGTTACAATTTGTAGACCATCCCTACCACCCTCCATGCCTGGAACAACAACTGCTCTGCTTTTGACTAGAGGTTAATTTGTACTTACTAGAATTTTACATAAACGGAAGTATACAATATGTATTTATTTATGTCTTTCACTAATATAAGTTATCGGTGTCTTCAAGTATATAAGTAATTCATTTCTTTTTATTGGTCAGTATTATCCCATTGTCAGATATACATTTTGTTCATCCATTCATCTTTTGATAGGTATTTCAGTGGTTTTAAATTTTGGTTGTTGCAGCCAAAGCTGCTATAGAAATGCGTGTACAAGTCTTTGTTAAATCATACCTTGTCAGTTCATTTGTTTATATACTTAAGAGTGGAATGATTGTGTCACAAGATAACTGTGTTTTACTCTTTTCAAAAATTGCCAAACAATTATTCAAAGCGGTTTTACCCTTTTACATCCCTGGCAAGACTGTATGAGAGTTCTAGTTGCTCTAAATCCTTGTAAATTCTGGGCATTGTTTGTTTTGTTATTATAAAAGATAGGTATTAATACCTTAGTGTGGACTTAAGTTGTGTTATTGAAGAATAATGTTGAGAATCCAATTATGTGGTTTTTGTTCATTTGTTTATCATTCTTGTGAACTGTCTCTTCAAATTTTTGCTCGTTTTTTGAAAAATTTGGTACTGTTGTTTTTTTAATATTTAGTTGAAGTTTATATATATTTGACACATTTTGAATAATAAACTTTTATATCTAGGAACTTTCTTACCTGGAAACAAGATAGAAAGCACAGGTAAGTTTGTATGTGTGAAATCGTCTCCTTAAAGATAGAAACATACAAAAGAGTTTGTCCTTTAGGTCATTATGCAATGTCGGTCTTTTTAAAATTCTAACAGTACATTATTTATAAGTGACAAGGTGGTAATAAAATTTTTATTAAAATAAATTATCAAGAATAGTTAAATAACATAAAATGATAAGTAGGATTTTTAAAGCTAGAATAGTAAAACTGTCATGGTGTGCAGTGATACCCATGGAAAAGAATGTGTAGCTCAAAAATAGAAGTACACGGCAGATGGTATGTGTGATATACAGCATATTGGGCATTGCAAATCAGTAGGAAAAAAGATTTTTTTGATAAACCATATAGGATAATTGGTTATCCATATGGCAAATAAATATAATTAAATATCCTTCTCATGTTAAATATATTTTTCTTTAAATACTTGACTATGAATAGCAAAATAATTTAGACAGAATGTAGAAAAATATGTTATTAAGAGAGTTAAGAATTTTCTGACCAAATAAAACCTTCTCTTGAAAGACTAGCAACAAATAGAAAGAAGTGCAAATTGCTCATCATGTAACAACAGATTACTATCCAGCAATATGAAGAATTTACAGAAGTTCATAGATGACAATTCAAAATCCAACAGAAGAACAAGTGAAGAATATCTTGTAAATGCAAATTGTATAATAGGAAATCTTAATGACTAACTAAACAAACAAAAACTAAATTTGTTAAATGCAAGATAAAAATTAACCATGTCACACCCATTAATAGATGTATGTGTGTATGTATATATATATGTATATATAGTACCACAATATGCCAACAGTCTCACCAATACAAAGTATTGACACAGAGAAAGAAACAGGGGCACTCGTAGATCACTTAATATGTGGGAGAATAACTTGGTAAAAGAGTTTACTTGAAAATTCACAGGCCTTGTGGCAGAACAGTTGCAATTATAAGTACATAGTGAAATGTGCATATGAGTCGGAAGAACCATATATGATGAAATTATTGAGACACATATTTAAAATAATGGCCAAAACTTCAATATCCCTTTGTAGAAAGATAAATAAGTAAATCAAAATATGCTCATGTATATGAGTCTCACAGACGGAGACAAGTTGGCAGAGTAGAAGGATGTGAGCTTACCTTTTCTTACAAAAATATCAAAATCACAATTAACTGCTGAACAGCCATTGACAAAAAAGCACTGGAATCTACCCCAAAAAAAGATATTTTACATCCAAAGACAAAGAAGCCACAATGAGATGGTAGGAGGGACGCAATTGTGATCAAATCAAATCACATACCTGCTGGTGGGCAACCCACAAACTGGAAAATAATTATACCACAGAAGTTCTCCCATAGGGGTGAAAATTCTGAGATCCACATCAGGCTCCTCAGACTGGGCATCTGGCAACAGGAGGAGAAGCCCCCAGAGAACCTGGCTTTGAAGGCCAGCAGGAATTCCACAGGACTGGGGGAAACAGAAGCTCCACTCTTGGAGGGTGCACAAAAAGGTCTCATGCACACCAGTGCCTAGGGAAAAAAACAGTGACCTCATAAGAGACTGCACCAGACCTACATGCTAGTATTGGAGGGTCTCCTGCAGAGGTGAGGGGCAGCTGTGGCTCACTGCAGAGATGAAGACAGAGGTAGTGGCAGTCCTAGGGAGTACTCATTGGCATGAGCCTTCCAGAGGCCACCAATGTCTCTCCAAGACCTGGCCCCACCCAACAGGCTGTAGGCTCCAGTGCTAAGATGCCTCAAGTCAAACAACAAAAAGGCAGGAACACAGACCCCCTCAACAGACAGGCTGCTTAAAGTCTTCCTGCACATAGCACTGCCCACCAGAGGGACAATATGCAGCTCCACCCACCAGTGGGCAGGTACCAGACTCTCCCACCAGGAAGCCTGCACAAGCCTCTTAGACAGCCTTATCCACCAGGGGACAGACAGCAGAAGCAAGAAGAACTACAATTCTGCAGCCTGTGGAATGGAAACCGCAATCATAGCAAGTTAGATCAAATGAGATAGCAGAGAAATATGTCCCTGATGAAGGTGCAAGGTAAAACCCCAGAATAACAACTAAGTGAAGTGGAGATAAAAAACCTGCCCCCAAAAGAATTCAGAGTAATGATAGTAAAGATGATCTGAGGTCTTGGAAAAAGAATGGAGGCAGAGATCAAGAAGATACAAGAAATGTTTAACAAAGACCTAGAAGAACTAAAGAACAAACAAACAGAGATGAGCGATACAGTAACTGAAATGAAAAAATATACTAGAAGGAATCAATAGCAGAATAACTGAACCAAAAGAACAGATAAGTGACCTGGAAGACAGAATGGTGGAAATCACTACTGCAGAACAGAATTTAAAAAAAAAAAAAGAATGAAAAGAATACAGTTTCAGAGATCTCTGGGACAACATTAAACACACCAACATCTGCATTACAGAGGTCCCAAAGGGGAAGACGGAGAGAAAGGACCTGAGAAAATACTGAAAGAGATAATAGCTGAAGATTTCCCTGACATGGAAAAGGAAACAGTCACCCAAGTCCAGGAAGTGCAGAGAGTCCCAGGCAGGATAAACCCAGGGAGGAACACAATGAGACACATAGTAATCAAACTGACAAAAATTAATGACAAAGAAAAAATATTAAAAGCAACAAGGGAAAAGCAACAAATAACATACAAGGGATTTCACATAAGGTTATCAGCTGATTTCTCAGCAGAAACTCTGCAGACCAGAAGGGAGTGACATAATATTTTTTAAATGATGAAAGGGAATAGCCTACAACCAAGAATATTCTACCCAGCAAGGCTGTCATTCCGATTCAATGGAGAAATCAAAAGGTTTACAGATGAGCAAAAGCTAAGAGAATTCAGCACCACCAGACCAACTTTGCAACAAATGCTAAAGGAACTTCTCTAAGTGGAAAGTAAAAGGCTACAATTAGAAACAAGAAAATTATTAATGGAAAAGCTCACCAGTAAAGGCAAACATACAGTAAAGGTAGGAAACCATCCACATATAAATATGATATCAAAACCAGCAATTGTGACAAGAGGAGAGCACAAATAGAAAATATTGCAAATGCATTTGAAATTAAAAGACCAGCAACATAAAACAATCTTGTTTATACATAGACTGCTATATCAAAACCTCATGGTAACTGCAAACTGAAATTCTACAATAGATACACACACAAAAGGAAAAGGAATCCAAACACAACATTAAAGTCAGTCATCAAATCACAAGAGAAGAGAACAAAAGAGGAAGGGGAAAACAGACCTCCAAAAACAAATCCAAAACAATTAACAAAATGACAATAAGAATATACATACTGATAATTATCTTAAATGTAAATGTTCCAACCAAAAGACATAGACTGGCTGAATGGTTACAAAAACAAGACCCATGTATATGCTGTCTACAAGAGACCACTTCAGATCTAGGGACACATACAGACTGAAAGTGAGGGAATGGAAAAATGTATTCCATGCAAGTGGAAATCAAAACGAAGCTGGAGTAGCAATACTCATATCAGACAAACTAGGCTTTAAAATAGTCTTTTACAAGAGACAAAGAAGGACACTACATAATGATCAAATGATCAATCCAAGAAGATATAACAATTGTAAATATATGCTTACCCAATATAGGAGAACCTCAATATATAAGGCAAATACTAACAGCCATAAAGAGAAATCGATGCTAACACAATAATAGTGGGGCACTTTAATAACCCACTTTCATCAATGGACAGATCATCCAGACAGAAGACAACCAAGGAAACACAGGCCTTAAATAACACATTAGACCAGGTAGACTTCATTGATATTTATAGAGCATTCCATCCAAAAGCAGCAGAATACACATTATTCTCAAGTGCCCATGGAACATCTTCCAGGTTTGATTACATGCTGGGCCAAAAAGCAAGCCTTGGTAAATGTAAGAAAATTGAAATCATACCAAGCTTATCTTTTCCAACCACAATGCTATGAGATTAGAAATAAACTTCAAGAAAAAATCTGTAAAAACACAAACACGAGGAGGCTAAACAATATGCTACTAAACAACCAGTGGATCACTGAAGAAATCAAAGAGATAATTAAAATAATACCTAGAGACAAATGACAATGAAAGCACAATGATCTCAAATCCTATGGGATGCAGCAAAAGTAGTCCTAAGAGGGAAGTTTATAGCAATACAATCTTACCTCAGGAAATAAGAAGAATCTCAAACAACCTAAACTTACACCTAAAGCAACTAGAGAAAGAAGAACAAACAAAACCCAAAGTTAGTAGAAGGAAAGAAATCATAAAGACCAGAGCAGAAATAAATGAGATAGAGATGAAGGAAACAACAGAAAAGATCAATGAAACTAAAAGCTAGTTCTTTGAAAAGATAAACAAAATTGATAAACCTTGAGCCAGATTCATCAAGAAAAAAAAGGGAGAGGACTCAAGTCAATAAAATTAGAAATGAAAAAGAAGTTACAATGGACACCACAGAAATACAAAGGATCATAAGAGACCACTACAAGGAGCTATATGGCAATAAAGTGGACAACCTAGAAGAAATGGACAAATTCTTAGAAACATACAACCTTCCAAGACTGAGCAGGAAGAAATGGAAAATATGAACAGACCAACCAGAAGTACTGAAATTGAAACTGATTTTAAAACTCCCAACAAACAAAAGTCCAGTATCAAATAGCTTCACTGGTCAATCTATCAAACATTTAGAGAAGAGCTAACACCTATTCTTCTAAAACTCTCCCCAAAAATTGCAGATGAAGGAACACTCCTAAACTCATTCTGTGAGGGCACAATCACCCTGATACCAAAACCAGACAAAAGTACCACAAAAGATAAAATTATAGGCCAATATCACTGATGAAAAGAGATGCAAAAATCCTCAGCAAAATACTAGCAAACCGAATCCAACAACACATTAAAAGGATCATACACTATGAGCAAGTGGGAATTATCCCAGGGATGCAATGATTTTTCAATATCGGCAAATCAATCAGTGTGATACATCACATCAATCAATTGAAGAATGAAAACCACATTATCATCTCAATAGATGTAGAAAAAGCTTTTGACAAAATTCAACAATTTATAATAAAAACTCTCCAGAAAGTGAGCATAGAGGGAACACACCTCAACATAATAAAGGCCATATATGACAAACCAAGAGCTAAAATCATAATCAATGGTGAAAAGCTGAAATCATTTCCTCTAAGATCAGGAACAAGACAAGGATGTCCACTCTTGCCACTTTTATGCAACATAGTTTTGGAAGTCCTAGCCACAGCAATCAGAAAAGAAAAAACAAATAAATGGACCCAAATTATAAAAGAAGAAGTAAAACTATCACTGTTTGCAGATGACATGATACTATACATAGAAAATCCTAAAGATGCTACCAGAAAACTACTAGAGCTTATCAATGAATCAGTAAAGTTGCAGGATACCCAGAAGTCTGTTGCATTTCTATATACTAACAATGAAAGATTGAAAAGAGAAATTAAAGAAACAATCCCATTTACCATCACCTCAAAAAGAATAAAATACCTAGGAATAAACCTACCTAAGGAGACAAAGGACCTGTAGTCCAAAAACTGTAAGACACTGATGAAAGAAATCAAAGGTGACACAAATGGATGGAAAGATATTCCATGTTCTTGGATTGGAAGAATATTATCAAAATGACTATATTACCCAAGGCAATCTGCAGATTCAATGTAATCCCTATCAAATTACCAATGACACTTTTCACAGAGCTAGAACAAAAAAGTCTTAAAATCTGTATGGAGACACAAAAGATCCTGAATAACCCAAGCAATCTTGAGAAAGAGAAACAGAGATGGAGCAATCAGGCTCCCTGATTTCTAACTATACTACAAAGCCACAGTCATCAAAACAGTATGGTAGTGGCACAAAAACAGAAATATAGATCAATGGAACAGGATAGAAAGTCCAGAGATAAACCCACACACCTATGGTCACCTAATCTATGACAAAGAAGGCAAGACTATACAATGGAGAAAAGACAGTCTCTTCAATAAATCGTGCTGGGAAAACTGGACAGCTTCATGTAAATAATAAAAAAAAAACTCAACATGGATAAAAGACCTAAATGTAGGACCAGATACTATATAACTCTTAGGGGAAAACATAGGCAGAATGCTTTGCGACATAAATTTCAGTAATATTTTTCCTTATCTCCTAGAGTAATGGAAATAAAAACAAAAATAAACAAATGGGGCCTAATTAGACTCAAAAGCTTTTGCACATCAATGGAAACCATAAACAAAATGAATAGACAACCCCTAGAATGGGAGAAAATATTTGCAAACAATGTGACCAACAAGGGATTAATCTCCAGAATTTACAAGCATCTCATGTGGCTCAATATCAAAAAGCAAACAACCCAATCAAAAAAATGGGCAGAAGACCTAAATTGACATTTCTGCAAAGAAGATATGCAGATGGCCAAGAGTCACATGAAATTTGCTCAACATTGCTAAGTATTAGAAAAAGGCAAAGCAAACTACAATGAGATATCACCTCACACCAGTCAGAAAGGCCATCATCAAAAAATCTGCAAACAATAAATGCTTGTGAAGCATTTCACAAGAGAGGGTGTGAAGAAAAGGGAAAAGGAGAGGGTGTGAAGAAAAGGGAACCTTCTACACTGTTGGTGGGAATGTAAATTTGTACAGCCACTATGGAGAACAGTATGGAGGTTCCTTAAGAAACTAAAAATAGAGCTACCATATGATCCAGCAATCCCACTCCTGGGCATATGTCTGGAGAAAAACGTGGTTCGAAATTATACATGCACCCAATGTTCATGGCAGCACTGTCCCCAATATCCAAGACATGGAAGCAACCTAAATGTCCACCAAAAGAGGAATGGATAAAGATGAAGTGGTACATATATACAATGGTATATTACCCAGCCATAAAAAAAGAATGAAATAATGCCATTTGCAGCAACATAGATGGACCTGTACATTATCATACTAAATGAAGTAAGTCAGACAAAGTCAAATATATTATGATATCGCTTATATGTGGAATCTTAAAATAATGATACAAATGAACTTATTTACGAAACAGAAACAGGCTGACAGACTTAGAGCATGAACTTCTGGTTACTGGAGAGGGAGGGGTGGGGGGAGGGATAGATAGGGAGTTTGAGATTGACACGTACACACTGCTATATTTAAAATACATAACTAACAAGGACCTACTGTATAGCACAGGGAACTCTGCTCAATATTCCGTAATAACCTAAATCGGAAAGGAATTTGAATAAGAACTTATACATGTATATGTATAACTGAGTCACTTTGCTGTACACCTGAAACTAACACAACATTGTTAATCAATGATACTCCAATATAAATAAAAATTTAAAAAATAAAGATAATGAGATTCCTTTAAAAAAAATAAAAAATAAAACATACACATCTTGACATTAAAATACCGAAAAAAAACCCATGTTCCAGAAGGATATCAACAATATATTATTCATATGAAGTTTATAAATTAATAGAAGCCTACTATGTATTTTAATTAACATTATTTATTATGAGTTCATTAAGTTACTCTTTATTAATATTTATATACATTTATATATATTTATAGTAATAACAATATATAAATGGTCTGGGTGAATTCCCAAGAAGATGAAAAACATGGAAATTTATAGAAATGAGGGGAATTGTAGAGGAGTAGGAGTAGTTATCTAAACTCTATGAGAGTGAAAGGAACTGTAATTGTTAACTCTAATTTTTCTTCCTTTTTTTTTTTACAGGCATACAAATGCCAATAATTTTTAAAATCTCATAGTTGGTATGTGCCTGAAAGTTACCAGCCATACCTTTTATTTATTTGAATATTGTTTTATAAGATTGGAATTAACATTAAAATGGAAACAAAAAAATGTGTAGACATAGATTTTTATAGAGCGAGTTCCATGGAGGCCAATGCAAGGAGGGGAGACATTTTGAGAAAGAATTACTTTGAACTTGACTTGTAAGTTGATAACTGTTGGGGAAGGGAGTTTAATGCAACATAAACTAATAAATATTATTTTATTTCTTTCTAGCCTTTGAAATGTTTCAACTGAATTAGTAGTCTAAAACTTGGCACTGAAGAGCTAGTAAATAAAGATATTCATTAAATTCAGCAAATAAGTGGAACCCCTTTTCCACTTGATGACAAGGTAGATAATCTTCATGCTTCCTGAATTCTCCCTTAGGACTGACATTACTGGAGGTGTGTGTATGTTGGTGTTATGGCCCCACTGGGTCATTACTTTTCTAGTTTCATTACTTCATTTGTTAGATCTGCTCTCAAAGGGTCAGTTTACTGGTTGAGTTTTGTCTCAATGCAATGCCAGCTTTAGTATGTCAGAGCTGTTACAATCCCTGAGATTAGTTTTAACCCCAGCTCTGACTTTGTCTGTCTCTGTGCCATTTTTTTCTATCTGCAAATTGGGGACAACTACTGTAGAAGGTTAATGCATGCAAAGGTGTTAATACAAGTAATATCCTTATAAGAGTGAGTGGCATACTCAATAAAAGTAAAAAGAAAACAATAATATTCGTGGGGGTTCTCTTAGTCATTCTGTATTTCTGTCTGCAACTTCTTTTTCTAATGACTGGAGCAAAGCCAGGTTTTCAATACAATATCCTCTTTAACTTTATCACAGTACTATTATAAATAGAGAGCTTATCCTTTTTGGTTCAAATCCTTCAGTGTTTCTTAGAAATATTTATGACAATGATAAAACTCACAACATTTCACTGGGCAAGCTGCCTCTGATATATTGTGTTTTCTAGACTTAAACCTACTGCAAGTTTGAATCCTCTTTGGTATGAGCTGTGCTTTTCTTTCTCAAAGGGCAAGAATACATCACTGTATTATTTCTAAGAATGTCTTTTATATTAAATCTGACACCAGCCTTTCCCTTACTCATACTGAATGATGTCACTTCAGAAAGCATTTGAAGACTTGCATAAGAAACATTTCAGGGAGGAAGATACATAGCAAAATTGTGGAGGTAAGAATGGATTTAGGTATTTTCTGCTTTTTACAATACTGGAATAGCTTGTAACAGATGAATTCAACTGCTGGAAAAAAATAGGTAAGTTCGTTAAATTAAAAGAATATTATTTGTGGGCATCAGAGAGATACAAAGCTAGAGTAGATTTGATGGACTAAGTCCTAAAAGAAGGAAATGCATCATTGTGAGTCTGATACTCTGCACCACTTTTTCACTTAGGTAACTGCCAATTCATAAGCCAAATTATCAAAACACAGTAATATAGATCTATCTCACCACCACAGCCAATTAAATGTTGGCCAAAGAAGCTAGAGAGAAAAGAACACGTAAGGCATGAGTACACATATAAATTTAAAGGATTTTTTGTTGGTAGGAGTAATTATTTTAAAGAGAATGAGGTTTAGTTCACAGGAGGGTTCATATGAGAAGAATCTGGTATGCTAGTTATGACCAATTTCTCCATCTACTGATAGCTAGATTGGTGTCCTTCCTTGTGAGAATATACAATTTGTGAACTCTGTATGTGTGACTTTAGTAAATATGCCACTAATAGTTAAAATTTTCCATTTGTCAATGTTAGGAAACAAAATCTTGTGTCCTAACTAGTGCTTGGTTCAATGCAATGACAATATGCACATTCAGTCACAGTAATTAATAGAAAAAGAGACTTACTTTTTCTTAAAAGAAAAGGAAATAAACTTTATCTTTTGATGGGAAAATTAGGAAATTAGCTTCATTAATTCTTCCTCTCCTTCACCTGTCTGCCTGCCTGCCTTCCTTCTTTTTTCTTTTACTCTTTCATCAAATATTTCTCATCTATACTCTGCCAGATGCTGTACATAATATCTGGGCATTCTATCACCATTGAACTATTTTTGGTGAGATGAGAATCTCAATTTACAAAATAAGATCATGGGGAAGAAATCTATCAGATAGAAAGTTCAGACAAAACATTTGTAGGAGAAGTGAGAGACTCTAGTGCTATATAAGTCAAGGGAAGAAAGGATTGAAAGAGGGAGCAATTATTTGAAGGAAGGGATGTAGATATTTTAATTGGAGAGATGGGGAAAAATGGAGAGGAGGGTGGAACTACTAAATGGGAGGTTAGGCAGTCAGCAGTCAGAACCCTAAATGGAAACAATGCTTTCAGCAAGTTAGATTTGAGCTAAAGATGTATATGTGGTTCTGTGGTTTAGAGTTTGTGATTGCTTGTCTTTAGATCAAAGAGAATGGAACATGTACAGGCATACCTCAGAGGTATTGTGGTTTGGTTCCAGACCACTGCAATAAAGAAAATATCACAATAAAGTGAGTCCCAAATTTTAAAAAATTTCCCAGTTCATATAAAAGTTATTTTTACACTATAATCTGTTAAGTTGCAGTAGCATTATGTCTAAAAAGACAATGTACATACCTTAATTGAAACATACTTTATTGCTAAGAAATGCTAAACATAATCTGAGCCTTCAACAAGTTGTAATCTTTTTGCTAGTGGAGGGTCTTGCCTTGATGTTGATGGCTACCAACTGACCAGGGTGGTGGTTGTTGAAGGTTGGGATGGCTGTGGCATTCCTTAAAATAAGACAACAATGAAGTTTCCCATATCAACTGACTTCCTTTCATGAACAATTTCTCGATAGCCTGCAATGCTGTTTGACAGCATTTTACCGACAGTAGACTTCTTTCAAAATTGGAGTCAATCCTCTCAAACACTGCCACTGCTTTATCAACTAAATTTATCTAATATTCTAAATCCTTTGTTGTCATTTGAACAATCTTCAGAGCATCTTCACCAGGAGGAGATTCCACCTCAAGAAAACACTATCATTGCTCATCCATAAGAAGCAACTCCTTATCTGTTAAAGGTTTATCCTGAGATTACAGCAATTCAGTCACATCTTCAGGCTCCACTTCTAATTCCAGTTCTCCTGCTACTTTCAAAGTCACCCATTAGGGTTGGGATCAACTTCTCTCAAACCCATGTTGATAGTTTGACCTTTTCTCATAAATCACAAATGTTCTTAATGGCATCTAGAATGTGGTGAATTTTTTCCAGAAGGTTTTCAATTTATTTTGCCCAGGTCCATAAAAGGAATTATTATCTATGTCAGCTATAGCTTTATGAAGTGTATTTCTTAAATAGGACTTGAAAGTCAAAACTTCTCTTTAATCCATTGGCTACAGAATAGATGTTGTGTTAGCAGGCATGAAAACAACATGAATCTCATTGTATATCTCCATCAGAGCTCTTCGGTGACCAGATGCATTGTCAATGAACAGTAATATTTTTGAAAAGAATCTTTTTCTGAGCAATAGCTTTCAAAGGTGGGCTTAAAATATTCAGCAAACCATGCTATAAACAGATGTGCTGTCATCCAAGCTTTGGTATTCTATTTATAGAGCACAGGCAGAGTAGATTGAGCATAATTCTTAAGGACCCTAGGATTTTCAGAATGGTAAATTATTGGCTTCAACTTCAAGTCACCAGCTGCCTTAGACCCTAGTTAGATAGTCAGCCTGTTCTTTGAAACCAGACATTGACTTCTCCTCTTTAGCTATGAAAGTCCTAGATGGCATCTTCTTCCAGTATAAGGTTGTTTTGTCTACATTGAAAATCTGTTGCTTAGGGTAGCCACCTTCATTAAGGACCTCAGCTAGATCTTCTTGATAACTTGCTGCAGCTTCTAAATCAGCACTTGCTGCTTCATCTTGCATGCACTTAACATTAATGGAGACAACTTATTTCCTTAAGCCTCATGAACCAGTCTCTTCTAGCTTCAAACTTTCCTTCTGCAGCTTCCTCACCTCTCTCAACCTTCATGGAATTGAAGAGATTTAGGGCCTTCCTCTGAAGAGATTTAGGGCCTTCCTCTGGATTAGTCTTTAGCTTAAGGGAATGTTGTGACTGGTTTGATTTTTTGATGCAGACCACTAAAACTTTTTCCATATCAACAATAAGGCTGCTTTGCTTTCTATCATTCTTGTCTTCACTGGAGTAGCATTTGTAGTTTCTTCCAAGAACTTTCCCTTTGCATTCACAAGTTGATTAACTGGCAGTGCAAGAGGCCTAGTTTTCAGTCTATCTGCTTTTAACGTGCCTTCCTCACCCAGCTGCATCATTTCTAGAGTTTGATTTAAAGTAAGAGACATGTAACTCTTCCTTTCACTTGAAAACCTAGAGGCCATTGAAGGGTTATTTACTGACCTAATTTCAGTATTGTTGTGTCTCAAGGAATAGGGAGGCCCAAGGAGAGGGAAAGATGGAGAATGGCCCATCAGTGGAGCAGTCAGAACACACACATTTATTGATTAAATTTGCTGTCATATAGGTGTGGTTTGTGGTACCTCAAAACAATTACAATAGTAACGTCAAAGATCGCTATTCGCAGATCACCATAACAAATAATAAAACATTTTGAAATATTGCAAGAATTACCAAAATGTGATGCAGAGGCTCAAAGTGAGCAATACTGTTGAAAAATGGTGCCAGTAGACTTGCTTGATGGAGTCTTGTCACAAACCTTCAATTTGTAAAAAATGCAATATCTGCAAAGGGCAATAAACCGAAGCACAAGAAAACAAGGTATGCCTGTATACATGCTAATGGAAATGGTAGAGAAGGAAAAGGTAGCAATACCAAAGAAAAGAAAGAAAAAATAATGGCATAACTTTGTTGAGATGTCAGGTACAATGGGATCCAGACCCAGGGAGTGGAAGTGGAGGGGAAGACAGGAAAGTGTTTGGTAAGAAGACAGACGTCCCCTCCTGTTCAATAAGTAATAAAGAAAAAACAAAAGCATGTGCTGTGGGGATTGAGGGTAGGAAATTGAGGTGGTTTTCTCTTTTGGGCCTTTTAAGTTTTTGTGATATATCTGAAACATTAGTAAGAGAAAAGTATCTACATGTTCATAGAAATGTACATCTTTAAAGGATGAAATCTACTTTAGGTATATTAAATCACAATAATCCTGCCTTTAAAATGAGAAAAAATGAGTTACATTGACCTACCTCCCCCCCTTTTTTTTTTCTTCATCATGTAACAATACAATGATAATAAAAGTTATTTAGTCTCGGGAAAAGAAGAATGCAAAAATTATAAAATTATTTGTACAAATTAAGGAAAAATTATAATTTAGATGGTGAACAACTTGTTACTGGTTTTGATGATAATCAATGTATTTATATCACACTTCATGATTTCTAGTTCCTTAGAAATTGGGTAGACTGGCACATTTTTCTCTATTAAAATGATAAATGAATTTAAGTGATAGTAATGGATATGTTTATCAAATAATAAAAGCAATAAATAAGCTAAGAGTAGTAGCTTCAGTACATACTTATTAAATGTAGGATATATTGTATTTTTATTACTAGTGATGTGGCTGTTTAAGAGAAGTAATTGTCATGTATGATTCTTTTTACAGTTAGTTATAAATTATTTCCTTATCATGCTTTAAAGATGTCTAAAATATTACGGTTTCAGAATTAGGAAAGATCAAATGATTTTTTTTACAATTAATTCATATATTTCTAAATTATCTTTATGAATCATAGCTAACAGAAACTTCAAAATTCTGGGCCCAATAAATATTACTGACAGAATAATCATCTTAATTTAGTAATAAAGGTACTTTCTTTTTATTTTATTTAATTTTATTTTTTTTTGCTGTACGCGGGCCTCTCACTGCTGTGGCCTCTCCCATTGTGGAGCACAGGCTCCGGACGCACTGGATCAGCGGCCATGGCTCACGGGCCCAGCTGCTCCGCGGCATGTGGGATCTTCCTGGACCTGGCCACGAACCCGTGTCCCCTGCATCGGCAGGTGGACTCTCAACCACTGCGCCACCAGGGAAGCCCTAAAGGTACATTTTTACTACTATATAGCACACTAACTAATACATACCTTGATTGTGATATTTCAATCACAAATTTGCAGTATTTTTCCTGTTTGTGAAGAAGCTGCTTGTAACACTGTTTTTCCAAAGAAAGCCTTAGGCTGTGCTAAAGGATGAGGGCGTGTTTCATATAGTGATAAATAACAACAAAAAAATGAAACATCAAAAGTAGTGTGAACTACAACATACATGGAAATTTATTGAGATACTATTTCTAAGATTTTAAAAATCTTTAGAATTTATTCATTTTAAAAATTATTTTTAAGCAGTATCCCATATATAACAAACTCTTTTGTTAAGTCCTTTGTAATGTAGGAGTTTGAGAGGCTAATGTTCCTTTTCTAGAAGGATTATATCTATAGTGTCAGGAAGCAGCATAATCTACTTTTGATACCATTCAAGTACCACAGGGGTATAAGGTTACATTGTAAAATTTTTACTGGAACATTTGACCACTTGATTTTTGTAAAAAGTTCAAACAGAAATGAATGTTTTTTGACATTCTATTACATTAAATATTACTTTCCTCTATGTCTGATATATTTTGCTGTATTTCCTACCAAGTATATATGAAGAACTCTGAATTTATTTTCTACCATAATTATTTATCCTATATTGTGTGTTTATTTGTTTCTGTGATATGTTAGAGAAATAAGTCTTGACTACCTTCTGGCTTTCTAATTCTTTTTCTGGATTGTGCATTCTGTTATTCACACTACATATAGATTTTTTTTTCATTTTTGTCTTTATTAGGACTTCCCTGGCAGTCCAGTGATTAAGACTTTGTCTTCCAATGCAGGGGGTGTGGGTTCAATCCCCTGTCAGGAAGCTAAGATACCACATGCCTTGTGGCCAAAAACAAAAAACAAACAAACCAAAAAACCATAAAACAGAAGCAATGCTGTAACAAATTCAATAAAAGACTTTAAAACTGGTCCACATCAAAAAACATTTGGCTTTATCATCTGAAACCTCTACTTGCCTCTTTCCAAAATAAATGCTTATTCATCTATTTTTGCTTTTCTGTTTATAATACAATATAGATAATAATACTGTACGTACTTTTCAAAAATTCTTTTATCTAAAAGATATTTTGAGTATTGCTCATGTCTTTAAGTATGATACTTTGTTTCTTTGATAGTTATGCTACCTCAGATATATGTTTTTCTTATTGTAATCCAGACCTTTGCTTGATCAGCACACTAATCTAATCTAATTAGTTTCCTTAGTTAAAGGAGGGATGTTTTCCTGAGTATGGAGACAATTCTGATAAGAAATAAAATGTCTTTGCTCCATGATTCTACATGAGAGTTGAGAGGACTCACATTTGAACAGGTTCTTCCATTGAATTCTCTCTCCCTTTTGTTTAAAGAGGGGGAACTACTTTTTAATCCTACTCTCACATTCATTATATCAGAGTGGTTTCATTGTTCTTTAGTCAATTGTTTGGGAATGAAAATCCAAGGCTCATTCCATCGCCCAGCTCTCAACTCTCCGACATATATTTTGCTAATAATGAGGAATTATACTAAGAGTATTTTTTGACGGACTTATTCTTATTGGTGTTGAGTGGTAGATTTTATAGGTCTTTGGATTTGAACACCTTCTGATCCAATTTGCTGTAGAACTTAACAGAAATGAAATACTGCTAAAAGCAAGAACTAATGGGTTCTGATTTTTAATTCTAGAACTATTGCGGATTTAATATTTTCATATTTGTTCTGCCTTTTGAAATGGATTCTGATAGGGAGAGATAAATTCCTGTATATAATAAAATTCCTTGGGTAAAGCTCACTGGTTTCTTTAATAAAGCCTTTTTCTTTGCTCCTTCCAACATCTGTCAATAAAAATGTAATTACTATTTTTGTCAAGAGAAAAGGAAAATACTTGTTTTGTTTTTCGAGTGTCAGAAACAAAACCCTTACCTCACTAAAGAATAAGACAAAGGTGTTCACTATGACTAGTACAGTTTTACTCAGCATTCGAGGTATTAACTAATGCAATTAGGTAAGAAAATTCAGTTCTAATCTAAATAATTAGAAAGGAAATAAAACTACATTCATCATCAGAGTATATGACTGAATATTAGGATAAAACCAATATCAACACAATAACTGCCAGAAATGTGACAATAAAAGTAAAACAGTAAATACAGGATATAATGAGAGAGAAGATTCAATCTGAGTTAACAACAAAAAACAGTTACAGAAAAGTGCCTCAGTACAAACCTAAACAGTAATGTGCAAAACTGGAATGCACAGAGTATATATTATTAAACAGAAAGAAATGTCTATGCTCTTGAATAGGAAGTTGTAACTTCATAAACTGTCAATTTGCCATAACCTAATTTATAGATTCAATTAAATTCATATAAAATAAAATTTCCAACAATTGCTTTTCATGGAGCCAGCTAACTTGATTATGATGTTCATTTGGAAAACATGAGTAAGCACAATAAATAGACAAAGAAAAAGTAGAAAAGCAATATTAGGGGTTGTTCTTCCAGCTATTTAAATGTATAGCCTCTATAATTAATTGTGTGTGGTATTAAGGCACAAATATAAGAGCAACATATCAAAATTTAAAATACCAGGAATATACACAGAAGAGAGTAAAATTTGCTAGCTGATAAACTTGGCATCACATTACAATGAAAGAAGGTTAACTTTTAAAATAAATTATTTAATAGATATTCAGATGAGTATAGAATTGAACCTGTATGGTACTGTATAAAGGATAAATTCCAGATGGATGAGTGATCTAAATAGTAAACAGTGAAATAATACAGATGTTAAAAATGGTTAAATTCCTTTGTAATCTTGGAATGAGTAATACCATTGTAAAATTCCAAAGCAATTGTAATAGTGATTGATAAATACAACTCATTTAAAAAGCAAACAAACAAACCAAATCAGACTTTACACGCATTAAAAATAAAAATCAAAAAGGAAATCACAAATAGGAAACAAAGGAAAAGTATTTGTAATTTATGTCACACACTTACAATCTGTAACATCAATAAAGAAAATGAGATTATGTAAATTAAGTATATATTTAGAACTGAATATAGAATTTAAAAATATTAAACTCATATAAATATTAAATTTACTTACCTATCTGACTGGCAAAATCCAAGTTTGAGAATATACTGTAATGACAAGACTATGGGAAAATAGGCATTTTTCCACAATAAAATGAAAAATGTTATATTCCTTTGATGATATCAACAATATATACATTTACCCTTTCACCTAGCAATTTCAATTCTAAGAATCTACCCATTCTGCTTTTTATAATGAGATATATATTTGTGCAACAGTTTCTTCATCTTTTCTTGAAAACTTCCTTTTATAAAATCAAGAATTCACTAAATACAACCTTGTAAGTGATTTAGTGCATAGGGAATTTCTGTATTCAACAACATGACCTCATTCTTCTTATGTTAGGGCATTTAATGCTTACTTTTGGAGTGTCTTTGGCAATTGAACACTGTATAACTTCTATCTTTGGACTAGTTATTCTATGGTATTTATACTCAGTATATGAATATTATATGGGTACTTCTACTCAATATATGAATACTACAGTGTAACAATGGAGACACAAGTCTAATGCAAGAAAAGCATTATCACAGTGTCCACCTAAATATTGGACCTCCAACTTAACCTAGGCTGCAAGAGATAAAATCAGCCTGTTAACCATTTTTGTCTGTACAGACTGACCTCAAATATATAAATTTTATTTGCTCTTCTCAAACCTAAAATAAATTAAAAATTTTAAGCTGTAAAAGATAATACTGATCTCTTCTCCAAGAATGACTTATACACAAATATGTTCGTTTTGGCGTTATTTATGACATTAAAATTTTAAAACAACCCCAAATTAATGGAAGGGCTTGAATGAATAAGTTTTGGTATACCTGCCCAATTGAATACAAAGAATCCATAAAAATGAATGGGGAAAATTTTTATACATTGGTATGGAGTCATACCTTGAAGACAAGGAAAAGGTGCAAGAGAGTTTGTATGTGTATGTACACATACTGGCTGCATTTTATGAAAGAAATGAAGGAAAATATGCAAATATATATTTGAAAAAGGAAACACTGAAATAACCACAATTATAATACAAATTGTTTCTTTTAAAGAGTGAAAGGCATAGATTGGAGAGAATAGGAAGAGAAATATGGTGTTTTTTTTCTAAATATTTATCATTTTATAGTTTTGCCTTTGGAATGGTATAATTTTACATATTTAAAAACCAAATTATGGTATCACACTTTCTGATTTCAAACTATACTATAAAGCTATAGTGATTATAACAGTATGATGCTGACATAAAAATAGACATAGACAAATAAACAGAACAGAAAGCCCAGAATTAAACCCCCATATATACAGTCAACTCATATATGACAAGAGAACCAAGAACACCCATTGTGGAATGGATAGTCTCTTCCTCAAATGGTGCTGGGAAAACTGGATAAACACATGCAGAAAAATAAAATTGGACTCACTCACAAAAATTAACTTGAAATTTCAAAAACTTAAACGTAACACCTGATACCACAAAACTCCTAGAAGAAAATAATTGATCTTGGCAATGAGTTTTTGGATATGACACCAAAAACACAAACAAAAGTAAAATTCAACAAATGGGACTATATAAAACCAAAAACTTCTGCACAGCAAAAGAAACAATTAATAAAATGAAAAGGCAACATACAGAATGGAAGAAAATGTTTGTAAACTGTATATCGAATAAGGAATTAATATCCAAAATATAAAAAGAACTCATACACCTCTATAACAACAAAAAAATTTTTAATGCCCTGAAGAACTAAACAGACATTTTCCAAAGAAGACATCCAAATGACCAACAGGTACATAAAAGTATGCTCAGCATCACTAATCATCAGGGAAATGCAAATCAAAACCCAATAAGATATCACCTCACACCTGTTAGAATGGTTATCATCAAAATGACAAGAGATAACAAATGTTGGCAAGGATATAGAGAAAAGGAAACCCTTCTGCACTGTTGGTGGGAATATAAAGTGGTTCAACCGCTATGGAAAACAATATGGAGGTTTATCCAAAAATTACATAGATCTACCATATGATCCAGCAATTCCACTCCTGGGTAAATACCGAAATAAAAACATGACATTGAAGAGATATATGCATTCCCATGTTATTGCAGCAGTATTCACAATAGCCAAGATACAGAAACTACCTATGTGTCCATCGATGGAAGAATGAATAAAGAAGATGTGGTGTGTGTGTGTGTGTGTGTGTGTGTGTATATATATATATATATATATATAGTATTATTCAGCCATGAGAAATAAGAATATTCTGCCATGTGTGACATGGATAGACTTTGAGAATGTTATGCTAAGTGAAACAAGTCAGACAAAGATAAATACCATATGATATCACTTATATGTGGAATCTAAAAAAGCCAAACTTGTAAAAACAGAGAGTGAAATAGTGGTTACCAGGGGATGGGGCTAAGAATGGAGGTGGGAGGGATAGGATAGATGTTGTTGAAAGGTACAAACTTGCAACCAGTAGTAGATAAGCCCTAGAGATCTAGTGCACAGTATAGTCAATATAGACAACAATACTGTATTATAATCGTCAAACTTACCTTAATTATTCCAACTAAAGAAATACTTATGTGATGTGAAAGAGCTACTAATTATCACTACAATGTCAGTCATATTACAATACATATTTAACATGTAGTACATCTTAAAGAATGTATGTCAAATGTATTTCAATTAAAAAATAAAACCAAATTAATTACAAAAGCAATTTCCTCTAATTGAAAACTAACTAAAATAAATGAATCCAACCACATATCATATTGGGGACCTAAACATACATGCACAAAAGATAATTATTTCAAATGACTTTAGAATACAACATTTTAACTCTGTGTCTTTAGTGTAATATATACTAAAACCAAATAGAGCTTCTAAGAAATCCCAAATATTATTCAGGTGGCTAATACTGAATAGTAAACCAATAAGTATTATTGTACAGCTGTGTTTAAGTTCATGGAGCCCTGCTGCCTTTCTATAAGATAGATTTGGGAAATGGGAATAGATATTCTGTTACTAAGACAAGTTGAAGCACTGATTTTGAATAGGATATTAAAGACAATGTTCTGTAAAGCATTTGATAACTTTTAATTCTCTTCCAAGTTACATAGGTAATATGAGCAGACGGGGTCACTATTTTACTGTTTGCTTAACCTCTGCCTTCTTCCCACAATTTATCAGGATATATTCATGTCCCTCACCATGTGGTAAGATTTTATTTTGCATCAGTCTTTTACTGAACTTCTTAGGCATATGAGTATCTCTTCCACAATATGGAAAAATTAAACCTGTCTGATTTGAACTAGTCAGGTTTGGCTCTAGACAGTAGAGCTGGAAGTAGGAATTTAGGATTCCAGATGGTAAAAATTCATGGTTTTTATATCACATGATTTTTGATTAAATGCCTTTTCCAACTCTTAATTCATTTTTCATTTGATATTATTTTCAGAACCTGAGGCATCCAGGTTACCCTTATTTGGGCAAATTGACCTGTCAAATTTTAACACAAATAACAAATAGGTGGATTACTCGAAATATCTTACAGACACAAATTAGAAGATAAAGTGTATTTAATGTTTTTCCCTGTATCATTTATGGAAATAATTAGAAATGGAATAATCAATCAATAGAAATTAATGCCACTCAAAGCAGGATACAAGAGACAGAAATGTATTTCCTTGGACACAGGAAACCCAAAGTGAGATATAATTGGAATGCATGCTTGGGCATTAATTCTGCCTCCTTTCTTAAGGAGGTAGCCTTGACATTGTAGAGCTTAGTGAGGTCCCAGGAAAATCTATTATTTGCAAATATTCAGTTAAATAAAAGAGTTCAGATTGTTATTTTAACACCATACTGAATGGTGGCCTGACTGTATTATAAAAAATAGTGTTTCAGGAAGATTAGTCTTTTTGGATCAGATAGGACTTTACCTTCTTTCAACAGTCATTCATAACTTCTTTCCTTTGCAAATAAAGGTCAGAGAAATCAGACCAAGATACTCTAAAACTATTATTTTTCTTGTGAAATCACTTGTTTTTCCAGAAATTTCTGAAATCATTCCTAAATTGAGATTTTATATTAATTGTGTGTTCGGTCTCCTTCTGCCTATATTAGAGCCAATTATAAAGATGTTTTTATGTTAAACATTCTTTATTTCAAGATTTAGGAGCCAGAAAATGAAATTTCTTTAGCCAGGGATAGTTTCACATTGGTCAAATAGTCATAAAACGTTCAGTTCATGTTCTCCACACATCTTTCTATACTTAAAAAGTTCATTATTGATCACATATATTGTTAAATTCACTTAGTATAAATAATAAATATTTAAAAGATAAAGATTAAATTCATGGACAACAGTAAAGCATATTTTCTTCTATAGGATTCCCTTTCTTAACCCTGTAGAATTTAAAGTTTTCCCTTTCTTTAAAGTGCTTAACAAACCAGAACCAACTCACAGCAACATATACTGATGAACAAAGGTAAAAGATCTCTGACGTGCCTGAGAATATCCATGGAGAACTTTAAAATCATAAAAGCTTAGATTAGTTCAAACGGAAGCAAAGTGGACATATTCCAGGCTCACATTTTTTCTAGGAAAATAATTGTATCCATTTGGGTCTGGCAGATATAGGTTTTTGGATGAAATTTGATGGCAGACATAGTATGAAGCTCAATTTAAAAAAAATCATAGTAGAAACATCAAATAAAAAACATACAGTTAAATTACTATGGAAATGAAAAATACTGTAGTTTAATAGGCGATGAAAAGCATACCTATTTTCACATTCAATGGCCAGATTATACCTTTAGATACGTTAATGACATCCAATAATGGATATGGGCTCACATTTTGTGCAAAAAGTTAAAACTGACCTAATAATATCACTGAAATTAACTTGAAGGCTAGATAGTAATAAATGTCCACTCAATGAAGTGGAAATTGTGTTATATTGTAATAAATCAATAAATACTACTATATGGGATATAGTATTTTAAAAGCCTGGGAATTGTGTATTTTTCCACGGCATGCAAAGGGACTTTAAATTTCTAACATAAAGAGAAAAGTAGGGGCTTCCCTGGTGGCGCAGTGGTTGAGAGTCCGCCTGCCGACACAGGGGACACGGGTTCGTGCCCCAGTCCGGGAAGATCCCACATGCCGCAGAGCAGCTGGGCCCGTGAGCCATGGCTGCTGAGCTTGCACGTCCAGAGCCTGTGGTTTGCAACGGGAGAGGCCACAACAGTGAGAGGCCTGCATACCGCAAAAGAAAAAAAAAAGAGAGAGAAAACTATATCCAAATTTTCCAAGTCTCAGATTTAGAAGCTGGTCAAATTTAATCTCAGAAATATATATGTGTGTGTGTGTGTGTGTACAAACACACACACACAGTATTTAGCAGCCTCAAAAATGTATATTGTAGAAAATATTAGAATAAATATATTAAGACAAATGGGTTATCATTTTCTAAGTTTATTAAAGGTTGTCAGAGTTGGGATTCTTGATCTATGGAGTCCATTTATGTTTTTTGGGAAGTCCAATTGTTTTTGTTAGGAATGGGTATGTAGCTTTTTTATTTTTTCAATAAGAATTAGAGTCACTAGAACGAGTAATGGTCATATGAAAATCCAAAACAAGAACCAGTGGAATGGGACTTCCCTGGTGGCACAGTGGTTTAGAATCCACCTGCCAATGCAGGGGACATGGGTTTGAGCCCTGGTCCGGGAAGATCTCCCATGCCACGGAGCAACTAAGCCCGCGTGCCGCAACTACTGAGCCCGCATGCCTAGAGCCCATGCTCTGCAACAAGAGAAGCCACTGCAATGAGAAGCCTGCAGACCACAACAAAGAGTAGCCTCCGCTCGCTGCAACTAGAGAAAGCCCACGTGCAACAACAAAGACCCAACGCAGCCAAAAATAAAGATTAAAAAAAAAAGAACAAGTGGAGCATCATTTGCAAGACAGGAAAAACAAGAATGTTCAAGAAAATATACAAAAATAATTAGAAACATAGTCCTAAATTTGAGAAGTGCAGATTACTTCAAAAATATTTTGTACCTATTCTTGTGAGAGTAATTGTACCATTTACGTCTAATTAGTACCATTTTAATTAGTATTTTTTAAAACTTAAATTCAGATACAGTTCTCCAAGAGGGTAGTTATATGTTCATGCCCCTAAAGTCATATAACAAAGGGGGCTTCATGTGACCACTGAGGTACAGCCAGTCTGCTTAGAGACAGCTTGGGAGCCTCATATAAAGGTGTTAGGTTTCTGCAGGTTTTTACTCTTTTTCTAAATACTTCTAAATGAATAGCATAATGCCAATTATTATCACAACTCATCAAATGCTAGTGGGTTTATCTTTCCTTTTGTAATGTGTCAATGTTGTTGATACCACTTTCCAGAGGAGATTGAGGAAAGATCAGTGATCACAGCATAACTTTATGTAGGATGACTATGAGGGTCATGATTTAATACCATTTATCCTAAAGTAGAAAGTTTAAATATTTCCATTGTGCCCTTTTTAGGAATTTTCATAATCTTATGATGAACCATCATTTTAGTTTACAGATTTGTCAGAATTGGTTACAGCTCTCTATTAACAGTGACCTTTCCCTCCTCCAACCCCTAAATAAACAAAAAACATATTTAAAAGCATTTCAAGGTAAGGCTTATTTTTCTTACAGATTAAATCACTTGACTAGGGTTTTACTGCTGAATATGTTCTATATTCTTCCTAATATCAAAACAAAAGTAAAACTGCAAATGATGAACATGGATTTTTTAACCAATCAGAGCCTATGTCAAAACTCACTAAAATAATGAATCTTACTGCTGGAAGGAAGCTAAAACGACCTGCTTCACTAAATGTAAAGTGGCAGAAGCATTTACATGTTGAAAGCAGTCTTCTTTCTACGGAATCTCAAAACTCACAAAAGAAAATCAAGCCCTAGGGTAATAGAATCAGAACAGGACACTTTAAACACACACAAACACATGCATGCATACACACACACACACACGCACACACCATAAGAATAAAAAAGAATTCTCAGGCACAATGTGAGGCAGAAAAAAAATTAAGCTAAAACAACACAACTGTTCTCATTAGTGAATTTATATAGAACCTCACTAAGAAATATTATATTTGAATCTTGTTAGAATGACACTTGGAAATGAAAAACTGGAACCATATTGCCATATCAGATACTGTGTTTAATTCTGGTGAATATAATAAATGGATTTGTTTGTCTCTTAAAAAGTTTATATATTTGCTAAGTAAAATGCACAATGGTTAAAAGCCTGACAATCAAAAAACAAGTAGCTCGATCCGGAACCCAAGATTGCTTTGAAAGTAATTCTGACGTATGTGTTCTGATATAATTTTATCTGATTAAACCTAGTACTATTAATTTTAATATAAAAATAAAGGTAATAATTATTATATGCCCACCACGTACTTCTTATGATCTCTGACTTTAACTCAAGCTTCAAAGTAAATATTAATAATGAGGGTTTACACATAAGGAAACAGGTTTGAATAGTTTAAGTAATTTGCCCAAAATAATAAAACTATGACACAGCAATGCTAGGTTGTAAACTAAGGAATGTCTTTGTTCCAAATTTTGCAATCTCTTCTATTAAATCATAATAACAGGTTATATTATTAATATTTGGTTTTCTGAGGTATAAGTATAAATTAGATAATCATTAGGTATAAAAGACTATTAATAAATGGCACTGTTTCAAAACTTTTTTACTTATCAGTGTCGGGAAAAGAAAATCACACGCTCTATTCACTCAATATGGTTTGTACTCTAGGGGATTAGGGACCATTTCTGTCTGGTTCAAAATTGTACCTGCAATGTAAAACACAGTGCTTAGTACCTAAGAGGTGCTGAGTATTTTTTTGAATAAATGAATGTTGGTGGGTTTTTTTTAACACTAAAGTTAATTTTGCTATATTAGAAATTAATTCCTCTATGACCTGCCTTATATTATTGTGATATTTTAAGAACTTAGTAAACAAAGCAGAAAACAAATTGTTCAATAAGGAAACGAGCTCTTTTATGTGGAGGGCGGCAGGGTTTTCGTTTGCTTTGAAAGTATTAAAACTCTATCTATATCTATATATAGAGAGAGAATTTTTAAAATGTATATATATATATATTTACTGATTAATACAATCAAATTGTAAAATGTAAATTCAGGACATACAAAAGGAATAAACTAGTGACATCATTAGTCATGTTGGACATCTACATTTTCATAATATTTAACTGGAGGAAAGTCAAGAGCATGATCAAATGTGCACCATGTCAGTAATATTGAATTACTATGATTCTTGGGCAAAACAGCCCATCTTACTATTTCCTAAGAAGAGAAATGTGCTATGTGATTAAAAAACTACTTTTCACATGAGCATTGACCCATAAAATGCATAAAGTATTAGTCAACATTCCAAAATGTTAAGGTTAATGCTTACTATTTGTATTAGTTTGCAAGGGCTGCCATAACAACATACCACCGACTACGTGGCTTAAAGAAGACTAATTTATTTTTTCACTATCCTGGAGGCTAGAAGTCCATGATCAATATATGGTCAGGTGTTATTTCTTCTGAGGTCTCTTTCCTTGGCTTGCAAATAGCCACCTTCTCTCTGTGTCTTCACCTGGTCTTCCCTTTGTGCACATGTGTCCCTGGTGTCTCTCTGTATGTTATAATCTCCTCTTTTTATAAAGACACAAGTCAGAATAGATTAGGGCCCACCAAACCAGCCTCATTTTTAACTTAACTACCTCTTTAAAGACCCTACCTCCATATATAGTCATTTTCTGAGGTACTGGAGGTTAGGACTTGAACACATGAATTTGGAGGAACTCAGTTCAGCTTATAACACTAATACAAATATTACAATTAATTAAGTATAACTTGTTTAGGTAATCCAGATTGGCTCATCTAGGAGATGACAAATGAATCCAGGTTAAAAAGAAAAAGTCAAAAGTAGGCAAGACATAAAGGAGTGAAGACACTAAAACCCCAAATTTTTTTAAAACGCAGAAAATAAAACTTTTAATTCTAATCAATGTGTTATTTTCTAAGCAATTCTAAAATTTTGCTTTCCTGCATTGCCTGGATCATGAAGCAACATTTTCAACCATCATTATTATTCTCTTTTAGAGAAAATTATGTAAGAAAATTGTCTGACAGCATTCAAAAATGTTGTTTATATATATTTTTTTACTTCAATCATATTTTAATCTTAGATTTATTTTTAGAGTCCATAATTATACATTTTAGGCAAAATGTAATATAAGATATGATGATCCTAAGACTACTGGATACTGGATTGTTACCAGATAAGACAACACTCCTTCTCCTGAGATTCTCAACAGAGAAAAACATCAAATATGAACAAAAACAAAAAGCAAAAGCATTTGATAATTAATTGGCCTTACACTCCTACTTCTCAATTCAGTAGGCTCTGTTAATAGGGTGCAACTAGTGGCTTAAAAGGGATACCTGAATTGTCTCCATGTGGCCCTAAGTATAGAGCCAACTGAAGATTAAGAGTGATAAGATAACAGAGTGGGTAAAAAAATGGGGAGGGAGGGCTTCCCTGGTGGCGCAGTGGTTAAGAATCCGCCTGCCAATGCAGGGGACACGGGTTCAAGCCCTGGTCAAGGAAGATCCCACATGCCACGGAGCAACTAAGCCCGTGCAGCACAACTGCTGAGCCTGCGCCCTAGAGCCCACGAGCCACAACTACTGAGCCCACGAGCCACAACTACTGAAGCCCGTGCACCTACAGCCTGTGCTCCACAACAAGAGAAGCCACCGCAATGAGAAGCCCGTGCACCGCAACGAACAGTAGCCCCCTCTTGCCGCAAGTAGAGAAAGCCTGCGTGCAGCAATGAAGACCCAGCGCAGCCAAAAATAAATAAATAAATAATTTTTTAAAAAATGGAGAGGGAGGTTCATATCTCCTACTATAAAGCATAGAATCCTCCACTGCTGACATCTAACATCATGAAAGTACAGAGCCAACTACTTTTACCATCCACAATGGTGACTGTTAGAAAACAAGGGCCACACATTTTATGGTATTTGACATCTCAATAAACACATTGAAAATCACTTTGGGAATAGAATAATTCTCAGTGGCATATTTGAGAAATGGCTAGAAAATAAATATGAAAGAAGTTTTGATATAATTATAGTCAATATTAAGAAAACTAACACAGTACTGGACAAATAATTTCCCTGTCCACAAATATTATTATTCCATCCTCAACCTATTCTCACCATGCCTTTTCTTTCCTTACTGTTCAGGAAATGCTTTGCACACATACATTTGATGTTGGATATTACTGTTAAGTTTATGCCTTAAATTTTCAGACCTTTTTAAAAAGTATTGACTTACTATTCTTGTTAGTTTTCCTTCAGGGTGCTACATGTAACTTAAAAATCAATGGAATTATGGGTGTGTGTCTGTGTGTGTACAGAATGTCTTATTTTAGAGTCATTTTCTAATTACTATATGTGTCAACCTACTCACAGTTATTAGGGACACTTAGTCCACTATCATACATGTTTTTATTTCTTTACAAAATAGTTTTTTTCACGTTTAATCAAAATTGTCAATTATCTGCATTTGCCTAATGATCTCCTGATATGTGATGTGTTACCAGGAGGACAATGTAGAAGGTTAAGAAGGATGAAAAGCTATGAAACATTCTGTGCTTTTTAGGATATCCTTCTTTTGGCCCTGAAACCTGAAATTATGGCTAATGTAATAATATGATAACCACAGTAAGAAAAACTTTTAAACATTTTACTTGTCATTCAATGTAATATCATATATTAAGTTAAATATTATGCCCCAAATATTTTTCATTATTCAAAGAAAGAAGCTTGTAAAGATAAAAAGTGAAATATATAAATTAAAAAAATAAACATATGCTTATCTCGTCAGCAAAGCACATTGCCAAAAATAACACATTTTGATAGTTTAGTATTTATATAATCGCTTATGAAAAATGTTTCAACTTATAAGGAGCATAATAGAAATATTCTTTGCTAAAACTTTTTCCTTTACTATCAGTGCCATTTTTATGTGACTCAGGAAGATTATATTCCATATATTTACAATTAAATTCTATTCAATAAGAGAAAAATAATATTTAATGCATTTCATACAGACTATTGTTGCTAGAGTTTCTCAAGACCTAGACCTATGGGGTCATAATCCATGGACTCTAAAGTAAAATTATATTTTTATATGCTATATCGCCATCTAGCTCACTGCCTAGGTATTTACTCATTTATACATATTTGGAGGGGGGCGTACATGAGATTTTATATATCTCTGTGTGTTAAATGCATGACGTTATATATGCACAAAAACATATCGTGAGTATGCACCATGTATTTAAAAAACAAGACATATACATATATTCAAATAGTACTTCATTTACTGCTGATGCTGTTAAATTTCTTTTTAAATAATTATCACTTATATCAGCAAAATACATTTCAATATTCATACAGAGAGAGAGCCCCTAATATATGAGTCCATTCCAACATTCATAATTCACTGGATTACACCGTTTTACAAATGGCATAACTGTGAAATTGGACTGGGTCTGCTTCACAAAATCTTGAATAAAAAAACCACGTAACTATGATGAAATAAAATTATTTCCTAAATAAAAGACTATAATCAAAGTATGTCAGTTACATATGGTTTTACTGATTTATTGAATACTAGTTAAAATAGTATTATACACTTAGCTGGCATTTTCCCAGCAGAACAAGTTTTTTAGAAATTTGACTTGTGTTCATACTGAACACACACGCACACAATTAATAGGGATGCACACACATTACAGCAAAGAGCAACAGTCATCTCCATGAAGATTTATATTACACACTAAATTATTCTGCTATTGTTGCAATAAGCTAACAGACCACCAGAAAATTCAGTGGCCTATCTAGCAAGTATTTATTCTTCTACTCATGGTCTGTTTAACAACTGGGTGACATTGCATCATATTTCAGTGAGCTCAGCTTGGCTCTGGATTTGAGTAGGGTTCAGATATATTCCACATGTGTTCACATTCTCCGTGGGCAAGCACTACCCAGGGATATTACTTTCATGGTCGACCCAGGAGTAAAAGAGTTCAAGCCAAACCACACAAGAACCAAAACCACTCACAGATCATTGAACAAATCAAGTCAAAGGCAAATCCATAATCTGTGCAAAAGAAAAGCATACTATACCCCAAGAGATATGGAATAGTGGGTGAAAGCAAAAAATATTATGAACTAATACAAATACATATACACAAAAATATGCTTTAAGGACTGATATAAATATAATTTTTCTGGTAAATTGAGTTATTTGTGTTAATAAACTTAGAACAATTTTAGATTTACAGAATTATGGTGACGATAAAGAGTTCCCATATACCCCATGCCCAGTCCCCATTTTATTAAAATCTTATATTAGTATGATACATTTGTCACAATTAATATTGATATATTTTATTAACTGAAGTTCATGCTTTATTATGATTTCCTCATTTTTTCTTAATGCCCCATTTCAGTTTCAGGATTTCATCCAGGATACCATCTTGCATCTAATAGTGTTGTTTCTTTAGACTCCTCTTGTCTATGACAGTTTCTCAGACATTCCTTGGTTTTGATGATTTTAACAGTTTTGATTACTGTTCACCATTTTGTAGAATGTCTCTCAATTGGGATTTGTCTGATTTTTGTCCCATGATTAGACTGGGGTTGTGTATTATTTGGAGGAAGATCTCAGAAGTAAAATGCCATCCTTAGCACATTGCTTCATGAGTATATACTGTCAATATGACACCATTTTTGATGCTAACCTTGTTCATGTAACTTGAGGTAGTGTTTATTAGGTTTCTCCACTGTCAAGTAACTTTCTTCCCTTTCCATACCGTACTCCTGAAAAAAGTCACTATGCACAGCTCACACTTAATGTGTGGGGAGTTAATCTGTACCTTCTGAAGGGTAGCATGTATACATAAATGGTTTTAAATTCTTCTGTGCAGGAAATTTGTCTATTATTCCTCATTTATTCAATCATTTCTTTATATCAACATGAATGCATGGATATTTTATATCTTATAATCTAAAAGTATTCTATTTTGTTTCTCAAATTTTGCCAGGTCTTTTGGCTGACCCCTGCATCATTTTTGTATTTCTTCATCATTGTGTGTGTGTGTGTGTGTGGGCGTGTGTCACTTCCTTACTTTCTGGCACTACAAAATACTCTACAATCATCGTACACATTTTCTGTCCCAGTCCTAGAAACAGCCATTTCTCCAAAGAGTACTTGTTGCATTTTGGAGAATGGTATTACGAAACAAGATCTGGCCATCAACTGTAGTTTTTGCTACTGGGTTTTGTTGACTTGAACTATTTTTGAGTATACAAACGTAAGTATCCATAGGAAGTTAGACATTTAAAGATAAAAATTACTTATTAATGCAATATCTTGTCTTCCAACAGATTACATGCTTCTAAGAGTCAAAGAAAACTAACTTGGGGTACTATACACTTAGGAGAAGCACAGGGATAGAAATTTTGGGATATATTTCTAGAAAATGTGCATCTTTGCATATATGTGTGTGTATATAGACACACATATGGATATATTTTATATGTGTACATATATGTATATAAACATATACACATTAAAATAAAGATATACATATGTGTATGTTACTATATAGGAGAGTGCAAAAGATAAAAGTTAAAATTGCTTCCAGATTCAACCCTGATCATTCCTTTATATAACAAAAATTTTGGTCATTTTAACGTGTAAATAACTTATAGGAAAGGGATAAATATAGATTAATATATATATCTGATTTCAATCTTTGTTAATAGCTTCTCAGCAACCAATATAGACAATTTTGATAAAGATTATATGTGACCTTGAAAACCACATAAATTCAAGTTTCCAATTTCATCAGCTTTGTCCTGTATTTCAACTAACTACTTCCTGGTTTCTCCTTCTGTCTTCCTTGGCCATGCTCTGATTCTCAGCCAATCTATATAACTTAGATTGAAGATGATCAGTCAGATTTGTTTGTTCTGAGTATTTGTATGTGGTTATGACAAATACAGGATCATATATAAAGACATTATGTCTGAAGCTGGGCGTAGCCTCCGTTGGTGAGTCAATTTGGGTATAACAAGAGGAGTGGTCAAATGAAAACTACAATGAGGTATCACCTCACACCGGTCAGAATGGCCATCATCAAAAGTTCTACAAACAAAAAATAAATGCTGGAGAGGGTGTGGAGAAAAGGGAATCCTCCTATACTGTTGGTGGGAATGTAAATTGGTACAACCACTATGGAGAACAGTATGGAAGTTCCTTAAAAGACTAAAACTAGAACTAACGTGTGAGCCAGCAATCCCACTCCTGGGCATATATCTGGAGAAAAACATAATTTGAAAAGATACATGCACCCCAGTGTTCACTGCAGCACTATTTACAATAGTCAAGACATGGAAGCAACTTAAATGTCCACTGACAGAGGAATGGATAAAGAAGATGTGGTATATATATACAATGGAATATTAGCCATAGAATAGAACAAAATTATGCCATTTGCAGCAACATGGATGGACCTAGTGATTATCATATTAAGTGAAGTCAGTCAGATAAAGACAAATATCATATGATATCACTTATATGTGGAATCTTTAAAAAATGATACAAATTAACTTATTTACAAAACAGAAACAGACTCACAGGATTTGAAAACTTATGGTTACCAAAGGAGAAACATGGTGGGGTAGGGATAAATTAGGAGTTTGGGATTAACATATACACACTACTATATATAAAATAGATAACCAACAAGGACCTCCTGTATAGCACAGGGAACTCTACTCAATATTCTGTAATAACCTATATGGGAAAAGAATCTGAAAAAGAATGGATATATGTATTTGTATAACAAAATAGGTATACACCTGAGACTAATGCAACATTGTAAATCAACTATACTCCAGTATAAAACATTAATTTTAAAAAAGAGGGGTAGTGAGGCATAGTTGGGGCTAGTGTTTAGCAAGGGTCAGTGGGAAATGTTCGGTTCTTCAGCATCTATTATATTACACAGTAGTCATGTTTGGGGTAAGTGAAGAAAAATATGAGCTTATTTTAGGGACTTAGATGTTTATTCCTCAATAACATGGTCATTGCTTTATCAAATAACAAAAGCATAACCCCAGGTTGTGGGCAGCATTGAATTCAAGAAACAAGAGTGTGAGCCATCACTAGGAATGACTTAGGCCAGTGAAAGTAGCACCAGTGAAATTTAATTTACCTACCAAATCTCAGACTCTTTGGAAAAACAGTGTGTTAGAACACTATGTTTCATATATAATAAATAATATGTACCTAGAGATTGTAAATTAAGGAAAACATGATCTTTCCACAGATAATTCATCCCGCTTACATAGCATTTAAATATGTTCCACGCTTTTTATATGCATTATGTTCCCTACGTGTTACATTTGGTGTTATGTTATAAATTGTTAGTGAGAATTTTTCCTAAGTGCCTGGACAAATTAGAAAAAAAAACTACTGATTTTTGACTTGTCATTCAGATATTATTTAGTAAACCCTATATCTTAGTAAATAAATAGTTATTTACAAATCAATCTGTGAGGGATACAAAAAACAATAAGATATGGTTCCTGTTCTGTGAATTTGAATACCCAAGATCTAGAATTTCAATACCCAAGATACATTCTGGGGGGACTCTTAAAGCACAAACGTCTAAAATCATAACATATCAAGAAGTGTGAAATCTTGCTGATATACAAAAATATGAGAAAACCTAGATATGATGTTGCTAACCTAAAAATCTTTAAAATCTAAAATCAAAACTTGGAAAGAAAGGAAAGATCAACACAAATAGCAACTGTTTGCCAATAATTCTTTACTACATTGCCTTTAACTTTACATTCTTTTTATAATATTAAGTATCTTCTCTTTCCTATATGTTGATTGGTTTCTGCTAGAGACAAAGGATTTTTTATGGTATAGTATAAGAACTTGTCAACTTTATGGGAAAAGGAATTGAAACTGAATATCTTACATAGCACATGATGTGCCCAAGACAGCCTACATTTTTTTATTTTACAGACTTGCAATCAAGGAGTGGGGAGTGACATCAAACTGTTAGCCTTGCTCCTTGATACCAATGCAGATCTGTGTGGATACTCATCACTCTACTCTCAGGAAAGCCTAAGTGTTCCCACCTAGTGTCACTATACTTAGGCTCTCCATTTATTTAGTGTTTTGTAGCCAAGCTGTCCACAATATGAAACCTATAGTAGTCATACATTTGAAAGTACTTGTCACAAGATTAGTATTCAGAATTCAGTGGATTTGTACTTTCTTAATAGCACCAGGCAAACTGGAAAAAAAGACTGCAATTCTTTCTGGAGGTGACATCTAATATACACACCAAAATCTCCACCCTGATGTGTTCTGTCTTCATAATTCTGTGGGTAATGAGGTACTACAGACTGCAGCCCTCTTCCATACTCAAGTTGTAGAACTCCATCATCTGCTATGGTATCTAGTTACTTCCTTCACCATAGTAATTGTGCCTCATTTATCTTTATTTTGCCAGCATCTGGCATGGAGTATGACAAGAAGTGATTTTTCACAAATATTTATAGAATGCAATTGAATCAATAAACTTGAAAACAATGACCCAAATGCCCACAAAAGGAATTGCTTTAATTGGCCTGAGTTAACAGAAACAAGAAAAATCATAAAATCTTAAAACAACAGTAAGAGCACAAAAAGTATGGATACAGTATAAAGCTCTCTTAGCCAACATTGACAGTTTTTAAATTTTCTTATTTACAGGAGACAATAGTCCAGATAAGAAAAAAATAGAATTTACATATTTAATATTGGCAGATTTTACTTTTGTGTTTATTCTTGTGATACCCACAAGATACCCCCCAAATTCACTATGCAGAGTAAATTGTTGAATAACTAAGGCACAGATCTGAATCACGATTATTCATCTACATGTTCCACTCAGTGAGTGGATAGAGCCAGCCATCTATCACCTGCATGTCAGCCAAGCTTTGTTACCTGTATAAGCAGGATGAATGGTGACTTCAGTAAGATCTACTGGATTCCTGTTACCTGACTTCATCCTGTCACACACTGTATTTTATTGTCATTCTTATTTACCCAGTACCTGAAGTTGGAGCAGTGAAACACTGTGTATATCACTTTAGCTTTTATTATTTTTAACATCTTTATTGGAGTATGATTGCTTTACAATGGTGTGTTAGTTTCTGCTGTATAACAAAGTGAATCAGCTATACATATACATATATCCCTATATCTTCTCCCTCTTGCACCTCCCTCCCACCCTCCCTAACCCACCCCTCAGAGGCAAATATAGTTTTGGTCATTGTTGATAAGATGATAAGCACTGGTTTTATAGAATCATAAAAGTCATTTTTTGGATCGATTTCATTTTGTGGTGAAAATAAATGCGTTATTATTGTTTGGGAAACTGGGGCTTCTCAGGAATCTTAAAACTTGTCTATAAATGCGAATGTATAAATAAATTAATTTTGAATTAAATTTAAAGTTTCTTCTTTAAAATGTTTCTGAAAATTCTTCCAAAAAATAGCCATGAAATATGAATGTCCCAATTTTTTAAAAGCACATCTAAAAGCAACAAAACAAAAAGAAAAGAAATCCAAAGTTAAACTGTAAAACATATAAATTTTACTGAACATATTTTTGGAATAGTGCTTTAAACTCAGTAGATGACATGTTGCTTATTTTATTTCAAAGGGAGTGAAACTAGTTTGGTTGGCTTTCAGAGATTTTCAACTCCAGCCCAAGAATTTGAAAACCTTTGTGTGTGTGTCTGCACATGTATATGTGACAGAAAGGGAAAAGGAGGCATTCTATCACAAAGAAAAATAAAATCATTAGGAAGGCACAGATTCACACAATTTAAAATGACAGAACCAGTTTACTGAGAGATTACAATTTAACATGCAATTGTAATGTGCTCACAAGTTTTCTGGGACCAAGCTTAGCTAGCCCTTTTTAAAAATACTTAACCTGTTCTTACTAGTGTTATACAAGATACTTAAAGGCTTTTGATTCATTTTCCTGATTAGTAAGTTAACTTTTCCTAAACAAAGCAGTAAATTCTACAATGTATATAAGCAAAAATAAAATTTCCCATGGATCTAAGAATTTGAAAAGTAAACAGCTTTATAATACAGTGGTTTTAGAAATAATGCTGTAAAAGTTAAAACTGAATGGTCTTTGCTTCAGTTGAGGCTTCACCTGATCTCTAAAGTATGGGATATATCAAATTTTGGACATGGCTTAAGTATTGAAAGAATAGACTTAAGATATATTTTAATAGAGTAGTATCTGAAAGAAGATGCAAAATGTATAAGATCGATAAGTGAGTTAGGGCAAATAATGCAAGGAACAATGTTGGAAAGAGTAAAAAATCATGAGTAAAGGCCTACATTGTTCAAGCTTAAAGTCGTTTGCAACATTTCCTTGCCTTCAACTCACTTCAAGAATCATAAACTTGAAAGTGTCCTAATGGCTTCTGATTTTTGTGGAGTTCAAGAACAATAACCAAAAAAAAAAGTAGTGTATGATAAACCCCCTCAGAGTTTATCACAACTGAACCAGCAAAAGATTCAAACAGCTCCAGTCAGCAGCCCCTGGAGGTGCTGGAAGAGGAGTTAATGTTATGAACAAGATCAGTGCCTTGTGGTTGCACTTGAAGTATAGCTTCTGCCTTTCATTTGGGTTAAGCAAGTGACACTAAGTTCTGAAAAAAAAATAACTACAGTTAGAATTGAGAGAGAGACGAAGAAGAAATATATACCAAGGCAGAGGAGAAAGAATGAGAAAATGAGAAATAATAAGGGATATAAAGCTGCACTGTCCTATATGGTAACCATTAGCCATGTGAAGTTATTCAAATTTCAATTAATTACAATTAAATAAAATTAAAAATTCACTTCCTCAGACTTGCTAGCCTCATTTCAAGTGCTCAGTATTTACACATGTCTACTCATTACCATATTGAACAGTGCAGATGGAGGGCATTTCCATTTTCTCAGAAAGTTATTGTTCAAAGGGCTAATATGGACAAAGAGGGAGAAATAAAAAGACAGCAGGGACATAATTAGAGGCTAAAATTGAGTGATAATAGAGAGAGAATGGGTTACAGTTAGAGGTAGATGTGGGAGCGAGAATACAAAAAGATGATACAAAGAATTCCTTTTATAACTTAAAAAAAATTAAGGCAGGGTAGAATATAGGAATAATAGGTGCAGAAAAAGTATAGAAGCCCACAATCACCTGAGTGGTTTATGATTTTTAAAAAATCCATAACTGTCAACTCAGCATACATGATAGTCAGACTTTAAGAAACTAACCACCAAAAAGACCAAAATAGGGTCACTGAATTTATAGTCTAAGCACCAAGATCATTTAACGGTTTTTGTTTGACTTTTTAAAGCACATACAATTAAAATTTCAGATTTGCTCATCTTTCCTCTCTTCATTTGTATATGAAATAGAATAGCTGCCTTACTAGGTCAGGAAGTAAGTGGGTACATGTAAAGAAAAAAACAATAGATTATGAAAAAATCATAGCAAAGATAAACATTTTAAAATGTATATGTAAATTTTTACAATTTGAAGTCCTAATACTCATTTTTTTCTTTGTTCTGAAAAATTGAATATGAATTTTATACAGAATATAGGTTATTAATTTTTAAATGAAAAATTTTTCAAAGATTAAGAAATTTAATGCAGAAATGAATGATAATGACCTGAATTTTATATGGGAAAAATGCACAATTTGGAAGAAAAATTCCATTAAAATCCAACTAGAGAATTTATCAAATAAGAGAGTTTGAGCAAAGAACTTAAAAGGAATATCTTCATTTTTCAGAAAATATTTAGATTTAATAACAATTTTTAAAAATTTACATTTTACATTTACAATTTACATATACATTTTCATATTTAGAAACATTAAATAGAAAAAATATAGAAACAGGATTTTAAATTGCATGTGGTCAATATTTAGTGATAATATTGACTGATAACCCAAATGGAAAAATTTACCTATATGTTCTCTTTTTATCTTGTGTTTTGAGAGAGTAGTGTACATTTACTCTACTGAAATAATCTATAAAATAATCTTACTGAAATAATCTACTGAAATTTTCTAATTTTAAAGTCTCTGGAGAGAGGATAAAAATAAAGAAAAACAGGATAATTGTCAGGTCTTTTACTTGGCAATAATAAACCATCCTTCTATGCATATAATTAGATCAGTTTTTGTGAATGCCATATCTTACACTTTCCTCCACTGTTTTGTATTTTCCACTACACAGGCCATTCACAGTCTCTACACTATTTTGTCCAAAGAGATTTGATGCTTTTATATTCATCATTATGGAATTTCTCCAAAGAAGACAAATAGATGACCAAAAAGTACATGAAAAGATGATCAACATCACTAATTATCAGAGAAATGTAAAATCAATGGCCATCACCAAAAAGTCTACAAACAATAAATGCTGGAGAGGGTGTGGAGAAAAGGGAATCCTCCTACATTGTTGGTGGGAATGTAAGTTGGTACAACTACTATGGAGAACAGTATGGAAGTTCCTTAAAAAACTAAAAATAGAACTAATGTGTGAGCTAGCAATCCCACTCTTGGGCATATATCTGGAGAAAACCATAATTCGAAAACATACATGCACCTCAGTGTTCGTTGCAGCACTATTTACACTAGTCAAGACAGGGAAGCAACTTAAATATCCATTGACAGAGGAATGGATAAAGAAGATGTGGTACACGTATGCAATGGAATATTGCTCAGCTATAAAAAGGAACAAAATAATGCCATTTGCAGCAACATGGATGGACCTAGAGATTATCATACTAAGTGAAGTATGTCAGACAAAGACGAATATCATGTGATATCACTTATATAAGGAATCTAATTTTTAAAAAATGACACAAAATAACTTATTTACAAAGCAGAAACAGGCTTACAGATATTGAAAACAGACTTATGTTTACCAAAGGGGAAAAATGGGGGGGGGAATAAATCAGGAGTTTGGGATTATCATACACACACTACTAAATATAAAATAGATAACTAACAAGGACCTCCTGTATAGCACAAGGAACTCTACTCAATGTTTTGTGATAACCTATATGAGAAAAGACTTTGAAAAAGAATGAACATATGTATAACTGAATCACTCTGCTGTATACCTGAAACCAACACAACACTGTAAATTAACTATACTCCAATAAAATTTTAAAAAATTACTACTAAAAAAAATGAAGTCTCTGGGGAAATTCTAAATCTGAAAAGGTTTTCAATCCTTATATAAATCGACTGAACTTTTTGCAAAATGTTTTGCTCCTCAGTTCTTATGCATTTGGAAACTTTATACCCATCATGTAGTTTTTTTGTTTGTTTTGTTTTTTGTTTTGCAGTACGCAGACCTCTCACTGTTGTGGCCTCTCCCATTGTGGAGCACAGGTTCCGGACACGCAGGTTCAGCGGCCATGGCTCACAGGCGCAGCCGCTCCGCGGCATGTGTGATCTTCCCAGACTGGGGCACGAACCTGTGTCCCCAGCATCTGTAGGCAGACTCTCAACCACTGTGCCGCCAGGGAAGCCCCATCATGTAGTTTTGAGACAGCTCTGGCTGCCTCCTCTCATTCTTCAAGAGTTCCTCTCCATGCACCTTAAAGGCTAGAGTTCCCTAGCATTCCCTTCGCTAGCCACTAACTGGCTGTTTCACTCTACTTGCCCTCCTCCCCTGATGCTATTATTCACTCTAGATGTTGATTACATCTCCAAGTATACTTCATGCTTAGAATAATTCTCTAGATTCTGACATGTATCTCAACTGCTTTCTAGATTTCTCTATTTACATCAGCGATTTTAGTGGTCACCACATTTTCATCCTACATACCTGTTTTTCTTGTTCTTTCCTACCAATCCCAATTCCTCTCCTTCCTTTCCCTCTAGTTCTCTAACTGGGATCAATGTCCCTTCTTTGTGTGCCCATACACATGGAATGGCATACTTTGGGACTGCAGATAATTCCACTTCTGACATTCAACATATTGTATTGTGTCATCATCTTAAACGCCTATGATACCCAGGGAGCACCATGAAGTAGAGAATGTTTTATTATATATATATATATTTAATTTCCAACCATTATGCAGTTCTTGGCATGAAAAGTTATCCAAAAAGATTTCATGAATGAATGAATGAAACCAGGATATGAAAATAAAACTAGATTTAATAAATACTTAACTACATGTTAGGCAATACCTCACACATTTAGTTGTTTAATATTATGACTCATTTTCCATAACCTTTTGAGGCAAGTATTATTATCTCTACATCAGTGGTGGTAGTAGGGAATAAGCCATTACAATATTAAGTAAAAGGCCTAAAATTATATGGCTGAGAAATGGTAAGTCTTTCAACACACCAATGGGAATCAACTAGATAACTTTAAAAAGAAAGAAAACACAAGGTATCACAGAAAGTACACAAACTCTAAGTAAATTCAGACACATAATTTGGCTCATAGTTTGTAGCACTCTATTGCTATAGAATGTAAAATGACAAAGCATAGAAAAATTAAAGCATTTTTTAAAATGTATTTTTATAAATAAATTAGCAAATGTTCATATATATACAAGTGATATTAAAGGTAGTAAAAACTGAACTTAGCTATTCAGAGATGATATAATAAATTATTTCCTTTGGTAAGTACATATATTTTTTAAATAATAGATGATTTTTGTGATGAGTTGAATCACACAAGTATACTGAGGTTTTTAGGAGACAACTCTATAATATTTCAATGAATCACTTAGCTCCCTTCTCAGAGGTAAATTCAGTTCTGACAAAAACTATAAGATCAACCAGGATGATTTCTGATTCCTGCACTTCAAATAGGTTTGATCATGCAGAAGAAGATTTTTTTAAACTAAATTTATGATTGAATTGAAATAGTCAAAGACTAGGTGTTTATACAGAGTGGAAACAAAATGCAGAAAGAAAAAGTAGATAAGGACAGCAGAGTAGCCCTATTTAATGTGGGATAAAAAAAAGTGGTAAGTAAAAGCACAAATGACTCTACTTAACAAAGTCTAATTAAACTGTATGGAGAAAGATTTATGTTGCACCATCTTGACAAGCTTGGTTCACAGGTTTAGACTTTTAAAAATTAAATGAACTGACATTTGAATCATTTTGAAACTAGTAAATATTGTCTATTTTAGCCTCAGATGCCAGGAAACTCAAGTAATTTGAAATAAGATTTAGTCTTTCAGGATCATATGAAGCTGTTTAAGACCTTTGGAACAATGATAATCTCCATGGCAACAAAATATTTTGCTAGTTTTTTGTTTAATGCTGCTTTCATTGTATCTAGATCATGCCCAGTACATAGCAGATGTTCAATAAAAGTTGATAATGTGTTCATCCTATCATTTATTATTCAACCATAGTTTATTAAGAATTCTTACCTAAGTATGTGCTTGGGTTGCAAAGTATAAATAAGGTCAAGGAGCTTAGTGTGATGAAACCAAAAAACAGGAAATACAACACATCTTGTTGCAACCTAGAGGAAACTTCTGAGTTTTATAGGAGTATCAAGGAATTCCTTTTCAATCTGCTTATAAGACAAGTTGGGGAGAAGCAGATTTGGGAGCTGGACATGGAAATGTGGATGAGTGTGAAGGTAGAGGAGCAGGGGCCAGACTGTCTAGGTTTTGATCCTAACCTTGTCCTTACTAGCTGGATGACCTTGGGCAAATTATTTGCTTTCCTCCCAATGACTCCTCATCTCTAGAGGATGGATACTGATCAATAATACCTTTCTAATTTATTTTGCTCTTTTTTTTTAGAATTAAATGATCTAATGTATGTAAGAGACATAGAAATATTCTGACACACAGTAAGCACTCAGTAAAACATTACCATTGCTAGTTTTCCATAACATTATTCTCATGATAGAAACCAGTATATATTATATTGGCATCATGTTTTATATATTGTTTGCTGATGATGCACATTATATTAGGGTTAAGTACTGAGATGATGGACTATTTCTCTTTGATTAAATAAGATCATACTCTGGAAGGAAGGAATCCTGGGGGAAATAATCGAAACATAAGAATACACAAAAAGTGTCCCATATATTCAAACTGTAGCCTACTAAAAGCAAATTAAATGACAATATCAATAGATGATGCAATTAGAAGTATAGACTTTAGAAACTGGATCTATATTTTATCCAAATATTTTTCAAAAAAAGCAGTAGTTCTCATTTTATTCTTAAGACAGAGAGGCAGGAGTAGATGTTTCAGAAAAGCCCAAGTGAACTTTTTGGCCAACCCAATAGAAATGACAACAACCTCTGCAATCCCGTTTTCTTTCTTTCACCAGGGCAAGCTATTAAAATCTCACTAGTCTCTAGTTCCTTTATGTTTAAAATGTGGCTAGTAACACTTTTTATCTCAGAGCATTGAGTAAGAATCAAATGAGATACAAGACATATTTTAAATACACTTGAAAAATGATAAATTAAGGCACACAAAGGCACAGATATAATGAAAAGTGTTAAACATTTTTCAAGGTTTCATAGACAAATACATTTTATAGGCAATAAATAAAGGATACAATTGACTAATTAATCTATACAGAAATTTTGCTGCTTGAAAAAAAAAAAGCTTTTCTACTGCCTTCAAGCTGGTTACAAACCCAAATAGCCACACCTCTCTTGCAATTGCTGTTGTGTGGCAGCCACACTTTTCTTTAAAAATGGATTTTGTACCTATCCTTTATTAGTAGATCTTTTATTTTATGTCCCTGTGTGGTGACACTAAGAAACAAGACAGGATGTGAGTGAGAGGGGCCAATAATGTAACATTGCATTCTGGGAGGTTGATCCACCTGAGAAATACTGAATGTAGAGATAAATGCAGTCAAAACTTTAGTATCATAAGAATGATGACGATTTTAGATTGTCAACTAGATCAGCTGGTATTTATGGAGAGTGCAATTAAGTAAGGGTGGGCAATACTAGTGTCACATTTCAACAGAATCCAATAAATGGACACTAATGGACTTAAGAAAACAAACTTGAAATTTTGAGACCCATCTCTCATCTTGGATATAAGTAAATCAGAAGGTACTAAACCAGACATATTTTGAAGAAAATTTTCAGAAAGCTATGATAGTTTTGCTTTTATTTTGCTATTGTGCTTCCCTTCCCCTTGTTTATTATCAAGTGTTTAAAATGCACTTTAATTAAACAAAAAACCAAAAAAATAAGATTGGTTTCAACCTGCTTCACTTTTCATTAACTTTCCCTGGAACAAAATACTGGCAGCCTGGACATTGCTCCTCAACCTTTCACTTCCCTGAAAACGAATGGTCCCTTTCAATTCACATAATCTCATCATTTTTTAAAGTTGGGATAGTTAAAAATATAAAACAGTAGAATAATTGTTTCTATTCCCTTTATTTAGCTATCTTCTTTGTATATTAGATCTCTGTTAATTTATCTTTGTCTACTTTAAATTCATTTTATCAACCCATTCATCTACTTGGCACATTAATTTAAAAATTTCAAATTTGTCTACCCTGACATTCAATTCCTTGTCAAGTACACTTTTTCCCCCTTAATCCCCATATCTGACTGGGATCATTTTTCCTTCACTCTACAGAATTGTGTTGTAGTATAAGAATGCTGATGAAACATTACTTTTATTTTTGTTTGTTTTAAAGTATTATAAAATATCTTAATTTTTGAAGATTACTACTTGTAGAATTTTATATTTATTGCACTGCTTTAATGATATAATTCCACTGTCTTCTGGATTCCATTGATTTTGCTGAAAAGTCAGATGTCAGTTTTACTGGTTCTTAATTTAAAATACTGTCTTTAAAAAACTGTTTTCTTGAATATTTTCCCTGTTTTTCCCAAATATTTTACTATGATGTTTATAGATGTCATTTTATTTTCATTTATACTACTTGGTGTTCACAATGTTTTATGAATCTGTGTTTTGGTATCTTTCTTCAATTTTAGAAAATTCATGGTGAATATATCTTCAGATATTACTTCTACTCCATTTTCTTCTCTCCTTTTCCCCTATAAATCAAATTGTATGCAGGCTAAACTTTTTCACCGCTTTGTACTTGTCTATAGTGCTCCTTTCTGTGCTGCCTTATTCTTTCCTCTCTGTGTTTCATTTTGAATATTTTCCACTAGATAGCCTTAACTTCAGACTGGATTTGAAATAGGAAGGCCAGAAAACTTGAATACAGGTTGAAAATAACTAGTCAAAGTGGAACAGAAAGAGAAAAAAGAGTAAGAGACAAAGAAGAATAGAGCATGGCTGATATGTATTACATTAGCAAATGAAAAACTTGTATGTAACTAGTATCCAAGAAGGAGAGGAAAGATAGGATAAATCAGAAGAACTTTTTGAAGAAATAAAGAGTTGGGGATTTCCAGATTGATGAAATATATTATAGTATATGTGCAAGAAATTCAGCAAAACTCCAAGAAAATAATATACAAATAAAGCCACACCCAGCATGTTATAAATTAATTATTTAAAACCAAAAAAGGATAAATCTTAAGGGACAAGGCTAAAAATACTCATTACATATAGTAGAACAACAAAATGAGTGACTAATGATGTCAACATCCCATCAGGGAAAACATAAATAAATAAAAAATAAAACATAAATAAATAGAAAATAAATACTAATTTTTAGCTACAATTTTATATTCAGTAAAAATATTGCTTAAATTTTAATGGATTTTAAAGGACATTTCCAGACAAAGCCTGAAAGTATTTGCATCTAGTAAATGCACTATAATAAATGGTTGAGCTAAATTCTTCAAGTGGAATGGAAAACTAACAGATAAAAAGCCAGATTTATATATGTGATGAAGACCCAGAAAAAAATATCTCTAGGGAAATAACAGAACATCATTGTTTTAGTATTTGTATTTTTATATTTAGGTTTTTTAAATTGTTAAAAACCTAGTGACTCTTTAGAGTAAAATATGTTAGAGGGTTTATAATACAGAAGGAAGTAAAATATAAGATGTCCACAAATATTTGAAGGGAAGTAAATATATTTTACTGTGATATGGTTTGATGTTTTGTAAAATGATTATGAAATATCATATTATTATGTATTAATATCTCTAGCATAGCAAACTCAAAAATATATAGATAATAAGTCAATAAAGGGTACACTCACCACAAATAGGCAGAGGACAAAAACCAAAGAAATAAAAACAAAAACACTAATTTGAAAAGATACATGTACCCCAATGTTCATAGCAACATTATTTACAATTGCCAACATATGGTAGCAGCCTAAGTGTCCATCAACAGATGAATGGATAAAGAAGATATGGTATATATATACACACAATGGAATACTACTGAGCCATAAAAATGATCAGAATTTTGTCATTTGCAGCAACATGGATGGACTTGGAGAGCATTATGCTAAGTAAAACAAGTGAGACAGAGAGACAAATATGGTATGAGATGACTTATATGTGGAATCTAAAACATACAAAAAACTGGTGAATATTAAAAAAAATAAGCAGACTCACAGATAAAGAGAATAAACTAGTGGTTACCAGTGGGAGAGGTGAAGGGTAATGTAGGGGTAGGGGAGTGAGAGGTACAAACTATTGGGTGTAAGATAGGATCAAAGAGGTATTGTAAAACACGGGGAATATAGCCAATATTTTGTAATAACTGTAAATGGAAAGTAACTTTTAAAAATTGTATAAAAAATTAAATTTTTTTAAAAAAGAAGGTGTTGCCAGGAAAATAAGAGACAAGATTGTTAATGAAGAAGAATAAAATATTTAACCAGGAAACTTGTATAAAATTGTCAAGAGGATGAACAAAAAAAAAATCAAAAACAAAAACAAATGGGATAAGTTAAAACCAAATACCAAGACAGGAGTCTTAACCCAGACAAATCCATTATTAATTTTATATGTTTGAATTAAGATTCTTCATGAAAAGGCAAAGATTGTCAGACCAGATGATGAAGTAAGACCACATTATATGTTGCTTATAAGAAACACATTAAAAAAAAGACATAGTGGCTGAAACTAAAATGTTGAAAATTACATACTATGAAAACATTAAGTTAAAGTAGGCTGTAGTGGCTATAATAATACCTGAAAAGGTAGATTTCAAGTCAAATGTATTACCAGAGTTAAAAAGGGTATTTTATAATTAAAGGAGGATCAATTATTCAAGAAGATCTAACAATCCTAAGTGTTTACCCACTAACAGAGCTATAAGATACTTGAAGAAAAATTGACAAAGTTAAAATAGTAGACAAATCCATAATAAATGTTAAATATTTCAATAATACTCTCTTAGTAATTGATAGAGAAAGTGTAAAAAAATGAGTAAAGATACAGATATTTGATCAGTACTATCAACCAACTTAAGTTCTGTGGATCTGATTGTCCTAACTGACATCTAAAGGACAAATACAACTTACCACTGCAGCTTAAATATTCCTCTCAAGTGTACATAGTACATTAACTAAGGTAATTAATAAGATGGACCATAAAAACAACTCTAAATTAGTATAATTTAAGCAGAGTCTATTTTCTGACCCATGTTTATTCCAAGTACTCTTTATACTTTTGTGTAGATCCCTATTTCCATTTGGTTGTTACTTTCTTTTTGTCTGAAGAACAACATTTAACATTTTTTAGTACGGGTCTCCTGGAGATAATTATCTCATATTTCATGTTATAAAATATTTATTTTGTTTCCATTTTAAATGATATTTAACTAGGTATAGAATTCTACACTGGGGAGCATAGAGAAAAATGGAGCAGTAGTGGAAAATTGGAGCATAGAGAAAAATGGACCCTCAAACCTAAATGCAGGGAGAGAAGAAAAGGAGGGATAGAAAGAGCTTCAGCCTGTAATGCAGCTCTGACAAAGTATTGACCAGGATGATCAGAGCCTCAGGACAAAGATGTCCCATTAAAGGAATCACATATTAGGCAGGAATATGTATCATAGCTCAAGTACCTGAACCATGTTCAGTCATTGGCTGGTAGTAGTCTGGGAAGAGTGTGGTTTGATAAAATGTTCTGGAAGATCCTTAAGTTATGGCAGTTGGAGGCTCTCAAGTAACTTTACTCTTTCCAACACAGATTATCTCTTGAAGAGAGTTCTGAGTGGAGCACTCCTCTGGCTGCCACAGAGACATCCTTATCCTGATATAGAGCATCTTTGATAAGACTACAACAAATATCTTCCTTACGATGGAAGATCGAATACTTTCCCATTGAGCTCAGGGACAAGACTGTCTGCTTTCTATTCAGCATTGTATCAGAAGTATATATATATATATATATATATATATACACACACACACACATATATATTTATGCCATATATATGTATTATATATTAATATAAAGGTATATTACATCTGACTTTTGAAGGATGCAGTATTCTCTCATATCTTTAAGGATAATAGTAGTATTTCTTCCCCATAAATAAATTGATTCTCTCAAGTTGCTTTGGTTTTTTTTCGTATTATTTTCTTTCCTGGTGATCTTGATCAATCATCTTATGTATAAGATAGGGATACTAAAAAGCAAGGTCAACTAACAGGTGTGTGGGAATACTTGGCCTCTCTATCCTTACTGTAGATTGAACTTGCTGGCACTTATTGTAGAAAACAATGGTGATAATATTTTTTATTTATTTATTTTTTCATTTGCTTGGACTTCCCATATATTGTAGAGAAGATAATGTCCGTCTCCTGCCTTAAGTGTGAACACCTTTGTCCCAGTTAGAATACCAAATAGCAGAAAAAGCCCTTGGGTGTTAATCCTCATGTGATCGTCTCCCAAGCTTCAACTTTTCCTCCAAGAAAGATAATTTATGTTTTACACTCTAGAGTATAATTCTGAGTCTTCTCTTAAGTAGAGAAGTTACAATCTCCTGCCTGCTTGGAATGGGGGGAGGATACTTGGGTATAATTTCTTCTCAATTAGGCTTTCAACCAGTCCACCTGCTGTAAAGGTCACCTTCCTTTACCTTTCAGAGTTTACTGCCACCAATTAGTATGGCTTCTGGAAGCTCTATGGGGACAGGTTTACTTCATTCTTAAATTTCCCCACTGCTAAATTAAGGTTCTGTCTTCCCAAGCTTACTGCATGTAAGCAGAAGGCACTGCTATCTCTTTAATCCTTTTAGACACTTAGGCTATATGTATGTATACATGTGTGTGCAGTTTTTCTGTCATCCCATGATCTCATGCTCTTGGGTTTTACTTTGAGGTTTTAAATCCAATAGCTTGAGTTCTCCTGGTGCTTGTGACTGATGACTTTCACTTACTATGAACTTTGTAATTTCTGATTTTGAGCTTGTGAGCTCATCTTAATCTGGCCTCTTTTGATTTTCCCCTTTATAAATCCTACATGGACCAATGTGTCCCTCCAGAACAATTTTGCATTTGATTTCTAGACTCCCTAGGATTTTCATGACACCAGGATCATTTTTTAATTGCTACTTTCTCAGCTTAGGATATCCCCATATTATGAGCATAGTGTAAATTCATGTTCAAACACATCAAAGTTGCAGGGCTACTCTTTTGATTTCTTGTGAGATTGTTGCCCCACACAGAGTTATGACAAAGGCAAGCTTAATTTTCTCTGGTGGCAGATTTAGTTAGTTCCCTTACCACTAATACTAAAGGCCTTTGACAGAATCTACTCTAGGAATTTTGTAGGCCTGAAAGCACAGTACTCAAACCATCACTATTTCAGTAATTTCACAGAACTGTTGCTGTATCATCTTATTTACTTCTGTCTAGTGCTCAGTGCATTCTTCACTTCTGGCATTTAGAATCCCCCCACCTTTTTTTTTGCAAACTATTGCATAAATTTTTAAATCATTTTATCTATAATCTAGTTTTTCAGAATAAAAATAAATAATTGCAATTCTATTACTGAAGTCCACCACACAATTTAAATAATGTTATAAGGAAACCATAATTTATATTTCTTAATAGTGATATGTGTTCATCAAGATAAAGAACTTACTAAATAGGACTGGGGTGTATTTCCTTTTTCAGTATCCTTTATGAAAATCTCTAAGCTTTTAGTGCTACTGTATTTGTTCACATCTCAATCAATCCTTTAGACCTATATTTACATTGGTTATTGGTTTGCTGCACTAGGCAAAGATTTTCTCAGTCCTCAAAAGAAACTCTGTTTTTTTCTATCTTCTCATCTACCAGGTGGAAATATTCCAATGCGTCTTAAGTTATATCATTTTGCTTGACATTGTGCTCCCAGCTTATCCTTTAGTGGATTCTCTGTAATAAACCGAGAAGCAATTTCTAGCTTTACCTACTTTCATGCACCTCCTTAGGAATTCAGCATTAGAGGTCTGGTTGATTTGTGAGGCTGTCTTTTTCAGTTGATGGTGAGGATGGCTCATAGTGACACTTTGAAGCTACTCAAGAAGCTGAATATGACATCCATGGCAAGTCTGTGTTCACAGCACGAGAGATCTTGTGCTCAGCTCTGCTCTATTGGCCCTTCACTCAATTTGTCCTTTCATGCTATAAGCCATGATTCAGAAATAGATACTGGTTTTCTCTGTTTTTCAAGTATCTACCACTTGCCAAATAATATACACAAGACAAGTTTGCCCAGGAAGAAACTTGTATAATTTAATGACTGATTCATAACAGAGGTCACTATATTGTTAAGGGTTTTCTTCCAGGTGTATATCATAAAACACATCAGTTCATCAATTATGTTCAAGAAAGTGTGTGTATATATATCTCCTTAGGAAATTATATATATATATATATATATATATATATATATATATATATATAACATGTGTGTGCGTGTCGATTTACTCCATGAATTCATATAGTTTCATGGGTTAAATATCATCAATATTCTGACATTTAAGAATTTATATTTCAAGCCTTATTCCCTCTCCACTCATACAATCCAACTGTCTATTCAATATTTACATCCAACTGCCCAATCAGTATGTGATAGAAAGCGCAAATTTTCTACTTTCAAAACTTACTGGCTTTATATCTCATTTTTTATTCTATACCACTCTTCTCCATTTCAGGTGGTCCCATCCTTTCTGTTGCTCAGGTGAAAAATACTGAAGTTTTCCTTGACTCTTGTTTATCATAGTCCCATATCCAATCAGTCATTAACTCCTGTTTACATTTCGTCAACATATGTCTAAAATCTAAAACTTCTCAATACCCCCACTATCAGCACAAGATATTCCACTGTCTCTCACATGAATTATTGTAATAGCTTCCTAAGTGTTCTTAGTTTTACTTTTTCATGCTTCCCTCCTACTGCATATTATCAATACTTGAACCAGAGTAAATTTTTAATAAGTCAGATTATATTGCTGTTCTGCTAAAATGTCTATGGCTCCCTCTGTCTCTAGTATAAAATAATAGCTAAGAACAATCTTATTATGTTGGCAGCATTATCACAATTTTACAAATGGAGTAACTAAAGCACAAAAGGGTCATTTTCTTGACCCATACTCTCTGGCTAATAATGGTAGTATATGATTTGAGGCCAGGAAGTCTTTTTGCAGAGTCTATGCTTCCAACCATGATAATATATTGTCTCTCAGTAGCAGGTACCCAAGAAGCCCTAAATGTTTGCACCCATTCTCTCCCTACTTCCCACTGACTTCTCTTACTTCATTCTCCTTTTAGTTTCCCATTTGTTCAAACTGAACTTGATATTCCCCAAAGATTCCAGGCATAATTCTGCATCAGGCCCTCCTCCTGCACTGGCTCTTCCCTCCTACTAGAGCTTTCCTGTACCAGAAATTCATTTGGATCACACTCTTATTACATAACTTCACTCAGATGTTGCCTTCTCACTCAGACCTATCTTGCCTTTATTGAAAATTTCAACATCCCCCTCCCCTGGCCTTACACCACTATAGAGCCACACAAAACCTATCACCATAGGTTTTGTCCATAAACCTATCACCCTCTAATTAGTTGCACTTAGTTTATTTTGGTGTCATGTAGAAAAAAACAGAGAGGAAAATAAAATTACTAATTTAGGAAATAATAAAAGTTAAATTTTATGTATCTTAATCACTCTTTAATTTATGGGTAGCCTTTTCCTCGAGTTTACTGTGAAATATTTGCTAAGAATTCTAAATTGTGATAAGTGAAAACACTTGAATTTGTACTGCAAAGCTAAGGATAGACTGAGGTAGAAATTTCCAATTTTTTAAGGCTGACTTTAGCGACAAAATAAACTAAATATAATGAACATTAACAATTGACATTTTTATTACCATTATCAGGCTCACTGTTATTTCTCCTCCAAACAGTTTTTACCATATACAATTCCTTTCATAAAAGATGAAAGCATTTTGAAAATAGGTTATAAACAAATATTTATTGAGCACTTCCTAAATCTTAATATGTTAAATAAGATCTCAGTCATCACAAATGTTTGAGGTTTTTTATCCCATATTTTTATAAATAAATAAATCAATTTACAGAGTTTAAATGTCTCACTGAAGTTTATCCAGTTAGTAAGTGACTTATCCAGAATATAAATTCAATATTTTCTTCCACTAGAGAATGAGCTCATTGCCCACTGACATCCCCAAATTTCTCCCACCCATTCTCATTACTGAGAAATGAAAACCCATGTGTACATATCAGTTAACCTAAGAATATTTATTACAGTGGCTAGTGTCATTTCACAATGTCCATTTTCCTAAATGTTTTAAAATATTAGCCTAAGTCTAATATAATTATTACCTTTTCTATTGATTTAATTGCTTCCCAGGAAATCAAATGTGTTTTTATGTACACTGACATAATTTATAAAGAAGAGATCAAATGCAGGGCAGTCTGTGCTGGCAGTCACACACACAATTACAGAAATGTAATTAATTCCTGCTCATTTTTATACACTTCTTATGCTCTGAATTCTTTTGAGGTTGGCTTTTCCCCAGGTATATAGTTTATGGTCTCTGATATTCAAGGGTGTTCTTTGTCAAACTATATCGTCTCAAGTAAGTTTACTTATGTGGATTGAAGTTTGTAAAGCAGAATGACTTTCAGCTTCCACATCATTTCTTGAATGCTACCATAAATTAGTTTGTAATAGAGTTAAATATTTCTTGAACGGACTAATATCTAGACATTCATTTTTAGCATAAAAGAGACTCTCCATCCTTCCCTTGTATATTCTCTACTGATAGTTTGCATTTGAATTTGCTTTATAACATCTGTGTAAATAAGATTTTTAAAATAAAATTTGAAGAAAACATAGAGAATTGAGATTTAAGATTAACATGTTTCAACTACTTTTTAAAGTAGTTGAATAAGAAAGAAGCTGTAATATCTTCTTAAAAAATAATATTGAGAAACAGGCCAAAACATGTTGGATAACATTACAGGGAATGATACTCAGAACCAAACCAATATAAGACAGTTGTAATGCCTCAAAAATATGTTTTTGTTAATTTTTTTAAAAATTGTGAAAAAAGAAATAGTAAAACTCGAATATTAAATTAGCCATACAACTGCCTAACTTCAACTGACCTATAATTTGCTTTTTTTGTAACATGGAAATAATAATGCCTGCCTGTCCTTCCTCACAAAAATTTTACAACATCAAAGCTGTTGACAAATATGAAAATATAAACTACTATGGAGAAATCAAACCTCCTTAATCCATCTGTGCTGCCCTTTTTGATTTGGTCTACCCCTATATTACCATCCTCACCTCCAAACACATTCTATTCAACAAAGTAGGCTATTGTAATTTTATTATATTATGTACTGTTACCACAACCAGTTGGAAACTTTCACACCTTCTAGCCTGTACTCCTATTTCCCCATTGAAGATGGTTCTTCATCTGAATTTATCTCTCTTCTACTCATTTCTGTAGCCTATTCTGTATCAGTCAGTGTACAGACAGGAGAACTAAAACATCTTCTGGATATTTCAAGCACATAAACATTTAGTCACAAATTACTTTAGATGACCTAAAATTGCAAAAAGGAAAAACGAAGATTTCATAGAAATGTGGAAGATGCTGCTATCCTAGCTGGAGCCCACTAGTCTACCTTTTCATCTGGAGCCTCCCCTGTTGTACTGCCAATGGTGTTGCAGCCGACAGTTTCCTGGAGGTACCCAAATCTGCTGATTCTTCTACTGCAGTCAGAGTGAGAAATGACCCTTTCTCTTTTATATTCCCTTATTTCCTATCAGGGAATCCCAATAACAGCAACTGAGTAGAAAACAGCTGTTGAGGGAGTCTAGGCAGTGTGGTTTTTAGGTCCCCTGTGAAACTGTGGAGAGCTAAGGAGGATGGGAACAGAACTTGGAACCAATATACAATATCTGTCAGAGTGCCTGTACTAATTGTCTAGGGCTGTTGTTACAAAGTATTACAGACTGTATGGCCTTAAACAACAGAAATTTATTTTCTCACCATTCTGAAGACCAAAATTTCAAAACCAAAGTGTCGGCAGGGTTAGTTCTTTCTGAAAGCTGTGAGGGAAGTTTCTGTTCTAGAGCTTTCTCCTTGACCTGTAGATGGCTGTCTTCTTCCTATGTCTCTTCACATTATCTTCCCTCTGTGTGTGTATGTCCAACTTTTCCCCTCTATATTGGATTAGGGCCCATCCTAATGACCTCATTTTAATTTTATTAAGTCTATAAAGATCCTATCTCCAGATCTAGTCACATTCTGAGATACTGGAGTTTAGGACTTCAACATATGAATTTTAGGGAAACATAATTCAACCCATAAGAGTGTCCTAATATGGCAACTACATAAATCATTCATAGTCCATATGGGAATTTATTGAACTTTTCTATTTGTATGTATTTTTCCCACTACTCTAGGAGGAATCTTGTTTTCTCTTTTAACTTTGTCTAGTAGCTAGCTGCTTGGCACATCAGAGTCTCAATATATGTCAGCTGGTCAATCGTTATAGATTAATGGAGCTAAACATTTAATGTTACATTAAAGGCTTCCAAAACTAGAAGTCAGTTTGCATTTCAAAATTATTCAACATTGCTTTCCTATGTTGACTCTTCCATTAATTTGCTCACAATCTATTGATATTCTATACATCAAACACTGATTTTACAAGACACTGAAATGTTACACACTGAAGGTAGAAATTCAGATAAATGTGTTACTCCTTCAGAAAGCTGATATTCAACAGGAAGACAGAACTAAATCAACAATATTCTCAAAGCTTAATAACTGCTCTTAGATAAATCCCATGCTCTGGGAGTAAAGGTGCACTGATTAGAGAGCTGTTCTTTCTACAGTACTCATTTCAACCCCCAAATATTGATCATGATGCTCATCCCACCACTAACACCCTCCACATTACTCTCTACCTATCTAATATATATCCATCAATACTTAAGTTATTTGTTCCTCCATCTCTATAAACTAATACATGTTAAGTTCCCTACCACAGTGCCCGGAACTTTCTTTCTACATTTCTCTCCATTCCTCTCTCCTGTCTTCCATTCTGCTTCATCCTCTCTTCCTCTATTTCTTTCATTTATCACTTCATTTCAGCAAATTCATAACAATTACATCCAGCTTTGCTAAAACCTGACATACATGTTGATTAAAATTAATGTGCTATCCAAAATAATGCCATCAAAACCACAAGCCTTTGGGGAAAATGGAATTTAGATTTATATCTGAATATTTATAATCAGAATTTTATAGTGTATTTTCTTTTATGCCTTGTATAGTAAGACTTGCATATATACATTTATTTTTAATGTCAGTAATTAACCATTGAGTCCTTTTCTTGCATTATTTTTTTTTATTTTTTATTTTTTTGGTACGCGGGCCTCTCACTGCTGTGGCCTCTCCTGTTGCAGAGCACAGGCTCCGGACGCACAGGCCCAGCAGCCACAGCCCACGGGCCCAGCCACTCCGCGGCAGGCGGGACCCTCCCGGACTGGGGCACGAACCCGCATTCCCTGCATTGGCAGGTGGACTCTCAACCACTGTGCCACTAGGGAAGCCCTTCTTGCATTATTTAATCAATCTTTTTTTAATATGAATACTAATTTTAAAATTCTATAACCATATATGTCCAATACATTACATTAAATTGTATTGTTCTGAAATGCTCTTTTTGTACAGATTTGAGAAAACTCATTTCTGGTCACAATTCTTTCCTCCCAGAGTAAGCCACCTAGAATGCACAGTGCTCATATTATTTTGTCCATGTGCTATTATCTTTCATATATGCATATTGGATAAATCTGAAAGCAAAGTATGAATAAATTGAGAAAAAGTAAATTATGTTTGTTAAGAGGATTGGCATTCATAACTGCTGTCATCCCCATCACTGTTATATAGTTATCCAGACAGACAGAATCCACCTAAAATTTGTAAGGATGCAAGACACAGAGAAGATATCATAGATTCCAATACCTTTGTGAAACACTGAAAAGGGTAGCCAAATATCATAAAGCATGCCCTTTAGTTTATGCCAATGGGGACAGAAATATTCTAATATACATGATTTACTTGTGGAAAAGTTCCAGACTACATATAAAAACGAATGATTAGGGCTTCCCTGGTGGCGCAGTGGTTGAGAGTACGCCTGCTGATGCAGGGGACACAGGTTCGTGCCCCGGTCTGGGAAGATCCCACATGCCATGGAGCGGCTGGGCCCGTGAGCCATGGCCGCTGAGCCTGCACATCCAGAGCCTGTGCTCCGCAACAGGAGAGGCCACAACAGTGAGAGGCCCACATACTGCCAAAAAAACAAAAAACAAAAAACAAGTGATTAATTTATTTTAAAAAATCTGAGACATTGGACTTGAAATCATGAATAAAATCACAAAAATATCCATTAAAACATAAACATAGTAATATGTTGTCTTTCAGATAGAGATGGAGATAGATGACCAATATCAAGGCTAAATGTAAACACATATGATCTTTAGAATTAATATAATGTGATATTGAATTAATCATAATATTTAAATAGTATAACATTGAACTCCATTATGAAGAAATATTTAACTAAATTATTGAGAAATTTGGAATGCCAATTGTTGAATTGTTTTCTTGTGCCATGTGTTTATGCTACATGAGAGGGCTTTGCATTTATGTATGAAAAAATGACTTGAAAAATGCCCACTAAGATTTTACAAAAAAATATATTGTACTTAGGTCCCTGTGCATGAATCTGTGTGTAGGTCTGTGTGTGTGTGTGTGCACGTGCCCATACACTTACATGCTTGTCTGGCATTTCCTATTATGTCAGAATTCAGAGTAACCCAAACATCTAATAGAACAATTTGTTACCTTGGTAGAATATAAAAGCATTAATGCTCATTCTTAGCTTTTTTTGATTTGTATTAATGCTTATTTGAAATATTTATATTAAACTTTTATAGCATTTTTCTACTCTTTAAATGGCTAAAGTATAGCCAATTAATACTTTACACAGAATTAAAAATTTATAATATTTTATATAGTCTAGTATTTGTACCCTGTGTTTTTATTTTATAGGCATCTGTTATTTTCTTATTTTGTTCAAATATTATTTTGATTCATATTTATTCTTTAAAATTTGAAAGCAATACCCAAATACATTTGTTGAAATATATACTTCTCATAACTTTTAATAATTTTGATTAATATTGAGTTACTTCAGAGCTAAGTAAGATTTTTTATATATAGTCCTGTTACTCTTTTAAGTTTCCATTCAATAATTAGAATTCTTCAGTTTTGATATCAACTCAACGTATAACAAAGACACACCACTGGTAAAATAAATTTTTGTTTGTTTCCAACTGACCATTGCTCTCTTTGACATCCTGAGGAGTTATACTTCTATATCCTCTGGCTATTTCTCTTCAAAGATTTTACCCACACCTGGGTGCCAATAGTGTAAAATTTACCATAAATCTACATCATGTTAGGATTTTCTAAATTTCAGTACTCAAATACATTTAGAATAATAAATCACTGTTAGGTATGTGATACATATGAGACATAAGCTAACTTATCCTTCTTTTCTTAAAAGGAGTGCTTGCAAAAAAAATATAGATCAATGGAACAGGACAGAAAGCCCAGAGATAAACCCACACGCATATGGTCACCTTATCTTTGATAAAGGAGGCAAGAATATACAATGGAGAAAAGACAGACTCTTCAATAAGTGGTGCTGGGAAAACTGGACAGCCACATGTAAAAGAATGAAATCAAAACACTCCCTAACACCATACACAAAAATAAACTCAAAATGGATTAAAGACCTAAATGTAAGGCCAGACACGATCAAACTCTTAGAGGAAAACATAGGCAGAACACTCTATTACATAAATTACAGCAAGATCCTTTTTGATCCACCTCCTAGAGAAGTGGAAATAAAAACAAAAATAAACAAATGAGACCTAATGAAACTTAAAAGCTTTTGCACAGCAAAGGAAACGATAAACAAGACCAAAAGACAACCCTCAGAATGGGAGAAAATATTTGCAGATGAAGGAACTGACAAAGGATTAACCTCCAAAATCTACAAGCAGCCCATGCAGCTCAATATCAAGAAAACAAACAACCCAATCCAAAAATGGGCAGAAGACCTAAATAGACATTTTTCCAAAGAAGATATACAGATTGCCAACAAACACATGCAAGAATGCTCAACATCATTAATCATTAGAGAAATGCAAGTCAAAACTACAATGCGATATCATCTCACACCGGTCAGAATGGCCAACATCAAAAAATCTACAAACAATAAATGCTGGAGAGGGTGTGGAGAAAAGGGAACCCTCATACACTGTAGGTGGGAATGTAAATTGATATAGCCACTATGGAGAACAGTATGGAAGTTCCTTAAAAAACTACAAATAGGGTTTCCTTAGTGTCACAGTGGTTGAGGGTCTGCCTGCCGATGCAGGGGACATGGGTTCGTGCCCCAGTCTGGGAAGATCCCACATGCCGTGGAGTGGCTAGGCCCATGAGCCATGGCCACTGAGCCTGCACATCCGGAGCCTGTGCTCTGCAACAGGAGAGGCCACAACAGTGAGAGGCCCACATACTGCTAAAAAAAAACAAACAAACTACAAATAGAACTACCATACAACCCAGCAATCCCACTACTGTGCCTATATCCTGAGAAAACCATAATTCAAAAAGAGTCATGTACCACAATGTTCATCGCAGCTCTATTTACAATAGCCACGACATGGAAGCAACTTAAGTGTCCATCAACAGATGAATGGATAAAGAAGATGTGGCACATATATACAATGGAATATTACTCAGCCATAAAAAGAAACGAAATTGAGTTATTTGTAGTGAGGTGGATGGACTTAGAGTCTGTCATATAGACTGAAGTAAGTCAGAAAGAGAAAAACAAATACCGTATGCTAACACATATATATATAAAACGTCATGAAGAACCTAGGGGTAAGACGGGAATAAAGACGCAGACCTACTAGAGAATGGACTTGAGGACACGGGGAGGGGGAAGGGTAAGCTGGGGCAAAGTGAGAGAGTGGTAGCGTATATATGGACATATACACTACCAAATGTAAAATAGATAGCTAGTGGGAAGCAGTCACATAGCACAGGGAGATCAGCTCTGTGCTTTGTGACCAGCTAGAAGGGTGGGAGGGAGGGAGACAGAAGAGGGAAGAGATATGGGGATATATGTATATGTATAACTGATTCACTTTGTTATAAAGCAGAAACTAACCCACCATTGTAAAGCAATTATACTCCAATAAAAATGTTTAAAAAAAGGAAAAACATAAAAGGAGTGCTTGTAATATCTAATTATGCTCTTTAAAGAAAGATGAATCAATCTGCCACAAGTAGTATAGTTGCAAGGCTTAGCTTCTTAAAAACATGAATGTGAAATAACATCATTCTTTCAAACTGAGCTTTTCTTACTTTTACCAGCATGCTACACAAAATGATTTCTTACTTTTACCAGCGTGTTAGACAAATTTAACAAATAAATGACATTTTAATGCAAAAAGAAGAAATGTATTGGTTTAAATTATCATATTTATAAAACCATCAGAACAAATAAATACACTCACTTAAACTTATTTGAGGGATTAAGTAAGAACCTTAAATATGTTATTAAGTAGGAAACCAATATTTTAACAATAAAGAATAATGTAGTTTGCCTACTGTGTACTGTTCTGGGTTATTCTGACATTTCAAATATACATACATATATTTATGTATATATATATATATATATATATGTTTCTGCTTGACTGCAGTGTAAAATCTATGAATTAACATGAAGATTTTGGAAAAGAATGATTACTTTTTAACACATTTCTTTCTAGTACTCTATAACTGAGTTGATTTTTTCCCCCATAAACACCCCCTCACTGAATACAGAGAAAAAGAAGCAAAGAAATAAAAGCATAAAGCAAAAATTTGGTTTAATCTCACTGTTCTAGTTTTCTAGGGCTGCTGTAACAAATTACCACATATTTAGTGGATTAAAAGAACACAAACTTTCTTACCTTTCTGTAGCTTGGACTTTTCCTGGGCTAAATCCAAGGTACTAGCAAGGTTGTGTTCCTTTCTGGAGATTCTAGGGGAGAGACCTTTTAGGGTTGGTGTTCTCACCTCACATCACTCTGATCTTTCATGCAAACGTTGATTGAACTGATGACTCTGAGTTATCACGGAAATAAGTGGATAAACCTAAATAAAATCTAACAGCACAAAAGAGTAATAATAAAATATATCAAAATTTAGAATATATTAAAACAAATGGAAGAAGAAAAAGTAGTAAAAGAAATTTAAGATCTCAGCATTGCTTGAGAAGCAGTAAAAGAGCTAATAAGTCATGGTACATGTGTAACTGCTAATTGTGTAAAAGTAACAAGCTAATACAAGGGAAAATGGAATTTGAAGAAATCTCAAAGGAAGAAAGAAGAGCAAAAGGAACATAACAAGGTGGGACAAATAGTAAACAAGGAGTAAACGGTCTATAAGAAAATACATTAACTGTAAATACTCAAAGGACAAGGATTATTGAAACAAACAAAAAACCTAATTCTATGCCACCTACAAGAGACAAGAGTCAGGTTGAAAATGAAAGGATTCAAAAGTTATGTCATAACAACAATAAGTAAAACTGAAGAAGGTTTTTTAATGTTAACATAGATTTGAAAGCAAAAAGTATTACTGACGATAAGTCAGGATAATAAAACCCACTGTTACTTTACAAGGAATATATTATAAATCTAAACTTCAATGCAATATATGAAGGGAAATTCCAAAAATCTAAGTAGAAATAGAAAAATCTAAATTACCTAGATCAGTAACATAGAACCACAACAACAAATCAGCAGATTATAGGAGATCTGAATACCATCATTAAAAACTTTGGCCTAAATTTACATAAAACACTGCACCAACAATGATGGAATATATATATTATGCAGAAATTTTTAGGTGCACATGGCACATTTATAAAATTGACTCTATTCTGGTTATAAAATAAGGCTCCAAATAAGCAAGAAATTTAAACCTATATAACCAATATTTTACCAAATAGTTGGATATTAAAAACATACTTCTGATCATTATGTAGGTCAAAGATAAAGTTGCAATGGGAATTAGAATTTTATTAATTCAATGATAATGAAAATATGCCATAACAAAACCTGTGGGTTGCAAATAAAGCTCTGGTCACAGAGAAGTTTATGTATTCCAATTATACTCTCTAAATGTAAAACGGAAAGGAATAAAGCAACTAGAAGAGAACCTATCACCCTGAGGTAGGCAGCTCCTGAACTGTACCTGGTGGGGAAGGCAGGGCAGAACTTCAGGAGGCCAGCTGAGAGCACGGTGAACACCATGTCAGGAGCAGTCTCCAAGAAAGAGAATTTAATGTATAAAGGGATGACTAAAATATATTTAGGAGCTAGAACCCTGACCCCTCTTAAGGACGACTTATGTTGCTGAGGAAAAAATAAGAAGTGCTCGATGTAGAAGGTGAATAGCTTTATAATTCCCAGGAGAATCTTGGTACCAGGACCACACAATAAAGAACTTGGAGTCCCCGTGGCTAATCCAGCAGAGAGAAAAGGAGAAACAGAGATGCGAGAGAAAATAAAGGGAACTCTTGGTGCAATTTGGTGCTGCTGCAGGCCCAAGTCCAGGTATGTGCTCTCTATCTCCACATCTTAAATAAAAGCCACCATGTTCCTCAGTCTTTCAGGTACTTAGAATTTCTCTTTAGAACTTGAAAATGGGGTCAGGTTTGCTGTCTGCATCGCTATAGTACAAAATAGAGGCAGGATGTTTGAAATAGTTCTCCATCTGGCAGAGGAGGTCTTGAAGCTGTGAGCCACTTGCTGCAAACCAGCAGGACATGAAGGATTCTTGAGAAGATCTGAAGCTACTGGGAGGCCTTTGAGGAGTTAAATCCCATAGTAAATACTGTACCTTCAATGGCCCCTTCTCCCTCTCTGTCCAGCCTTCCTCCACTCCCGTGGGGGCCCAAAGAGGTTAAATGAGCACTCTTTGACTTGTACTTGGTGGTCCCAGAACTTGACGTGGGCTTGGAGACTTCCATGAAAAGTCTGCCTTCCATCTACTGGCTTGGGTTTCTTGGGCTCTCTGCTCCAGGCTAATCCCTTCAACCTGCTTTTCCCATTTCTGCCAATAATCCCCCTCTCCAGACCTTCCTAATGCTCTTCTGGGGTGGGGGGAGAGTTACTGAGGGCAATGTTTATTTCTAGAGGGAGAGGTGACCACATGACTTCACACTGGTCGTTCCCTTGATTATTCAATTTCTGTCTAGATTAGTCGTGGGTGTTTGTACACCCCAGCCTCACCCCCAGGAGGCTTTAGAACACTGTCCTTATCTCAGCACTGAGCCCCTATCTAGCCTCCTTCCCTCTCTCTCCTTACCCATCTTTACCCACAGACTCGCAGGCTTTCTGCACCTCTGAGGAAGATAAGCACTTCACAGAACCTCTGTTACAGAACCAAACATATTGAAATGACTCTTTACGAAGATACTGAAACAACAGAAAATGAATACATGACGACTGTTTCTACTGAGGATTCAGTTACATAGGGGGCCTTTAGCAAACTTCGATTGATAAATCTAACCTTTCCTTCCTTGGCAATAGTTGATCACACTGTGAGGAAAACAAGTTAGAGAATGGAAAAATAATATTTGGATTTCAATGAAATAATAAAGATGTAGGGACTATCTTTGACTTTTGCAAGGTGAGAAGAGAGTTTACATTTTGATAATTTGATGGCAGGAATCCCTTTTAAAACAGGGCCAGTCTGCATGATGCATTTAAAAATCAACCTTTTCAAATATAGCCATAACCCCCACAAGATTTCTTGATTTCTCTGGGGTCAAATAAACCATCACATTTCACAGTGGTGCCCTGTATATGAAAGTGATAAACATAACCTGGAAGCACGGCAGTGGCTAAAAATATGGAGCTGGTAGCCATTCGTTGAAATTATTTTTTGCTTTTAATTCATCACATAAAATGCTAATGTCCAAATTCAGGCAGGTAGATCTTACCAACCGTCAAGAGCTTCAAGCCTGCTAACAGCTAAGTATGCACTTTTAAACCCTACTTTGACTGCTCCAGAAACTTACTGGGTTTCTTTAATGCCTCTTTTACTATTTCCTTTGTGTCATTTTGTTTTTCTTTAAAAACATAGCTGTGTGATCTTGGGGAAGTTATATTATTTCCTTGAGACTTGGTTGCCTTCTCTGTGTATATCTGGGTATAATTTTAGTATTGCTCAATAAAATTTTTGTTGATAATGAAAATATTCTATATCTGTACTATGTAAAGAAGTATTCAATAGCTACATGGAGCTAATAAACATCTTTGAAACATGGCAAATGCAAATGAGGAACTGAATTTTTAATCTTATTTTTAAATTTGTTTAAATATAAATAATGCCACGTGGTTAACAGCTGTTGACAGTACAGATCTACATAATATTTTAAGGACACTCTCCACTCAAAAACTCTACCATTCATTAACTCAACCTAAATATTTTTGCCCTCTGACAAACAGAAAATTATTTATGCTTCCCTTGAAATTATCTGTCGACCTTTATCAGTTTCGGGAAATTATATTCTTAAAATTCACTTTGCTTTATGAAACTTTAATAATGTTGGAGTTCCCTGCCCTTGGTACCACCTTTGTGATGATGGGAAATATTGTGGATGATCAAGGACCATTCCAAGAGATCATGGAGAGAAATCTCCTTTTGGATTTAATTTCATTATGAGGATGTCAAAATGCTAAATTACTTAAAATAAAACCCATATCGTTATTATGCTAAGTTATATGCTACATGTAGCTTGAAAAATGTTAAAAAGGTTTTTAAAGAACTGCACATCTATTTTTGAAGCTGATTTGGCTGTTCAAGGCTTGCTAGCACTTTATCCATCTCAGTACTATTTCACTTAGTAAACAAATGCAGTTGCCATAATTGCTGCATATGTGTCTGTGTTCCCTTCTAGGCTATATGTTTTTGAAGTTAGAAATTATATTTATATCACAGCCCCTATGTATAGCACAATATCCATTGCTAATTCAGATTGTGTTTTAAGATATGAGACAAAATTTAAGGCTTTTATTATAGTCATAAACATCTAGCAAACCAACCAGAAAATAAAAACTAATTTTCAATTGGTTGGCCAAGAACAAAAAAGAGAGGAATACCTAGTGCAAAATCATATCTCTAATAACTACTGTTGGATTTAGAGCACACACATGATAAACTTATTTTAAAATATCTTCTCATCAAAGATTTGGGGTTGGACCGGAAAATATTATATCAGAAGTGAAAATAATTATGTGGTCTGACCAGCGTGGACCATACAAAGTAAGTGTATACTATATATAAAGTAGATAAACTACGAGGTCCTACTGTATAGCACAGGCAACTATATTCAACACCTTGTAATAACCTGTAAAGGAAAAGGATCTGAAAAAAGAAATATATATATCTGAATCACTTGGCTGTACACCTGAAACACAACATTGTCAATCAACTATACTTCAAGTAAAACAAAACAAAACAAAGTAAGTGTAAAGGGAAGTATAGTCTTATAAATTCACCTCTGATATCCAATGGACCAACTGAAAGACAACAGAAACTACAACTTTCTAGGAGACAGGACATGGCCAGCAAACCAGGCCGTTACCCTCAGTAACGGTCATACCTGCCAAAAAATATACAGGCTAGCCTGGGTTTATGAATACAAAGGAATTCTTCATTTATCTGGCATTATTAGGCAATGAAGTATTGTATGTTAGGAGAAGTTTTTTTTTAAATGACAGATTTAAGAGGAGTTATTTTAACCTTCACTCAGTAGTTTTTTTCTAAAATTAAGAAATGTATCCACTGGTGTATCTAATGTTTCCGTGATAACTCGGGGTCATCAGTTCAATCAACGTTTGCATGAATAATGCAAATGGAAACAAGACAGGCATGCTTACTGAAACTGAAAATGACATGGCACTGGCTGGAGTAACTGATGCGAGAGCAAGAAAAAAACAAAAATGAAAACAAACCGTTATCAAGAAACAATCAGTCAAGTTCTGACTTTCTGTACTTAGTTTCAAAAAGAGATACCACAAATCCCAGCGAGAGACTCCAGCATCATTAGCTGTCTTTCTCCTTTGTTTCCACCTTCCTTTCCTTTTCCTTCTACCCTAGATTTTTCCAGGAAGTGTTTATAGCTCCTTGCAAAACAAATTCTAATACTTGCTTTCTCTCACACAAACTTCACAGTATGTCCATGTGATAAATAGTGTGGAGATAAAAGACAGTTCATCACAGGCACATCTCCTATGAAAATAGAATTAGAAACTAGCTTCTAAACATGTAGAGAGAAGGGCGTGGTGTCAGGCACTAATTTCCTTGCGAATTCCTCTCCATTTCTAACAGACGTTTTTCTTTACCAAGATCCCTTTTTATTGGTGTTCTATTCCAGACTGCTCCACTCCGCCCATCCTCATCCTGTAAAATACATTCACACTCTTTTGTGACCCTACTTATTTGCCCATTAAATAATCAATCATAGAACTGTCAGAATTAAATATAGAGTGAAATTAAAATACTGGAGTCACTTGGAGGGTTTAAGTAGCTCCACCAGAAAATACTGGGCATGGATTTAAAAGAGGCTGCATGGGACTTGCTCTTGTCCAAGTTCTTTCTCAAGAAGTATCTGAAATAAGCCTAAATTCAGAGTTAATCAGATTGGCCTGCTTTCTCAGGTGGACTGGAATTCCTTGATCTTTCCCCTCAACTCCCTGATGTCAGTGGCACTTTCCGGAGATGAGGTGGACTTCTCTGTCTACTGCAGAAGCTCAGTTCCCCCAGGACCCACTCCCCGTCTGAATCCCACACTGGAGGCCAGATGCCAGCTTTCCCAGAACTTTCGTGGTCTCCTTTCAGTTTTTGACCTGCTCAGATTGAGTTCCTGTAGACTCTTTCTCAGCTTGAAACCTGATCTTCCACCCCTTTCCCTGACCTCGATGGTTACCTTCCTACTTTAGGCCTCAGGTGTTTTAGCTATAAATTGATATATTTGCCCTTAATTCTAAAGTCTTCTTTCTAAAGCTCTACAATGTGTGGCTCCTTGAAAACATTTCTCTTTGCTGGTTTTAATTTTGTAGAGAATTAAAACCACAGCTACTCTAAAAGACAGTAAGTTGCATTGGATAAGGAAACTGTGCTTTTGTAGTTAGGTTAACAGCGATGGAAGATGACTTAGTATGTTTTAAGATACTCATGATCCGTTCTTGTGAGAGTCGGGGGAAGAAGGAGAAGAGAGTTAATAAAATACCAAACGATTGTGACAAATTAAGTTCACCAAGATGTAGCTGATTAGTTACTACTTGAATAAGCCACACAAATCCATTCAAGTTGTCCTTTATTTTTCTAAGAAGGATCCCAGTGAACTGAGTCCCATGTTCAGTAACTCCACATTCAATGGCTTAGTCTTTAAAAACTGTTATGTTGCTGGAAGAAGAAATATTGCCCATCAGTCCTAATTGATGTTTAGCTATCATGCACATTTCAAATAAATTTATTACATTGCCTGATCTCAGTGTAATACATTCCAAAGGGGCAAAGAGCACATGAAAAGTTATGGAGTCTCCATCTTCTATACTGAAGTATGCAATAAATTACATATTATTTGGCCGTGAAGTTCACAAGCCATAGAAACCACGCCATTAGCAATGTATACAGTGGTAAACAGCAGGTAATGAGAATGATATAAAACAAAACAGACGGTGTATGTTGGAACTGCTGCCAATAAAACAGTCATTAAATGCATTCATATGCATCTATGCTAGGTAAGCTCTTTAGGGCAATTGCTACGAGTTCTACATACCTGTCAGGATATTATATATAGCCCAGTTTCTATGGCCTTTATTCAAAGACGCTGAGAAAGGGTTACTCTGGATAAATTCAGACCTTTTCTCAATATAGAATTTGGTCAACATGCATTCTGAACAGCAAAATTTCACAGTGCTTTCAATTTTCCTACACTAATCGCCACCTCAGCAAATGCAGGATTAAGTATAATGGATTATAAGAAGTTAGAAAGAAAAGATGGAAGAAAAGAACGAAGGTAGAAAAAAGGTGGGTATGGAGTACTTCAACATTTATGTAGAGTGGACCTAAAACTAAACTGAGGTTTCCCTGAACTATTAGCATATGCTATAGAAACTTAAATGAAAAAATAAAAAAACCCAGCAAGGGAAACTCAAAGATTCTTTGTTTTTTCACTTTACTGCATATACACGTCCATCTTAAACAATGTATATGCTTATATCCAATAAGAGAGCATTGTTTTGCAAGGCTATTTGGGTTCTATCAGCATGTAAATGTCGGACAACTCAACTTTAGCAGAGTTAGCCTTCAGGTGAATAATTGCTTCTTTCAGGTTGTGAGCATTTGATTTTTCCAGAAATGTTTCCCAAAAAATGAAAACTAAAAGAGTCCTAGGACAGCGTCCTTTAGAAGTTTTATAGTATCAAGGTTTTTGGAGGAAGAGTATCCTTGTCGATTATCAACACAATGATTCCAAGCAGGTCAATTTATGCTGAGAATATTATATAACAGAACCCACTTCACCTCCATTATACTGACAGTGATCTTCCTTACTTCAACCTTGTGCTTCTTAGTAAAGTTGAAAATACTGAGCCAAGAACAGACAGTGACAATGCCAGAGACTCAGATGTACCTATAGGTGCCTTCAGACAACATCAGCCACCCAGGCTAAAGTCCTGGTTTAAAACATCCCAACATGAATGAATCTCAAAAACCATATGCTGAGCAAGTGAAGCCAGATCAAAAGGGCACCTACTGTATTATTCAACTTACATTAAATTCTAAACTGGGCAAAAGTCATCTCTAAAAATAAAAAACAGATCCATCGTTGCCTTGGGGTGGGAGATGGGGATACTTTTGCAAAAGCCTAGGAGGAAACTTTCTCGGGTTTTAGAATTGTTATCTATATTTATGGGGGTGGTAGTTAAACAAATGTATACATTAATTAAAAGTCACTGATTGAGGATATGGGGAGGGGGAAGGGTGAGCTTTGACAGGGCGAGAGAGAGTCATGGACATATACACACTAACAAACGTAGTAAGGTAGATAGCTAGGGGGAAGCAGCCGCAAGGCACAGGGATATTAGCTCGGTGCTTTGTGACAGCCTGGAGGGGTGGGATAGGGAGAGTGGGAGGGGCGGAGACGCAAGAGGGAAGACATATGGGAACATATGTATATGTATAACTGATTCACTTTGTTATAAAGCAGAAACTAACACACAATTGTAAAGCAATTATACCCCAATAAAGATGTTTAAAAAAATAAAATAAAATAAAAAAAAAACAAAACAAAACAAAAAAAGTCACTGAAACGTTGACTGAAATTGTCTGCATTTTATTGTATGTAAATGATACCTTAATAAGGTTGATTACAAAATGAACCAGAACCAAAACCAAAACAAAGCAGAAGAAAAACCTCTCAAGACCTCAAAGGAAATACACTGTTTTCTTCCAGGGTACTAGATTGGAAATGAGGCATTGGTCTGTTCTACCCTCAGATTATCTCTAGGATTATCTAGTCTATTTTAAAGCACTAGAGTCCCCTATCAGGAAAACTCACCCCATGTTTAATTACTTTGATTTCTTCTCTGCCTCTTCTCCCAACACAGTGAAGTCATTCACGGAAGAAAAACCAGCTTTTGCCAAATTTGCATCATCATATATTCTTTCCAAAGCTATTATTTATGGAATAAAATTTGGCTACACTTTGTAAAAATCTAGCTTTTTGAGCCTTACAAATCTTAACAGTTAACCTATTGCCTCCACTGGAATTTGGGAAAAAATTATTTTGAAAAGGAATAGCTGAGACTTGACATTTTTTGTGTGTGTGATTTTCTCTTCCCCTAAGAGAGAAGTGAGTAGGAATGAGAAACACATACATAAAGAAAAAAAAATTATCTTGCTGCCTTTGCATGGTTATAATTTATAGGAGGCCCTTTTCAACAATAATCTATTATCAGAATCAAAAATATATAATCTCCATGAAGCCCAGGCCAGGATATTTGTCTCTTTTTCAGCAGATTGCAATACAAACCACATTCATGGATATGCTTCTTGATGATCTTTGTAATACTGTAACAGTTGACAATTTCCTCATGCCTCTTCACCTTAACTTCAACCTGGTTTTTCACTAATGACCTCACATTTCCTTCTCTATCACTTGGTTGTGGGCCTCTTTTCCAACTCCAACTCCAACTCGCATTTCACTCTGGCACCAAAGGAAGACTCACACCTTCCTGCTATTTAGTGATACCTCAAGGTCATTACCATATTGTGATCACCCTGAAGAATAGCCAGACAATTGTTATTTCAGAGCCATCTGACAGTTTGTAGTTCTAAAAATTAACTAAGGACCGCATTTGTCAAAAATATCCTAGTTTAAGATTTTGGTAATACAGCAACAGTAATTCCCAAGTCATTTATGACAATCAGTGTGGGAAGCACCCTCCTTCAGGAAGATCCTTTGCCATACAATACCCTTTCCCTGTCTGGTAATAAGGAAGCACGGCCATGGAAAGTAACCTTTTGTAGAAAGAAATACTTGGCTTTGAGAAGGCTTGAAGTTCATACGTTTTTCTTGAATTAGATTCCCCATTAATTACTTTATCCACAAAGAGGTAATTATCAGAGTTATGTAAGCAATTAAGGAGATGCTAGTCCACATTCTTTCAGCTTGTTGACCTTTCTCACTTTATTTCATGTGGCTATCTGAAACATCAGTGATTTACATGTCTTTCTTTCTTTTTTTTTAACAAATTTCTGTGTGTGTGTGTCCCCATGATGAAAACATCATTAAAGTAAAATATCATGAATAGACTCTTAAGAAGCAGTCTACTTAAAATCCTGGAAAATATGAAATCACTAATATTCATGGACAACTCTACACTCTGAAAGTTACTCCAAATGGTGTTGACCTCTCTTTGGTCTAGGAGTTTTTCAAATTTTCTACCATGATCATTTGTTAGTTTTATAATTACATAATAAAGGCATTACATCATACAATCTTTTGTTATCCATTGCAGTTTTAAAACTATTCCTTTCCTTGTCCTCAGCAGATATGTCATAGATTATTAGTACATAAGCAAAGACTTTCAATGTAACAGTACTTTATAGTGAGAAGAACTATACTGAGCTATGTCTATCCTAAGACAATGCACTAGGAAAGCACTACGAATTCTTAGGCACTAGGAATACAGAGACGATCCAGGGGTAAGTTCCTTGCTTTCGAGTATACATGATCATTATAGCAAATGCTTAAATAGCACTTAGTATGTAACTCACCAGAGCAGTCTTATTATCCTCCTTTTTAATAGGTGAGCAGAGGAAGTCACAGGGAACTCATAGGGTAAAGCCAGAATTTGAACCTAGGTAGACTAGTACACTCTCCACGGCTTTAACTACTATGTTAAAAATATATATAAGTTACATATATATATATCCAAGTATTCCAAAACACTTATCTACCAAAACTCAAAAAGGAGCACACAAACTTGCATAGAAAATAAACATGTGGGCTTCCCTTGTGGTGCAGTGGTTGAGAGTCTGCCTGCCGATGCAGGGGACACGGGTTCGTGCCCCAGACTGGGAAGATCCCACATGCCACGGAGTGGCTAGGCCCGTGAGCCATGGTCACTGAGCCTGCGCGTCCAGAGCCTGTGCTCCTCAATGGGAGAGGCCGCAACAGTGAGAGACCCGCGTACCGCAAAAAAGAAAATAAACATGTAAAAGTTCATAAATAAACCACAGTATAACCTGCTCCACATAATATACTGACTGCAGTGTCCTGGGCCTCTTCCATCCTTAGGTAGCTGGAAATTACAACAAAATAATACTTTTCACCTTTGGAAGCCACACAATCTCTCATACCAAGCAACCAATTACTTCCTTAGAGAGAATAGGAAATTAACCTGAATATCATAACCTATATACATATAGCATTAGTGATGTAGAGTCTTTGTTTAAAGACAATAACTTCAATAGCAGAGGGAACTTTACCATTGCAGGCTTCAGATAACCTCTATATTTCTCAGATTTCATGCTAAATCATAAAATGTCATATTGTGTCTGAAGCTATTTTTTCAATAGTCCATTTTCTTAAATGGACTAGCAAAGCAGTAAATACTGAGGAACACTTTGGCTCCCAAATCCTAAAGCCATTCTGATTATGCCTGGGTGATCATGGGGAGGTCATCGGAACTACCAGTGGACTGGCTGAAATACCAGCGTTCTGGTCAGCTTACAAATTAGAAATTATACAGAATCCAATTTTATTTTTTTGTTATGTAATTCCTATGAGGCTTTTGGGATGTCAGTGTAAAATCCTTTCATGTGTAATCTTTATCCATTAGATAGGGAACAATGCCAATCCCCATCATAAATTCTTTAAAAACCTGACACTGAAAATCCATTGTACGGCATAGGACCTGCAAATAGGATACGAATCACACACATCCACTCATTCAGACAATCCACAAATATTCATTTTTAAGACTACTATATGCCAATAATGTACCAGCCTCTCAGATGCTAAACCATGCTAAATGCTGAAACAGACATACTCAGTTCGGGCCCTCCTGGAACTTATTACCTACAGAAGTGTCTTCGTTGTAAATGGTCAGGTCTCAGCCAATGCTATTATCATCAGCAGGTGACCAAAGGATAGAGCTTGCTTCCCTTCAGAGGTACAAACAGTTCTTACACCTGAATGGGATGCAAAGAATAATCTGACTTCTGTTCACCAGGGGATGAACTGAACTGTCCTTGCAGAAGAGATAACAGATGGTGTGAACCCCACATCCTAAAAACGGGTCAGGCACACAATAAGTGTTCAGCTTTTCAAAAACAAATGAACAATTACTTCCTCTCTTAGATCTTTACACCCTTCCCCTGCTGGCTACTTTCTCTCAGCTTATAAACATCCTCAAATATACCCACTTAAAAAAACTCTCCGACCTATGATTCTTTGGATATTCTTGTGGCTAACCTAAGTCTCTACCATGCCTTCAAACACCTGTCCTCCCAAAAGCCCACATCTGTACCTTGGGCCCAGATCTGTCTACCAGGCCCATCTAAAGCACTGAAGATGAAGTAAGATCCTCTCGCCACCCCCAATTCCTTTCTACTGTGCTCTGTATCTCTCAAAAAGATGCAGCTGTAAACTGTCACCCACGCTTGCTGCCCTCCCTTTTCTAACTGGTCACCAGGCCTCACCCATTCTCTCTCAGATCTTCAAAACCCGGTCCCACCTTTTATAACTTAAGTGGGACCCTTAGATTACAAGTCACCCTGCACCCAATCAACTGCCTTCCACATGGAGGTCCAAGTGAGCCTCTAAACCAGAATTCCATTTCACTGTTCTTTGGTGTTTCCCACAGCCTTCAGGATAAACATCCAAACTTCTGACAGGACAAACAAGAGGCCTTTCTGTTGGGCCCCACTAAGTTTTCAGTATCAACTCTCATTTCTTTCCCAAACCCTGAGTTCCAGTCCTGTACATTAGTTTTGCCATATTTTCTTACATTTCTCAAACTTCAACACACACTGCTTTCTCCTGCCACCCCAGGAGCTTCTACATATCCTTAGAAAGGATGGCACTTCCTCCAAGAATCCTACCCTGAACTTTCCCTTCCAAGTTTCTGTGCTCTGCAAAGGGGAAAGATGGCGGGGAGGGATACATTAGGAGTTTGGCATTAACATATACACACGACTATATATAAAATAATCAACAAGGACCTACTGCATAGCACAGGGACCTCTACTCCATACCCTGTAACAACCTGTACGGGAAAAGAATCTGAAAAGGAATGGATATATGTATAACTGAATCACTTTACTGTACACCTGAAACTAACACAATATTGTAAATCAACTATCCTCCAATATAGAATAAAAATTAAATTAAAGAAAAAAGAGATTCTGTGCTCTGTAGCAGCAGAACTCACTTCTTCCAGAGCACTGACTCATGTGCTTGTGTTTACTTGCTGCCCAGTAGAAGGGAAGATTACCTAGGGCAGAAGCATCGTCTCCAGCAGCCCTTGGTTCTGACAGCTCATTCAAGTGCCAGGATACTTTACACACATAACCTGCTTAATTAATTCTAAGAACCCACAGAAAGAGTGGTTTTTAATGTCATTTTACAAGTGTGGGGATTGTAGTGCAAAAGAAACCTGTCCAGGCCACAGAGAGCATAAGCCCTGGAATTCCAACCCTAAGCTGCCTTGACACCGGTGCTCTTTCCACTATATATGATGCACCTATTGAAAAAAAAATTTTTTTTCCTGAGCCCTGTTTGAATGGAAAGGAAATGAAGCTGGGATATATCCATTTCCTAATCACTTTGGTGTGTACCAGGCAAAGTCATTCAACAGACCAGGTAACATCTATGCAACAATTAACGATGTTCCAAACTGTGGTAAGTGTTCTACTTTGTAGAGTCTAGAAGCATTAACACAGTGCATCCTTGTAACCCCCACAGAGGCTGGGTCCTGTTAAGCCCATGCTACAGATGAGAACACTGAGACCTTAAAGCCTTAAGGCACTCGGCCGGGGTCACCAAGCTGGCAGGAGTCCTAGGCCGCACGCCCCATCTAGTGCACGCACACCCGGGCACTGTGCACTGGTTCTAGTGCCCACCCTCCACCTTTAATCATCTAAAACCCCGCTTCTCAGCACCCACACGAGGGCCCCTGGAAGCGGGAAGTACAAACCTGTCTCGAGAAGCCATGGCTGGAGGAAGCTCTGGATACAGATCAGAGGCAGAGGGTGCTCAGGAGTGGCACCCAGTCTACCCCAAAGAGGTGGTCAGAGTTAAGTCCAGCAGGCCCTCCCTCAGGGAAGTGTGCACGAAGGGCAGAGGCACTGAGTCCTGCAGCGCGCACAGGTCCTCAGAGCGCAAGAAGGAGTCGGCCGCGCTGTCCGGGCGCAGCTTCACTGAGTGATCATGGCCTGAGCGTGGCCTCAGGGACGCTGGCTGCAGACAGGATGCTCACACCCACCTGTGGGCCCCGGCTCGCCTCCCGGCCCCTCGGGCGCCCACCGCCCGGTGGCTGTGGCCCTGCATCGTGCACAGGATTGGCGTCGCAGCCAGAAGACATAGGGCCACGGGCCCCAGCTAGGCCTGGCCCTCCATGCCGTGCTCTGGAGCCCACGTGTGGCCTGGTGTTGGCGCGGGCATCAATGCCCTCCCGAGCCGCGGAGTTGTGGTTTAAGCCTCCGGGCGGGCCCGTGGGGGCGGGGCTCGAGGACTTCTGCGCACTTGCCGTGCGTCCGCATGCAGACCCGCCTCCCATGATGACACGGCCTGAGAAGCAGTGTTGGCAGCTTCGAGACTATGGCAGTGCGAAAGGTAGGAGGTGTGGAAAATTTGGGGTTTCCAAAAAGCGTTTGCTGACTGATCCAAACAAATGTGAGACATGGTTGTATCAGCACATTTTAAAAGTAGTTAAACTCCTGCAAAGTGTCTATGCTTGCCCCACCCAGGAGAGAGTGTGAACTCCGTGAGGGACACAGGAAAGGCTGAGTGAACGTCTGCCTGTGGTCCCTTAGCTGGTGCACAGGTGTGTGAATTTCTGCAGAGAGCTCTTAATTTCTGTCGTTTCTGCTGACTTGACACGGTGGTTGGCAAACGGTGATGTGTTCCGTGCATTCAGGAAATGATCGTGGTTACTAATAATCACTTTGTTTTGTACTGACACCTCCACAGAGAATTTACTACTGAATATCCACTTTACAGAAGAGAAACTGAGGCGTAGGAAGTGAAGTGACTGAGTAAGAGGAAGGACTCAGACAATTGGTGTTAGTAAATTAACCCTGCAAGGAGGCCGTTAGCCTGCGGTGGCTCTAGCGATGTGGCCGCCTACTTAAACCAACCAAAATCTAAGCCTGTCAACGCCTCAGGGTGACGAACACCGCTGAGGACACCCAGTCACAAACCACCAACTAGGCGTTAAAGCCGTAGCAAATCAGTCATTTCCTTGCTTTGCTTCTGCCCTTTTAAAATAAACATCTCTGCAGCTCCTGTGGCTGGAGTGCTCCTCACCTCTTCCGCTTTGTGGTGCCTGAATTGAATCTATTTTTGTGCACATAAAGTGTTAAAATTTTAAATATGCCTCAGTTTGTCTTCTAAGATTGGCCGTAGAAGTTGGATTTGTGTCCAGTTTCTAGAACAGTGGTCGTCCTCTGGTCAGGCCTTAGGCGTTACGTGTACAATGTTCCTCTTCTACCACCACCTTCTGGGTGCCTCCACCCACTACCAGCTCCCACGCATCAGTTCCCCTAGATGTGGTCAGCAATGGCTTTTACATGCAGCGTGCTCACATTATAACATCGCAGACACTCCTCCGTCCTCCAGCCAGCGTGTGAAGTGGAATATTACCATTCCTGTTGAAGAGTCTCTGGTGTGACCACTTTCCCAAACACAGCCACTCCCCAGCTGACCCTGGGTAACCACTCTTCTGAACTTGGTCTCCATCACTGGCATGGATGTCTTTCTATGTAGGCTACATTTTTAAGTATTCTTAAACTGCATATCGTATTCTATTTTGTTTTCTCTTGTTACTTGCTTTATTTAGTGTTATCTTTGCTAGGTTCATCCATGCTGACACGTAAAGAGCTGTCTAGTTCATGTACTTTCCTCACTACGTAGGATTCCCATGTAGGGAAATACAATAATTTATATGTGCACTTTCCTGTTGATGGACCTTTAAATTGTTTCAAATTTTAAGTATGATTTCTTTTTAAAAAAATTTTATATACTTTTTAAAGGTTACTTTACATTTACAGTTATTACAAAATATTGGCTATATTCCCTGTGTTGCACAATACATTCTTGAGCCTGTCGTACACCCAGTAGTTTACATCTCTCACTTCCCCACCCCTGTATTGCCCCCTCCTCCCCCTCCACACTGGCAACCATTAGTTTGTTCTCTATATCGGTGACTCTCCTTCTTTTTTGTTATATTCGTTCAATTGTTGTATGTTTTAGATTCCATATATAGGTGATATCCTACAGTTTTTCAGAATTCAAAAGACTCTCACGACAGAAGCCAAAAGGTAAGAGCCATTTTACATTGATAAAAAGCATTTTAACTATGTAGAAGCAGAAAATGAAAAGAAAGAACTTTGCAGTACATTTAATAAAAGCTTAGGGAGATCTTTGTGGTATATTAGTGAACTTATTTGTAGAAATTTAGCCATGTACATTGTGTTGGAGAGGCACCAAGAGTTCAAGAACTCTCGCAATTTGAGTACACAATTGCCTTACTTGTAGGCATGGTGGCATCCATTTACATAACAATGATTTGGAGGATGTTGTGTTAGTCGGCTCTTGCTCTGATAATGCTTTGGAACAAATCGACCCAAAACTCAGTTACATAAACAAGAATTTATTTTTCTTGGACCTATTGGCTAGCTGCAGTGGCTCTCTTTTAGACCTCTAGATGGCTGGTTTTGCTCCGTGTTTTGGGTCAGTTTGAGGTCTGTAACACACATCTTCCTCTGGAGCCCAACTGTGAGGCCGCAGCTCCCAGGCCCTGTCTTCTCACAAAGTTCACTGAAACATAAGAGGTCAATCCAACTGCACAAGCCCATTTAAGGCCTCTGTTGCTCATTGAAGGCCATCATGTCTGCTCACACTTCATTGGCCAAAACATGTCACAGATCTAAGCTGTATTTAGAATATGTGTATTTGTTTAAAGTTGGGTGCTCTCACAGAAGAATATTGCATTTTGGACGGTGTTACCTTAGCATTTTCATTGGCATTTGCAAACGTGATAAATGCTGTGTGCACTTTTTCACCTTTGAGAACTTTCTGAAATTGTGGGACCATTTCTATTGGAAAAGACGAAAGTACACTTTAGAACTCGACTCTAGTTATGGCATTGTTGGGAGAAGAATTAATGAGATAAGGTCAATACAAGTGAAAGATTTGGGATCGCATATTCATCATTAACATTAGCATTCTACAGAACATTCCTGGAGAATTGTGATGCTTGCTTTATGTGATTTCTATCATAAATCATTAGAATTTGACCAAGACACTTCAGTGAAACATACATCATACAGCACATCGCATTTTAGTTTTCCTACCACTCCACAACTTATCATCAATACTTCACCATAACTCAGAAACAGAAAAAGAGACTGAGTGAGTTCATTGTTAGCAGACGGGCTTCACAAGCAATACTAGTGGAAGTTCTTCAAATGATAGCAGACAGTAACTTAAGCCATAAAAACAAAACAAAGAATGCTGATTAGAGCAGTTGTGTAGGGAATTATAAAAGATACTGTAATTTCAAATTTCTTCTCCTTTCTTCTCTTAACGAATTTAAAAAGTAAGTGCCTAAACAATATGACTATATTTGGATTGTTCTCTATATAACATAAAATAATATCATATATTTGATGATATGGCACAACGAAGGCAGTGAGAACAAAGCTGTGTTAGAATAAAAATGACAGTAGATCATAAGCTGAATCCGCAGGGAGAAAGGAAGAGAACCAGAAATGGTAAATAGATTAACCCGACAAACTCAAAAATACTTATTTGCTCAACTTTCTTCTCTAAGCTCTTTGAAAAAATAAGCTTGTGAGAAGTAATTATTATAATAATATGTTGTTAAGTATGTAACATATATAAATGTAATAAAAACAAAAGAGAGGGGAAGGCATAGAGCTCTATACAAGTACAGTTTCTGTTTCTATCTGGAATGAACCTAGTAAAAATCTGAAGAGATTCTGAGATGTATTACATAAGCCCTAGTGCAGCCATTACTCAAACAATGTGGTTAAAAATCATTAAAGGAATTACATGTTACAGTAGAAAATATCTACTTACTATAAAAGGAAAATGGAGGAACAACAACAATAACCAAAAAACTAAAACATGAGACATGTAGAAAACCAAAGGTAAGATGACAGACATAAATAAATCCTACCATATCAATAATAAAAACTAAATGTAAATGAATTAAACAATACAATCAAAAGGCAGATATTGTCGAACTGGGTATTAAAAAATGTTTTCTATAGGAGACACTGCTTGGATTCAAAAGTCTAATGTGTACAAAGTAAAAGGATGAAAAAATATACATCATGCAAATAGCAACTGTAAGCATTGCTGAAGTGGCTATACTAATACCAGAAAAAATAGACTTTAAAACAAACAAAAAAATTACTAGATATGAAAAGGGACATTTTATGATAAAGAAAGGGAAGATACAAAAATCTTTAACATATTTGCCCTGAATAAGGTAAAACCAAAATACATGAAGAAGAAAATACCAAAATCCATGAAGAATTGAAGGAAGAAATAGATAATTGCACAACATTAGGTAGAGGCTTCAGTACTCCACAGTCAGTAATGGATAGAACAGTTAGGCAGAAGATCAACAACGATATAGAAGACTTGGACGAGACTATGAATTAGCAAGACCTAATAAATCTTTACAGAACACTCAACCAAACAGTAAAATACTCATCCTGCTCAACTACATGTGAAACGTTTTCCAGCATAGATGACATCCTAGGCTGTAAGAGAAGAGATTGAAACCCACATACATTGCTGGTGGGAATGTACAATGGTGCAGCCATTTTACAAAACAGCTTGAGAGTTCCTGCAAATGTTAAACATAGAGTTACCCTATGACCCAGCAGTTCCACTACTAAATATATACCTAAGAGAAATAAAAACTTATGTCTGCAGAAAAGCTTGTACGTGAATGTTCATAGAAGCATATTTCTAAAAACAAAAGGTGGAAATAATTCAAATGACAACCGGATAAATGAATAAACAAAATGTGGAATATCCATACAATAGAATAGCATTCAGCTATAGAAAGGAATGATCTATTGATCCATGTTACAACATGGATGAACCATGAAAGCATTATGTAAAGTAAAAGCAGCCACTCACAAAAGATCACATATTGTACGGTCCCATTTATATGAAATGCCCAGAATAGCAAATCTGTAGAGACAGGAAGTAGATGAGTGGTTGCCTAGGGCTGAGAGGGTTGAGGAGATTGAAAAAAGCTTGTTAATGTGTAATGGGTCTTTTGTGGGGGGACAGAAATCTAAAATTGGATTGTTGTGATGCTAACACAAGTCTTTTAGTGGTTACACTGAGAACCACTGAATTGTATACATTAAAGTGTTGAAATTATGGTATGTAAATTACATCCCAATAAAGCTGTTAAAATTATAATTTTATATGTATAAATTTGAAAATTCATCGAAAATGACAAATTCTTTAAAAATGCAAGCTAACAAGACTAAACCAAGAAAGAAAAAATATCTAAAAAACCTATATCTACTGCAAAAGTTGTTTGTATAATTAAGTACCTTTACAGAAAATGATTTCCAGGGATAAATGGCTTTCCAAGTAAATTCTTCCAAATATTTAGGGAAGAAATGTTGGTAATCTTACATAAAAATCTTCCAGGAAACAGGAAAGTATATATTGCTCAAAATATTTATAAGGTCAACATAAGCTTCAGATCAAAACTAAAAAGAGTATTACAAGAATAGAATCACAGGCCAGTTCCTCTTTTGAACATGCATGCAAAATGTGTAAACAGAAGAACAAACTGTATCCATGGTATGTAAAACAATCACATATCACAATCAAAGTAGCTTTATTCTAGTAATGCAAGGTTGGTTTAATGTTCAAACATGAAACTGATCCCAGGAATGAATTAGAGTGGGAAAAAAAGTCATTTAAAACAGAAGTCTTGGGACTTCCCTCGTGGTCCAGTGGTTAGAACTTGGCGCTTTCACTGCTGGGGCCCTGGGGTCCAATTCCCGATCAGGGAACTAAGATCCTGCAAGCCATGAGGCAGGGCACCCCCCCAAAAAAAAGGAAAAAAAGAAGACTTAACCAGGAGAAGCACAAGATCGAATAAACATAACAGATAACACCTTATGAAAAGTAGGTGAAGATTATGGAATATTCTAAAATTTTAAAAGAAAAAGAAACATTTAAAGATTCAAGAGGATGTGACAAATATTGTACATAGGCAAAAAATAAAATAAAATATACGGATGATGGGAGCCCAAAAATCCAGATGCCCATGTACTGTCTCTGAAGATTCTCATTCAATGGGTTATGGATTTCCTCTGTTTAAAAACCTACAGGTGTTATAAAGCAGAAACTAACACACCATTGTAAAGCACTTTTACTCCAATAAATATGTTAAAACACAACAAAACAAACCTACAGGTGATTCTGATGATTCACAGACAATGTAAAGCTTCTGCTTTACAGGAAATAATACCAGATTATTTTGTTATTTTATAGTTATATTAACAGGTTGTACTATTGACCGGTAAGTCTGATGTCAAAGTGCACTCCCCACTAAGGATATAAAAGGAACTAGTAGTCTCTACTGCTACTTGGTGGCAGCATGCATGTATTGCAAGGGCAATTATTGTAGGAATCCAAATGAGTGAAACATTTTAGAATTGGAAGACTATATACAGATCATCTAGTCAAGCTTCCAACTATTATAGTTGTGAAAACTAAGGCCCATATAAAAGAAATGATTTATCTCCAAAGAGCGTTAGTGAAAGAGTATGAAATTTAAAATATCTCTGAACTTTTAATTTAGTGCTGTTTTTATTAATCTCATGTATTAGCTTAAACTTCAGTGTGACAGATTTGGGATTGAATTCTTGCTCAAATTTACTGATTGTGTGCCTTTTAGTAAGTTATTAAAACACTTTTTTAAAAAAATAGATTTATTTATTAATTATTGGCTGTGTTGGCTCTTCCTTGCTATGCACGGGCTTTCTCTAGTTGAGGTGAGCGGGGGCTACTCTTTGTTACGGTGCGTGGGCTTCTCATTGTGGTGGCTTCTCTTTGTTGCTGAGCATGGGGTCTAGGTGTGTGGGCTTCAGTAGTTGTGGTTCACGGGCTCTAGAGTGCAGGCTCAGTAGTTGTGGCGCATGCTCTTAGTTGCTCCATGGCATGTGGGAGCTTCCCAGACCAGGGCTCAAACCCGTGTCACCTGCACTGGCAGGCAGATTCTTAACCACTGCACCACCAGGGAAGCCCTACTAAAACACTTTTAACTTTGCTTTTCACATATGTAAAATAGTGAGCCTTGGCTGATATAGAATATGAGATAACCTAGCACTGTTCTTAACACATACACGTAGTTAACATTTTTTGGCTCTCATCCCTCTTAAACAGCCTCTATCCTCTTAACAATGAAAGTGTATTTCAGCTAGCAGAGCACCACAGAGCTGGCCACATTCTGGCAAGAGATATAGGATTCTTTTTCTTATTGGTGGTTCTTTATAGCTGATATTTGAACTACACTGAAACACGAACATCTCTTGTTTATACTGTATTAATGGATTTGATAGATGAATTTTAAAAAGTAATATGCAGGGAAAAAAAAGTAATATGCAGGAATTGAGCTGCCTTACTCTCAAGAAATATAATTTGATAGTGGTGACTAAAACGATAAAAAGTGTTGGGACAGGGAGTCCATATTGGATGTGAACTACCTGTACTCCCATTCGTCTATTAAGAATAAATAGAATCCTTTCAAAATCTGTTTTAAAGGGCAGTTATTTCCTTCTGACTCATTTAAGTTACCTGCAAGAAAAAGACAATCTCCTGAATCCTTGCTTAAAAGGCTTTTAATATAAAGCAGATAATTTTTTGCAACATTTCCCAAACTTTTCATTATCCAATTGGCTGAGGCTTCTCAACGATTATCATTTCACAACAATATCTCCATTTTCACCTTTTTAAAAAGAATTGGCCTCGTAGATGTGCCCTTAAAACAGAGCTTCACTCTCAACTTATTTTTAATTTTGTATTCAAACAGTATGAAGAAAACAGGATCAGGGAATTCAGCCATAAAAGTGAATGGATTACTGATACATGCTACATCATGGATGCAACTAAGTGAAAGAAGTCAGGCACGAAAGGCTCTATATTGTCTGGTTCCATTTATATGAAATGTCCAGCAGTGGCAAATCCATACATATGGAAAATATTATACATTAGTGGTTTCCAGGGGTTTGGAAGAGAGGGAAATTGGGAATGACTCCTTAAAATGGGTGTAGGTTTCCTCTTGGTTGATGAAAATGTTTTGCAGCTAGGCAGTGGTGATAGTTGCACAACATTGTGACAGTAGTAAATTCCACTGAATGGTACAGTGAATTGAAAAATGATCCAAATGGTGAATTTTGTGTTATGTTCATTTTACTACAATAAAAAGGAGAAAGAATTAGGGAAAGACTTAGACTTTGGGAAACAGGTGAACTGGTCAAGAAAAAGACAGCTCTACTGTTCAGTGTTCTCTCAGCTCTCCCAGTGCATTAATCCTCAGCAAAAAGTAGCCTGAACTTGTAGATGATAGTCATTCAACACAGTCCAGGGAAAAGTAAATAAAATAAAGCCCAACTCTTCTTCTTTAGCACATGTATGAAAGGTTAACTTGCTGCTCAGCCACGTGGACATTCATGAAGACGTTTCACTTTAGGTGTCCTCTACTTCAGTACTTTACTCACAGCTCATTCACACATGTAGGCAACAGCATTCCTTAATTCGATGGAATCTGCAGTGCTGGTTGTGATTGGTCTCATGAAAAGAAAAGGGAAGGAGGAAAAAGCCTCCACATTGACTTGGTGGTGGTGGTCTTGACGAAATGGATGCAGAAGACAGCTTGAATGTCAAACTGGAAACTGTTATTTTCCTTTTCCTTTTCTTTTTATCTTTCTTATCAGGTCTTCTGCCCACTTCCCACCCCCTTCTTTCAAACAGGAAAGACACTAATTAGCTGCTTTTTTGTGTTTTTGGTAAAACACCTATTGTTTTGCATTTCTTGTTGTTCCGTGAACATTATAGTTTTTACTGCCAAATGAGCTTCAGTGGTTGATGTAGGGGGTCTCTTGGGAACTTAACTTTTTCCAGTTTAAGTGGAAAATCTTTTTTGTTTGAATTGGCTTTTACTGGGTGCTTCAAGGTTTGCTCTTGGCTCTTTGAAGTGGGACTGAATAGCACTGTGTTTCCTTTGAGGTTCCAATGAATAAAGGATCCTATGTCCTGGGCACTTTTTGTTGATTTTGCTGTGTGTCCTCTCTAATAGCCAGATACAGATTCCAGGAAAATGACATATAAATGAATATAAGTAATCTAATATTTTTACAATTTGTTTTGGCCATACTCCTGGTCTTACTCTACTTGTAGCAGATGGCTTTAAAGAGCATTAGCTATGTATATATTAAAAATAATATAAATACACCAATATTAAATATTATATTGATGTATAAATGTAATATACTGATATTTATATTAGTGTATAACAATTATGTATTATATTAATATATATTTTGCCTAGCACATATTATATACAAAATATATGAGTAATGAAATGTATTTATATGGTTAATATGTTCATAATATTAACATTATATATAATGTTATGTTTCCTGTAATATTGATTATAAAACAATTATATCATAATATATAAATATATAATTATTATTATCTGATATAATACACTATAGTTAATATATTCTATATAACACAATATATAATGTATTAGTATAATTGTATTATATAATATAAATATAATACATATATAACCCTATATATCTTTTAGTTATACATTACAGATACGAGTATGTATAGCTATTTATAATTTTATTTACATAGGAATCTGGTCATCATAACAATTGATGTAAAAATATGCAATATTTTCAATCAAATGGGCCTTAACCTCACTACCTACACATAACTACTTTAAAAATCTTGAACCCTGTCTAACTCATGCTTCCATATCTCTCAACCTGCATTTCTACACATGCACGTAGACACACATTTATACACGATATATATGTATACTACCAGTTTTCAGTTCAATGTATATAAAAATATAATATATAATTATATTCCTGTGTATGTATACAAATAAATCAAAGGTATGTGTATAGGTATGTATTTCATATGTTTATATAAATATATCATACAAATAATGTATGTGTATATAAATACATGACTGTATACATACATACACAGAAATATACATAGTTAAACAAAAGGGACCTAAATAAACATAGTTCTCTAAGAATAAAAAGTTATGTCTCACTGTTTCAATAACAGTTTATAGTTTTCTACTGTATGTGCTTCTATAATAGTTATGAACATTTCCCGTTTTTGTTGAATGTTAAGTTGTTTTAATTTTTTGCCTTTTTTTGTTTTTTGTTTGGTTTTTTTTTGGTACGTAGGCCTCTCACTGTTGTGGCCTCTCCCGTTGTGGAGCACAGGCTCCAGATGCACAGGCTCAGCAGCCATGGCTCACGGGCCCAGCCGCTCTGTGGCATGTGGGATCTTCCCGGACCGGGGCACGAACCCGTGTCCCCTGCATCGGCAGGCGGACTCTCAACCACTGCGCCACCAGGTAAGCCCAGTTTTTTGCCATTATTAATGAAGTTCTGAAGAATACGGTGGGCAAGATTACTTGAAAAACTCTCCTAAAAGAAAAGGGTTAGGTATGCTAGGTTAAATGTACACAACTTATTTTTAAGTGCATGGTTGATTTTGGAAGTGTGCAGTCGAAATTTCCAGGACCCATGAAGGAACGGTGGTACATGTGTGAGAGTTATAGCTAGATTAAGAGTGGATTGAAGATCTTGATAGCTTAGAAAAGAAGCTGGAAATCCTGTTTTTATGGAGCCAAATGGGAAATATTTTAGGCTTTGTAGACCAAAGAGGCAAAATTGAGGATATTATTTAGGTACTTAGGTAACCATTTAAAATGTTACCAGTTAAAACGTGAAAATTATTCATAGCTCATAGGCCATAAAAAATAGGCAGCTGTCTGGATTTGGAATACAGGCTGTAGTTGAATGACACACCTGTTATAGAGACTTGTTTTTAAATGGCCATGGCCACATGGGAGGCAGGAGGTAAGACTCCATCCCTACTAGATGGGAAGTTAGAACTAAACCTATCTATCCCTGGCTTCACCTTTAATGAAAGCATGTGCCAGGAGAAAAATATATCTGCTGGCAAAGGGAGACTAAGACCAAATTCTCTTGGCCTCTGCTCTGGGTAGGAAACAGGTAGGAAATCTTGAGAATTCTGAACTGCAGATCTGTGTTCACAGTGTTTGGGTTGCAAATTTATTTGCGGTCTTGCAAACAGAAGCCAAGAAATTAACTTAAAATGCTCCCAAATCGGTGGTATTCCAAACACAAAACTAAACCCTTTCTGGAGAGGTAGACCTTCAACACAGGCCTATAGCGTTCCCACAGATAAAGTTTAGCTAAACGTGAGCTCATGATCTAAATTTACACAATAATGAAGAAATCAGCTACAAGTGGAGAGAATCAGCAAAAACAATCGATACCAGAATTAAATTCCCAAGGCCATCCATCAGATGTTGGAATACTCAGGTGCCAGGCAGAAAATATACATAAAACTAGAACTGAAACAAGGAGCAAGTATGTTTTAAATGACTGGGTAGGATCTTTAAAACATTTTTAAAGTACATGTCATTGATAAAGCTAAAAACTCGAAGATCGTGTAATACAGCAGATTAATCGTGGAGAAGAGTGAAATTATGCTGTTTTTAAAAATATGGCAGATCAGATTTCCTGCCTAATTATATAAGTTGATTTATCTTTAAAAATACACAGTATTTTAAAGATTTATTGGCTGTAAAATAAGTTAAGGGTATTTCAAAGGGCTTCTCTTCAAAGAAAAGTGAGAAGTAGCAAAACACAGAAAGTCAAGGGGAAAAAATGTCAATATATACATTGCTATAGGGTGAACTAAGCCTTAGGCCAGCAACTATGAGGAGGAGCTGACCCTTAGATACGTACAACTAAGCTGGAACCTTCAAAAAGTTCAACTATTTATAAGTAAAAAGATTTATTAAAATTAATAACCAAGTGTTTTAATTGACATCAGAAGAGTAAAACAATAAACCCTGAGAACATAGAAAAGTAGACAATAAAGATATGAGCAGAACTTAATAAAACAGAAAAACGTATAAAATTGAGGTGATTTAGTAAGTCAAAAGAATATTCTTTGAAAAGATTTAAAAAAACAAACTTTGATTTAGCAAAACAAAAACGTAAGTAAATAATATACAGAAAGAATCAGGACAATGTTATAGCAGAGAGTACAAACAGAGAATATATGAAATGCCAGTAAATTTGAACATTTCTGTAAAGTGAACAATTTCCTAGCTCCTAAAGTTTACCAAAACTGATGCAAGAGGAAATTTGTAGCTGGAGATCTTGCACCAGTAAAGGAATTAAGTCAATAGTTTACAATCTTTCACCAAGAAAATACCAGACCCGGCCAGATCATTCGGGAGGTGAATTCTATCCAACTGCTATTAAACAGATAACATCAATATTATCAAAGAAAAACTTCTAGAGAGTAGCAAAGGAAGAATGCTCCTTTATTCACCTTATGAAGTCTATATAATCCTAATACTGAAAATAGATTAGGACTGTAAGGAAAAAGAAATTTACAGGTCAAATTTACTTGTAAATATAAAAGGAAAAAATTTTAACTATGATATTAGCTACCCAAGTTCACTAGAGTAAGAAAAAGCATGAGCAAGTTAGGTCATCCAATGTATGAAAAGGTAGTTTAATGTCAAGAATATATATCAACAGATTGAAATCACCACATTTTATTTCTTTCATCTGTCTCTTTAAAAAATTGGTAAGTACTTATATTGATCTCTCTTGTACAAGGCACTGTGCTAAGTCACTTACATATTTACTCCTTTAAACCTTCTATCATCCCTGGGGGAAAGTTCTATTTTGCTTTCATTTCTTAACTAAGACTCTAACCCCCAGGAAAGTAAAGCAACATTTGTAAGTTTTGTGGATGGTCAGTGACGGGACCAGTATAGGAACATCCAAAGTCTGTGCTTGGAAGCAGTGCCCCATGTTGACACTCACATTACAGATGAAAGGAAAGGAACCATGCACTTATGATATAGATTAAATCTCACATTACAGGTTAAAGGAAAGGAACCATGCACTTACATTATAGATTAATACCCACATAACAGGTTAAAGGAAAAAGAAACATGTGCTTCTCTCAAAAGTTGTAAAGAAGGCATATCCATTTCTAAATATATTTCCCAATTTCTTTTGCTTGTTTTCTGACCTTTGTAGTGCATTTTGCTTTGAGGAAAATTTTAATTCTTATATAATTAAATGTATCCTTTTTTCTTTGTATCTTAGAAAGGTATTCCTCATGAATAATTTATTTCAAGTCTCCCAAGTTTCTGATACTTTTACACTTTCATTATTTTTTAACTTTTAACTAGTTGCTGTATCTAGAATTTAGTAATTCCATGATAGCCATATTTTCCCACTTTGGTTGAATAATTTTTGCTACTGATCCAAAACGTGAATTTTATTTTAATCTCAATTCCCTTATGCTCTTGCATCTAATTTTAAGACACTTCCTATTCCACTGGTTGTTTTGTCTATCTAAAACAAAATGCTACCTTAAAAATAATGTAATTATAATATAATAAATGTCATTAGTAAACATAATACAATATATAATAAATAGCATAATATAAAATAACAAAATACAATTTACCATATAACAAGGTCAAAGGAGAGCAAAAGTATGCAATCACTTGAAATATCCCCCAAAATATATTTTATAAAATTCAATATTCATTTGTAATTTAAAAGAAAGAGTAAAATAGGGATTGACGAATGCTTCCAAAATAAGAAGAAATTATATGTCTAAAAGAGAAAGAGGTAAGTGATAGACTTTAGTAACACTGGCAATAAATGCAGGACAAGATGAGGATGCCTGATATAATGTTAAAGAAAAAGTATTATGTAACATTGTTTTTGCAGCACGGATGAGTTCAGTGAAAAGAGAATCTCATAGAAAAGAGTATCTCGTTCTTCTTAATGTACGTACACTTGTCCATTGCATGAACATAACAGCTTATTTAACCAATATGTTACTGATCTGCATCTGGATTTCTAGGTTTTCATGGAATTTTATTATGCACAGTAGTTTCAAACACTAGGACTTCCTCTTATGTTTATATCTTTTGAAAGAAACAATATCTCCACAGATGATTTATCTGTGCTGGCTGCTAGCTGACTTTGGGTACTTCTCAGTTCTTCCCTTTACCTTCCTAGTCAATATGAAAAGGGAAGGCAAGAAGGTCTCCTGTTTAGAGACTGTAAAGATAGGTCTTGGTGATAAAGTCTTGGTGGTAAAGGCTAAAAGTATTAACCCAGAACAAATGTTTTTCCAGCTGTAACTGTGTGTGATTCCCTTGGCTTGATTCCATAGAGGATGTAAGACAAGACTGTAGAATCTGCCCTCAAAGTGCTTCCAGTAGGATGAGCTAAGTCAAGTATGGTGGCATATCTAATTCAAGACAAAATATAACGTCTCCTTTTCTCTCCTGGCAAAACTTGGTGGAGTGAATGTAGAAGTCACTGTATGCTTTAAATTAAAGCAACACAATAAATCTTGTATTGGAAGGTGATTATTCTGGTCTCTTTGTGGAGACGAATTGGAAATTGTCTAGAAGAAGGAAAATTAGGTTAACCAAAGTTAAACTCATAAATAATTGAGCATTAATTAAATATCTGTGGTCTATGTTTCTCTTTGATCATAATTTCTCCCAATTTATAGACCTCTTTGATACCTGATTAATCCTTGTCAAAGATGCAGTTAACAATGATTATTACTGTGTATTAGGTTTTGCCTGGGCCCTGAAAAAACTATCCTAAATCACCAGCTATGATTGTCACTTGATTTCCTCACAGAGAACAATCAGAACTCCTTGTCTTAAGTGGCTTGGGATATGAAACTGGTTAGTCTCTTAGATACTGTTAGAGGACCCTACAGAGCCCATTGGTGAAAGTTTGGAAAACACTGGGCTTCTTAAAATTGATTCTTCTAGTGCTTCAGGAAAGATCACTGAACCAAAAGGATAACAGTGTTTCTGGTTCTGTTGTTAGTGTTCTCCATGGAAACATTGCTGAAGCTTCTGGACTCAATTTCCTTCCCCATGTGTGAATGTCACTGAAAATATCCAACTCCATTCTATCCCCATATAACTTCAGAAACTAAGCAAAATGAAGACTCAAAATTCATTTCAAATAATGAAATGAATATATAACGTAGAATGGAACTGGGAAAATACCTGGTTTAAATTCTGGAAAGTACCAACTATACAATTCTGGATAAGTTGCTTAATCTTGCTTAGTCTAATTTAATGCCCATCTTACAGGATGTTATGATGATTAATTTAATATCTTTGTATAACGTACAGTGTTATGTAATTTCTTCTTGTTTTTCTTGAGTAAATTCATATCCTTAAGCAACTCACTGTAAACAATAGTTACTTACTTGCTTAAATTACTCTTATCTTCTATTATCAGCTGAATTGTGTCATGCTCAAGTTAATATGTGGAAGTCTTAACCCCCAATACCTTGTAATATGACTGTATTTGGAGATAAGCCCCTTAAATAGGTAATTGAGGTCAAATGAGGTCAAATGGGTGGGCTCTAATCCAATATGACTGGTGTCCGTATAAAAAGAAAATATTAGGACACAGACATGCACAGAGAGAAGACCATGGAAGACAAAAGGAAAACATGGCATCTACAAACCAAGAAGAGATACTTGAGAAGAAATCAATCCTGCTGACACCTTATCTCAGATTTCTAGCCTCTAGACCTGTGAGTGAGTAAATTTCTGTTGTTTAACCTCCTCAGTCTCTGGTACTTTGTCACAGCAGCTCTAGGAAACTAATGCAACTTTTTATGGCCTCCTTGTCTCAAGTTGAAAGTTCAGTATTTGGCATCATAGCTAGGAAACAAAAATATCATCTACATTCCTTGTTGTAGTCTTTCTTCCCCATTCTCATTGCTAGTAATTTCCATATTTGGGTCTGTTTTCTGTGCCTTGTAAACAGAGCGTTACGCTCATTTCTGGTCTTACTGCTAATATACAATAAATGTGCAGATACCGAATAGATTTTGGAGAAGTGCAACATATAGTTGGCACATGTGTGTATGTGTGTGTATTCATATAATTTATACTTTTTCTCTATTTTCTTCCTTTGGTGTGAGCTAAGATTCTCTGCTTTTGTGACTAGTACTCCTGAATACTAATCCCTGAACTTAATTCACCAAAAATTGCCAAAAATAATAATATGGGGAAAGAGAGTGATAGAGGGAGAAGAACAAACAATCAGGCAAGGGCAGTACTGTGAATTATTAGGGTCTTATTAATAAGATTATGTTAGTCTAGAGGAAATGACCATAAATATCATCAGTGAGCCCAGTTGGTCTTTACTGACTGCTAGACACATCCCTGAGTTCTGTTCTTAGTCACCAACTGTATGATTACTACTGTCTGGAAGTATTATTTGAACAACTAAAGTAACTTAATGGAAAAGGAATATGTCTTTAGAGAATCAACAGTAATTTTTCTATCTGATTAAAAAGGAATGTTGACTGTCTGGAAACCTCAGTCATATTTGTAAGCAGGAAAGCATTGGCTATTAAAAGTGGATGATGTAAAGAGATGAGCAGAAAATTTGGCGACAGGTATACCTGGATTTAATTCTCACTTCTACCTCTTGGTAGCTGGATAGCCTTAGGCAAGTTTCATACCTCCCTGAAATTCACTTAATTCAGTCTGTAAAATGGCATAATAACTTATTATAGCATCCTTTCAGGAGTTTTAAATCAGTTATTGAAATAAAAGTACACAATATATAGACAAGTATGGATTCCTCAATAGGTGTTTGACCTTTCATTTCTCCAGTATCCCACCTGCATCAAATAAAGAAAAATACTTTTTAAAATTTACGAATATTTCATTGTTCTAAAGTTAAAGCCATAAAAATAGAAATAATCAAATGGCCTACTATCATACTGTTAGAAGAAAAAATAAAAGGTGTTCATGAGAGTTCCATATTAGAATACAAATTTTTCTTAGGCACCTGTTTATGTATGCTATTCTGCTCTTTACAATAAATAATTAAATTTAAAAGACTTAATTCCTCACTTTTAAGACCTTATTAGTTTACAAATTACATATTGACCTATGCTAAATTTTATACCGACCCATGCTAATGAGTTCAGTACAGAAAACAAAAAACACTGCACTCAAGCAAACTACATATGTATGTATGTATATATATATATATATATATATATATATATATATTACTTAAATGCATTTATATCCTACCGTGTCTCATAAAGCATTGTGGTAACTCACCAGAATACAGACAATCAAATATAATGGCAAAAGCACTTAATATAAACAGGGCCAAGGAAACATAGAAGACGAAGAAAAGATGAGGGAAATGTGAACAGGAGGACGTGTAGTTAATTGAGTTGTATGTTTTGACCTTAAGATTCTCTGTGTGGGGACTTCCCTGGTGACACAGTGGTTGGGAATCCTCCTGCCAGTGCAGGGGACATGGGTTTGGGCCCTGGTCTGGGAAGATCCCACATTCCGCAGAGCAACTAAGCCTGTGTGCCACAACTACTGAGCCTGTGCTCTAGGGCCAATGAGCCACAACTACTGAAGCCCACGTGCCACAACTACTGAAACCCCAGCGCTTAGAGCCCGTGCTCCACAACGAGAGAAGCCACAGCAATGAGGAGCCCGCACACCACAATGTAGAGTAGCCACCACTCGCCCCAACTAGAGAAAGCCCATGTGCAGCAACAAAGACCCAATACAGCCAAAAGTAAATAAATTTATTTAAAAAAAAAGATTCTCTGTGGATAAAACAACATGTAAATAATTGGTTACAAAGCCACATTATTTGAAGGTGCCAGACTGCACATTAACAGTCTGACACAAAGGGACAGCACAGGAAAACTATTCAAATATAAAGATTTTTAAATCTTTGCAGTTTGAAACCTTTTAGAGCAAGTATAATGAGCTCGACACACATTTCAACACTCAACATGTTAATCAAATGTTCAAAGCATGTCTCAAAGTCATTGGAAATAGTTGCTGTCTCTGTCTCTGATATGTAAAACAGATCTGTGATGTGTAAAACTCAAGAGGTATTGATATCCACTTTTTGGCATCTGAACAGGAAACAAAGTTGTTTCGCAGTGATAATAAAGAATGAAGTAAATGCAACAGTAAAATAAAAGACAAAGTACTGAGGGAATGTATTAACAAAACGAATCCAACTAAATTCTGGTGACCTGGGGCCTGCGATTGTACACACTGCATGGAAATACCCCAGCCTAAATACTGGCATAGGAGGAAGGGTACTGCTAAGCCCATCACAGTATAATCCTTTTAAATGTCCCTTTCAAGGTTGTCTCCACTCAACACTGAGTATAGAAATCTTCCCATCAGGCAGAAACACTGGCTGCCCAATGATTGACCAAGAAATTAACACGCTAATGAATAAATGATGCTAATTTATTTCTATCCCTGACAACGGGAAACAGCACACACTCTGTGTCAATGATATGTCCTCTTTCCCACTTTTCTAAATGGTAAATTATGTTTTTCCCTTCATTGCTTTATATGTGTGGCAGGCATGATGGGAAATGGCTACCAATGGTTTTGTTATTGATTTCTACCTTCATTTCACTGTGGCTAAAGAAGATACTTTGTATGATTTCAATTTCTTAAAAATGTATTGGTACTTGTATTGTGGTGTAACATATGGTCTTTCCTGGAGAATGTTCCATGTGTACTTGAGAAAAATGTGTATTCTGCTGTTGTTGAGTGGAGTGATCTATATATGGCTGTTAGGTTTAGTTGGTTAAATGTGTTATTCAGTCCCCCTACCTCTCTACTGATCTTCTGTCTAGATGTGTTATCCATTATTGAAAGCAAGGTATTGACCTCCAACTATTATTTTAGAACTATCTATTTCTTCCTTCAATTCTGTCAATGTCTGCTTCACATATTTGGGGGTTGTTTGGTACATATATGTTTATAGTTGTTATGTCTTCTTGATAGATTGAACTTGTTATCAACATATAGTGGCCTCCTTTTCCTCTTGTGATAGTTTTTGATTTAAAGTTTATTTTGTGTGATATTAACGTAGCCATCCCAGATCTATCTTCCTTCCTTTCTTTTTCTCTCTCTCTCTTTCTTTTTGTTACTATTCGCATGGGATATTTTATTCTGTGCTTTAACTTTCAACCAACTTGTGTCTCTTGAAATCAAGTGAGCTTTTGTGGACAGCATATACTTGGATTATGGTTGTTTTTAAAGTCCATTCTGCCAATATTTATCTTTTTATTGGAGAGCTTAATCCACTTACTTTTTCAAAAATTACTGATGAGGAAGAACTTAATTCTGTCTGTTTCCTGGTTGTTTTCTGTATGTCTTATGCATTTTTTGCCCCTCATTACTCCATTACTGACTTCTTCTGTGCTTAGCCGATTTTCTTGTAGTGAACTCAATTCCTTTTTCATTTCTTTTTGCATATAGTCTATTGATATTTTCTTTGTGGCTATCAAGAAGATTACATTTACCCTTCTAAAGTTCAAACAATATATTTGAATTGAAACCAACTTCAATAGCACACAGAAACTCTGTTCCTCTACAGTTCCATTCCTCCTCTTTACATTATTGTTGTCACAAATTACACCTTTATACTTTGTGAGCCCAATAACATGGATTTATGATTATTTTATGCATTTGTTTTTTCGATCATGTAAGAAATACAAAGTAGAGTTACAAGCCAGTAGCACAATACTGGCTTTAGTATCTGCTCATGTATTTATCTTTTTTTTTCATGTATTTATCTTTACTGGAGATTTCTATTTCTTTATACAGTTTCGAGTTGCTGTCTAGTGTCCTTTCATTTCAACCTGAAGGCTCAATTTAGCATTTGTCATAGGGCAGTGGTAGGAAGTTGTAAAACAAACGCCCTCAGCCTTTGTTCATCTGGGAATGTGTTAATTTCTCCCTAAACTTTGAAACCAGTTTGGCCAAATATCGAATTCTTGGTGGACAATTTTTTTCTTTCAGCACTTTAAATATATCTGGCCTCCTGCTTCTGTGGTTTCAGATAGGAAATTAGCTGTGAATCTTTTTGAGGATCCCTGCTTTGTAACAAATTTGTTTTTTCTTTCTCCTTTGGGAGAAAAGATTCTTTCTCTGTCTTTTGGCATCTGAGAGTTTGATTATACTGTTTCTTGTTGTGGGGTTCCCTGAGTTTCTCTTAGTCCTGAAATCAGCCAAATATTTACAGCAACCAAACACATACTGAACCAGGGAAGAGGCAATTTGAAAATGGCAGGAAAGCTTTGTGGCATTTTTACTTGCCCTCGCCCCGTCCACTGTTAGTGTAGTGATGGTCTTAAAGTGGTGGAGTCTTAATGCAGTGATAGGCTTAAAGTAGCAGCACACCATTCCTAGTATGGGACCCTAAATCCTGCTTCAGGAGGGAGCAGGAGAGACTGTACTCTTGGATTACTGTGTGTACCTGTTCTAACCTGTCTGGGAGCTACCTGAAGGACTGACACAAGATGCTTATCTCTGTCTTAGCTAGCCTGGAACACAGTCTGGAAAAACAGCGGTCATTGCTCAAAAAAAGTGCAAGGTGAACTAACAAAGCACAGATGGCTGGGGCAGAAGACTGTGCATTGAAATACAATAGACCACATAAGATGCAGGAGCAAAAGTTGGGAACTTAGAACATACAAAAAGTACACATGTGTCCAGAGAAATTAAGAAAGCCACATGCATACTCAAGATAAGATGCATGCTCTGAAAAAACCAGAGGAGTCTCTAAGCTTCTACCATGGGCAGCACCCTGAACTCGGTGCAGGTCAGCTAAATGTTGAAGGAGTGATCCAGCAATCTGCACAATGGGGAGAGGTGTGTGGTTTTGAGTGTGCATGTGGATGTGCTTGTGTATACTTGTTTTTTTGTCTTAGGTGCAGGAATTCAAGGACATCTCTGTCAAAACATTAGCTAAACATGAACTAAAGGAACAGAGACTTCAGTGCCTACATATGATAAGGAATACAGTCATTACAAAACTAGTTTGGAAAGGTCCCTAAACAAAACGACTACTACAGCCTTCAACAATCAAAAGCCCAGAAAACCCTGGGAAAGTGGGAGAATCTGATATCCACAGACACTACATTATAATATTTGAAAGTGAAATGTTCAACCAAAAAAATCACAAGGTATACAAAGGCATGGAAAAGTATGGCCCATTTAAGAAAACAAATTAATTGATGAAACCATCCCTAAGGAAGCCCAGACTTTTCTCCATTGCATATTCTTGCCTCCTTTATCATAGATTCATTGACCATAAGTGCATGGGTTTCTTTCTGGGCTCTCTATTCTGTTCCAGTGATCGATGTTTTTGTGCCAGTACCATATTGTTTTGATTACTGTAGGTTTGTAGCACAGTCTGAAGCCAGGGAGCATGATTCCTCCAGTTGTGTTCTTCTTTCTCAAGACTGTTTTAGCTATTCAGGATCTTTTGTGTTTCCATACAAACGTTAAAATTATTTGTTCCAGGTCTGTGGAAAATGCCCTTGATATGTTGATACAGACTGCATTGAATCCGTAGATTTCCTTGGGTATGATGGTCATTTTAACAATATTAATTCTTTCAATCTGTGACCATGGTATATCTTTCCAGCTCTTTGTGTCATCTTTCATTTCTTTTATGAGTGTCATATAGTTTCCTGGGTACAGGTCTTTTACCTCCTTAGGCAGGTTTATTCTTATGTATTTTATTCTTTTTTATGAGATTGTAAATGGGATTGTTTCCTTAATTTCTCTTTCTGATAGTTCACTGTGAGTGTATAGAAATACAAAATTTATATATAGAAATCTATTGTATCCTGCAAATTTTCCGAGTTCATATTTGAGCTCAAATAGGTTTTTGATGGTGTCTTTCAGATTTTCTATGTATCATGCCAACTGCAAACAGTGGCAGTTTTACTTTTTCCTTTCCACTTTGGAGTCCTTTTATTAATTTATTTTTTTTCTTGTCTGATTGCTGTGGCTAGGACTTCCAAAACTCTGTTCAATAAAAGTGGTGAGAGTGGGCATCCTTGTCTTGTTCCTGATCTTAGGGGAAATGCTTTCAGCTTTTCACCATTGAGTATGTTAGCTATGGGCTTGTCATATATGGCCTTTATTATGTTGAGGTATGTTCCCTCTATGCCCACTTTCTGGAGAGTTTTTACCATGAATGGATATTGAATTTTTTCAAAAGCCTTTTCTGCATCTATTGAGATGATCGTATGGTTTTTAGTCTTCAATTTGTTACTGTGATGATAAGAGACCTAAGACAGCTACAGAGGCTAAGTGACCTTTCCTTCCCTGAATGGGTAGGTATCCTTGTTCTGCCTTCTAATTGAGTTAGTATCTGAGTAAAGAACTGCCAGGTGATATTTAGTTCACAATACACTGCTGTGGCAATATAGAAATGAATTTGCCTAAGTCATTTGGCTTTTCTCAATTATAGTAAATGAATATACTGAATGAATACTTCAACTTAAGGAAATGTTCTTAAAAATATATTAATGTAGGCAACTTCAGTGGAGAACTGAAAACAAAACAAAACATTCAGGTAAAGGGTTGAAATAAAAGTACACTCAGTTGTATCGAGTTTCCTCTTGTAAATCTCTCTTTTTAATTTGAGTGGAGAGTCACTTGAGAATATCTGACTTGGGGCTAAGGGAATCTAAGCCTTCTTGGCCACACTGTATTCTCTTATGTCATTTAATAAAGACACCAGTTGGGTTGCTGAAACAATAGTGGGAAAAATCAATCCCTCACATCCAAAGGGCGGCTCTTGAAAATATGTGGATTGTTGTAGTTATTTTGCTCTTCTGGCCTCAGAAGTTCTAATCTTAACCTTAGCACCTCATGGAGAGAGACTTTTTAAACCAATTCCCACATTACTCATTATGTGACTGTTGAAAAAGAGAAACCCAGTTCTTTTCCTGTGCTTTCAACCACTTATCTTCTTCAAAAATCTGTTTGGATTGTTATACCTTAATCTTGCCTGGCAAGGGACTTATGGGAAGGTTCTTATTGTTTGAAAGTTTGGTGCCAGTATCTGCAAAGAAAGAAGAAAGTGAAGCAGGAAAGATGAGTTTATCAAACATCCCAATAGTGAAGGTGTGTGAAAGCAACTTTTGAAAAAGTTAATCTGTCAGAGTTTAGCCGTATTATTACATTTTATTTTATTCATTGAAAATAAATAATTATCAATGAATCCTTTCTAGATTTTCTAATTTCCCAAAGTTCCCTGTATTCACATTCTAAGAGGAAAAATGGTATTTTAAGTCACTGCTCTCCACCTTATATTATTTATAATCACTCCTCGTGACCTCTTCCTTCCAAGAAACGTGATCCTGAGAAGTGTCCTTTGTTTGTCTTTGTGGAATAAGTGATGAGGATGCATCCTGGAGACCTGTGAGATATTTAAATTGTGGCATAATGAAACTAGGATGGAGAGTTCTGGAAAGATCTGGAAAGGTGGCTGGTAGAGTGTGGCCAGATGTGGGAGAAGAGAGACGTACAGAGAGAGGGAGAGGAAATTTTCAGAGGGAGAAAATGAAACAAATAATTAAATAAGTTTTGTTGTGTGGTGTGGGATGCAAGCCTTTCTCTCCCCCTTTCCTTCACAATGTCTTTGTTAAAGACTGTGTTTTTCATTAGTTTTACTAAGATAGGATTTGCCGTTTTGTCTGGATACTGAGAATGGACCCATGGAAACAGTTACCTTTGGGTTATCTCTGACTATCTTTAATGAAGAACATAAATATTGGCCACACTATCTATGCACATGCTATCACCATGCCTTTTTTGTTCTCTGTTCATATATCTAAGTCCTCTTCTTTCTTTAAGGTCAATCTCAAATCTCATCTGAAACGTACATTTATTGATAGATTCAACCCATAATGAACTGGCCCTTCTGTGTCCTCCTTAGGCTCTGATTATTTATAAAAACTCATTTTTGAACTTAGAAACTGTCCAATATGATATATTAGTTATTTCATCAGCATATGTTATATCCTCAACACAATTATACACTTTTGTGGGGCTGGGATCATACATTCTGTAATTTTTCTCAGTACTTACACTTACTTTGATAAAAAGCGCATTCATTCATCTAAACACCATTTATTGAGTGTTAATTAAATATCTCAACTCAGTAAATATTGTTCGAATGAATGCATGCATGAATGAGGGAGTATGCAATAGGTAGCTTAATGTACCGCCCAATGTGAGAAAACCAAAACCATAAACACAAAAGCAAGCCAAAAAGTGGACCAGGACTTTCTGTAAAATATCCTGCTTTTTGTTGGATGATGCTATGAAAATCAAGATGCTCCTGAAAGGTCTTAATAGCTGACCAAGAATAGTAAACAATTGAAATACTCTCAGGCTTCTCCAACCCTATCACTGGACACATTTATACCTCTCAGGAATGTCATTAAAAGAAGAGATTAATAAAGCTTTTATAGATGAGTTGATAAATCTCTAAATATTTAAGTCTTCATTGCCTCCTAGGTTTTCTCTATTTTGGGTTTCCAAAAGATTTCAATAAACCACAGGATAATTAAAAATTAGACATTATCTTTCTTACCTTCACGTTTTTAGATGGTAAACACCTTTTTATTGTCTCCATAGTACTGCCCAATTTCCACCAGTACAGTACTTAAGTGAATTTTGCTCTGGATGGTGGGATATATAAGATGTAAACGAATTGTTTGTATATGTTTTAGAATTCTTCAAAAGGGCCTGGCCATGGAAATGCATTGAATATTACTTAAATAACTAAAATAACTTCCTCATAATTATTATTCTATTCTGGTTAGGATACTATCTGCTCTGGTTTGTTAAAATTTCCCTTTAGAGTGGTTTTAATTTTGTTTCTGATAGGGTCCTAGGATTTATTGCCACACCCACCCTGCATCTGTTTTTCTTTGAATTACTCTCCTTGCAGTTTCTGATTCATACAGGGCCTTACAGGTTAGTGACAACCTGGCCATCACAACTCTGGGAAGGACAGGCCTACTTTTCAGAGGTGTTGATGTTTTCTGTACCTGAAGGTTTTCAAGACATATCAATCTTCCTCACCACCTCCCTTGGCCCTCTTAATGGACTAAGCATTTCCTCATGAAATTTCTGTAGGATATCTGTACCAACTTCTCAATATTGTTCCATCCTGAGTCTAAATTCCTGGCCTCAAGGTAATGTTAGATTTCTAGCTCCAGCCCCTATTTACATAAGGCCTATAGTAAGGAACGGAACTCACAGACATCAGTCTGCTCTTCTTTCTCTGGATTTAATTTCTCTGTTACTTTCTGAAACATGCAGGTGTTCCTTTCTTTCTTTTAATCTCAGCTATGTGCTTTTAACTTTTTCAAAATTGACCCAGAATTTACATGTGTCTCCAGTAAGTGTACATTAAATTGAGCTTAGTCTGCTATTCTACTGGCATATTTGAGATCCAGATAATTTGCTACTTAACTGGATTCAATGACCTGTATATTTCAGGTATCTAAAACTCACCATGTTCCAAATTTCCCTCCTTATAGTTAGTAATTTTCTTGGGAATCTGGATGACATTAAATGGAATAAAGTTAGTGAGTGGCCCAGGAATGCCTGAAAGTTTGTTTGTCAGAGTGGCCAGGAAAAGTTAAGCAAGGAAGAAAAGCAAATGAAAAACAGAATCACATTATTATGGCTGAGTTTACTCCCAGGATTCCATGCAGAGCTCTCTGTAGGGTTGGGTTGGGTTATAACTTATGCCAGAGCTCTACGTGGGGCTGACACCATCTCATGCCAAGCTCTCAGTTCTGGGCTAACGTCATCTCTGGTCCACTCTGTGGAGTGGAAACTTTGGAGGAATGGCCAATGTGTTCTGCAGCGTAGGAAGAGGGAAATTGTGAATGTGACTTTCTAAATTGTGGAGGAACTAACCACTGTAAATGTGCCTTGAACTATGTTGTTTAATTTGACCAGTCAGATCAATGACTTTCCCCTTGAATGAAATGCTGCTACGTATATGAGCAGAAAAACAAAACTGGTATAAGGAATAGATAGCTAGTGGGAAGCAGCCACATAGCACAGGGAGATCCTCTCTGTGCTTTGTGACCACCTAGAGAGGTGGGATAGGGAGGGTGGGAGGGAGGGAGATGCAAGAGGGAAGAGATATGGGGACATATGTATATGTATAACTGATTTATTTTGTGATAAAGCAGAAACTAACACACCATCATAAAGCAATTATACTCCAATAAAGATGTTAAAAAAAACTGGTATAAGGAGATGGAGAGACTGGGAGTCTTATTTTCCCACCAATTAACTTTGCCTCTGACCATGACCTTCCCTTTGAGTCTCCTAGACCTTGGGGATGATTGCAACCCCTTGGGTTGGGTGATGGCAACCCCATCTTCACTAGAGTCTCTATAGTTAACTTTGATTTTTCCCACTCCGTCTATCCATCCCATGTATGCAGTCAGACATTTGATCTTGGACTTTTCCTGACAAAATATGCTTGAATATAACCATTTCTTTTCACTCCCACTGCTACTGCTATTGTCACTGCCTTAACTAGGGCTTTATCTTTAAGTTCTTTATATAAATATAATATACAAATAAATAAAATATAATATTAATTCTGATGATTTTAAAGTCTTTTCTTGATACTTTTCCTGATAAAGATACACAATATCTTATATAAATATTTTTGTATTATCTGTTCTTTTCTTAGAATTTTAGTCATATGATTCTATTTCTTGGTTTGTCTAGAACTTTTTGATTGAATGCTGGCTATTTTATTTGGCTTTTTTTGTTTTTCTCAGTGGAAACGTTGTTTTGCTTCAAAATATTTTATTCTACCTGGAAGTAGCAAATCTTCAAATTACAATTTTTAAAATGCTTTCAAATATCAATACTATAGGTATCACAAAATCTAGAAAAATGACATTTAAAAATTAACTACTGCCAGATGTGTCTCTATAAAACTTTTTCCCCACTCTTTTAGTTATATATTCTTTAACTGCCGCCTCAAACAACAGTTAATGTATTTTTGAAATAAAATTTTAAGAAATAAGCTTTGTAGTTTATAGACATAGATTTCTTGTAACATGGTTGATTAGAATTTGCTTTTAGTTATTAATAGTTTAGAAAAGTTTATTTCAGCTTCACAATTTATTATTGATAATGTCACATTAATTTTCATTGTTAACTTTGAGAAAACCTCTATGGATTACTTCCTCATAAATATTTACTATTATAAATGCTTTACTGATTTCAGTACTGCTATAGGTTTGTGCATTACAGGAATTCTGATAAAATACTCATTCACACCATTCCATTACACACATTATTGATGGAGTATATTCTTTTATTTATTTATTTATTTATTTATTTATTTATGGCTGTGTTGGGTCTTCGTTGCTGTGTGCAGGCTTTCTCTAGTTGCAGGGAGTGGGGGTTACTCTTTGTTGCGGTGCACAGGCTTCTCATTGTGGTGGTTTCTCTTGTTGCAGAGCACGGGTGCTAGGCACGCAGGCTTCAGTAGTTGTGGCTCGCAGCCTCAGCAGTTGTGGCTCACGGGCTCTAGAGCACAGGCTCCGTAGTTGTGGCACACCAGCTTAGTTGCTCCGCGGCATGTGGGATCTTCCCGGACCAGGGCTCGAACCCTTGTCCCCTGCACTGGCAGGTGGCTTCTTAACCACTGCGCCATCAGGGAAGCCCCTGGAGTATATTCTTGACAGAAGAAAATTTCTGTTTTGACTAAGCATTGATGAGCACTGAATCTTTGACTTATCTTTCACATGCCTGATGATTGGAATAATTTTCCACAGAATAGCTTCTGGTTTTGTACTTTTCAGTTCTTTTTTTCTTCTTCAAACGCACATGCTTTGAGAGCTGTGAAGTGCAAGACATGGCTATATTGTAAGGTAGTTTTTGTCCTTATGCTTCTGTGTCTTGTGCTAGTTAAGTCAGTAGAGTAGTCAGTATGAGTACTGGAAGTTATTCCTGTAATGGGATAGTATATAGTCAATTACATATGGTGGTGTCTGAAAATCACATAATAGCCTCACTTAAAACATCTCCTTAGGGCTTCCTGGTGGCGCAGTGGTTGAGAGTCCACCTGCCGATGCAGGGGACACAGAATCATCTTCAGGAAACATACTGTTTTCTATGTACCTGGTATATATCTCAATTAGTTTGAAGAATTTCCCAGATACCTCTTAATATGTAGAGCTCCAATTCCAATCTTGCCATGTCCTGTACCAGTGACACAGCACACAGGAGTTTTATTTCTCTTTATTTCTCTGGTTTGTTCAGAATCCAGTGAAAGAACAATGGAATGGGATCAAAGAGATCAGGGTTCTTGTCCCATATTTACAATAAAATAATAGTGTCCTCTTGGGAAAATTATAGTCATTCTAGTTCTCTTTCCTTTTCTTTACTTTGACAGAGCTGCACTAGATGACCCAAAATAACATTGCACTTTTTGCAGTAGTAGCTTAGATGTCATTGTTATTCTGAAACAAATAAAGACGATGACACATGAAGCTGTGCAACATCTCTGTAACTATTTTTCTTAGAGTTGCCTCCATTTTACAGATGATAAGATGACTGAGCACAGAAGTAGATGTTTGGAACCAGCGTTTCCAAAATAAATGGAACTAAACCACAAGTTTCCTTCCTTCCTGAAGCTCACTTAGCCAAAACATAGGCTTCTGAATATTAAGCTGTAAAGCATATTATCAGTACGTTTTAAAAGAAGCTATTCTTCTAGGATTTCCAATTAAGAGCAGGAGGTTTTGAAATTCTTAAAAGATCATCTAATTCTGTGAGATTTACACCTCTATTTTCCTGTCAAGCAAGTTGTATTAGTGTCAGACAATCATCTGAGCTTCTGGATGCTTCTCTGAACCTCTTGAAGTTTTCTTCTTGCTATCTGAAATTCATGCCAGATAAGCCTTTTTATACAGAGTATGTACAGACTTGTCTATTTTCATATAAGAAAGCAATGCAGTGAGTCAGGACGGGGGTTAAGCCCTCATTCTCAGAGTGGTGTTGAGCTCCTGGTGAAATTTCATCATTTCCTCAGAATAGAAAAGCAGTTATCTCAAGTTTTTAATTCCATTAACTATTTATACATTTACGTATGATACATGTATTTATTGTACCTACGAGGTGTGTTCTCTTTGGGAAGTACAAAGCTCTTTGAGACATAGGTTGTTCATTTTTTTGTTTTCCCACAAATACTGTGACCCTTTCAGCAGGAAGGTCTATATTTTACTAACATCTAGAACCAACAGTTAACATGGTGTCTAAGATGTAGTCAATAAATATGAAATAGATAAATGAACATATTTTTAAGTAAGAGCCAGGACATGAACAAATAGAAATTTTTCATTTTCAGTCACAAAGCAACAACAGACATAAAAATGATACAGACAACAAGTGCTACAGTCATTCAAAGAAGGCACAGAATAGATACAAGGATCTCCTCTATGGCACAGGGAACTATACTCAATATTTTGTAATAACATCTGTATGGGGCACCTACTCCACACCAGGCCCTGTCACAGGTGCTTACATACTTTCCCTCTCCCCCACCCTATGGGGAAAGTATCTCTGCTATAGATTTAACATTTGCCTCTCCCAAAATTCATATGTTGAAATCCTAAGCCCCAAGGTGATGGTATCAGGAGGTGTGGCATTTGGGAGGTGATAAGGTCATGAGGGTAGAGCCCTCATGAACAAAATTAGTGCCCCCATAAAAGAGACCCCACAGAGGTCCCTCGACTTTTCTCACATGGGAGGTTACAGAGAAAACATGCCAACTGTGACCCAGGAAGAGGATACTCACCAGACTGTGAATCTGCTCGCACCCTGATCTTAGACTTCCAACCTCCAGAACTGAGAAATAAATTTCTGTTGTTCATAAGCTACCCAGACTCTGGTATTTTGTTATAGCAGCCCAAATGGATTACGATAACCTCTGTCCTTAGGTTTCAGACCTAGAAACTCAACTTCATAGAGGTTACGAGGACCCTAAAGCCACTTAACCAGGCAGAGGCAGATTTGATATTTAAGTCTCCAAGTCCACATGTAAGTCTATCAGACCCTGTCTCCAGACATGATGTCATGAACAAGAGCTAATGCAACAGAACAAAGACTTTACATGCAGCAAAACAATTAGCAAACAAAGTAAGAATATAGTAGACCGACTGTCTTTGTCACCCAATAGCCATTCACCACTCTTCCAGTTGAACAGAAGCCATGCCCCGTGGGCACATTCAGCCCTGCTGTTTTCACTTCCCAGATTTGAGAGGTAGGAAATTATTATCCCTCCTGGCCATCAGCACCCTGATCTCTACCACCCACCGGGCCAGCTTCAAGAACAGCTGGATCCACCTGTTCAAATGAAACAGGTCTGCTCTCTGTGGTGTTGGCTTCTAGTTCAAGCAGCTCTCCCCACATGGTAGCAAAGCTGGCTCCCAGCAGTTGCAAGCATGAATCCTACCAGCCTAGCAGTCCCAACAGATACCTTTTAAGTATTTTTTCCCCAAAGCTCCAGTTAAAAGTCCTAGGCTGATTCCAATTTGACCTGCTCTGGACAAACATTTTCTTTAGAACCAAGAAGGCTGCCAGACAAAATACAGGATGCCCGCCTCGTTAAAGCTGAACTTCAGATAAACAGTAATTTTTTTAGTAGAAGTATGTTGCATGCAATGTTGAAGACACCCTAAAAAGTCGTGGTTTTCACCTAAGGTTCAGCTTTAACTGGGCGCTCCGTGTGGGCTTTGCCGGCTGTGGTGGGGGCCGAGCGGGGTCGGCGGGGATGGTGGGGGACTGTGGCCCGAGCCGGGTTGCACACCCAGCCCACAGCGTGCAGGGAGAGAGGGGCAGCTTCGTCTCCGCTGCAGGAGCTGAGACGGGGAGAAGGGGAGCACCCCAAAAGGAAACCAGCTGCCCCTCCCAGGAGAGAGCAGATGGCTGTTCAGCAGCCAGAAACAGCAGAGGAGCCCGAGCACCGAAGCGGTGGCCTCTGAGGACGTGGCGCACATGCTTCTGTTGGGCGAGGGGCCCGTGGGCCGGTCCGTGGGAAAGAGGGGAGCCCGCACCAGCCCCTCCGCCTCCCGAGCCTGTGCGTTTCCCTAAAAGAGCAGCAGCTGTGCAAACTGACGTTTCACAGTTGTGATAAATTGCCTTAGGAAAGCGCTTCGATTAAAGTCACATCTAACTAGAAAGCAAGAAGTCACCCCTGAACAAATCAATTGCGAGAGGGGCAGCTCTGGGCGCGCACCCACCCCGCTGCTGTTTTGCTTTCCCCGCAGGACGAGGGCCGCTCACTGGGTCGCGGGGACAGCGTGCTGTCTCAGCTGGGGAAGAGGCGCTTCCTCAGGACACATGCAAAACCCAAAGTGTGAAAGGAGGCCTTTATTCCATTCCTTTGGGGGATTTCTTAATGACATAAAGCCCAACTTGGTTTCAGATCTGCCTGTCGTTTCCGTGACAGAACCTTCCTGGGGGGTCCACCAGCAGCGGGGTGGCCAGGCGCCACAGGGCTGTGCTCTCCTTCCCAAGCCAGTTCATCTCCATCTGTAGCATTTTCAGAGAAACTCTCGGATAGACTTTCTCCAACAGGCTCTTTTTCCTTCACTTTATAAAGTCATTCTCCTGCACAAAGTGAACGGCCTGAAGACATCACTGAGCCTCTTTTTCTCTCAGGTTCAGGGCCAGCACGGCCCCCAGACCACAGGGGCGCAGGGCCTCACAATGGGCTTCAGGCCTTCCCCTCCCCTCCCGCCCCTCCCACATCGCCCTACCCCTCCCCTCCTCCCCTGCAGAAATCACATCCCTTTCTCCAGACTCCCCACTTCAGCTTGACTTCCAGAAGATCTTTACCCTGCGAGTTAGTAATTCAGGACTAATTAGGTGATTGCTTTCATTTATGGTCGCAATTGGGGGGGGATGAAATGGCTTTGCCCCTATTCTTGTTGGAAAAATAAATTACACCCACTGTCACTTGAGATCTTATCTTCCTCCCAATCAAGCAAATTAGCAGCGTGGATCATTTTCCCAGCATTCACTCCTGAACAGACGGCAGTGCCCTGGAACGTGGCTTAGAGCTGTGTGGTCAGTGCAATTGTTTGGGGCTGTTTGTGCCGACAATGACAGGAGACGCCTGTCTCCAAAGAAGAGTGGCCCTTGTCTTGCTTAGGCCAAGGAGCTGCCCGCAGCGCGGCCCGCCTGGCTTCTGAGGAAGATGTACACCGCCATCTAGTGGAGATGGGGGCTCACTGCAGTGTACTCGTTCTCCCGCCTTTCCTTCTGGCCGGTAAGGACAAGCAATAATGCTTCTTGTAAGTTCCTAAAAATAGGGAGGTCTTATATCACCAGGAGTGAAATGTTTGCCTCAATGTCTGTAATGAAAGTGCAACCCCATGCTTGCAAAACGTCTGTCTTGTCAGTAGCCCTCTTTCATCCCGATGTTTAAGTCCAAGACAGGATCGTCATTGTCTGAGCAATGGGCATCTCTCTGAAGCTGGGTTGTTCTCCCCTGTCCCAAGTAGTGTGGGAGGAGACAGTCAGCACCTTCACAGGCGGCTTCATCTCTGCAGCCTCGCCATCACTCCTCATCTCGCCCACAGCAAGCCCGATTCCAAAGTGCACAGGGTAGAGGCATTCGAAAGTTGGCTTGTTCAACCAGGGGCATTCCCACTTCCCAGAGAGAGCCACAAACACACTCACATCCTAAGTCTCTTTTCAGTCTTGGCGTTGAGGGGGTTCCCACTCTGTCTCCTGACTACACACAAGTCAGTGTCTTTTTCCTTTCCGCTCATTCTACCTACATGAAGAGCACGTTGATCTCCCCAGTTTTAACACAGGAACCATGATTTTCTTGGGTTTTGTGTATGGGGGGCGGGGAGAATGGGAGAGAGAGCAAGTACATCCCAATATGGAAGGGCTTGGGGCCGTGGTTCTCAACCAGGGGCAATTTTGCACCCAGGAGACATTTGAAAGTGTCTTGGGACACTTTGGGTGGTCACAGCTTACGTGAGGCTAAAAGTCCTCCCATCACAGGACAGGCCCACAGCAAAGAAGCATCCAACCCCACCCAGAAGTCGTGCTGAGGCTGAGAAAGCCTGGTTTAGGCTCGCAGATATCGCCCTCCAGCAAGCCGGTTAGAACACTGATTGTCCTCAAATGGGCCACACTGCAGAGGCTGTGGATAGATAATTCATTCTCTCCCAAGTCAGTACTGACCGCCGTTTTTCTTCTTTTAGACTCTTCCATTTTAAACATATTTTAGCTCGCTTTTTTTCCCTCTGCTCTGCTGGGAAGAGAAAGGATTGGAAAAGGGGAGGGGAAGGCGACAGCAAAGGAGGATTAGAGGCCTGACCTGTTTCTCCTGGAGAAGCTAAGCACATTCCTCTCTCACACGTGCTTTGTGACCGAGCAGGGTACAATTAAAAGCACAATAATTTGCTTGTTATTCAAGTCAGGCATTAGTCCGGGTAATGGCGTGCTTGGTGGAGAGATGGATTTCCTTGTTCGGAGATAAGCACAGGACTAGCTGAATTCTCCATGGAGAAATCTTGATTTGTTCAGTTCTTTCATGTTCTCTACAGAGAAGGGATTATGTCTTCCTAAAGAGGGACCTTGCTTAAAAAGCTACAAAGTATAAGAAAAGGATTTAGGGCAGAGGGGCCTGTGGTTACGTAGCTGAGGGGTACAGGGAATTTCAGAGCCAAGGATTATTTAAAGCCATAGAGTTAAAAAAATAATTGGTTTAGGGACTTCCCTGGTGGCGCAGTGGTTAAGAATCCACCTGCCAGTGCAGGGAACACGGGTTCGAGCCCTGGTCCGGGAAGATTCCACATGCTGTGGAGCAACTAAGCCCGTGCGCCACAACTACGGAGCCTGCGTGCCACAACTACTGAAGCCCATGTGCCTAAAGCCCGTGCTCTGCAACAAGAGAAGCCACCCAGTGAGAAGCCCATGAACCACAAGGAAGAGTAGCCCCCACTCACCACAACTAGAGAAAGCCCAGGTGCAGCAACAAAGACCTAAGGCAGCCAAAAGTAAAAATAAATTTTAAAAAATTTATTAAAAAAAATAATTGCTTTAGCACTAGTGCATCAGTGCTGGCGAGTATGCTGTAAAGGCAATTAAGCATGAGTTAATATTCATTTTACTTTGGCTAATTACTGCATGGATCCAGGAGAGGGAGGGGAAAGAAAACATGCCCCCTCCCTGGCAATCAGGGAGGACATTGGTTTTGGTTTCTTTGCCTTATAGACACACTTATTAGTTGGGGTGCCCAGAATCCAGCCATCACAAGGGCCTTATTAGTTAAAACACAGGAAAATTGTTCTCTCAAGGCAGAACAGTGAATGCTCTGCTGTCCCAGTGACCAAGCAGAAGCCACTATTAGTTTTAACTCCATCGATTACTGTTAGCCAGAGAGGACACGACATACACAGTCTTGACTTCACCCATGTGCCTGCTGAGCCTGGGTCAGGGGCTCTCAACCCAGAGCAACTCTGCCCCCCTCCCCCCAGCTCCCCGCCCCCGGGACAACTGACAAGTTCAGGAGGCATTTCTGCTGTCACAGCTGGGGAAGGACTGCTGGCGTCCGCTGGGCAGAGGCCAGGGATACTGTAGGAGTATCCCACAATGCCCAGGACAGCCCACAGCAAAGAATTATCGGACACAAAATGTCACCAGTGGCAAAAGTAAGAGGTCCTGGTCTAGACAGAGGCAATTTCCTCTCCTTGAGTAGGTGAAGGTCTTCAGAATCTCTGCTTCCTCAAATACATAATGGACAAGTCATCAGATGACCCTATTTCATGCTAACTAACACACTTTTCTTCCCCCTTTTCTACACTGGGTATTCATTTTCCCACTTCAGGAAATCGAGTGATGCTAAGAAAAACTTGCCCTGGAAGAATGGTCCGCGGGGGCGAACCGAGACCCAAGTCGGTGCCCGCCCTCTCCTTCTCTGATTCACACACACACAGCCAAGTGAGAAGACAGCGAGCTTCTCTGCAATCCCCTGGTTCGGAATTTTGAGAAGTTTTATTCCATTTTCTGAGATTACCCATTCTTCCCTGCATGAAGCATGTTCAGCAAAGTCATTTGTCCTGCAGCTTTACAGGAGTTAAGAGCCCGCAGCTGCAAGATATCCATTTCCTCCCTGGAGAATGAAGACTCCCCCGAGGGAGGTTAATGCTCAGGACAGGGGCATTCCTGGAGCTGGTGACAGCCAAGGGGCTGTGACTCAGGACTGTCCCAGGCAGGCCATCAACTCCCTGGGAGAGCCTCAAGGATGCACTTAGCCTCCGTTTACAGGAGGTGAGGAGGGCAGAGTGCTGCAGATGGGGAGCGGGGTGGCCACACCCAGACTAAACCCTACCGGGCACCCTGCAAGAGACAGAAAACCTCTCCCCTCTGGTCCCACCAGCCCTGCTCTCCCCTTCTGTGCACCCCTTTCAAATGCGTTTTTCTGCTTTGCCCCCTCCCATTAAATCCGTTCTAGGTACAGCGGTCATGGTGAGCCTGGTAAGTCCCAAGTCAGATCATGTTGCTCGGAGCTCAAAACCCTTCAGAGGCTCCCATCTGGATTCGAATAAAAGCAGCCTTCTCCCTCTCTCCCCCTTCCCATCTCCCCCCTTCTCTGTCTCTGTCTCTCTCTCTGTCTCTCTCTCTCTCACACACACACCATACCTCTCCTTCCCTCAAGCCCTTCCAGACACACTGGCGCGCTGTCCCTGGCTGTTCCTGGCAGCTCCCTCCCCATAGCCTCCGGCACTTACTATTCTCTCTGCCAAGAATGTTCTTTCTCTCCGTATCTACAGGGGTTGCTCTCTCCGGTCAGTCCACATGTCCCCTTCTAATTAGGGTAGCCCTCTTTCCCTTTGATGCTTTATTGTTCCCGTAACCTACATCATCTGGTAACATGCTAAAAACTTCCATGCTTTTATTTGCGGGTCCTTCCCTACCCCACCTCTCACTGCCAGATTGCAAGAATCTCTGTATAATTTTTTCACAGCTGTCTATCTCGAGGACCAAGTACAGTGCCTGGCTCCAGCAAGCACTCAGATATTCGCTGAAGAAAATAGGAAATGAACCAGGCTACTTAGCTTCAGAAGCTCTTTCATGGAAGTTCCCATCCCCTCCGTACCAGGTCTCAGCTAGTTGACTGAAGACTAGCACCCTGACAATGAGGCAGCCCTAAACTGTGAATGACAAAAATATTTACTGTGTCTCCAAGGGCCACTTGTGTTTGGTATTTTACTTTTTAAATAGTTTTTTTAATTAATTTTAAAATTTATTTATTTATTTATTTTTGGCTGCGTTGGATCTTCATTGCTGTGCATGGGCTTTCTCTAGTTGCGGCGAACGGGGGCTACTCCTCGTTGCGGTGAGCGGGCTTCTCACTGTGGTGGCTTCTCTTGTTGCAGAGCCTGAGCTCTAGGTGCATGCACTTCAGTAGTTGTGGCACATGGGCTTCAGTAGCTGTGCCTCACAGGCTCTAGAGTGCAGGCTCAGTAGTTGTGGTGCACGGGCTTAGTTGTTCCACGACATGTGGGATCTTCCCGGACCAGGGCTCGAACCCGTGTACCCTGCATTGGCAGGCGGATTCTTAACCACTGCGCTACCAGGAAAGTCCATGTTTGGTTTTTACTTGTAGTGAAATGCAGATAAAACTGTATCATCGTATCACTTATGAGTGTAGAGTTTAGAAACGTTCAGGACATTCACGTTGTGCAGCAGCCAGTGTCCAGAATTCTTTTCTTCTGGAAAAACTGGAACTCTCTGCCCTTCAGCAACCGCTACCCCCAGCCCCTGGTGCCCACCATTCGACTTTCTGTCTGTATGAACTTGACCACTCTAGGTGCCTCATACAAGTGGAATTGACAACATTTGTCTTTCTGTGACTGGTAGGTTAGCATCATGTCCTCAAGATTCATCCATGTTGTAGCCTGTGTCAGAACTTCCTCTTTAAGGCTGAATAATATTCTGTTGTGTATACACCCCGTTTTGCTTATCTATCATCTGTCAGTGGGCAGTTGGGTTGCTTCCACATTTTAGTTATTGTGAACAATGCTGCTGTGAACATAGGTATACAAAGTATCTTGCAAAACCTGCTTTCAGTTATGTTGGGTATATACCCAGAAGTGGAATTGGATCATATGGTAATCCTACTTTTAATTTTGAGGAACCACCATGATATTTTGCACAATGGCTGTACCATTTTACATTCTCACCAGTAGTGCACAGGGTTCCAATTTCCTACATCCTCATCAACCCTTGTTATTTTTTTGTTTTCACAGTAGCCACCCTAAAGTGTGTAAGGTGATATCTCACTGTAGTCTTGACTTGCATTTTCCTAATGATCAGTGATGCTGAGCATCTTTTGATGTGTTTATGGGCCATTTATGTATCTTCTTAGCAGAAATGTCTAATCAAGTCCTTTGCCCATTTTTTAGCCAGGTTGTTTGTTTTGTGGTTGAGTTTTAGGAGTTCTCTATACACTCTAGATATTAATCCCTTATCAGATATGTGATTTCCAAACATCTCCTCTCATTCTGTGATTGCCCTTTTCCTCTGTTGATAGGGTCTTGATGCACAGAGTTTTAAAATTTTTCATGAAGTCCAATTTCTCTATTTTCCTTTTGTTGCCTGTGCCTTTGGTGTCATATTCAAGAAATCATTGCCAAAATCTAATGCCATTAAACTTTGGGGCACTTGTGCTTTTTAAAAGGACCTTTTAATGACAAATTCCCCAGTTTGGTGAGTTCAGAGTCCTGAAACCTAACTATAAGTGTTCCCAATGCAGAAAATACATACGAACCAGAGTGATTAGTCAACATTTCTGTTGGCAAGCGAGGAATGTTTAGGAATGTTCTCTGCCACCTTTGTTTCCTCCCTCTTTTTCCATATATCCCTCCCATTTTTCCTTCCTTCCTTCCTTTCAGATAACATGTCTGGGGCAGGATATGGTGAGGAAAATGCTTTTACCTCACTCCCCTATAACAACACTGACCACCCCATGAGGCTTGGAGAAACAATTTGCCTAATTTGGAGAGAAAAACTCCATTCAAGCCCTGCTGGTATGCAAGTTCAAATCTGCGTGACCACAAAACCCACGTTCATGGACCCACTTGCCTCTATTGCTTTTTTAAGCTATAGGAATGCTGGATGAGGAATGTTGTCTGTTATTAACTAGAAAAACATGATCCCCCTTTGAGCCTTCATGTCATTATCTATAAGATGAAAATGGACAAGCACAGCACATTTCCAGTGTTACTTTTGTAATTTTCAGTGCTATCTTACATGAAAATAACATGAAGACACAGAAGCAAACCTGCCTGATTCCCCCTTATGCCTTGACTTCTTGGCCTGCAGAGAGGCCTCCAAGACCCTCCTTGGATGATCCAGGGTTCAGCCCACACTGAGTTAGACGACCATGGGCTGCCTTCCAGCCCAGTGAGTGTTTGCATGACTGTTTTGGGTTTTTCCTAGACTCCCATTTCTTAAAAGTTTAAGAGGAGAGTCAATCACAGATCTCCATTTCACCTGAGGGCTGGCATGCCATGAGGTCACCAATATTTGTTTTATGTACTGCTAATAGATTAAGTGGCAGTATAATTTCAGAGAAAAGTTAGGTTCCCTGGAAGTCAGGAACCCCAGCATCCTGCCCTTAAACACTCGAATGACCTTGAGCAATGAAAGATCTCCAGACCTTCATTTCTCATCTTCAAATGATAAGACAGATTGGACTACATCACTGTTTCCTAAAGTGTGATGTGTACACCGCTGTGGAAAGTAAGCAATAGGTAGAAAAATGTTAGGTGCTTTTATCTTATGTATATATCTATAAGTCCTTAAATAGCCTCTCAGCTCTACAGTATCTTAGCTATTATTGCTACAGCAAGGCTAAAGTCGGTGACACACACACAAGCAAGACCCAATGCTAGTACATGCAGTGAAGGTATCGCACCTTCAGGAATTGTCCTTTCCACCCAAACTGTCCAGAAAGATTGACACTGATGAAATGGATCACTATTGTGGATCCTCATATACCAAATTCCCATGAGCTTTGCTGAGAAGATCTCAGCAGCATCCCTTTGATGCAATGTGAATAAGGTTTCAGAAAGTTATTAACGTGGTTAGTAACTGACTGCAGTTTGGGAAATCCCACACTTGATTTCCTGATTTCTTCCACGTCTAGCTGTCTTTGACGTGTGATGTGCTTAGACGAAAGTCAGTGTGCTCTCTTCAGGTCAGTCTTAACCTATAACCCGTGTTATACATGTGCCTAATTAAGGACAAACTTCTAGTTCCAGATGGGGAATTTGGAGCAGGCTCTTTTTTCTCTAAATGAATGGGCCTCTACTCCAAGAACACAGTCTTCACATATATGGGTATAAACACATACATACACCAAAGTCAAGTCACTTTCTATCCCCCTATTCACTGTTTAGGCCCTGAAGGTATTGTTTACAGCCCGACACTTGGCTTGCAGGGAAGAATATCATCCACCTGAGATCTTAGGCACAGTGCCTCCAATCTCCTCCTCTCTTTCTGTTAAATTTCTGCAAAGGCAGGAAGTACCAGAGTGATGCAGAGGTTGACTGGAAAGTTGAGAAGAGGCCCCAAAGATGTAAGGCTTAGGATGACCCTGAAGAACAGATGGGGTTTGGACAGTTGACACGCAAGCTAGAGAAAATTCCAACTGGGCAAGGAAGGAGTGGGCACTATAAATGGGGGTCAGGGAAAAGACTGGAACATAGGGTTTGGACTGGGAAGCAGAGAAAGAAGATGCTATAAGGCAGGTTCGAGGGGTGGGTTAAAGAGAGCATGATGGCCCGCTAAATCTTTTAAGCTCCACTCTGTGCCACTCACTCTGTGCTACAAAAGGATTTATTTCAGTGTGAGGTAAGATGTGAGTGCTGTTTTAAGAATTTAACTGAACCAGAATGACCTGGGGACCAGGATGCCAGTCTACTATTATAGGTACTGTTCTCCTGCGGGAAAAAAACAACATAAAATTGTGCATTTAGTGTGCTTGGGCTGCCATAATAGAATACTAGAGACTGGAGGCTTAAACAACAGAAATTTAATTTCTCGCAGTTCTGGAATTCTGCAGTCTAAAATCAAGGTGCCAGCAGAGTTGCTTTCTTCTGAGGCCTCTCTTCCTGGCTTGCAGACAGCTGCCTTCTCACTGAGTCCTCACATGGTCTTACCTGTGTGTGTGCGTGGACAGAGAGAGGCCGCTGATGTCTCTATCTTCTTATAAGGACACGAGTCCAGTCTGATTAGGGCCTCACCATTATGGCCTTATTTAACCTTAATTACCTCCTTAAAGGCCCTATTTCCTAATACAGTCACATTAGAGGTGAGGGCTCTAACACAGGAATTGGCGGGGGCAGAGGGGATACAATTCAGTTCCCAATAAATGGTGTGAACTTGAACCAAAGCACATGATCACAATGGAAATGCAAGGGCAGGACAAGAGGGACTTTGGAAGGACGAAGAGAAGATATTTGTGAAGGGTAGAGAGGACTCAAGGACAGCACTAATGTTACCAACCCAAGCACACGGGGGCTGGAGACGCCTTCCGGAAGAGCCCCTCGCAGGGCTTTATGTGCATTACCCTCCTCCCCATCACTCTCTCCTGCAGGGTGACTCATGCATTTTCCAATGTAAGAGCAGCCTGTCTTTTATCAAACGGGAATCGTTAGGACCAAGTATAAAGAAAGAGTTTTTAGGATGGTGCAATAGACTATAACTAAGGAAAATGGGATGACGTTAAATGAAGGGGATTTAGACTTCAGCAAAAAAAAAAAAAAAAAAGACCGTAATATTGAGCTCTGTTAGGATAATATTCAGTTTCCCAAAGGAAGAGCTGACACATTCATTCAGCGATCCAAAGCCAGTTTCAAAATTGCACTCAAGTATGTTCGGCAAACCACTGTCAGAAGCTGTGAAGCCTCTTCCCTTTTTCATCTACCTCCCAATGTACCTGAGATCCAATATCACCAGCCAGACCATCATAACGTCCCATCTGACTAGCAGTCGTGCTAACCCTTAATCATTTCCATTAAACGTTTGTGCCATCAGAAACCTGAAGATCGTTCACAAGCTGGCTTTGATTGCACTCCCTAGAAGCAGATCCTGAGATGAGGATTCGTGCACATGTTCCCAGGGAGACTGGCAAACGGAGGGGGGAAGCAGAACAGAGACAAGATGAAGCCACGCAAAGACACACACCCAGCAGGTCCTGCAGAGGGTAGTTTCACCACTCTGAAGTGCAAGTGGTGCCTCAGAGCTGGGGCCAAGGAGCTGGGCTTTCCTACCCCCTCATCTACCCGTCACTGGCTAAGGGCTACACCAGAGTGATCTCCAGGCACCACAGTCAACCTTCAGGCACTTCCGTTTCTCCAGGTGTTCAGACAAACTCCAGTAGCCCAAGCGCAGTTTCCCCAAAAAGAGTCCCAGGTACCTACTGTGGCAGTGAAAGCACATCAAAGCCAGTGGGAACATAAAAACTGTAAAAAGGAATTCAAGGGAATCTGGTCAAACACACACCCTAATTGCACAATTCTACTAAAATATAGGCAAAGGAAAAAATCATGAATGGGCACAAAGATTTAACTGGGTATGTTTGTTGCAGTGCTGTTTTAAATGGATGTGTCAATTAGGATGATTTTGGTTTCAGGAAACAGGAACCTCAACTCAAACTGGGCTCAGTAAAACAGGGAGTCTGCTGGTTCACCCACTGAAAGGTTCAGTCGTAGTTCGAGTTTCCACCATGGTTCTACCTGGGTTTCTCTGCCAGTTCTCCCAGCTCTGCCTTCTTCCATGTGCAGACCTTGTTCTTAACTTGGCTTCCACGTGCCTTTTTTTTTTAATGGCTGCAGCTGTTAGAGGAGAGGAGTTTTTTCCCCCTTTCCTAGCCACAGAACACATAGAACATACTGAGCTTCATTCCAGCGGAATTAACTGCGGTTCCGTGCTTGCTCCTGAACCAGTCCCTGTGGCAAGAGGGCATGGGGCCACCTTGGGTTAGTTTACACCAAGCAGGGCTGATTTGGGGTGGGGAGGGAGAAGGGAAATCCTACCCTGACCACGCAGGTGACAGGCAGCAGACAAGGAGAAGTTCTAAATAGTCACTAGAGCCAGGCAAACTGAAGATAACCTAAAATAACTGTAAACTGGACACTGGTTTTACCATTTATCTTCATTCGGTGGAATACCACACATCCGTTTGAAACACATAACAAAACAAAAAGATGTTGAAAATATACTTTATATAGAAAGAGTAGATTATAAAACTCTTGGAAAGACATACACCCATTCATTAACAGCCATTATCTCTATGTGGTGGCATTCTGTTTGGTTTTAAGATTTTCATGTTGAAGTTTTACTTACCCATATTCATATTTTCCAAAATTTTATAATAAAATATTTTTCTTTGTAACAAGAAAAATATCCATTCCACTACCTTCATGCTTTTTAAGGGGCTGCATTTTTCTCATCTGCTTTTCCCATTAAACTTCCAAAGTAGTGTAGCATTTATTCTTTTTTTAATAAATGAAATAGGTCCAACAAATTTATGTGACATGCCCAAGTTCTCACAGCAAGTTATTATATGAGTTGATGTTAAAAATCAAGGAATCTTGGTTTCTATGGCAATTCTGTTCCAGTTCTCCATGTTCAGTGGTTCCTTTCCCTGAGCTGATAAGGAATAATCACACTCTTGACACCCTTGTTCCAAACAAAATCAGTGCTGACAAAGGGACTTCTCCACTCGGCACCAAAAAGGGTTCAACATTTCCAAGAAATGCCAGTTCCTTTCGTGTCACCCCAAAAGCAGTCTAGTGGACCCAGCCCTGATGAACAGGATTATTAGTGACACACAGTGAATGGGGTTCTCTGGCCAGCCCCCATTAGTGGCGCATGGCTACCTGCTGACTGCTGGGGCCAGTCCTGTTGGAATGGGGAACCTGACTCTACGTCCATGGGTTATTTTGTACTTTGTTAACTGTCAGTGCTGGTGTCACAGAGGATTGATCAAACCATCGGGGTGCAGGGACTTCTCCCAGTTCACCGGCCCAAAGATGCACTGGGCTGTCTTTCCAGCCTCTCCATCAATAGCAGTGCCAAGCCCTCCCTTGGGAAAATAACGCTAATAGAAAGATCAAAATACCAGATCCATGTCCTTAGTGAACCATGCCACGTGGGATTTGGATAAATAATCGTCACACCCGCACCCTCATTACCAGCACCAAATCTCTTGGAACCACTACAAATCATCTCATTTTATCCTTGAAATATCAGCCTTATTCTAAATTTAGGCCATTATTTGAGACTACCCAGGCCATATGGAACCCTCCATTCTGAAGACAAATGAAAAACATAAGGTCTCCTTAAGGCCTAATGTAAAACTTCAAACTTCTGTGGCTCCAACATCAGCCGACTTCCCGGAGGACATTTGCCTGGTATATGGCTGCACTGTGTACTGTGACATTTTCTTCATCTATGGCGACATCGAGTGTGGGGCTCATTCCCTTCTGGACACATGGGAAGATTACATCCTTGCTTCTTTTACCTTTGGGTCCCGTGACTAGTTCTGGCCAACTGGTTCTAAGGGGCAGTGATATTCATTTCTGAGCCAAAGCACTTGACAGTGAGACCCTCCACTCACCTCCATGTACATCATCGATCACAGAAGTATGTGTTGAGATGGAGGGGCCATGAGGTCGAAGCAGCCTTTACCATTGAGCCAACACTTGGTAGAGTCTCCCAGACCCACAGCCAACATTAGGTGAATGAAAAATAAATCTGTATGTTTTAAAGATACTTAAGTCCTGTGTTGATTGTTACAATAACACAACTAGCCTACCTTGGCTAATATACATGCTTACTATGGGGTCAGTCACAGTGCTGGGCACTTCACATGCATTATCTCACTTACTGTTCAAAAGTAAGATTGATTCTATTAGGATGCAACTTCACTGATGGAGAAACAGAAAGGTTAAGTAACTTATCCAAGATCACACAGCAACAAAGTGATGCAACTGCATTAGACTCCTAAACGTACATTCATAACCACCACATTGCTAAAGAAGCCAAATGTGAGCTCATAATAATGAGCTGAGTCAGAAGAAGGAGAGAAGCGGGGAGCAAGAGAGCCTTAAGGGCTAGGATTGAGAAAAATTTGAGGATTAGGAGAAAAGTAGGCACCTTAGAGAAAGGCCTAAGGCATCAACTCCCAAAATAATGTTTGGCAATTTAACTACATCAGAATTATTAGAGGTTTAAAAACTACAAATATATAAACTAACAAACAGTTAACTGAATTACATTTGTGTAAATGGAACATGTCACAATCAAGATGAGTATAGCAAAGTTTCACCTATATTAAATGCTGAGAACAATTGCTTGTTTTCCTATCAGGTGGAACACTGAGCCATTTTTCCTCACAAAGTACTTTACTTCCAATGACTACTCAGATGCCAGTCTTCATATAAACCCAACAAAAATTTTAGGAGAATAAATTCTACTGACCATTCATTTGTTTAGAATATAACCAGACTTGGCATTCCATTGGACAGTAAATCAAAGAACCCAAAGCAATAACATTGAACCAGAGTCATTGTGGCATGCCTTAGATGCAGACACATATATTGCCACTTTTAAGAAAATTTTCAAGATGTGATTATAAATAGACATCTCCAGAAGTTAGTAAAAAAAATCTAAATTCAAAATTTCAAGCAATAAGCATAAAAGATGATTCTTCAGTAAATTAAAATTCATTTTCTAACAATGTTGGAAAACATCTACTTATACATATACACATTTGTGCATATAACATTTTATTATGCTTTAAGGAAAGCCTATTGGAAGAATCAATATAAATGTATCATGTCTTAATAGCCCCAAAGTTTAACTCCACCTAAATACTGACAATGAAAAATATCAATTTTAATTTAACCCATAACTATAGGTTTACTTTAGAATCTATGGAACTGTTTTAATTTCTTAACTTGTCAGAATCCACCTGCCCTCCACTCCTGCATTTAGTTCCTGGTTTCAATTTCCATCATTTCTGCCCTGTAGCCTTCATGTTTTTTCAGTTAGACTCTGGACTAAATATCAGCAGAGGACAGAGACACCCCCCCTCCCAACGAGAGGAGGTGCCATTTACATTCTTTATTGAGATGTGCCTATAAACTCATAAAAAATATCCAAGGAATAAACAAAAACTGAAAGAAGGTTGTCACCTAATGAGACCTTCTCCTAAGATGGTGTCCACTGAGCACAAGGACTCTAAAATGATTCCAACCTTCACGTTTCTCATATTGCCTTTTTTAAGCAATTTAAAGTACCCCCAAAAGATGTTTTAGAATGGGAGGAAAGCCAGTTGGAGGAGATACAGGAAAGAACAAATACCCATCACCCCGCTGTCCCACCTCTCCCCCGCACACGATTGCCACTCCAGTTTGACTTCTCAGGGATCCCAGCACAGCACACCAGCACTTAGTCTCACCCTTTGGTAAATGCCCTTCCCAGATCCTTCTTCCTACCAGAACCTGCATATCCATTCTTCAGAGCCCAGTTCAAGTGCCATTTCCACCATGAAGCCCCCTAAAGTTCAATCCACTGGGATCTTTTCTAAATTTCTATTGTTCCAATCTTCTTTTATCACACACTCAGGATGGGCTTGTTTTTGTCAACATTTCCATGTGATTAGTCCTCTTCCCCAACCTAGACAGTAGCCTTCACACATTTTTATTTTCCAGAGTATCTAGCATGACACTGATCACTAGTAGAGGCTGAGTTTCAATGTGTTGTTTATCCACTAACACATTCTGTAGAACAATGTGACCTGAGACAGGCAGCTCAAAAATCATGCCGTGACTGAATTTCATTATGATGAGACTAGATGGAAGGCAAGGGCTTCACAGTTGTAGTAATACTGATTTTTTGGAAAATTTGGTTTCAGTAGTGCTAGCTTTTGTCCATTAAGCAGCAACCACTGCTGAGCATGTCAGACAAAACTTCTGAGAACCCAACATTAATGCTCTTTCATGCGAAATTTTGAAATTCAATTTAGTTATGTTATAGAACAGGAATCACTGAAAACAAGCTAACTCTCCAACAATAGGGGAAGAGATGAGTGAAACGTAGGGTATGTTGCTGACGCCTCCCTTCCTGCCTTGGGTGGCAGCGATGCTGCTTTGGCATAACTTCCCCCCCCCATACAAGCCAGTCCAAATCATCTCATCCTCCCACCCTTTGATACAATGATTCTATCAGTTGTGGGCAAAAACCCAGCTAATCAGTTTGTGGCATTCCCTATCTGCACTGGCTGGTTTCGTCTAGTCCACTCAAAGTGAAGACAGAGCTTTTCTTTGACAGCTGGGGGAGAAGACCTGTCTGGCAAGTCCAGTGCTATGGACTGAACTGCATCCCCCACCCCCAAATTCACATGAAGCCCTAACATCCAATGGGATTACATTGGAAGATATGGCCTTCACTTGGTTATTAGGTTTATAGGAGGTCATGAGGGTGGGGTGCCCTTAATGGGATTAGTGCCCTTACAAGGACAGACACCAAAGAGCTTGCTTCCTCTCTCTCTCCACCCACAGGCAGCAAGAAAAGGCCATGTAAGGGCAAAGAGGAGGCAGCAGTCTGCACCCAAGGAGAGAGCCCTCACCAGATATTGACTCTGCTGGCACCTTGATCTTGGACTTGCAGTCCCTAGAGTGATGACAGATAAATTCCCATGGTTGTGGTATTTGGTTCTGGCAGCCAAAGGTGACCAGGACATCCGGTATGTAGGTGTGAAGCCTGAAACAGGAGGGGCCTTTTATATCCCCTGAAGAAAACCAGCCTGAGGATGGAGCCTTCTGAAGAAGGGCAGACCTCTTGAGACAAAGAAATGCAAACAATGTCCTGATGACCTCACTCCTAATGCAACCTGAAGTTTGGGCTTCTTTCGCTTGCTAATAAAAGCCTAACATGCACAAATTACACAGGCCCAAGAATAAGGTTTAAAAGAGAATAAGGAAACATGAAAACATTGAATTTTCAGGGTAGGGAGGTTGGCAGTTTTTCTTTTATTCCAAATCACTTCACCTCCATTAAGAGCTTACAAAGGGTCAGATATATGCATTATCTCATTTAATCCCCATTTTACAAGGAGGTAACTGTAAGTGCAATTTTAATGTCTGTTCCATGAATTAAAACTTGATTAATAATTGAACTGTTAAAAAATTACTTTATATGCTCCTAGAAACCATTCTCCTATAGAATAGCAACAGTATAGAAGTTGGTTCATACTGAAGAATCACTCTACATAATACCTGAAGGGCAGATGGACAGTCTCTTATCCAAACAAGTTTACAAAGGAAAGATAGCGCCAGTTGAATCTCACATAAATATCATTTAATCCTGCCATTTATTACAGTGATACCAATATGGTTCATAAATAAGATGACCACAACACTAGGGACATGGTAAGGATTCAATAAATATTTGTTGAATTTTATAAACAACCATGAGGTTAACCCTCTGTCATGTATTTCATTCCTTTAATTGTGTTTATTCAAATGCTTCTGTTGAGATAGCATTTCCATACTAGTCTGTTCAAACTAAAACTAAGAATTACACTCACCTGAATCCACATCAAACTGGCATCTCATTCCTCTGTCTGGAAGTCCTTGATATTTTAAAATGCTGTGCTCGATAGCTTCCATACGCCTCTCCAGACCCCTCTCCAGGCTTTCCACACTGTCACCTGTATGATCTATATTGACAAGTTCCAGTTGGGTTTGGCCAACAGAGCGAACAGAAAATAGACAGGAGAACGAGGCTGGAACACTTATCCCCCTGGCTTTCCTTCTGCAGGGCCACCACAGGCTGGCAGTCTCCTGTCATTAGCCACTTCCATACAACCTGGCTCCACAAATTGGTATCTCCACTGAGGGTAGTGCTAACAGAGCCCCACAAACAACCCACTGTTTCTAGCCCCAGCAGATGGCACAACTGCCTGTGATTCTGCTCCACACATAAATAATCCCTTTATCAAATTCACTACAAATTATCCAATTAGGGTATGACATTTGATTTCTCCAGGACCCTGGCTTATACGTAGTGCCCAGGCAAATTTGTAATACAAGTTGAAATCACAAAGTATACACATGCTCTCTTAGCAAAATAAGACCTACAAGTTATGCAGATGTGGGAGATGTGTCTCATAAGTTGACTTAGTGGCCAAGTATTAAATACTAGAGTAGAGATACCTAATTTTTTTTCAGATCTCCATAGAAACTAAAAGAGGGCAAAAAACATTTTAAGCCACCACCAGGTGTCAAGGCCACCTTGAATTTCTTTCTTTCCTCTACCATTCTTGGAATTCTAAGTCTCACCCCAATCCAAAAGTGAAAATAGGTAGGAGGAGGGGCACAGCTCTGATTTCTACCCAACTTTGTAGGTCAAAGTATGGAGGAATCTGGGGAAAGCCACAGTTTGGGAAGAGAAGGGAGGTGGGAACTTCAGGAGAAAGGAAAACATTAAAAGGACCTAGCCCCGAGGTTAGGGGCCATAGGCTATGGGAAAGAGGAAGTATGTCCATCATAGAACACCCAACACTGGCAGAAGGAACCTCTATGATACTAAACCAACATGGATGGTTGTGCAGTTGTGTGGTTCCCACCACATAACTCCAAGGAGCACCGTACACTGTGTTACTCAATGGAAAGGCCATATAAGCAGCAGTCCTGCTGAATCTCACTCAGATCCCAAGTTCCCACATGGTACCTTGGAGGGATTAGCTAGACCAGATGTCATGCCCTACTTTTTAACCTCAAGCTTCTATCATTTGGATTCCGTCACAATAAACATGAAGAACAGACAGAACCCTTGGGGCATTCTGCATGTCTGCAACCTCAGCTTACTTCCAATCATCCAAAAGCTCACAAGATTCTTTCACATGAGCAATAAACAGGGAAAGGGGGCTACTCTAGGACTGGTCAGCAATGTGCCCTCAAAAGCGCTTAAAGGAAAAAAAAAGTGCTTAAAGTATGTGTACGTATATAATCTGAGTTGTCCGCCATCATGAAAACCTGGAACTCCAGCTGCTGCTGGAAAAATTCAAAAGATCTGGCAACGCTGGGTTCGCATTCCCAAAAAGCCACCATCACTGAGGCTGAATAACAGCCATACCCTTAAACCAGGCCTTCCACCGTCTGCCTTACTGACTTATGTTAAATCCTGGCTTCTGGAACCATCTAAGTGGGCCAAGACTGAAAACTCAGACAAGGAGTTCCTGACCTCCCCTTCTCTGGGAAAAAACAAGACACTGGTTGTCACCAGCAACCTGTACGGCTCACTCTAATGAGGAGTCGAAATGATTGGACACTTTTGCCTGAGGGAGACAATCTGCTTCATCATAAGAAGTAGCATCAGCTCTACTGTCATTGAGCAGCAGAGTAACTACCCGGATTATAGAAAGACTTCCAAGGACAACTGCACTTTCAGTTCCAGAGTCTCTCTCCATCTAGAGACATTTAGGAGAACTCCTTAACCTTTCAAGTGGCATGTTGTTTCAGGTTCTACTCTGTACTGTGTCAGGGACTGGGTCTCTGGCTATGCCACCCACCCCAATCCCATCCTGGTGAGATGGTGAGAACATGTGCCCTCACCTGCAGTTCAGCCCCTTTGTTTTGGGAGGTGCAGGTTTGCCCCCCCATTTGTCTGTCTTTGGAGCTTTACGTCACACTCCATTGGGCCTCTGATGAGAACAGAGGAGGAAAATACAGGAGTGTTTCATGAAACAAATGGGGAGCCACTCCTTTTTCATCTCTGTCAGCTGTGCCACCATGACCATGAGGAACAGAAACGAGTGCAGCCCTGAGGAAGCCTTGGCTAACTTCTCAGCCCACAGCCTGTGGGAGCAGGGAGGAAGTCTTCTGTCCTGAACACTGCCAGCCCTCCATACGTAACGCACCTAAAACAGTCGGCACTTATCCCACAACGTCAGACTGCTGCAGGCAGAGCCACAAGCCCTTTTAGAGCTGGGACGTCAGTGGTCTCCCAAGTCACCTCGGAAAAGTTCTCTAAACATAGCACATGATTTTCAGGGTGGCTGCCACTTCCAAGGTTTCAAGAATTAAAGGGTGAGCTTTAACTTGGAAACCAGAGGATTCCATAGCCCTGAAATGGCATAGGATGAATGAGCAAGGAAAACCCTGTGTATGGATATGCAGGACCTCATAACAAAACCTTCGTCCCTCAGCTGGACAATGAGATGCCATGTGGTCTGCACAGCAGGGTCCTGGCAGATACCTTGGTCTGGTGGTGATGCCACGGGCAGGGACTCTGAAAACAATGTAACTGAACTAGGTCTTCATTCATATGACAGCTAGGGTAGTGATTTTTTATTAAAAAGATAAAAACTGAGTTTTACTTCAATAACAAGTATGCTTGCTTTGTTGTTTGTTTACTTCTCTCCTATTAGAATCTTTGTGTACATGAGGTCTGGCATTCATCATGGGCTTGTTCAGACCTATCTAGGATCTCCTGTGAATAGAAACAAAAAGCTATGTGTGGGCCCTAACAAATCAGAGGGTAATATGTTAACCAGATACCACTCTCAAAGGGTCATTCCAAAGATAAATGCGTTTTTGTGCACAAGGTTCTTTGAGCTGCCACGAAAAGAGATATGCTGTGCATCTGGTCCTGTTAATAACTTCTTTGGTTTTCATTAGTGCTCCTACCTGCAGTAACACAAGCAGCTATGTAGCCTGCTTCATTCATTCGTGCACACACTTTAAGTTTATGTATGAAAGTAAACGCTGGACCCTCTCACTTTTTTCAAAGTCTACATTTAAATAGAAAGCAGGGGGCAGGGGACAAATAAAACCTCTTTTCCATCCTTGTTTACATCTAAGTCTGTAACTCCCTGTAATTCATCTTTTTCCAGGGATCTAACGTACAGCATGGTGACTATAGTTAACAGTGTGTTATATACTTGAAAGGTGCAAAAAGAGTAGATCTCATGTGTTCTCACCACAAAAAAGGTAACTATGTGAGGTGACAGAGGTTAATTAGCAGTTAACATCTGAGTTAGCAATAAAGTCAAGGGTAAGAACCCAGCATTTGCAGGAATCCTTATTCTTTGGCTAACACACATCCTTGCCTCACAACAGGAAAGTTCTCTTTCCCTCATCTACTTCTTTCAAATTGAGAAGGTGATTTAACGAATCAAATCCTACCTGTTATATAACAAGTATCCTGAAAAGCAAAGTAAGGTATTTGAAAACACATGTGTTGTAAAGTGGTAACAAGTACAGCTTTAGACTCAGGCCGACTTAAGTTCAGTCTGGGGCTTCGACGTGTACTCCCTGCATGACTTAGGGTAATTTCAACCCCTCTAGATTTCAGTTCTCTCACCTGTAAAATGGGGTGATTCATACCTACGTCATGAAATGTTGAGAGGACTGAATGAGATGAAGTCTGGAGACACTTAGCCAAGTACCCGGCATATTGTGAGTGCTGAGTAGCAACTGGTTTTTGTTGGGGAGGGGGTCGTGGTTATTGACAGACCCCATTCTCACCACACTGAACACTAGCTGAGAGGCACTGTGTCCTCTGCCCCTAACCACAGTACCATCCACAGAGTGCAGACGCCATCAACACTTGCTGAACTGAATAGAAAGCACAGTGAGGACAGTAATCAAGTCATTCAGCAACTGTCTGTTAGGCATTTACTGTCTTCTACAGAACACCTTAAACTCTGGAGATAAAGCCGTAAAGGCAAACAGGTAAACTCCCTGTCTTCGGAGAGTTTACCTCCTAGTGGTAGAAGGCAGATAATCAACAAGTAAAAAAATTACATCATTTCCGATGCTGATAGAGCAATATGAACTATGAAACATTAAAGAGAATTATGGAGTGGAGAATAACTTGGAGTGGCGAATAACTTGGAGTGGGGAACAACTCTGTACAGAAAAATTAATGAAATCATCTTTGAAGAAGTGGTATTAACTCTGAGAATTGAACAGTAAAGAGCTAACCACGAGAAGATCTAGAGGCAGAGGATTTCTGGGAAGCAAATATAAAAACCCAAAGTCAGGTACAAGCTTTTAGTATTTGAACAACAGAAAAGCAGCCTGCATGGTAAGCATGTGAGTGTTTGGCATGGGGTGGGGGACAGCAGAGCCAAGGGCCTCACTATGGACAGCGAGGGTAGTTTGAATTGTTTTCTAGTTATGGTAGGAAGGAAGGCATCAGAAGTTTTCAGTATTTTCTCAGAAAAGATGCCTGCTTGTTACATGATTATGGGATGAAGCAAATGAGGCTGTTCGGGCTCCCGCATAATTATTTCATGCTAATACAGCAGGCAAGATCGTCAAAGCAGGTACTGCTGTGGTTGGTATTCAGAGTTGTATCCAAGGAATGTATTTCCTCAGAAAAATAAAATCAAATCAGGACTTGCTTTTAACTTCAGAGAAGAGAAAATGAGATCAAACCTATCAATTCATTCAATGTCAGAAGGCTATAAAGATTTATGGGCACGGGGAGATCAGCTCGGTGCATTGTGACCACCTAGAGGGGTGGGATAGGGAGGGTGGGAGGGAGACACAAGAGGGAATGGATATGGGGATATATGTATACGTATAGCTGATTCACTTTGTTATACAGCAGAACCTAACACACCATTGTAAAGCAATTATACTCCAATAAAGATGTTAAAAAAAATAAGATTATGGAAGTGAGGTAGGGGAATCTTGCTTTGAAGCCCTTCTCAATCAGAAAAGTTTTTAACATCTTACCTCTGCAAGAGACCATTTTTCTCTTTATGTTGGAGTTCAAACACCCTATTTACCAGGATTCACACCCTAATCTCCAGGAAGTAAAATTTTATAGTGATTAATCTAAACCTCAAGAACCCAGAAAAATGAAAAATTCCTGGGAATGGGATTGTGCCATACTAGTGCTGTACCATTCCATGTCTCATCAGGAAAACAGAAGCCACTATAGGTATTGCAGACAGGAAAGTTAATACAGGAAACAGATATCTGGAAAGAGCCGGCAGAGAGAAAAGTGACCAGGTGAAATTAGCCACAGGCCAGTAATTGCAAGAAGCTGTTCCCATCCTAGGACTGGAGGAACAAAAGGAAAATGTTACTCAACATCCATGATCCGTACACCATTGCCAGAACATTCTATGCTGGTGTTGTTGGGAGAACAGCCTGGGTTTCTTTGCAGAAAGTTGAGTCTAAACTTGTCCACAGCAGTCATGGTTGCTACTGGAACCAGAGTCTACAGGTGCTTTGTTGCTGAATACGCACTGCCTAGGCAGGATGCCTAGAGTCTAGACTTGTCTACCACCACTGCCATCTCTGCTGCACCGCAGAAGCACATAAAATATTGTTTCCTTCCTCATGCCTCCTAATCTCCTACCAGTGCCTCCAATTTGTAGAAGGTAACTAGAAGCCATTGGACAGGGGGATTCTAGAAATGCAGTAGCCTTGTACAAGCCTTTTCTTGTAGCCTTGTAGCCTCCCACGATACACAGGAGAGCATGGAAGAGTGGAAATGGAGCCTGAAGCCAGGAAGCTAGTAAGTAGCACTTCTCTTGAGCTTCACTGTTAGAAGTCCTAGTAAACTAAGGCAAATAAAGGTTGCCTGGAGATGTTCTGAGAAGTGTTTGTGACTATAAAGAAGAAAAGGGAGAATCTGAACATCTAGAGAAGGGAAGAGGATAAGCTTGCGAGACGAGCAAGAACTGTAGTGCTTCCTTTGCATACGGTGTCTTTCTTAAGCTACTCTCCTTTACCAATAAAACTATTGAAGAAACCAACCAAGCCTCATTAACTCTAAAGTGTAAATGACTGATAAGAGTTTCAAGAACAGCCAGTACAGTAGGCAGGAAAAACTTAGAAATATCAAGGAATAGTAGTACAATGAAAACTGACCTAAAACTGTTTCTCAGCCTCAGTGCTACTGACATTTTAGGCCAGGGAATTCTTTGCTGTGGGGAGCTGTCTTTTATACTATAGAACATTTAGCAGCAGCCCTGATTGATATCATGCCCAACTTGTGACAATTAAGAATTTCTCTAGACATGGTCAAATGTTTTCAGGGAGCAAGATCTAAAACCTCTTACAGAAACTTAAGGGGAGAATTAGAGTGTATGTAGGAATTGCCTAATGAGAGAGGATGGGAGGGATTTCAAGCAGGAACAAAACATCAAATGCAAAGGTAAGAAAACATAAAACAGGAATGAGGCTGAAGCGTAGGGTGTAAGGAAGGGAATGGAGGGGTGAAGCTGGGTGGCAGAAAGTGTTTACTATTCCAGGCTACAAGTTTGAGCTTTAATTTCTAGACAATGGGGAGTCATTGAAGGATCAGGAGTAGGGCAATGATTTACTCAAATTTGAGATTAGAAGCATGTCTTTGGTGGCTGTGTGGATAACAGAATAACAGTAGAGGAGATGAAGAGAAAGGTAGTCATTTACCTATTTGTCATCATCCTGACCAGATGATAAGGATAGATATGAAGGCAAGATGAGTGATACTTAGGAGAGGGAATCAACACAAGTTAGTGATTAAGGGAATGTGAAAAGCAAGGAAAAGGAGGACAAGGATTGAAGGCTCGAAACAGGAAAATGAAGCAGGCTAAGAAATCGGTCTGTCGTTTAGGTTGCGCTTTTCTTTAGGTGACAGGTCCTACTTTGGATATGTAAGTTTGAGTTGTCTGTGGGACATACAGGCCAAGATGTCTAGTGGGTAGTTCTATATATATAAGCCTGTTGCTGAGGAAAGGGATCTGGGCTAGATCTGTTTGAGGGTCTTCAGATTAGACAGCAATTGACATGCCCACGAATTGCACCATGGAGGGAAAGCAGACAGCATGAGCAAAGACCCGAGGACAGACTTCAGGGGAATGTTAACATTTGAGGAAGGGAGAAGTCAAGGAAAAAAACCCGTAAAACGATTCTGAAGCCAGCAAAAGTTTGAGAGGAGGGAGTTCCCTGGCCGTCCAGTGGTTAGGCCTCAGTGCTTCCACTGCAGGGGGCACAGGTTTGATCCCTGCTCAGGGAACTAAGATCCCGCATGCTGCACCTAACCCTCCGGTGACAATGGGTCTGGTATGCCTGACCCAAAGGCCGCTGAGGAAGGTTACGTAAGAGCACAAGAAAAAGCCCCTGGATGACCACTGACTGGAGTCCAGCACCCCACACGCTCCCCCTTTCTCCCTTGCCCACCCACTTCTATTACTGGGACACCCCTCTTGCTCTTTCCCAAGGAGCCTGGCTTGGGAAGGAGGGCTCGGGCTGGCCTTGGGTTCAAGCTCAGAGTGACAGTCTGGTGGGCAGACAGGGTCATGACTCAGTTTTGTCTACTAGTGACAGACCAATGTGTCTAGGCCTGTTGGCCCCGCTCCCCCATCTGATTTGGGGGGGCGTCAAACTTATCGAGGTGTAATTTACACACAGTAAACTGCATCCATCAGACAAGGGGGATGAGTTTTGACAGATACTTACACTCATGAAAAACCACCACCACAGTCAAACCACACAATATTCCCACCCCACCCCCCAAATTTCCTCGTGCTCCTTTGCAGTCCTTCCCTCCCTCCACCCCCAGACCACCACTGATCTGCTTTGGGTCCCTAAGGATTCCACAAGCTGCACGGCGTGGCCAAAAAAGAAGTTTGAGAGGAAAGGAGTGGTGAACTGTGCAGAGAAACCAAGCAAGGTAAGGACTAAAAATTAGTCCCACCATTGGATACCGTGATCAGGAGCCCCTGGTAACCTTTGTCAGGAAGGTCCAAGGATTTGATAGCACTAGTATTTCCATGACAAGATTGAGCATGTTTTTAGGCTGAGAGAATGGACCCAGAGAAGGAATGATTAATACTGGTCAGATCTTGAGGAAAAGTGTGGAAATGAAGGGTGCAAACAGTGGTAGGGCCAATCTGAAAGGAGGGCAGGACATCTCTGAGACAGGGATTTGAAAACGACGTGTTCAAGTGACAGAGAATGTTCATGCCTCTGAGAAACAGAAGGCAAGGCCACCTGCTAAGAATTAGATCAAATGAGGTCCTGCGAGAGGAAGAGCTAGATTGGGCATTCCAGGAGGGGGTAAACGTTTCTTATAACTATCACAGGAAGGGAGAGAAATCAAACACAAGAGAAGGTTGACCAGGCAGCTTTGATGACCCAACTGAGATCTGAACCCACTTTGCTTTCAGAGGGGCCACTTTGCAGGGATGTGCAGTTTTCTGGGATGCACTCAACAGCTCATGTTAGGAGTAGACTGAGTTTGGGTAGACCCTGACTGCACTGTCCAACAGAATATGGTAGAAATGATGCTATGTGAGCTTCTAGGTCAGGCCAGTAGACGCTGGCAGCTTCTACTTCTGGTCTGTGGAATACTCTCTTGGAGCCTTGGGCAAAGGTAGGAGAAGTTCAACTACCCTGCTGGATGGACCACGTGGTGAGGCAGAGACCACACAGAAAGAGCAGGGGGCCAGCTGAGCCCCGCATCCATCTAGTCCCTTCCATCAAGGGGCCAGGCATGCGAGCAAAACCCACCAGGACCCTCCAGACCAGTTTAGCACTGATTGACCCAGTCGGTGCAACATGCTGGGTCCTGCCCAAATTCCAGACCCACAAAACCATGACGGGAAATGATGAGAAGCTGTGGTCTCAGTGGAGCTGAAGACTTCAGAAGTAGGGCTGTCCCAGGTTTGGAGCAGCTTGGTGAGGCAGGTGGTGATAAGATCCTGGTAGTATTATAAACATCGGGGAGATATTGCTGACAGACTGGGGGAAGGGGGAAAAGCTTGCCAGGTTCAGATTATTGCTAATCATTCCTAGCAGTTCTTACTTTAAAAAACAGGATTCAAGGAGGAAAATTGTTCACCAGCAGTCACCTCAGCTGCCACTGTGATGCCTGGTGACACATAATTAGAAAACAAATGACAGATTAGTTTAACAATATTCATTAGCAACTAATGAAACGGACAGTGTTTCCTAGTGAAAGCAGTTTGGGCTGTTCATTGATTTTTTTAACATTTTTATTGGGGTATAATTGATTTACAATGGTGTGTTAGTTTCTGCTTTATAACAAAGTGAATCAGCCATACATATACATGTTCCCATATGTCTTCCCTCTTGCGTCTCCCTCCCTCCCACTCTCCCTATCCCACCCCTCCAGGCTGTCACAAAGCACCGAGCTAATATCCCATGTGCCATGCGGCTGCTTCCCACTAACTATCTACCTTACTACGTTTGTTAGTGTGTATATGACCATGACTCTCTCTCGCCCTGTCAAAGCTCACCCTTCCCCCTCCCCATATCCTCAAGTCCGTTCTCCAGTAGGTCTGCGTCTTTATTCCTGTCTTACCCCTAGGTTCTTCATGACTTTTTTTTTTCTTAAATTCCATATATATGTGTTAGCATACGGTATTTGTCTTTTTCTTTCTGACTTACTTCACTCTGTATGACAGACTCTAGGTCTATCCATCTCATTACAAATAGCTCAATTTCGTTTCTTTTTAAGGCTGAGTAATAGTCCATTGTGTATATGTGCCACATCTTCTTTATCCATTCATCCGATGATGGGCACTTAGGTTGTTTCCATCTCCGGGCTATTGTAAATAGAGCTGCAATGAACATTTTGGTACATGACTCTTTTTGAATTTTGGTTTTCTCAGGGTATATGCCCAGTAGTGGGATTGCTGGGTCATATGGTAATTCTATTTGTAGTTTTTTAAGGAACCTCCATATGGTTCTCCATAGTGGCTAAACCAATTCACATTCCCACCAGCAGTGCAAGAGTGTTCCCTTTTCTCCACACCCTCTCCAGCATTTATTGTTTCTAGATTTTTTGACGATGGTCATTCTGACTGGTGTGAGATGATATCTCATTGTAGTTTTGATTTGCATTTCTCTAATGATTAATGATGTTGAGCATTCTTTCATGTGTTTGTTGGCATTCTGTATATCTTCTTTGGAGAAATGTCTATTTAGGTCTTCTGCCCATTTTTGGATTGGGTTGTTTGTTTTTTTGTTATTGAGCTGCATGAGCTGCTTGTAAATTTTGGAGATTAATCCTTTGTCAGTTGCTTCATTTGCAAATATTTTCTCCCATTCTGAGCGTTGTCTTTTGGTCTTGTTTATGGTTTCCTTTGCTGTGCAAAAGCTTTGAAGTTTCATTAGATCCCATTTGTTTATTTTTATTTCCATTACTCTAGGAGGTGGGTCAGAAAGGATCTTGCTGTGATTTATGTCATAGAGTGTTCTGCCTATGTTTTCCTCTAAGAGTTTGATAGTTTCTGACCTTACATTTAGGTCTTTAATCCATTTTGAGCTTATTTTTGTGTATGGTGTTAGGGAGTGTTTTGATTTCATTCTTTTACATGTAGCTGTCCAGTTTTCCCAGCACCATTTATTGAAGAGGCTGTCCTTTCACCACTGTACATTCCTGCCACCTTTATCAAAGATAAGGTGTCCATATGTGCGTGGGTTTATCTCTGGGCCTTCTATCCTCTTCCATTGATCTATCTTTCTGTTTTTGTGCCAGTACCATACTGTCTTGATTACTGTAGCTTTGTAGTATAGTCTGAAGTCAGGGAGCCTAATTCCTCCAGCTCCTTTTTTCGTTCTCAAGATTGCTTTGGCTATTCGGGGTCTTTTGTGTTTCCATACAAATTGCGATATTTTTTGTTCTATTTCTGTGAAAAATGCCAGTGGTAGTTTGAGAGGGATTGCATTGAATCTGTAGATTGCTTTGGGTAGTAGAGTCATTTTCACAATGTTGATTCTTCCCATCCAAGAACATGGTATATCTCTCCATCTATTTGTATCATCTTTAATTTCTTTCATCAGTGTCTTATAATTTTCTGCATACAGGTCTTTCGTCTCCTTAGGTAGGTTTATTCCTAGATATTTTATTCTTTTTGTTGCAATGGTAAATGGGAGTGTTTTCTTGATTTCACTTTCAGATTTTTCATCATTAGTATATAGGAATGCCAGAGATTTCTGTGCATTAATTTTGTATCCTGCTACTTTACCAAATTCATTGATTAGCTCTAGTAGTTTCTGGTAGCATCTTTAGGATTCTCTATGTATAGTATCATTTCATCTGCAAACAGCGACAGCTTTACTTCTTCTTTTCTGATTTGGATTCCTTTTATTTCCTTTTCTTCTCTGATTGCTGTGGCTAAAACTTCCAAAACTATGTTGAATAAGAGTGGTGAGAGTGGGCAACCTTGTCTTGTTCCTGATCTTAGTGGAAACGCTTTCAGTTTTTCACCATTGAGGATGATGTTTGCTGTGGGCTTGTCATATATGGCCTTTATTATGTTGAGGAAAGTTCCCTCTATGCCTACTTTCTGCAGGGTTTTTATCATAAATGGGTGTTGAATTTTGCCGGAAGCTTTCTCTGCATCTATTGGGATGATCATATGGTTTTTCTTCTTCAATTTGTTAATATGGTTTATCACATTGATAGATTTGCGTATATTGAAGAATCCTTGCATTCCTGGAATAAACCCCACTTGATCATGGTGGATGATCCTTTTAATGTGCTGTTGGATTCTGTTTGCTAGTATTTTGTTGAGGATTTTTGCATCTATGTTCATTAATGATATTGGCCTGTAGTTTTCTTTCTTTGTGACATCCTTGTCTGGTTTTGGTATCAAGGTGATGGTGGCCTCGTAGAAGGAATTTGGGGGTGTTCCTCCCTCTGCTATATTTTGGAAGAGTTTGAGAAGGATAGGTGTTAGCTCTTCTCTAAACGTTTGATAGAATTCACCTGTGGAGCCATCTGGTCCTGGGCTTTTTTTGTTGGAAGATTTTTAATCACAGTTTCAATTTCAGTGCTTGTGATTGGTCTGTTCATATTTTCTATTTCTTCCTGATTCAGTCTTGGCAGGTTGTGCATTTCTAAGAATTTGACCATTTCTTCCAGATTGTCCATTTTATTGGCATAGAGTTGCTTGTAGTAGTCTCTCATGATTTTTTTTATTTCTGCAGTGTCAGTTGTTACTTCTCCTTTTTCATTTGTAATTCTATTGATTTGAGCCTTCTCCCTTTTTTTCTTGATGAGTCTGGCTAGTGGTTTATCTATTTTGTTTATCTTCTCAAAGAACCAGCTTTTAGTTTTATTGATCTTTGCTATTGTTTCCTTCATTTCTTTTTCATTTATTTCTGATCTGATTTTTATGATTTCTTTCCTTCTGGTAGCTTTGGGGTTTTTTTGTTCTTCTTTCTCTAATTGCTTGAGGTGCAAGGTTAGGTTGTTTATTCGAGATGTTTCCTGCTTCTTAAAGTGGGCTTGTATTGCTATAAACTTCCCCCTTAGAACTGCTTTTGCTGCATCCCATAGGTTTTGGGTTGTCGTGTCTCCATTGTCATTTGTTTCTAGGTATTTTTTTATTTCCTCTTTGATTTCTTCAGTGATCACTTCATTATTAAGTAGTGTATTGTTTAGCCTCCATGTGTTTGTATTTTTTACAGATCTTTTCCTGTAATTGATATCTAGTCTCATGGCGTTGTGGTCAGAAAAGATACTTGATACAATTTCAATTTTCTTAAATTTACCAAGGCTTGATTTGTGACCCAAGATATGATCTATCCTGGAGAATGTTCCATGAGCACTTGAGAAAAATGTGTATTCTGTTGTTTTTGGATGGAGTGTCCTATAAATATCAATTAAGTCCATCTTGTTTAATGTATCATTTAAAGCTTGTGTTTCCTTATTTATTTTCATTTTGGATGATCTGTCCATGGGTGAAAGTGGGGTGTTAAAGTCCCCTACTATGAATGTGTTACTGTCGATCTCCCCTTTTATGGCTGTTAGTATTTGCCTTATGTATTGTGGTGCTCCTATGTTGGGTGTATAAATATTTACAATTTTTATATCTTCTTCTTGGATCGATCCCTTGATCATTATGTAGTGTCCTTCTTTGTCTCTTTTAATAGTCCTTATTTTAAAGTCTATTTTGTCTGATATGAGAATTGCTACTCCAGCTTTCTTTTGGTTTCCATTTGCATGGAATATATTTTTCCATCCCCTTACTTTCAGTCTGTATGTGTCTCTAGGTCTGAAGTGGGTCTCTTGTAGACATCATATATAAGGGTCTTGTTTTTGTATCCATTCAGCCAATCTGTGTCTTTTGGTGGGAGCATTTAGTCCATTTACATTTAAGGTAATTATCGATATGTATTTTCCTATTCCCATTTTCTAAATTGTTTTGGGTTCGTTATTATAGGTCTTTTCCTTCTCTTGTGTTTCTTGTCTAGAGAAGTTCCTTTAGCATTTGTTGTAAAGCTGGTTTGGTGGTGCTGAACTCTCTCAGCTTTTGCTTGTCTGTAAAGGTTTTAATTTCTCCATCAAATCTGAATGAGATCCTTGCTGGGTAGAGTAGTCTTGGTTGCAGGTTTTTCTCCTTCATCACTTTCAGTATGTCCTGCCACTCCCTCCTGGCTTGTAGGGTTTCTGCTGAGAGATCAGCTGTTAACCTTATGGGGATTCCCTTGTGTGTTATTTGTTGTTTTTCCCTTGCTGCTTTTAATATGCTTTCTTTGTATTTAATTTTTGACAGTTTGATTAAGATGTGTCTTTGTGTATTTCTCCTTGGATTTATCCTGTATGGGACTCTCTGTGCTTCCTGGACTTGATTAACTATTTCCTTTCCCATATTAGGGAAGTTTTCAACTATAATCTCTTCAAATATTTTCTCAGTCCCTTTCTTTTTCTCTTCTTCTTCTGGAACCCCTATAATTCAAATGTTGGTGCGTTTAATGTTGTCCCAGAGGTCTCTGAGACTGTCCTCAGTTCTTTTCATTCTATTTTCTTTATTCTGCTCTGCAGTAGTTATTTCCACTACTTTATCTTCCAGGTCACTTATCCGTTCTTATGCCTCAGTTATTCTGCTATTGATCCCTTCTGGAGTATTTTTAATTTCATTTATTGTGTTGTTCATCATTGCTTGTTTCATCTTTATTTCTTCTAGGTCTTGTTAACTGTTTCTTGCATTTTGTCCATTCTATTTCCAAGATTTTGGATCATCCTTACTATCATTATTCTGAATTCTTTTTCAGGTAGACTGCCCATTTCCTCTTCATTTGTTAGGTCTGGTGCATTTTTATCTTGCTCCTTCATCTGCTGTGTGTTTTTCTGTCTTCTCATTTTGCTTATCTCACTGTGTTTAGGGTCTCCTTTTTGCAGGCTGCAGGTTCGTAGTTCCCGTTGTTTTTGATGTCTGTCTCCAGTGGCTAAGGTTGTTTCAGTGGGCTGTGTAGGCTTCCTGGTCGAGGGGACTGGTGCCTGTGTTGTGGTGGATGAGGCTGGATCTTGTCTCTCTAGTGGGCAGGTTCACGTCTGGTGGTGTGTTTTGGGGTGTCTGTGGCCTTATTATGATTTTAGGCCGCCTCTCTGCTAATGGGTGGGCTTGTGTTCCTGTTTTGCTAGTTGTTTGGCATAGGTTGTCCAGCAATGTGACTTGCTGGTTGTTGAGTGAAGCTGGGTGCTGGTGTTAAGATGGAGGTCTCTGGGAGATTTCCGCCATTTAATATTATGTGGAGCTGGGAAGTCTCTTGTTGACCAGTGACCTGAAGTTGGCTCTCCTACCTCAGAGGCAGAGCCCTGACTCCTGGCTGAAGCACCAAGAGCCTTTCATCCACACAGCTCAGAATAAAAGGGAGAAAAAGTAGAGAGAATTAGTAGAAGTATGAGGAAAGAAAAAGGAAAGGAGGAAAGGAAGGAAGGAAGAAAGAAGCAAAGAAGGAAAGAAAGGAGGGAGGGAGGGAGGGAGGAAGGAAGGAAGGAGGGAGGGAAAGAAGGAAAAAAGACAGGAAGAAAGAAGATACAGTAAAAATAAAATAAAGTATAATATAGTTATTGAATTAAAAAATATTTAGGAAAAAATAAAGGGACAGATAGAACCTTAGGACAAATGTTGGAAGCAAAGCTATACAGAGAAAATCTTACACAGAAGCATACACATATACCCTCACAAAAAGAGGTAAAGGGGAAAAAATCATAAATCCTGCTCTCAGAGACCACCTCCTCAATTTGGGGTGATTCGTTGTCTAAAGGAGGGAATGAAGGAAGGAAAGAAAGAAAGACCAAAGGTAAAGTATAATAAAGTTATTACAATTAAAATTATTAAGAAAAAAATTTAAAAAAAACCATGGACGGATAGAGCCCTAGGACAAATGGTGGAAGCAAGACTATACAGACAAGATCTCACACAGAAGCATACATGTACACATTCACAAAAAGAGGAAAAGGGAAAATAATCATAGATCTCGCTCCTAAAGTCCACCTCTTCAATTTGGGATCATTCCTTGTCTATTCAGGTATTCCACAGATGCAGGGTATATCAAGTTGATTGTGGAGCTTTAATCCACTGCTTCTGAGGCTGCTGGGAGAGATTTTCCCTTTCTCTTCTTTGTTCTCACAGCTCACAGGAGCTCAGCTTTGGATTTGGCCCTGCCTCTGCGTGTAGGTCGCTGGAGGGCGTCTGTTTTTTGTTCAGACAGGACGGGGTTAAAGGAGCCGCTGATTCGGGGGCTCCGGCTCACTCAGGCCGGGGGTGGGGGGGGAGGGAGGGGCACTGCGTGCGGGGCGGGCCTGCGGCGGCAGAGGCCACCGTAACGTTGCTCCAGCCTGAGGCCCGCCATGTGTTCTCCCGGGGAAGTTGTCCCTGGATCCCGGGAACCTGGCAGTGGTGGGCTGCACAGGCTCCATGGAAGAGGGGTGTGGATAGTGACCTGTGCTCACACACAGGCCCCTTGGTGGCGGCAGCAGCAGCCTTAGTGTCTCCCGCCCGTCCCTGGGGTCCGCGCTTTTAGCCGCGGCTCGCACCCGTCTCTGGGGTTCGCACTTTTAGCCGCGGCTCATGCCCGTCTCTGGAGTCCCTTTAAGCGGTGCTCTTAAACCCCTCTCCTCGCACACCAGGAAACAAAGAGGGAAGAAAAAGTCTCTTGCCTCTTCGGCAGGTCCAGACTTTTCCCCGGACTCCCTCCCGGCTAGCCGTGGTGCACTAATCCCTTCAGGCTATGTTCAAGCCGCCAACCCCAGTCCTCTCCCTGCGCTCCGTCTGAAACCGAAATCCGAGCCTCAGCTCGCAGCCCCGCCCACCCCGGCGGGTGAGCAGACAAGCCTCTTGGGCTGGCGAGTGCCGGTCAGCACCGATCCTTTGTGCGGAAATCTCCCTGCTTTGCCCTCCGCACCCGTTGCTGTGCACTCCTCCACAGTCCCGAAGCTCCCCCCTCCGCCTCCCACAGTCTCCACCCGCGAAGGGGCTTCCTAGTGTGTGGAAACTTTTCCTCCTTCACAGCTCCCTCCCACTGGTGCAGGTGCCATCCTTATTCTTTTGTCTCTGTTTTTTCTTTTCTTCTTTTGCCCTACCCAGGTACGTGGGGAGTTTCTTGCCTTTTGGGTGGTCTGAGATCTTCTGCCAGCCTTCAGTAGGTGTTCTGTAGGAGTTGTTCCACGTGTAGATGTATTTCTGGTGTATCCACGGGGAGGAAGGCGATCTCCGCGTCTTACTCTTCCGCCATCTTCAAGCCGTCCCCCTGTTCATTGATTTTAAGCTATCTGCTCTCCGCTCCCCTTTCAGCTAGAGGCCATGGGCTCCAGGGGGAAGGATGGCAAATGGGTCATAAGGCACAGCACAGAGGGGCAGATGGTGGAGGGAACAAAAAGAACCAGAGGAGACAAACTCAGAACGGGAGAGGGGAGATTCCTGGGGGTCCGGGGAGGAGAGGAGAGATGAAGGAAGGAGGTGAGTGTGAACCCGCCCTCCCAGCTGTCTTCAGTCATCTAACTGCTGTCAGAAACAACACTTCCGTTTGCCTCAGGGAGGAAGCAGTGAATGGGGGCAGGGGTGGGGGGAATCCCTGCTTGCTTTCAGGCACTGTTTTCTTTTTCCTTAAAAAAAATTTATCCTAAGTAAGAATTTGAACGACATGCCAAAATCATAGCCATCTCGCTGAATCACTGTAGGACGGTTCTTCAGCTATCAAGGGCCTGCTATACGTTCAATTAAGCAGCCTCTGTCCCCTGTCCTGAACCACTAAGTTATGCACATGTGCAGATAACGGGGCACATGGAAGCTGGAGGCATTAATCATGCAGCCCTCTCTCTGGGCTGCTGTTCTGTAGAAACTGCATCTGTCAACAGGCCGAGAAGCCACAATTCGATCTCGCCTGATGGAGTGAGAGGCACTGCCCAGCCCTCCGCGCCCCTGTTCCCTTGTAGACCCGGGAGTGCCCGCGGCACTTGGAGATCCACTGGCCCTAGTTCTCCCTCGCCCCGCCTCTCTTTTTAACACCTGCTCCTCCGATTGAAATGAAAAATTACCTGGAATTGTTATCATTTGCAAACAAAACTCGTCAGAAGACAAACCTGCTGTTTACAATGGATGTTTTCCTTGTTCCTCCAGTAGGCCTCCTTGGGGGACTTCCCAGATTTGTTTTTTTAACGAATTCTCGGTCTTTGAGGGGAGGCTGGGGCTTGGGCTTGGGAAGAAGCAAACAGACATTTTTTTAAACATCTTTATTGCAGTATAATTGCTTTACAATGGTGTGTTAATTTCTGCTGTATAACAAAGTGCATCAGCTATAGTATACATATATCGCCATATCCCCTCCATTTTGCATCTCCCTCCCACCCTCCCTATCCCACACCTCTAGGTGGACACAGAGCCCCAAGCTGATCTCCCTGTGCTATGCGGCTGCTTCCCACTAGCTATCTATTTTACATTTGGGTGTGTGTATCTCTCCATGTCACTCTCTCACTTCATCCCAGCTTCCCCTTCCCCTCCCTGTGTCAAGTCCATTCTCTACGTCTGCATCTTTATTCCTGTCCTGCGAGTAGGTTGTTCAGAACCATGTGTTTGTTTGTTTTTTAAGATTCCATATATATGTATTAACATGTTCCCTCACGGCCTCCAGATTGTCGCCTAGGAGGCCAGACTGACTAGCCCCGCAAGACTGTTTGCTGGAACACTCGCCAGCTTACCTGGGCTCTCCTGTGGCTGCCCTGCTCAGGCCAGCACCTCATCGTACAGGAGAAAAGGCGGGCAGAGACTAAGCCTGGGTCTCTCCCCGCAGTAAGGGGTTAATTAAATGGGCTAGGAGACATGCCACTGTCTTCTCAAGAACTTTCACCATGCTTCCTCATGATTTAACACTCAATTTACAGCTTATGTCTTTTTTAAAATCCACGTTGTTAAGCATTTATATGGCAGTCTATTGTTTTGTCTGGGTTTCTTTTTGTTTTACTTAGGGTGTGAGGATAACATTGATCGATTTGTAGGGATATGTATATATGCTTGTATGCATACATGCAACTCTATATAGGAGTTGAGTTGGCCTATCTTCTTTTTATACCAAAACGTTGATTTCCACCTGGTGTCTCAAGAACCCTGTGGTTCTACAGTCCCTCTGGGTAAGTAGGAGGCCCTCTGCGGGGGAGTCTCATTATCATCACCCTCGCCAACCCCTAAAAACTTCAGGGGCACTGCTTAACACAGCAGCTCAGTGTGTTAAACAGGTCTTTAAGTTTTTCTGTCTTAAAAAGAGTTTGGGAAACCACTGTTGTAAAATGAAGTCATAGAGACATTTAGACTTGGCCCCTGGCAACAGGCATTCCAGCTCAGATCTGTTCTCCCCGTCTGCTAAATACAGAATCACTAAATTGCACACAGTCAATGGCACTGTTTCTTCTCCTTCCCTCGAAAGCTCTCCAACACTTTGAGGAAATCTACATGTGTATCTGAGCAAGAAACCCAGAGAGGAAAGGAGGAGTGATGATCTGCCAATCATTGAAGCAGGCTTCCCTCCCCACTACTGTCTCCACCAACCCCCATATCAGGCCAACTAGCTCTTAGCTGGGTCAGCGCGCTCCTGACCTCCACATGCAAAGGCAGCAGATCTGTGCAGAGGGAGGGAGCCGGCCAGTAAGGGGAAATCTGGAACCGGGGAACCGCCCAGGTTTTCTGGTGAGATTGAGTCCAGTCAGCTCAAGCAGCAAGAGGGCACACCGTGCTCTTTCCTAGCCTTCCAGGCCTGCCTACTCCGTGCTGTCTTCTCCTAGACTTTCAAGTGGTGCTTCCTCCCAAGGCCTCCCAAGCCAGGCTGAACCCAACCACCAGGATTCAGGTCCTTCTTGCCTCATCTGGAACACTGGCCTCCTGAGCTCTGCTTTACCCTCCCTCACTCCATCTTCCCACAAACCCAGCAGTGCCTCCAATGACCATCTGTGTGGCCTTCCCGCATTTACAAGTCGTGTGTTCATCTGACCAGTTCTTCCCCATCAAGCTGTGGTGTCATCATTCTGGGGAGCCTTCCCTGACCTTCCTCCCCTCCCCACCCCACCCAGGCCAGGTGAGCAGAACTCACACCCTCTTCCGCACTCCCAGCCCCTTGTTACTTGCTTGTAGCTTTCACACTAGGAAGTCATGTATTTGCATGTCTGTCATCTCCATCAACAAACTCAAGATCTAGTTGCGGGCAGGTTCCAGCTCTACTCATTCCTAACTCTGTTGCCTAAGCCAGTGCTTCTCCAACGTTAAGGATCCTCCAAACCATGAGTCTTAGGGATCTTGCTTAAAAAGCAGACTGATTCAGCAGGTCTGGGGTGGGGCCTGAGAGTCTGCATTTCTAACATGCTCCCTGGGATGCCGATGCTGCCCGTCAGTGGACCACACTCCCAGTAGCCAGGCCCTAAATGACCTTCAAACCCAGCCTCTATGTCATATTGCCGGTGCTTAGTACACAATACAAGGATTGAATGACTACCTCTGCCAACCAGTTGTTAAATGACTAAGTCTGCCTACCAATTCTCTTGTCTAATCAGCTCACGGTAAGATCTCAGTCACTTAGGCTGCTTGTCACTAGAAACAATTCAGGTGTGCAGACAAATGGGTCATTAGCCCTTCTCATGTGAAGGCTCCGCTGGCTCACCTCTAGAGGAAGCTGAGTCCTCCCTCCCCACTCCTGGAAAGCCGACAGCCCTGTCACTCCCAGCAGGTCCAGCACACTTTGTTTTCTCTGTAGCACTACTACTGCACTCAATTTTAAAAACCATTCTATCCACGTGTCTCTTCCCTTGCTCATTGCCCACTTCCCAGTGGAGGGCAAGGTCATGAAGGCATGTCTGTCTCTCACTCCATCACCTCATCAGTGCAGAACACAGTGCCTTGCATTTAGGCATCAGAAGTGCTGCCTGAACCACTGGGGCTCTTCTTCCTGTTATCAACACTGAATGACTCCAAGAGCCAAAAAGGTAGAGACCCCCATGGAAAACACCCTGTTTTCACCCTGGAGCAGAGGCAGGGGTTTATCTGGAGAGCACTCTGTCATTTTTTAACTTCAGTTGGTTTTTGAAATGTTGGCGTCCTCTGGCAATGCTGACTTGCATGAAAAGCACACATGTATCCTTCTTTTGTAATGATCTTTATTTCTGACGACGCTAGTACCTCCTGTGCTGTTAACATGTGCTCTGAGGCTGAGGAGCGCTTTCCATTTTCCTCCCAGTGCTTCAACCTTCTAAGGAAACTGTTGAACAAAGAGCCCACCCATGAAGCTTGGCCGGAGGGGAATAAAGCTAGAACATGATCTCACTAAAACAGCTTTGAAATTTAGAAAATTACTTAACATTGCAGCCGAGGGGATTTGCATTTTCTGCCACTAAGAACTGGGTCTGGGTAAGAACACTGAAGGTTTTACTGTTTTCCTTAAAAATTCAGCTATGAAAATATCAGAAATTCTTTAGTTGGAGAAAATTGAGAAACAGGGTAGGAGGGACAAATATAGGCCTGTCCACCCTCCACTGTGAATTCCGAGCACTCTATTTTGTTCAGAAGTATTTTAGGAGTAACTGACAGGAACCCAATTCATACCACCTTAAGCTGAAACATGAAGGAATTGATTGGCTCATGTAATTGTCAAGTTCACAGAAAGATCTAGCATCAGGCTTAACTGGACCCAGGATCTCTACAAAGGTCAGGTGTTAGAAGATCTGTAATTTTTTTTTTTTGTGGTACGCCGGCCTCTCACTGTTGTGGCCTCTCCCGTTGTGGAGCACAGGCTCCGGACATGCAGGCTCAGTGGCCATGGCTCACGGGCCCAGCCGCTCTGTGGCATGTGGGATCCTCCTGGACCGGGGCACGAGCCCGTTCCCCTGCATTGGCAGGTGGACCTCTCAACCACTGCACCACCAGGGAAGCCCAACATCTGTAATTTTCAAATGCTTCAGCACAGACATATGAAATCACGTCTATGTTGGTTAAGCTTCAACTCTAGGGACAATCTGTAGCCATTATACAAAAAAGGAGAAACATTATACAAAACAAGGGAACCTACAAGAGACAACTACACAGTTCTATAATCCAAATCTCTGTCAACACCAAGGCTTTGCCAATTAGCAGTGAGAGTAAGAAGACAGAGGCTAATTAACATGATGAATCTTACGATTAAGTTCTTAATGGTCAAGTTAAAGATATTCAAGGTATGTGGACTGGCCAATCTTTGAGACGTCCCTCCCCTTGCAAGCATAATGTTTACTTATCATTTCTGCAAGACCTATGGCTTTTACCCCTGGCAATCCCCTCCCAGGGCTTAATCCCTAACCAGGTATGTGCCAAGCCATGGGTTTGGAAGATTTCTAGTTATTTATTCTGATCTTCATGGAAAAGAATCTTGTCTCTGGGATACCATCATCTCTGCCTCAAGCGAGCCTTCCACGCAAAGACCTTGATGTGGTCACTCTGCAGACACAGGATGGACTCCCACCCAAAACTGGGTTCGGAGGTCAAGACAGAAAAAAAGGAGACTGGCCTGGGTTCTTACTGTGGTTAGGAGGTGGGGATGGGGAGAGCGTTTGCACAAGGAAAGGGGTGTGTGGTTTGAATCCCGCCCCCTCACCAAAGGAAGGAGCACCCAGGCTTTCTGACCTGCTTACCCACACGTGGGACAGGAGGGGAAGAGGAAGGAAAGAGGCTTGCAAGTTATCAGCAAACATCAAAAAAGGAAGTCAGACTCTTTACTGCGGACCTAAAACAATCAGGATGTTTAAATTCGTAAAGCTAATAGAGTAAATCAACCCACGTGGCTCCTGCTCGCACTTCAATGTACTTATTAGCTGTCTGTATACGTGAGAGAATTTTTGTGAGACTGGTTGTCCTTATCATCTGGAAGCAGGTTAGAGAGCAGTCAGCCCTACCCACCTTAAACATTCTGCTGGTTAACATTACCAGTCAAACACCACCTAAGGGTTTCACACGACCCACTTGTTTCAGTAAGCTTACAAGACCCCTGCTTTCCTTTATGTCACACCCACGCTCAGGCAGATTCTCTGCAAATGCTGACAAATGTTAGCACACTGTCCCGCAGCGACCCCAGCCAAGGGACAGGCCTCTGTTCCAACCAATCCAGATATGGCTTGGGTCACATACCTGAACTGGATCCAAGCTTCTGATGGACCAGGCCTGGTTTCCCTGCCCTGGCCTGAGGATCAGCTTTTATACGGCCTCTGAGCAAGGAACAAAGGGGCAGAAATGATAGCTGTCCACCTCACACCCTTCCCCAGTCGCAGAGAAGACAGGGTCCTCTCCGACTACCATCTTTCCTTCTCAAACGGCAAATGCAAGATGGTATACCCAACAGTGCAACATTATTCAGCCATAAAAGGGAATGAAGTACTGATACATACTTTTAACACAGATAAACCTTGAAACATTTGGCTAATCAAAAGAAGCCAGGCATCAGAAGACCACACGTGATTCCATTTATATGATGTGTCCAGAATAGGCAAACCCAGAGTCAGGAAGTAGATTGGCGGTTGCCAGGCAGTGGGGTGGAGGGGGATGGGGAGTGGCTATAATGGGTACAGTGTTGCTTTTGGTGGTGATGAAAATGTTCTGGAATCAGAGTGATGGTTGTACTTATGAATATCCTTATATCAACTTTATGAATATCCTGAAAACACCAAATTTGTATACTTTAAAAGGTGAGTTTTATGCTTTCAGAATTGTACCTCAACCAACAAATTGAAAATTTATACACACACACACACACACACACATATAAAACAGGCAGCAAATGTGACCTTACAGATAAAATTACTCCTGGCAGAGAAGAGTTTGTGCTGCGTGGTTTGGATCCCCTCTCTCTCAGCCTCTAATGTGACCCAAGGAGGATTTAACTATCCAGTGGTAGTCTATCCATATTCTTGCTTCTCCCCCTAAGGCTTCCTTCCTTCAAATCACAATTTCCCAAGCTGGTCTTCTGCTGATCACCTTGAAGTTTGGCAACACTGTATGGATTAAACAAAGTCAAAAAACTTCCTTCTGCAGTACTTCTGGGGGCCTCGCTGTGCTAATGAGCACTGTGGACCACTGAGAAGAAAACGGCACTCCTCACACTGGACTACCAAACAATTTGGTTCCCCTCCACCACCCCTGGAAGAAACAACTTCTGGAACGAATTCCATGGAAAGTGGTTTGAAAAAAAACACTGTTCTCCAGAACTAACTCGTTCTTCTTTTCTTTGGATGTGGGGAGATCTGTACATAACAGATCTCATTAAAGATTTTTCTTTTTTAATCTGCTCCAGGGTTTGATTCCTAGCTTTGCCCTTATTTTGGTTGTGTGACCTTAAACAATTGCCTCAGTCTCTGAGATTGTTTTCCACCCATCAGATGGAGATAGTATCTACCTCTCAAGGTTGTTAGAGGAATCCAATGAGAACAAACGTTAAGATGCCTACCACAGTACTTGGTACAGAGTTGGTGCTTAATAAATGTGTGTCTTCCTTCTTTACCAAATATATTGACATCAAACCCTTCTGGAAGAAGCAGGCATATCTCTCTGTAACCCCTACAATTCTGACACGTGTTGTGTCCATCATGGACTTTAAGTATTTCCTAACTGAATGGATGAATGAATCATCAATGCCCTGCTAGACCCCCGTCCCTGAGCCACACAAATCCAGGGTAGATGACCCATGACAATGGGACAGTCATAAAATGGGAAGAGTTCTGGAGCTTACAGCTCGATATCTAGAAGAATAATTTTCACCAAACCCCACTAATAGATATTTAAAGTGCAAGGCAGGGAGATGTAAGTGTTCCTAATCTTTGCTTAAGGACACTGATAACATGATGTTGCTTTTCTAGTGTAGGCAGATGGATGATCCTGACTCAGAAAGCATTAAACCAGAGAGAAAATTCAGTACACACAGAAAACCCAGCACTTGGACCTTGGAACCAGGCCACAGGGGCTTGAATCAGAGTCCGGTCAAGTGTGACCTTGACCTCCTCACATCTCGGTTCCCTGTCTCAGCACCTACTTGTAGGGCTGTGGTGAAGATTCGAGTTAACAAATGAGATGTGCTCAGGGCAATGCTGAGATCATAGTAAGCAAGCAACAAATATGGACTGCTATTATATTCATGGTAATTGGCACTTATTAATGCCTCATCATAAACCCTTTGCAGCCCTGTTCCAAAAGACTTTTCTCATCTAACTGTCCTCTAATCTCGCAGGTGAAACAGAAGAGACTCAGCCATGACGAAGGACTTACTGAAGAAACTTTATTCACAGAGCAAGTGTGAAAATGTCTTTTTATTGATATGAAAAGGGAATTTTAAGGCTGTGATACTAGCTCTTAATTCCTTAAAGGGAAGCAGTTACTATAATGATGTACTTGGAGCCACACAGCGGCTAGTTAGCACTCCCCTCTTCATTGGGGAACCATGAAATCTATTATGTTCCCTCAGGAGGGCAGTTTTCAATGAGAAATTGCTACATTTGTAAAGAACATATTGACCATGATGAAAAGATTTTATCCACATCTGCACGATGATGACAAAAATTGCACATGACTAAAAGGTTTGGGCAGCCCAATTCTCAAGAACAAAACCTAGAAACAAATGTCATGATACCCCAAAAAAATGCCTTTATGTGTCACAGGACACCAATCTAAGCCTTTAATTCACATTCCAGTGCAGATGGCCTCAAAGGTGTATTGGATCAGCATTTTGTTTTGTTTTTTTTTTTAGCAGAACAGCCCTTTTCTCAAAATTTTACATGGAACCCAAATATGTAAACAAAAATATATATTGCTGGGCCAGTCTAGGTTGAAAATCATAGGATGGCAGTTCTACCCAGCAGTGGTCCCTGAGCTTCTCAAAGAATTTTCCAGGCACCATGAGATCTCATGAGCTCCCATGAGCCCCCCTCATAAACTCTGATACTAAATTGGAGAAGATCAGGATAAATGAAGGAGGGGATATGGCAATAGAAGCGACTGTGCAATTATCTCCCAAAGACTGATCACACTCTAAAGGGACTTTACAATTACTGGATCCTACCAAGTTCTAAACCACATTAGACTTAATAGCGTTATTTTTTTTTCCTTCAACCTGGTAAGTGGGGCTCTTGAGGAATATCAGACCAGCTCTAAGAAAATTTAAGAAACATTTTCTCTATACGTTTCAGTAGTAGTTTCAGTAAATTTACAACCTGTGTGCTAAGGATGTTCTCATTCTAGACCTGGCTTTCTCAACCTCAGCGCTATCTGCACTTGGGATTGGATAATTTGGGGGGGTCGGGGTAGGAGCTGTCCTCTTCATTCTAAGATGTGTACCTAGATGCCAGTAACAAGCCCCAAGTTATAACAACCTACAGCACTTCCATACGTTACCCAGTGTCCCTTGGGGGACACTATCCTCCCACCTCGTGAGGATTCTCTTCTGGACTCAACACTTCCAGACCATTCCTCACAGTGGCAGGCAGGAGAAATTTAAAACGAGTCTAATCAGGGGCCTCCCTGCTTTGAAGTCCTTCCTTTCATTCCTTCAGCCACGTGGTAAGGACTTGTGAGCACCTGCTGTGTACACGAACTTGCGCTGCTCCACGTGGCCTTCAGAGGGCACCCTTCCCGACCTGAGCCACCTCCACTGGCACTTCGACCTGCAGCCCTCCACCACCTGGCCATCACGTAAACCTGGAGATCTGTTCATACTCTTGCGACTCTGTACTTGCTTTCCCCTGTGTCTGAAATTCCCTTTCTCAACACATCCATCTCCTTGGGAGTCTTTTTTTTTTTAACCATTAAGCAAAGCTCCATCTACCGACATTCAGGGGATAAAGTTATGAACCCTACACGATCCCTGCTCTGCCAAGTCTTAGCCACCAAATATAAACACCTCTCTGAACCTATTGAAGTTGAGGGCTGATCATCTGCCTCTTCCTAGAGACTGAAACTCCTTGAGGAGTTCCTATATGCTCAGCAACCACTGCAACTGTTAGAAGAGTAACTTTAGTAGCATAAGAGTTTCCTGTAGTTAATCAAAAATTCGAGGGCCACGCCAACACTGTTAAATGCCACTAGAGAGGATAAAAAGCAGAGAAGCAATCCACAAAGGAACATTCAATAGGAAAAGACACTACGACTTTTTATAATTCATTGTAAGGACAGCAAAACAGCAACAGGTGTTTGAAGGGGAAAATGGGTAATTGACCAATTTCAGTTCTACTGATTTCAAGATTGCTGGAGGAAGAGAACCCTGGTTGAAGCTACTTTTGAGCCCTCTTTTCAAAACCTTTGCACCAGCCAAAATCTATTTATTAGGCTAAATCTCTGCTGGCTTCTCTAAATTTGTGTCCAGAAAAATTGCAAATATCACACCATCCAGTGGTCACTGGGAGTCTGCTTTCCACAGGCTGATGGATTTTTATAATGTTCCAGGCAATTTCAAGTTGTCAGTAAGAACTAATTCTGTCTCGTTATTTCCTTCATTCTTGCCAGCTCCGTGACCACTTATTGGTTTTTTTTTCTTCATGTTCATTTTCTCCTGCTAACTCTAAAGCCTTGTTTTCCCTCCCTAGCCCCATTCAAAGGTCTGAAGCTCTAATCATAGGGAGCCCCCAGCATAGTTACAGGTGAAAGCATCAGCCCTTCTCAGGGGCTCCAAGGTTGAACCCTAAAGCCCCATACCCCATGAAACCTCCTGCCAAACCTATTACAGCCTGCAAAGCTGTATTACATCATCAGTCCAGCAACTCTGTAGCCGAAGCCCTCTCTCGAGGTGATATTAAACCAACTTGTCAGTCTGTATTCGTGGAGTTACACACACTCACACAGCTGGGGAATAGAAACTGGCTCTGGCACGGCTGTGTATCATCATACAATCTAAAATAGGAATCATTTGTGAACTTATTTACTCAGAATCCATATGGTGGTGAATCCTCAAAGTCATGAGTCTCAACCAGCATATTTCATAGTAGCCAAATTATTAAATGTAGTCCTAGGAGGGCTTACAGACTCAGAATCAAATTCTTGCCATTAAGCAGAAACACAGGCAATTACTTCCTTTGTATCACACATAATTCTTAGGCAGTGGAAACTGCTGGAAGACCTGTGCTCAAAATAAACACTAGCTGCATAGCATGCCAAGTATTAGAAATAAAATGTTCTAGTGTCAGGGAGAGTCCCACAGAGAAGATGAGAAAAGAGCTGTGCCCTGCACAGGGAGGGCCCTGAAAGCTACCCAGAGAAGAGGAGCAGGTCGGAAGAGGGAAGGCTGCACAACACTTTCTAGAGTGGTCCAGACACAGCCAACAGTGCTGGGGGTATCAGTAGGCCTCAGGAAGAGGCAGGGTGGATACAGATGAGGCTGTAGCAGACTAGGAAAGAGTCTTGATTATCCTGAAGATGTCAGAAATTTAATAGGAAGATTATATATCTGTTTTAGAAACTGGCCAAGATGACCTTAATCCCCTCAAGCTGACTAAACTTGAGATAGGATTCTCCCTGACTTCCTTTTTCTTAAAGCATTTTCTTTAGAAAACGTGTAAATTCTCCCTGCCCCCTTTAAAAAGTACATACATCTTTTTAAAAGCCTCTTTTCAGCCCAGGACTGTTTTTTCCACATCCTGGGAAACATCTCTTGAAATACAATTCAAGGGGACAGCACCTTCATCATCCCTTTTCTATGAAAAGGGAAAGGGTAGGAGCCTAACCTCAGTGGGCACCTTGCTCCAAGTTGTAAAACTCCCTCCTATCACTGAGATATGAGAAATTTACTTTTCCTTGGGGTAAAACCAATTAGCAAACATGGATGGCCTAGAGCTCCCTGTCACTACAGCCCTTAGAACACTACCATCCTCTGCTTCAGCTGAGTTGGGCTCAGACTGAGATCTGGCCTCTCTTCCCTATTGCAATAGCTTGAATAAAATCTTCCTTGCCCATTTAATTTTGCTCAGTATACTTTTTGCTGTGACAAAATCTTCTCTTGGACCCACTTTCCCCTTCAGCTACCTCCCCATTTGTCTTCCCTTTTACAGAAAAACTCCTTCCAGGACTTGTCTAGACTCACTGTCCCTCTCCTCTTGCTCCACTCTGACTTTTGCTCTCACCATTCCACCAAGACTTCCCTGTGAATCCCATAAGTGACCTCTCCTTGCTAAATCCCAGGTCACTTCTCAGTCCTCAGTGGCATGTGACCCAGCTGATCACTCCATCCTCCTCGAAATGTCTTCAGCTTCCTCCATGTCTTATTCTTCCTCTTCCCTCTAGCTGCTCCTTCTCAGGCTCTTACTGACCCCCGATCTGTAAACTCTGGAGCATTCCAGGACTCAGTCTTTGTACCTCTTCTCTTCTCCACCTACCCTTAACTCCTAGGTGTTCTCAGCCAGTCTCACTGCACTTAGTACAATGGATTTGCTGAATGTCTCTTCAGCCTGTAGGTCGACCAAAAACTCCAGATGTGCATCACAAGTGGTTATACATAAGTGACTACTAAACATCTCCACTTACATGTCTAACAAGCATCTCAAGCTTGTCCAAGACTGAGCTCCTGTCTGCCCCCGTCAACCTGCTCTTCCCAGAGTCTTCCCCATCATATAAAAGTCAAGTCCATCCTTCTAGTTGCATAGTTGAAAAAAAGCTTACAGGGCCTCCCTGGTGGCGCAGTCGTTGAGGGTCCGCCTGCCGATGCAGGGGGCGCGGGTTCGTGCCCCGGTCCGGGAGGATCCCACGTGCCACGGAGCGGCTGGGCCCATGAGCCATGGCCGCTGGGCCTGCACGTCTGGAGCCTGTGCTCCACAGTGGGAGAGGCCACAGCAGTGAGAGACCTGTGTGCCGCAAAAAAAAAGAAAAAAAATGCTTACAATCACCCTTGATCCTACATTTTCACATAAGTATGTCCAATTTGTCATGATATCCTGTCACTAATTTCAAAATACATCTGGAGCGACTTCCCTGGTGGTCCAGTGGTTAAGAATCCGTCTTGCAATGCAGAGGACGTCGGTTTGATCCCTGGTCAAGGAATTAAGATCCTACATGCTGTGGGGCAGCTGAGCCCACATACCACAACTAATGAGACTGTGGGCCACAACTAAAGAGAATCCCATGCACTGCAACCAAGAGCCCACATGCCACAACGAAAGATCCCTCATGCCACAACTAAGACCCGATGCAGCCAAAAAATAAATAAATAAATATTAAAAAAATATACATCTGGAATCCAGTCTATTTTCACTTCTCCCCCTGCAACCACCCGGGGTCCAAGCCATCATCTCTTGCCTGCATTACTGCAGTGACCTACGACTGGGTCTCCTCTACATCCCCCTTCTGGCACCACCTTCATAATCGACTCTCACCGCAGCAAGCAGACACATCATTCTAAAATATATGTCAGTTAACATCACTCCCCTGCTTAGAACCTCCATGACACATCCCACCTCCGTCAGCACAGCCATGTCCCTGCAGGGGTCCAGCAGGCATCACCTGACTGTTCTCCACTCCTCAGCTGACCACAGGTCCCACTACTTCTTCTCCTCCCTCCACTCCATGATTCTCTCCTTCTCATTCTTTCACAAATCTTCTCCCACTTCAGAACCTTTATTCATGCTGTTCCCTCTCCCTGGAGAGCTTTTCCTTGGGCCTCCACCTCAATGTTACATTCGCAGAAATGCTTGCCCTGAAACTCTATTCAAAGTTGTACATCTTCTCCTTTCCTTGATTGGTTTTTATCCAAAGCTTTTATTCTCTACTATACTGCATATTTCTCTGTGTATTTTTTTGTTTGCTACTACATCGCTCCCTTGACTAGAATATAAGCTCCATGAAGGCAGGATACTGTTGTATCCCCAGCAACTAGAACAGTGCCAGCATCCAGCATGTGCTCAGCCATGAGTGAATGGAGGTAACATGTAAGATGAATCAAAGACAGTGGGGAATAAGGGGATGTGGGGTTACCAGAAATAAGGCTACTGCAGAGGTCCAAACAAGCAAGCAAAGGGGTCCTGAACAAAAGCTGTGACAGATGGAATGGAACTATGGACACACAACCTGTTCCCCTGAGAGGGGGATGTCATAGGAGGGATTCCCAAACTTAATTGGGCATGGAACCCTTCTAGGTGGAAGTGACTTACAGGCCTACAAGTTTCACGGAACCTAAGGTAGGAAACCCAGGATTCGAAGTTCTCTAAAGTTGTTCCCCCAGCACTAAAGTCCAATGATCCTGTGTCAAAAGTCAGACGACTCAGTATATTTAAGCCATGTGTTCTCTTGGTTACATAATAGTCACAATAATGGAAACCCATCTGTGATGTGGGCATCTAATCTCAAAGACGAGTATTAAAATGCTACATCAGTTAGAATCCTCCCAGTCTCCAGTAACAGAACCAGATTAACACATGTGATAAAGACATCTAATCGCCTCATGGAACAGGAAACCTGGGAGCAGGCAGTCCCTGCCAGTCAGGCTTCACCTGGTTTCTCTGATTTTCATATATTTTTTAAACTTAGAGTTGTAAATTGGCTGTTACTGCTCCAGATATTATATCATCGCAATCGAATTCCACCTTGGGAAGAAGGAGGGGCATAAGTCTACTCATTACATTCTGCCTTCATATGGGAAATTGTTTTTTAATGGGATTTTTTTTTTTGGCTGCCTTGGGTCTTCATTGTTACATGCGGGCTTTCTCTAGTTACGGCGAGCAGGGGTTACTCTTCACTGCAGTGTGCGGACTTATTGAGGTGGCTTCTCTTGCTGCGGAGCACGGGCTCTAGGTACATGGGATTGGTAGTTGTGGCACACGGGCTCAGTAGTTGTGGCACACAGGCTCAGTAGTTGTGGTGCACGGGCTTAGTTGCTCCGCGGCATGTGGGATCCTCCTGGACCAGGGCTCGAACCTGTGTCCCCTGCATTGGCAGGCAGATTCTTAACCACTGAGCCACCATGGAAGTCCTATATAGGAAAGTTAAAAAAATATTTCCTAGAAACCACCAGACTCGTTGGCCAGTGTCACATTGACACTTAGAGTTGTAAAGGAAGATGGGTTTGGGTTTGGGAATGGGTTTATTACAACTGGTCCAGACCTCCATGCTTCATCCCTTTGGGTTAAAAGAGGGGTCCCTGTTCCCTAAGATCAAGGATTCTCCACCCTACCTGAACAAAAGAGCAGTCTCTTAATGGGAAAGAAGTGGGGATAGTGGGCAATGAACAATGGGCCACGGCTGCTGGTGATTGTGTCTCTTAGCTTTAAGGCCACCACACCAGCCCCAGCAGTTTCTAACAGTACATGGGATGCCTATCACCCAACAACCTTGACTGACTAGCAGTGGCACCCTGGAAATGCTGTGTTGGGAAGTACCTACCAATGAAGTACTTGTAGGACCTCAGGAAAGAAGAGCTGTACTTTACAGCACCGGCTATGACCCAAATAGCTAAGGAGGTAGCAAGCAGCATGATATCTGTACCGCAGGTCTTTTCTTGTAGCCGGAAAGCCCCAGCAGCCTGTGATGGCAATTCCTGTTTTCTTCCCTCTAGAAGATCAGTCCCAACTGCATTACCCCTGCTTCTGCTTCCTCTGAGTCTGAATGTCATCTGCCCACATTGAGGAGGAAAGGAGGAAGCCCAGGAGAGGCGTATGTAGGAGGAATTCCACATTCCTCCTGACATATGATTGAAGAACGGGTAAAGTGAGTCTTATGCTGTCCTTACCGAGTTCTAAGTATGAGGGACTGTACTGAACACGCAAGCCCAGAATAAGCACTGAAGATAAACCGACTTGCAAACTTTGTATCTGAAAAATCACCTCAAATCTGAAATCACCAGTATTTCTACACCATTTTTAGTATCTATTTTTATGAACCAGTTTTCAAAAACAGCATCAGCAACAGGTCTAGAGCGTTCATTTCCAAACCTGAATATTTTTAAGCAAACATTTCATCTTAGCTAGATGAGTTCAGGAAAAACATTTCATTTATTAAAAGGGCTGCATTACAAAGGTTTGCCCCAAGAGAACACAAGCTACTCGAGAGCAGGGATTTGGGGCTGGTTTGCTCAGTGTCCCCAGCATCTACCCCAGGTGTCCTTCCATCAAAGCATTCAATAAATATTTGTTGAATTAATGCCACTGGATAACTGTCCTTCTTGTGCTGTATGATATGAACTGCATGACTTTCTCCCTGAGGATTAAGATATTGATGGAGCATCCTTCAAGATCAATGGCATGCCCTAGATGAGAGATAGGGATGTGTAGGAGGAAATCTTGCCAGTCAAAGCTATCTATCTATTCAGTCTTAAGTGGAAACTCAAAAGACATGCACCACGGAAGCTAGTTGTAGGCCCAAAGTTACAGCTCTCCTTAAAAGGAACTGTGTCATGCTAGGAAGTCACTTAACAATCATAGCAGACACGTATATAAGTGTCAGGCCCTATTCCAAGGGCTTTATATAGATTACCTCACTTAATCTTCACAACAAGGCTATAAATCAGATTCTGTTACCATCGTGTCCCTCTAACCAATGAGCAAACTGAGGCACTGAGTTAAATCACTAACCCAGTGTCACATACAGAGCATCAGAACTAAAATCTGAACCTGGCACTCTGGCTTAAGTATCCATGTGATTAACATCTGCATTGTGTGGCCACCTTGGCCTCCCAGGACCTCTGGGATTTCAGTTTCCTCACTGTCTGGGGGTCGGGGGCAGACAGTGAGGAATGATGGATACATCAGGAGGCTATCAAACCTTCTCAGCTGCTTGATTGCTTTTTGAAAAGAAATCTTACTTGGCTAGTCAAATTCATAGAAACAATGTAGGATGGTGGTTACCAAGGGCTGGAGGGAGGTGAAAAGGGGGAATTGTTATTTAAAGAGACTAGAGTTGCAGTTTGCCAGAGGAAAAAGTCTGGAGATCTATTTAACAATGAGTATACTTAACACTACTGAGCTGTACACTTAAAAACAGTTAACAAAATTTTCCAACTTATGTGTTTAACCACAGGAAGGGAGGAAAGGAGGAAAGGACCGATGAAAGGACTCTTACCTGGCAGCTCAAGAAGTAAAACACAGGAAGAACTGCTGAATCAGTGGGAAAAGGAGCCCAAGGTCCCAGCCTCTTGGCTTCTTTCCCCAGATACTCCCACCAGAACATCCCCTCGGGGAGATCATCAAAGCAAAGGTTTAAAACCACTAAACAGGACAACTTCTCAATTCTCTTTAAGACAATTTCAAAAGCCTCGGGTCAAATCACACTCTCAAAAGTCTCCAGCTGAAAAACCCTCCTGGCCCCTCAAGGCCGAATCAGTTCACACTCACCACCACGGTCCTTGAGATCGTTCACAATGTAGCCCCAGTGTAAGTGTCCAAGCTTACAGAGCACAGCCAGCCCCCTGTACTCAGAGTTACTCATCACGACGGTCTCTCGAGCCTCTGTGTGTTGCCTATTTCATCCTTGTTTGTGAAGTGAGAGCTGTGTGCGCACCCGCCACCCCAGCTCAGAAGGCTGTTTCTACTCCCACCTTAGTTATGGGTGAGGCGCTATATCTATGCCACTGTCACCTGCACAAGGTGCCCAATTCCCCCACCTTGTCTGTTCTGGGGGCTTAACAAGTATCTAGGACTCTCAGATGGAAGGGTGGAGAGGGAGTAATTCAGAAGAGACTTAGGCACAGGGGAGCATGATGATACCCCATCCCTCCCTATCCCTCAACCAGGGTGCTGAGCCATGGTTCTGATCAGGGAGAGAATGAATGCTGGGAAAGCAGCCAACGCCATAACCAGCTTGTAGCAATGAGGGCCAGAGAACTGAGACTAAGGTACGTTGGGGCCATTGGTGCATATTGTTCAGTTAAAAAAAAGAAAAAAAAACAGGAATGCTAACTAAAGGACAGAATGATTATTATCTTTGACTGTAAACCTCTCTCTGCATCATCCTTGGGTCCTAAAGTGACCTATTTCCATCACATGCACATTCCACCAGCAGCTGAAACTCACCTCAGCACCCATGTTATATTCTGACCCAGTTTACATAGAGCTGACTGAAAGGCAAAGAGTAAGAAAACGAGGCATTTGAAAGGGAAATCCATGCTTCCTAGTTTAGAGCTGCACAAACTCCTTTGCCCACCACAGGAAGGGATTAGGCTACTCAATCCGAGTAACCCATTTCTCTTTGTTTGGGAACATGGTGATTCTATTCAGAGGGCATAAATAAGATAAAGGGCCCACGCATACTAGATTTTTCATTTGGCAAGCAGAATAAAAATCGGAACCTATACCCGTGGGAAAATAATCAGTTTTTCATAGACTTGTTATAGGTTTCACAAAATCTACTGCACACATATTTTTAAAAGAGGGTGGATTTTTAATGATACTTAAAATATATGGCATGGCAAGAATTATTTAAAATGTGTTTCTGAGGCCTGAAGTTTGGTACTGCCTGCTAAAATATAGATGATTTGGATAAGGCTGTCTTCTCGGTATAAACGTGAGACCCAAGCTCATCTTATCATAAAGATAATAGGAAGGTTGGTGTTCAGGCTGTTAAATAACTGGTATAAATCCTCCCAAGATATTAGACCCTCTGAACACGCAAGAGTCAGTGGTTGTCCATTGGCCTGTGTGCATTAAATAACTCCTCTTAACCCAGAGGTCAGCAATCCACTGTTCACATAAAATCAACACAAAGCAGAGCAAGAGGAAGCAGAGCTGAATCCAATAGATATATGACCACGACTCATGCAACAAGTGTTTTCTGAGCAGCACACCAGGCCTGGGAAAGTGGACACATGCTCCACGTGGTCTGGATGCCCAGTCTCGATCCAAGCAGATTGGCTCCGTTTTTATGAGCCATCAGCTTGACTGTCCACATTGGTGGGCATGCTTTTTGCAGGAACACATCTCTGTTCTAAGCGGAAGACTATGCACCTACATCTGTGACCAGCCCTGTATGAGCGTGTGTATGTGCGTGTGTGCATGCGTGCGTATGCGTGACTGACTGACTGAATGAAAGATTTTTTAAATTTCTACATAAAGCAGATCTAATATACGAAGATCTCCATTTACAAAAAGGCTTTCATTTTTTTATCATGCAACAAGTCACTGAAATATCACACTATTTTGTGTCCAGCATCTCCCTTCAAGGAACTATGAAAACATGAAGCATCACTGATGTCAGAAGTCACAGTCTAGATGAGAAGACATGTGACAGACCCTAAACAGAGACCACAGCAAATGTCTGACACCAGGTGTAAAAGCTTCAGGAGTTCACAAAATCCGAAGTCACTAAAAGCCCAAGTTGCTGAGAGGACTTGGAACAGTGGGTGTTAAGAAGGGCAGGAAAGATGGTAGGTTTTAGATTACTAAAGGGGCAGAGGTGGCATTTCACGGAGGTACAAAAAGCAGAAGCAATGACTTAGAAGCAAAAAGAAGCCTTCTGTTTGCCAATAGCAGTGACAGCACCTGCCCTGATCAGAGCCACAGGAAACAGGGCTCATTATAGGGTGGGGACTCGTTATGAAGGGATAACAAGCTGCCCAGAGAAGTTGATTTGTTACATTAGGGAGTCATTCTAGAATCCTGAATAGGAGCAACCGGGTGTTCCTTCCGTTTGGTGAGAACTCACCCCACGATTCCTTTAAAGAGCACGCTCCCCTTGACATTGAGTTAATGATTTCATTTGCACTTAACTTTCCAATATCCCATCTCAGTGATTCCCAACTTATGGACCACAGAGTTATGGCAGAGGTCACTGAAGTCAGATAAGCACTGCCCAGAAACGACTTGCTCCTGACATATCGCCGCTGTCTCGTTCTAATATCTGTAGATACCATGTGAGCCATAAAACGCAAATTCACTCCAAAGCAACAGTCACCTGAGTTGCCCCAGGCGCCAGCCTATGGCTACACATGGAGTCACTTTAACAGTAGCCCAAATGTCACTAGCTCCCGTCTCCCTGTTGTTCATGCAGGACTTCAGCCTCCAGTAAAATGCCCCTCAAGCATTCCTAGGAGTTCCTAGGGATTTGGTGCCTGAGCCTGCAAAAAAGGCCGTCGTCCTCTCAGCGGCCACTGGGCGGCGCTGGGTCCACACATCTCCCTCTCCTGCACCTTCAAGCACCCCAAGGCTTCCACAGACCAAACTGCAGGATGATTCATATGGAGTGGGGAAAACATCTCATTCCTCTTGGGAGCTACCATTCCCAAAGCAGTCACACTGGTGCCATACACGATATCTTACCGAGGGTATTTTAGAAAAACAACTCTTACAGTTGTTACTTACAGCCCTAAAACTGTAAATGAAAACTGTATGTGAAGGTGAATCTAGCAGAGGATGGACAGGAAGAAAAATACCAGGGACAGAGCCCATGCCATGCTCACAATCAACCTTCCCATCATGTGCTATCAAAATGCACATCATCCTGTTTGACCCAGCAAATTAAACTTTTAAGTGCACAAGGAAAAGTGTAGGAGGATTTTCAATGCAGATTATTTGCAAGAGTGACAAAGGAGAAACACACATCTCCTAGTACAGAAGGGGTTACATTATGACACACTGACTGGGTAGAACACAGGCAGCTGTTAAATACAATGACGTCGGCTTGGAAGTACCACTGGAGATCTGTGCGATGCATCGTGAGGTGACACAATGGCAGTTAGAACAGGGCTCCACAGCCTGCTGGGAGCCGGGGTGAGCGGCAGGCAGGCCAGCGAAGCTTCATCTGCCACTCCCCATCGCTTGCATGACCGCCTGAGCCCCCCGCCCCCTCCCCCGTGGAACCACTGTCTTCCACAAAACCGGTCCCTGCTGCCGAACAGGTGGGGGGCCGCTGAGTTAGAAGACATTAGGGACAGCGTGGGCGCATTTCAAGAGTGTGGAGGAGGGGCCAGGGAGAGGTACGTATGGATATTATATGTCAGGAACAAAACCTATGGAGCTATTGACAACCTTTCTCCCTCATACCCATGCCTGAAGGGGAGTCTTTTTTTACCACCCAGATCCTTTATGGAACTGATCTGGGAGACAGTAAGAGAGATAAAGAGTCCTCAAATGGCCACATTTGTCTTCATGAGAAGAGATGAAAGAGGAAGTACTGGATGAGAGGCAGGCAGCCAGCCAGCCAGCCAGGAGATGGAAGAAAAGAGGTACCTGGAGTTTTTAAAGACGGGGAAGGGGGAGGTCCTGGAGCAGCTACTGAAGACTTGGTGTGCGGGAGAGAAGGCTGGGTGACATACGTTCCACGTGTTTTGCCATGTCATGTGCTCCACAGAGTCTACAAATACACCCATTACAAAGATCTAGAACACGCATGAGGCTTTGAGGTCAGACGGTGTTTCTTCCCCATGTTTCTGTGCTGCCCATGAGGTGAGAACAAAAGCTAGTTTAAGGTTGTACATGTATGAAAAACGCCAGGAAAGACACCCCAGAAATTGTCCCAGCGGTAACATCTGTCAAGGTTAATTAGGTACTGGTGGACTTTGTTACAACAAAAGTGTATCACATGTATAATTTTCATGGGCATGTAGTTTACTTTCACTCAGGACAGGGATGTGGGTGAGGCAAGCAGGGTGACTACAGTGCAAAATTTAAGGAGACACTGACTCTCAGCGTCTGGCTGGTTCAGAGCCACATGTAAACACCCCTGTGAGGGAGCGCCTCCTTCACTTAGTGCCCTACCCACCCTGATGGCCTCACCCCATCCTGGCTCTGCTTGCCTTGTTTATCACAGTTCTGAATCTCATTGAAATTCAAACTGGGATGCTATCTGCCACACACACTGTATACAGAGTACACTGCCATTCTGAAAGCACTTTCGTATATGTATTTCACTGTCTCTTCATGACAATCTCAGAGGAAAATGAGACTAGTATTATAATTCCCATTCTACAGATGCAGACCAGAAAGGTTAAAAGACCTGTCCAAGATCACACTGCTAAGTGACAGCAAACTCAGTTCAGCTGACTCTAATGATTACCATCCCCGATTATTTCCATTATACCACCCACATACAAAACAAAGCAAACAAAAATTATCACTCATACCTATCAGGAAAACAATGAATCTCTGAGGTGAACCTAGCCCAGAGATTCATGCCTCCCATCAAATAAGGCCCAGCAGCTCCCATCTGCCCCCTTGGCAACCACGGAGGCAAAGCTCACAGAAGATATAGGCAGCCTCTAGCCAAGATGGCGCCCCATTAGGAGCAGCTCCTCTGAATTCTCTATTAGCAGCAGGTTTTCAGGTTGAGCACCAGGCCTTCATGAGGGCCTCCAGGCAGGTCTGTTGCTGCTTGTTGGCACCAGGTGTGAGCCATGGGAACTCTGGGATCTTGGCGGGGCATGGGGTGTTGTGGGGAGCATCTGCACAGGAGACATGAGCCTAAGAGAAACTCTCAGCATTGGACATCCCAAAAGGGGTCCATGCAGCTACTGGTGGTCGGCCCCTCCGGGTTTCCACCTTGAGGTGAGCGGAAAGGAATAACACGGCATCACTAGCCACCAGCCTGGAGCTCAACCAGCTGGCCTGACAACCTAGAAATTTGCTTAGGGAGTTAATCCGGAGTTAATCCAGGCAGACCCTGAACTACCCTGTTCATCCAGCTGTGTTTCAGGGCACAGCACGATTCCAACACTGCATGTAATAAAAATGAATACCCTTCCCCCGCCCTCTGCAGATTCGTTTTTCTCGGGTCCCACTGGTACTTTCTTTTAAAACTAAGTTTAAAAATAAAGAAATCAACAAAGCACACTCACTTGCCAATTGTGCTTTTTTCCTTCCTTCACAAACCTAATTCATACCTGGCAGAATTCACCCTGCTTTTGTTTACCTGTTCCTCTAAGAATATGAATCCATTTCCCTCTAGCCTGGTTTTAAGTACACTGTTTAGTCAAGCCTTTACTTCCCTCTTCTGTTAAAAAGAGGCAAACATACAGCAAACTCAAGTTCTATATTTGTGAAAACGTTAAGAGGAAACTACCCTAGGATGTTTACACAAGCTGTGTAAAGTGGCTTTAAAGAGGCTCTAGTATTCCAGTATTACCCATACTATATTCGAATTAATACTTCCCAGAAAAAGTAAACTTTAAGTAAGATCAAGTCAGGATCAACTGCACACCCACCTGAGTAGCTGAACAAAATGAATGGAGCAATTCTTTGGTCATCGGACTAAAAGATTCAAGATTGATTTTTTTTCTCCCTTTTATTAAAATATGAAACTCCCTGGTAACCTGAAGTATTATTGTGTCCTGTATCTTGCAAGGATTTATGGGCAATTTATCTAAAAACTGTCTTTCAACAGCTACACGAATGGCTGAAATTGCTTGATCTCATCAGGCAAAGAGTTTTTAAAAATATTAACCTCAGAAAAAGAATATATATATCTATATATCTCGTGCTAAGTACCAGAGTTTTCAATCATGAAATTAAATATTCCTTTGCAAACTCAGTATATCCCAAAACAGCCAATGATAACCTCTTGCAATACTCAGCATCCTGTGGAGAATTGAGTTTCTAAAGGGCCTTATACTGTCCTGAACGTAATGGGAGATTCCTTTAAGGGAGTTTTTCCTTCTGAGGAAAACAGCTCTACACTGTGGACTACTGAGAAGCCCTGCTGGGCCTGTCTTGTTTAGGAGATATCTCCACAGTGGGGTCTTCTGTGTTTACATGGCGCTGCTCCTCTTAGTGAGGGTGACCACTACCGAGCATTGTATTAGGCTCTCAATGTATACACACACACTGCCAACTGGGCACGGCACCGTTATTCTCATTTCTCAGCAGACGAAACAGGGTTAAAAGTCACTTACCTGAGGTGGCGAAGCTCAGGGAGAAGCAGAGCTGGGATGCAGTCCAAGCAGTGAAACCACGAGGCCTGTGCTCTCCAAGGCAAACTCCCCCCAACCCTACCCCCACTGCCTCTTTTAAAACCTCCTCCATACCTGGTAGGCAGGCACACCTGAGACCAGTAGTTCCCTTTGGATAAGAGTCACCTGGGAAGCTTGTTCACTCTACCTTCCCAAAGCCCCTACCCTGGAGATTCTGACTCAGGTGTTCCAAACTGGACCCAGAAATTGTCTTTCTAACCAATGATCCAGGTGATTCTTATCATTAGAGGACTGTGGGAATGGTCTTAGATCAGGGGTGCCCGGGGCCAGGGAGTATTTTTGGCTTTGTGGACTATTAGGTCTCTGTCACAACCACTCAATGCAAAAGGAGCCAGAGAAAATTCATGAATGAACTGGCCTGGCTGTGGTCCAATAATTTATTTACAAAAACAGGCGGCTGGCTACAGTTTGCTGACCCTTCTCTTAGACCATTCATCATACCATTCAAAAAGAGACATTAATGCCTGCTATTTGTCACCTCACTAAGGCTATGTCTCAATCAGGCAATTGACCCAATGAAAATCTTCCCAACACCATGAAACGTCACTCTCATCAAGAGGATAAAGTCAAGGTTGTGTCTTCCCTCCCTCTATAGGGAGCAGCATTTTTAATGTCAGATGCAGGCCTGTGACATCCTGTGTCACATAGGGGAGGACGTAAGTCAGGCACCAGCAGAGAAGCAAAGCTTTCACTTTGGCATTGGTGAGTGCAGTAGGTGGAATTCTAACACTGCCTCTAGGATGGACATCCCCTGCTGAATACACACCTTCCTCCAATGATCCAATCACACTAATTTAAGTGCTACTTTACAGGGATTTTGCAGATGCAATTAAGGTCCCAAATCAGTTGACCTTAAGATAGGGGAATCACCCTGATGGACCTGATCAAATCAAGGGAGGCCTTTAAACCTGAGTCTGGAATTCAGCGGTAGAGAAGTCAGAATTAAAGGGAGAGGAGGAAGAAGAGTCTCCGTTCCTGGAGTTAGTGATGGAGGGGGCATGTGGCAAGGACGGGGGGTGACCTCTAGGAGCTGAGAGCACCCCTGCTGACTGCCAGCAAGGACAGGGGTGCTCAGTCCCACAACCATAAGGAACTGAGTTCTTCCAACCAGTGTGAGCTTGGAAGCAGACACTGAGACCCAGATTAGAACTGGAGCCCTGTCTAAGGCCTTGACATCAGCCGAAGAGACTCCCAGCTCAGCACAGAATTCAGCCATGCCATGACTGGACTTCTGACCTATGGAAACTGTAAGATAATAAAGTTATATATGGCAAACTGCTAAGTTTGTTCTTATTTGTTACAAGCCAATAGAAAACTATTACAGAGAGGTGCAGGACTTTGATGTCGGAATTACTGCTGGGGATTTTTAAGTCCAATAACTTCTGGGTTTAAATATAGATGGATGTGTCCCTTTAGATCCATATTCATTCATTCTGTCTGAATTCTCATGTGGCTCAGGCCAGTGTGCACAGCCCACCTTTCAGGAATGTGATTATCAAGATACCAACTGCAGTAATGTTTACCCAAGACCAACTTGCAGGCTTATTTCAACATACCTGTCATATGCAAAGCATCAAACCAGATATTGGGGGCGGGTGTGTGATAGGGGATGAAAAGATAGACAAGGAGTTTACATCTTGGAGGAGAGACAGACGTTTGGAAAATTAACTGCCAGGCAGGTATGATAATTGAAGTGTAAGAAAACCATATGGGAGCTCAGAAAGCAATAATAGATGGAATTTACATGAGAGGATGCAGTCTAATCCATAGAGTAGAAGCACACTGTATTTTAATGTACAAGACACACTGTATTTTAAAGGACAAGAATGAGGTGGTAACTATAAGATGCTGGTGGAGATTGTGGAGGGTTTTCTTTATGCAGTGGATCTTTGAGGGCCCCGAAAACTCTTCCTGCATCCTGGGAATTAGTAGCTCGGACCACCATATCATTTTTCCAGGTACCTATTGTTATATTCTTTTTTTTACTCCCTCATGAGGCTAACTGATGCTCAGCTGAATTCAGAGGAGCATTTGATTTGCCTGCCATCCTCTGGGAATACTCCTGCTAAATGCATGAAAAGTCACTCAACATTAAAGATCATTCAGCCACGGATGTGAGAGCTACTGTCACCTTATAAAGCTTACAGTAGCCAGTGTCCTCTTAAAATTTTCCCCAGTGCAATCTACAGAAGTGGGGAGGGCTGGAGGGAGCACAGATTAATAGAGTGGAATTTCCTTTGGCACCAGCTCCAAGCAGTCTTTTAACAGAGATGTTTAATTGATCTTTATTGAGCAGAACCTTCCCTTCTGCTTATAAAAGAAACAATCACTTTTCCTTCAGCTTCTATCTGGAGAAGTTAATAGCCCCAGTTTTCTCTTACAGCAGAGATACTTAATGACTGGGAGACTATCATAGAGTTTTTATGTCCAAAATACAAACCCGGTTCTAATCAACCAGCACAGTGAGATTGCCTTGCTTGTATCTGTTGATACTTGGAGGAGCTTTTCCCAACTGACGAGCGCATTGTTCTTTCCACTCAGGCTCTGCTGTCCAATTAACAAATTGAATAGCGAAGTAATCTATAGGCCTTTGCCAAAGACCACTGAGTATGCCCTAATGTGTATCAATTTGATCCTCACATGCAGTAGCTCCTAGATGAGGCCCAAGAACAGAGCCATAATCATTTGTGTACACGGTACAGGAATATTTTGCAGGTGTGAAGACGATCTTTGCAATACTTCCAGGATACAGAGACACTTCCGGGATTCAGCACAAATAGAGCCGTTACTGCTTGGCAGCTATGAAGAGTGATGGAAAAATAAAAAACGTAATACTTATAGAGTTCCTTTAGCTCATTTATAAAGGGCTTTATTGATATTAGCATTATTTTTTGAAATAACTTCCAAACACAACAAGCAGGTATTAATATTTCCGTTTTAGAGCTAGGAAATTTTGTATTAAGTGTTCTGACTACTGTGCTCCTTGAGGACTAGATTTAGCAGTAAACTAGAGGCTAGGACTTCCTGCTACAGTAAACAATTACTATTTGGGAATTTGTTCTAGAGTGCAAAATTCCTGGGTCTTTTTCTTTGTCCTCTCCTCCTTCTGGCTACTGGCTTTCCCCACCTGCCACCTGCCACGCCTTCCCCAGCCCTCCAAGTTGCCATCCTGGCATGGCAGGCACCATGACCATGATTTCTGAACCACATTTTGGAACCTGTAGTATGAAAAATACCAGCGTTCTTAGGTGGACAAGAGGACAGAATTTTTGAAACCACAATTGTCCAGAAAATCGGAGATATGTGATCACTCTCATAGTGTCGCTCTAGCATATTCTCCAGTGACGAGCAAAGGAAGGTGTGGAAGGGAAGCACCTACCATTTACTGACACAGTTAATAGGAATATAATCAAGGCAGGTGTAAGGCCTGGGCCTGAGGTCTTCCTGGGAATGTGAGAGGGAAGGAGGAGGGAGGCTTTATACCTGAGGTATTGGATTCCTTTTTCCCCCATTTTATTGAGATATAGTTGTCATATAATATTATATTAATTTCAGGTGTACAACATAGTAATTTGATATGTGTATAAATTGCAAAATAACTACCACAGTAAGTTTAGCTAACATTAACCACCTCACATAGTTACAATCCTTTTCTTGTGATGAGAACTTTTAAGATCTATACTCTTAGCAACTTTCAAATTAGAAAACAGTATTGTTCGGTGCTTTGTGTCCACCTAGAGGGGTGGGATAGGGAGGGTTGGAGGGAGATGCAAGAGGGAGGAGATATGGGGATATATGTATTTGTATAGCTGATTCACTTAGTTGTACAGCAGAAACTAACAAACCATCATAAAGCAATTATACTCCAATAAAGATGTTTTTTAAAAAAAGAAAACAGTATTTTTAACTATAGTCATCACGAGGTACATTACATCCCCAGGAGTTGTTTCTCTTATAACTGCAAGTTTGTACATTTTGACCACCTTTCCCATCCCCCCTACTCCCACCTCTGGCAACCACTACGCTGTTCTCTGTTTCTATGAGCTCAATTTTCTTCAATTCGTATACGTGAGATTATACAGTATTTGTCTTTCTCTAATTTCACTTAGAGTAATGGGCTCAAGGTCTGTCCTGGCTTTTTTTTGCATCTGGTATCACAACTAAACATGGTTAGAACCATGTTGGTGTTGTTGCCAGGTCCTTGTCAGGTGCCATGGGCTGAGTTGTGTCCCCCCCAAAATTCATAGGATGAAGTCCTAAACTCCAGTACCTCAGCATGGGACTGTATTGGGAGATCAGGCCTTTAAAGAGTAAGTTAAAATGAGGCCATTAGGGTGGATCCCAGTCCAATCTGACTCGTGTGCTTATAAGGATTGGAGATTAGACACACAGAGAGACACCAAGTCTGCCCAGAGGGTAAAAGCCATGTGAGGACACAGGGAGAAGGCAGCCCTCTGCAAGCCAAGGAGAGAGGCCTGGAACAGGCTCTTCCCTCATGAGCCTCAGAGGAAACCAACCCTGCTGACAACTTGACCTTGGACTTCCAGCCTCCAGAACTGTGAGAAACAAATTTCTGTTGTTTAAGCTACCCAGACTGTGGTGTTTTGTTATGACAGCCATAACAAACTCATACAGATACCAAAAATTAACATGGAATGAAGCCTGGAACACCTATCACTTACATGTTGTTTGCTACATGCCAAATACATGCCAAATACTAACTTGATCCTTACCATAGCCCTATGAAGTGGGCACTATTATTCTCACCCCCATCTTACAGACAAGAAAACTGAGGCACAGAGACGCTCAGTGAATTGCCTAAGGCCATACATCTGACATGTGGAAAAGCTGGAATTTGAACCCAGTCACCAGTCTCGGAGTTCCCTGTTTTGTCTCAATTTTCTACCTGTTATCCCCCAACTGATCATCCAAAAACCTTCCAAAACTGGTTCAGGAGGCAGCATGGAAAGCAAACCTGAGGATACTGTGCCCCACTCTTGAGAGGCAAGGACTCGCAACCTGGGAAGCTTAGGAGAGACAAGCAAAGCTGGTTCATCTCAGAGGCCCATGGATGGAAGGAAGAGACACCTGGGCCTGGTGAACCGAGGACCTGGAGGCAGGAAGGCTTTTCCAATGTTGGCTGTCACCCTGATCCACAGCTCTGCCATCAGGTAGCCTTGGGTTCCTCCAGGCGCACTGGGCCTATGAGTACATGGTGTACTACAAGCTCCTGGAGCATATTGGATGTAGAGTCAGAAATGGTTCACTCCCTCTCCAGCAGTCATTTCTCCAGAACAAGCAGGGAAAGGACACCAGAGACAGGGAGGTTCACCTTCATCCTCTAGGCCCGGGTTTCTCAGCACCGGCTCTAGTGACATTTTGAGCTAGGTAATTCTTTGTTATGTGTGACTGCCATGTGCACTGTAGGATGTTTAGCAGCATCCCTGTCCTTACCTACTAGATGCCAGTAGCACATCAGCTACTTGTGACAACCAAAAGTGTCTCCAGATATTGCCAAATATCCCCTAGGGGACAAAATCACCCCCATTGAGAAACACTTCTCTAAGAGAAACAGAAAAAGGTACTTCCTCAAGACAATATTTCCATCTGTTAGAAAGTTGTCTTAATAATGTATGCAAACACTCTACATTTATGGTGTTGTACAGTGCACAACCTGCCCAACTGCCCATGGTCATCCACCTACTCCCTCCCTCTCCTCAAGCTTCACAGGAAAATGAGGATAATCTGCCCTACACTTTACCGCTCCTTTCTACTTTCCCATATTTCTGAGATACTATAAGGAACCGGAGGGCTTCCTTACCTAAACTTGGGGTTCAGTTCGGGATTGACCATTCTCTACCCTTAGGTAAGGATTAAGAAAATAAAAACTGTGCTGATCCTTCTGATTTTCTAGTTCAGCCATTAATGTGACAGACATGAGATGCTGATAAAGTGGCCGATTTATTCAATCCCTTTAATTTATTCAATCCCTTTAAACAAAAAAGTTTAAACTTTTATTGGTTTAGCTTGCCCCAAAAGCAACTATCAAATGTTGGCAGGACACAATGAAGGCCTACCTTTGTTAACATAGCTAAGTCTCTCTCTCTCAGAACTAGCCCATTTATCTCCAGGTTCCTTAGCACACCCGACACACTTACACAGCATTTAAGAGATTTACACAACTGCAAGGTCACATCTTTATTTCTTATCACAGGAACACGACTTCTGTAAACTTTATTTCTGTCACAACCTAAACCAAAATTATTGTAAAAAGAGTGATTTAAACCATACATTTTATCATCGTTAAAAAGAATCTAAATAAAAAAAAAGAATATGTTCTGTGCTAAGGATAAGAAACGACTCCTGCCCTTAAAGCCTTCATTAAGGAGGAAGATGTATAAACTCAAAATTTCAATCACATGAGATAAAGAATCAAAACCTTTATGCACAGAAGTTCCTATTGGCAAAAAGTTATATCTAAGTGATGGCTTCATGATAATCCTGAAGTAGAATCTAGAAAGATGAGAGTATGCACAGTTGGAGTAGGAGGTGCATTAACTGCGCACGGAGCACCTGTGCAAAGATACTCAAGCCTGACACCTGCTGGGCACTGTAAATACTGCAGGTGGGGATTACTAAAGACCAGGGGTCCAAGTGTGAAAAGAGACAGAAATGAAAATAGAGGCGCTGGCCAAAGCAAGCCTGGGAGAGAGCATGGCTTGTATCTCACAGGTGATGAGGCCTGGGACTACCACTGGCTGAGTAAGGGTGCCTCTGCTGATTAGCAAAAGGCGCCCCACTGCTCAAGGATCAATTAGATAAAGGGAGTGATCACAAAAAGCTCCCCTTCCTCAGGGCCAAAGAGCCCCATGAGGCTTGGCCCAGCACAGTTCAGACTACACGCCTCTAGGCAGGGCAAACGCTATGTGGCTAGTATGCACTAACTCTGTGTGAGCAAGCCATTAGCAGCATTATTTTAAGCATAGCTTTTTATGTTAGAAGATCACTCAACACGAGTAGGCAGATGAACTTGGAGGAACTGAGCCCAGGAGCCACGAAACCACCCAGGAGTCTCTGCCATAGTCTGGGCAAAATGTAATATAGATGAAGAAGCAAATTTAGGAGGAGGCCAAAATCTACAAGCTGGACCCACTGGATTGAAGACATAAAGGAAGTTCAGTGAAGGAACTCTGAAGAAAATGGGCTCTACAATAAACTTTTCTTACATTCAATATAAAATATTAGACAAAATAAAGTACCATGGTCTCTCAGGTCCTTTCCAGCTCTAATTTCTTTTGATTTCTAACTTATTACTCTGGTTAAGTAAAGTCCCTTCAGAGGTACACAACACTTCCTACAACTGAATAGGATGCAAAGAATAATCTGACTTCTCTTCACTAGGGGATGAGTTGAACTGTCCTTGCAGAGGAGACAACAGATGGTGTGAAACCCTGATCCTAGAAAAGGGCCAGGCACATGATAAATTTTCAGCTTTTTGAAAACAAATGAACAATCATTTCCTCTCCTAGATCTTCACACCCTCCCTCTGCTGGCTACTTTCTCACAGCTTATAAACATCCTCAAATATACCCACTTAAAAAGCTGTTAGGCCTATGATTCTTTGTATTGCCTCGTGAGTAACCTAAGTCTCTCCCATACCTTCAAACATTTGTCCTCCCAAAAAGCCCAGATCTGTACCTTGGGCCCAGACCTGTCTACCAGGCCCATCTAAAGCACTGAAGATCAAGTAAGGTACTCTCCCCACCCCCAATTCCTTCCTACTGTCCTCTGTATCTCACAAAAAGATGAAGCTGTAAACTGTCACCCAGGCTTGCTGCCCTCCCTTTTCTAACTGCTCACCAGGCCCCACCCATTCTGTCTCTGATCTCCAAAATCCAGTGCAACCGTTTATAACTTAAGTGGGACACTTAGATTACAATTCACCCTGCACCCAATCAACTGCCTTCCACATGGAGGGCCGAGAGAGCCTCTAAACCAGAAGTCCATCTCATTGTTCTTTAGTGTTTCCTGCAGTCTTCAGGATAAACATCCAAACTTCTCACATGACAAACAAGGACCCTTTCTGTGGGGCCCGACTACGTAACCAGTATCAGCTCTCATTTTTTTCCCAAACCCTGAGTTCCAATCCTGTACCTTAGTTTTCCCATATTTTCTTACATTTCTCAAACCTGGACATACACAGCTCCCTCTGGTCAACCCAGGAGCATCTACATATCCTTAGAAAGTATGGCACCTCCTCCAAGAATCCTACCCTGAACTTTCCCTTTTAAGATTCTGTGCTCTGCAAAGGTGAAGGGAGGGAGGGATTAATTAGGAGTTTGGGATTAACATATACATACGAATACATATAAAATAGATAATCAACAAGGACCTACTGAATAGCACAGTGAACTCTACTGCATATCCTGCAACAACATGTATGGGAAAAGAAACTGAAAAAGAATGGATATATGTATAACAGAATAACTTTGCTGTATACCTGAAACTAACACAAAATTGTAAATGAATTCTACTCCAGGTACAAAGGACATGTCACAGAACCAGGCTGAGCCATCCAAACCATGAGACAGTTATTATTTTCCCACTAGAAATGACCATATATTAAATCCTCAGTGATTGCTCAAGAAAAGCTGAAATCTTGAGTGTTACATCTATGAATACCAAGATTGGACATTTTCCCATAGGAACATTGGATGCTAAAAGGTGCCTTAAGTGAGACATAAGTGCTCCTCTCTACGTACCCACAGGTTGTGTCCTGTGGGAAAGGATGTAGCTCTCTCTACGAGGTTGGTCACCAGGCTGAACAAGGAGAAACATGGCAACCATTGTACTGGTTTTGATGATCCCTCAAAACCAAGGATTCGGTTTCCAAGAACGACCTACGGTAGCATAAATAGTGTGTGTCACACATGCCACTGTGTTTCCAGTCACACATTTTAATTGGAGGAATACTTCCTATGAGGTAGGCATTAGTTCCCCATGGCTGCTGTAACAAATTACTACAAATGTGCTTGCTTCTAACAAAACACACTTATTTTCTTATGGTTCTGGAAGACAGAGGTCCAAAACCAGTTTCCCTGGGCTGAAACCAGGAGTCAACAGGGCCATCCATCCTCCTTCTAGAGGCTCTAAGCGAGAATCTGCTTCCTCGCGAGCATTCCTTCACTTCTGGCCACATCAATCCAACCCCAAATTCGTCATCACATTCTCTTTGGGGTAAAAGTTCCCTCTGCCTCTCTCTTACGAGAACACCAGTGGTTATATTTGGGCCCGTCCAGGTAGTCCAGGAGAATCTTCCCATCTGAGAACCATTACTTTCATCCCACTGGCAAAGTGCCTTCTGCCATTTAAGGTGACATTCACAGGTTCTGGAGAGTAGAATGTGGACATTTGGGGGCAATGGTATTATACAGTCTACTACAAGGTAGATACTATAATCTTTCTCAGATGTACGAAATGACGTTTAGGGAAGTAGTCTGTCTCAGGTCTACAATTTCCAGAGTAGAGACTTACATTCTGCCGCTGACATTTTAGGACACACCCTAAAAAACTTTAATCTGTGTCCTTAACTACTGCATAATCCTTGGTTAAGAGTCACACTTAGGTATCAAGACCCAATTGAATAGAACACAAGCACTGTCTCCTCTTTCAGTATGTTTGCCTGGTGTACTGATGAATCTTGCCCAGAGCAGAAGAGTTCAGAAAAGTGTTATGCAGGTGTACGAAGAGAAAGCATTTACTGTTTGATGTGCACGGAGGAACGGAAGGCTTTTTCAAATAAAATAAAATAAAATATGCCACCAAATAGTCAATTGTCACAACAGAGGTAACCCCGTGGGAGTCATGAGGAGACTAAAATTATCTCCAATTGTGCAGGGCAGAAAAGTTTCAATGAAGGCAGGTGTAGTTCAGCCAAGGCCTACAGCACAGAAGTAGGAATTTGGGTATGTACGAATGGGAAAAAAGACATTTGAGGCATGGGAAATAGTTTAATGCAGAATGGACGAGAAATATGCATTAGACCTTTTCTAAAACAACTGGCTTATTAACTTAGTAAATCGATTTAGTCAGTCAAACTAGCTTTAGCTGATTACTTATCCAGGGGATAGCTGTTGAGAGTAATTTTTGTCACAGAACAGTAAATAAAATGGTTGAACTATAGCTTTAGGCTTGCTAAGTGAAATAGATTGCTCTAGATGATTTTCAAGTGACTTACTTGGTAGTACTCACGAAATTGGGGGTTAACAATTGCTTAAGAAAACAAAGAGAATTGATTTTAAATAAAGTAGCTACTGTGTAAACTATCTGTTCAGTAGCTCATGTTAAACGGATGTTTATAATCCCCACTGGACAACGAACTACTTTTTTGCAAATGGCAATGTGAATTGCTGTTGCATAAACTATAGCAATGACCACCTATGTAATTTGTTGTCCAAACCAGAAATCTTCTAAAAATACTGGTGTCCTAATAAAAATAAGCACGAAGGGAACACACAGTGGGTGTCTCCCGTGTGCCTGTGCATGCATCTATATCTCACTGAACCCTCATAACAGCCCCCAAGAGAGGGACTCTGGGCGTCCCCATGCTGCTTGTGGAGAAACAGGCACAGGAAGGTTCAATAGTCTATCTACCTAATATCGCACAGAGGGTGGCAGAGCCCGTTTTTAAACCACCTGCCTCCAATACCAGGTGCCAGGAGCCAGACTCAGCCTACAGCTCTCTTCTGCTCGCCTGGAGGTGAAACAATGTGTCATGATTAGTCAAATCCCGTCTTCACTCATCAGGGTAGGTTGAACACCTGCACGTCCTCCAAGTAGCATGTAGCATAAGCAATAAGATGTTTGTCCCGTGATCGACCAGGAACTTGGAATCAGCTGTGCCTGGTTAGGCTGAGCTGGTTTAGAGTGGAGAGGACCACCAATCTTCCACGTGGACAGGTGCTTTTTGACCTCCTGCCATCAGAGGGCCGAAATCTCCAGCCTGAGAATGTGCTGAGCCCTGCAGCCTAGTTACGCCAGCTCAGAACAATGATGAGCACACCTTTTTCCAGTCACCTTTCCTCATGCTCCCCATGCCTCATACTGCCCTGCTTCTTTATTCTTTATCCCAAAGATACCTAAAGCCCCTTGCCTTTGGGGAGGCGGATTTGAGACCTATTGTCACGTCACATCCTCGCTTGGCTGCCCTGTGAATAAACCTCCTCTTTGCTGCAAACCTCAGCATTTCAGTGTTTTGGCTTGCTGCGCCTCAGACAGAATGGTTGGGAGCAGTGGTACAGGTCCCTTGCCTGTGAGGGATGCTGGTTCCTAGTAGTCACGTTGCAGATGTTTTCTCCTCTCCGGGTGGGAGCGGGGCAGACATCCTGCTCTTCCGGAAAGGGAGAAACACAGGTGCCAAACCCTTGCCCTCAGAGTCACCATCACCTAGGAGCTTGTTAGAAGCACAGAATCCAGGCCCCACCCAGAACTACTGAATACCAGCCTGCATTTAACAAGATCCACAAGAGAGGCATACCCATATTAAAGTTGGAGAGGCACCAAGCTGTCATCGTACTCTCCACGGCTAATAAAAACGAAGCAAAGATTCATCCAGAGACGACTCTGCCTCAGTCACCTGGATATCACATGAGCTCATTTAATCCTCCCCAGAACCTGCAAATGAGACTGAGGGTCAGAGTGGTGTAGCACCCAAGGTTCCATAAAAGAACATGACCAAGGTTCACTGGAGCCCAGACTTCCAAAAAAGAAGGCCCCTGAGCACAGCATGGCACCACCGCAGCCCAAACCGTGGGCCTGGAGAGTAGGCCAGGCTCCCCATGCAGAGTTCACACCATTCGAAAGATGCCCACAGCAGACCACAAGGCAGTATGAGAAGTAAGTTCTGAATGTGGAATCTCTGAATTTTGAGATTTAAAGTAAAAAATCTGTTTTTGGCGGATGGTTAAAACAGTTCTACCAAGGAGTAAAGAGAGGGCATCTCAAGCCTCCTTCTGGACTTAGATTTTAATGCCTACTTATTGAGAAATGCTCCGTGCCTTTGCTCAGCCCTACGTCAAGATGAAGTGCTCTGTGCCCTAGAAGCTTAGGTTCTAAAAAGGCCACAGAAATGGGTGAGACCTCAAAAATGCCAGAACAATGCAACGGCCTTAATCAGACTGTCTTTGCTTTGCCTTGCTTACAAGTCACTGACTTTAAACTGAATATGGTGTCATGTCTTTATGTTTCTTGAAGCTTTTTTTTTTTTACAAAAGATCATATAAAGATTTTCTTCCATGGTAAGACTTTTATATTGTATTTCTCTTAAACTGGAGTGTGGTACATTTACCCTCCATCAGATGATTGCTTACAACTCACCTTGCTTTATTAAGAATACCGCTAGAGGCTTCTATGCCCCTACTAACAAAAATACACTTTCAGGCCCATTCAAACCAGTGAAAATCCAAGATTTCAGAGCACAAGATAATGAAAATTCTCTCTATCCGCGTCTTTTACTACTTTTAGCCTGTTAACAGTCCCTAAGTGTGTCAGAGGAAAGGTACTGTCGCGGGAATTGACATCTTTAACAGCATTCCATACAGGTAACTCTTGATTGTGCCAATATCTCAAAAAGTTGGACATATTTACTGCCTCTATGACATCTCTAGGGTGTGTGGAAGAAATAAAAAAGAGGCCTGTACAATGTATTTCTCAAAATATACACACAAAGAGTTTGAACATACAAACAGGGAAACCTTATAAATAATGTATGGGGAGCAAAGCATTGTCGGTAACGGACCCACTCATTTCGAAAGACAACACTGTCACCAAGTGTCCCCTCACCAATACTGACTGGGAATGTTTAGGGGCCACCAAACCAGAGGCGGAGATTTTTAGGCACTTTCTTGCCAGAAAAGAGAGCCTAGGGCATAAACCACTCAACTTGTTGGCACGAATGCCAGGGCAACCCAAGCAAGTGGATATAGAAGCCTACGTAATGCTTGGAAGTAGGAAGCTTTGGGGGACTACACCTGGGCTGGTACTGGCCTCCCTCCCCAAAGGGACAAGGAGAGCAGAAACCTGGATGGAGTCGAGAGAGAGCAAAAAGAAAGGCAAGGCTGGGTATGGAGCAACCTTTGGATCCAGGAGCATGTGTCTCAGAACTGCCGGGGCTCTGCAGACCAGCTGCATCCCCATTCTCCTTGACCCTCATTGGTATAATGAACTCAGGGTGGGTGCATTCCGGCTGCCAAGTCACCTCCAACCATCCATGGAGTTGACTGTTACTTGCTCACAGTGAACCAACCGCTCTGGACCTAACAGCTACTGCAGGGGGCGGTAGTGGAGAACAAGGTGACGACAACGACCAGATGCGAAGGAGGAAAAGACATTCAGCGGACCGACTGGGTGGACTGATGGTGTGGCATTAAGTCTGCAGAGCTAAAGGGGCCAGATGTAGAAAAGGGAAGGGGAACCATGAGGATATGGTCAAGCCCCTTCGTATAGATATTTCATCCGTATGTTGTATGCAAGTTCCATTCAATTTGCTCTGAGTGAAAAAGAGAGAACAAAATTATCCTTTCAACCATGTCAGTGACTTTATTTACCATCTCATTTGATGAGCTCATAGCCCAGGGTCAGAGGGAAATGGGAGCTGTGAGTCTGCCATCTCTCAGGAAGTCTCAGGCCTCAGAGGCCCCTCATAGCCAAACTACCTCACCTTTTGCACCTTTCAAGCAACGTTATTCCTAAGTGCGAGTCACCCTCTTCATCAGGTTCTCCAAGAAACAGCAGTCTCTCCCAATGACAGAGGAAAAATGGGCTACTTTGGCTTTCTGAGGCACACTATGTAGTTCTCCAAAATGGTACCTGCCTGGGGGATTTTTCAAGAAAATTAAGCATCCGTGGTGATTTGTTTGTCTTCACATAACGTATGACCCAGATGTGCTGAGAAATAAGAAAAGGACGAACGAATCAAGGGCAGCTGATCCAAGGAGGCAAGGGGCAACTTCCACAGCCTACATGGAAAGCTAGAGGAAGGGAACATCCAGCTGGTGGGAGCTGAAGACAGGGGCCAGTCCTCCTTGGGCTCGGGATGCCACCGCCTCTTCCTACATCTTCACGCTCTCCTTCTCTGTTGGCCCCTCCCAGCCATATTAAAGAGCCACAAGGAAATGCTCTCCTCCATTCCATTTTCCTGTCCTCCTATCCAACCCTCCCTTCTTTCCCTTTGCCATCAATTTCTTGACTTGCCCCCCATTTCTCCCCTCCCATCTACACTGCGATCTGGTTTCTGCCCCACTACTCCCGTGAAACTGACCTCCTTGAAGCCCCCAATGATTTCTCTGTTGACAAGTCCAGGGGACTACTTCTCAATCCTTATCTTTGTGACCGCCAAGCCGAGTTAGATCTTAAACAACGTCTCTGTCTTGAAAATCTCTTCCCTTGGCTTTTGCGCCACCTTTCCTTTTCTTTTCATGACACTGATAACAACCAGTGCTGCAGATTCCATCGAATTAAGGAATGCTGTTGCCTACATGTGTGAATGAGCTGTGAGTAAAGTACTGAAGTAGAGGACACCAGAAGTGAAACGTCTTCATGTACGTCCACGCGGCTGAGCAGCAAGTTAACCTTTCATACATGTGCTAGATCAGAAGAGTTGGGTTTTATTTTATTTACTTTTCCCTGGACAGTGTTGAATGACTACCATGTACAAGTTCAGCCCAAAAGGGATGAGAGCCAAAAAAATTTAACTACATATATGTGTTAAGAACTGTGCTAGGTTATCTCATGTTCTAGATCAGTCAAGGCTCACCATTTTACGTATGTGAAAAGCAAAGTTAAAAGTGTATTTGTAGGGCTTCCCTGTTGGCGCAGTGGTTAAGGATCCACCTGCCAGTGCACGGGACACACGTTTGAGCCCTGGTCCGGGAAGATCCCACATGCCACGGAGCAACTAAGACCATGTGCCACAACTATTGAGCCTGCGTGCTAGAGCCCGTGAACCACAACTACTGAAGCCCACACACCTAGACCCCGTGCTCAGCAACAACGAGAAGCCACCACAATGAGAATCCCGCCTACTGCAACAGAGTAGCCCCCGCTCACTGCAACTAGAGAAAGCCTGCACACGGCAATGAAGAGCCTAGGCAGCCAAAGATAAATAAATAAATACGTCTATTTTAAAAAAAATGTGTTTTAGTAACTTACTAAAAGGCACGCAATCAGTAAACATGAGCAAGGATTCAATCCCAAATCTGTCACACTGAAGTTGAAGCTAATACTCGAGATTGATAAAAACAGCACTAATTTAAAACTTCAGAGGTATTTTTTACTTCATACTTTCACTAATGCTCTTTGGAGATAAATCATTTCATTTATATGGGCCTTAGTTTTTACAACTATAATAGTTGGAAGCTTGACTAGGTGATCTGTATGTAGTCTTCCAATTCTAAAATGTTCCACTAATTTGGATTCCTACAATAATTGCCCTTGCAATACATGCATGCTGCCACCAAGTAGCAGTAGAGACTACTAGTTCCTTTCTTATCGTTGGGGGGGTGCATTTTGACAGCAGAATTATCCGTCAATAGTACAACCTGTTAGTATAACTATAAGATAACAAAATAATCTGGTATTCTTTCCTGTAAAAGAGAAGCTTTACATTGTGTCTGTGAATCGTACCAGAATCACCTGTAGCTTTATAAATATAGAGGAAATCCTGAACCCATTGAATGAGAATCTTCAGAGACAGGACTTGGGCATCTGGAATTTTGGGCTCCCATCATTTGTATATTTTATTTCATTTTATTTTTGCCTATGTACAATATTTGTCACATCCTTTTGAATCTTTAAAAGGTTCTTTCTGTTTTAAATTTTAGAATATTCCATAATCTTCACCTACTTTTCATAAGGTGCTATCTGTTATGTTTATTCGATCTTGTGCTTCTCCTGGTTAAGACTTCTTTCTTTCCTTTTTTTTTTCTCGTGGCCCTGCCTCATGTCTTGCAGGATCTTAGTTCCCTGACATGGGATTGGACCCCAGGGTCCCAGCAGTGAAAGTGCCATGTTCTAAACACTGGACCACCAGGGAAGTCCCAGGATTTCAGTTTTAAATGACTTTTTTCCCACTCTAATTCATTCCTGGGATCAGTTTCATGTTTGGACATTAAAGCAACCTTGCATTGCCAGAATAAAGCTACTATGATTTTGATATATGATTGTTTTACATACCATGGATACAGTTTGTGCTTCTCTTTACACATTTTGCATGCATGTTCAAAGGAGTAACTGGCCTGTGATTCTATTTTTGTAATATCCTTTATAGATTATTTTTAAGATTCTATACTTTATTTTTTATTTATTTATTTTTGGCTGCATTGGGTCTTCATTGCTGCATGCATGCTTTCTCTAGGTTTGGCGAGCGGGGGTCTATTCTTTGTTGCAGTGAGCAGGCTTCTCATTGCAGCCTTCTGACCGCATGGGCTTCTGACACCATTCATCGGTGCTACTTCAGTTCCTTACCCCTTCCCTTCTGACCCTGGGCGGTGAAATCCTCTTTCTGCAGCTGGCCTGCGGCAGAAAGTCAATGAGGCAAGTGTAGGCTTGGAGTATCCAAGGAGCAGAAAGGATGTCAGCGTGTGAAAAACAGAGCGAGCAAATTGGAGAGGAGAAGGAAACACTCAGAGAGGAAACAGAGGCCCAGATTTCTAGGTCTGTGGAGGCACTCTGAGGACTTTGCATTTTCTGTGAAGAAGCCACTGAAGAAATTTGAGTGACATGATCTGACTTATGTTTTAACAAGATCTCTCTGGATGCCACGTTGATTAGAGATTGTAGGAGAGCAAGGACAAGCCCCAGAAGACCAACAGTTGATTCAAAGAAGTGATTACTCAAACCTGGTCCCTCTCCTCAATGAGGACGCAGAGCAGGAATCGGCAAATAATGACCACAAATCAAATCAGGCTCTCAGCCTGGATCTGTGGGACTGTGAGCTAATAACGGTTCTCACGTTCAGAAAGCTTGTTGAAGAAGAAAGAGGAGGAGAAGCTACAAAAACTGTATATGGCCCACAAAGCCTAAGATAGTTAAAATCCAGAAGATGCTTTCCAACACCTGATGTAAAGCATGTGGCTGGTAGGAGGTCCTCAACAAAATTTGGAAGAGGAATACATGAGTCAGTTCGTTCCTGAAAACACTGTAAAGTGATAGGGGTCAAGAAACATTTACCCGTTCACCCTTAACCTTCACAAATGATGCCAGTTCCGTTGAGCTATTGAAAAATACATTCTGGCTTTCAAAAAAGTAACCCAGAGGGCATTTTCTCACATAGGCAAGGTCATAAACAACTGTCAAGTGAAGTTGAAATAGCAACAAATCAAATAATAACAAAAACATTTTTACAGAATTTTAAATCTTACAAAGCATTTTCATGTTCATTATCTAATTTAATCCCCAAATCAACATCATGAGATAGTTATTATTTCCCCATTAGAAATGACCACATATTAAATCCTTAGTGATTGCTCAAGAAAAGCTGAAATCTTGAGTGTTACATCCATTAATGCCATGGTTGGGTGTTTTCCCATGGGAACACTGGATGCTAAAATCCACAGGGATTTTCAGCTCAAGATGTCAGACTAGGAAATATAATTACTTTCTGTTCCGCCTGAAACCATATCTAAATAAAACTGTAGAAATACCAAAATTAATCAACCAATAAAAGCCAAGATATTTTGGAAGTCATCAACCACAGAAAGATTTCAACACATTTCGAGAAGGCAAACAATGAAATGGAGGAGCCGTGAATAAAATAATGAAGAAAAAAAGGCTGAACCTAAGTAAGGTCTGCACAAAGCCACTCAGCTTTTGCTGAGCTCTGGTTATAGTAAAGGGCAGAGGAAAGAAGAGGGGCTGGAAACAAGGAGACAAAACGTCATTTTAGGAAAAACAGTTCATTTAATGAGCTCCAGGGAACACTCAGCCTGCTGCCATACTAACTCATGAATTACAATGGATTGTTGGTAAGCAAGACAAGAAAACAGGGAAGAAACAAAAGAAACAAAAATCAAGACATTGTTTCTAACTGAACTCTTCTCAAATGAGATCGAGGAATTATGGTTCAATGCCACAGCTGTAAATCATTTCTGCTCTTGGAGAGGTTACAAAGGGCTTATAATATTTCCCTTTTGTTCAGACAGAATTTAGGTCTGAGCAAAAGCTTTTGTGTCCTCCAACCCCAACATTTATTGGGGATGGAAGCCCAGATTTGCTGGGACATACCATAAAAAGAATCTCATGAGCAGAGGGTCAAACTGATTTTGGAATATATGAATTATGTCCAGTGTGAGTTTCAATAGGTTTTAAAATATATACATACATACACATATATATATATACATTTTTACTGATCTATATGATTTGGGGTTCTGAAACTTCTACATGTCACATGCGTGATACATAACAGACAATGTCAGCCCCAGGAGGGAGAAAACACTCCAATGAAGCAAGCCAAAGAAACAAGTTTTAAGCAAGGTCAAGTGATGTGTAGACCAGGATTGTTCAATTCCTACCTGTCATGCTGAAGCTTCCAGCTCCTGAATAACAACACATGCTTCCCTTGTCCTAGACAGCCAAGAGTATGTCTCCTCTCTTGGGCATAAGAATCTCTAGAGTTACATATCTGTAGTAAGAGTGGACCCAGCTGGCATACTCACAATGACCAAATTGTGTTGATCGTACTTTATACCAATACATCGCCCCACGCTGAAGTTGCAATAAATGATATATTTGCTTTCTAGACATGAATGAGACGCCTTACTGGATATACTCCAGGAAGGCCAGAGAAGCTGGCTTCTAATCCATATGGAACAATTCACTGGTGAATTTCTTTCACGATAGCCCATGATTTATCTAGAATATCATCTTGACATATCTGGATCCTTCAAACTAGACAAAGGGAAAATACGGGCTTCAAGCCTCAATTAGAAATATGGAATGGTGCCATGCTGACAACTGGTGGTCCCTGACCTGTATCTTCTGAGATTAGAACACAGTGTGGTGGATGACCAATTCATGCATTGAACAAAAGAAGACCTCCTACAGGGCAGTGTAGCTGTTCGTTACAGGTATGGCACTTAGGGCTAAGTACCATAAGGACTACAAGAGAAAAAGAAAAACAAGTAACACATGAAGCATATACGATAAGGAGGCACCACAGTCCAGAGCACGAGCTCTGGAATCACACAGGCTTGGATCGAATCCCAGCTAAGCCACTACCATCTATATACCCTGAAGGACAGGCCAAGGTTTAAATGTTGTTTTACCAGATTTCAAAAAAGAAGTGAAGAAAGAACCTATCTGCCAGGAAGGGACATCGTGGGGTGCAGTATCCTGTGGGGTCAGGGCTCTGCATCTCCTGCTCAGAAACCTTGGCCACCTGGCTCATGGTGATGCTGGCAGCTGAGCAGCCCTGGAGAAGGCGATCCTGTCTCCAGGTCTCGCAGAGAAGCTGGGGAGGTCTCCGGACGAGGTGGCCCACACCCTGGTAAGCTCTGGCTGCCTCCTGCCCTCAGGTCTGAGCAGGCTCTGGCCTCTGGGCCCCGTGGTGGGGAAGTCCTGGCCGATACATACACAGGGCTGAGGGGCCTGCAGAGCCAGTCCCGAGGCTGGGTGAGCTCTGGAGGAGGCTTCCACAGTCCCCAGCAGTCTCCGCATGGTGGCCCATCTGGCGCCAAACACCTGCCACCCACAGCGAGAAGTCCCAGCCACTAGAAAGTCCAGAAGGGGCCCCGCCCTTTGCCTTTGGGCCTGGGTTAAGCCACCAGCTGGGCTTGCACGTGACCCCTGCCTCACCCCCTGCCCCGCCCGCCCTTTCTCTGTGACACGTACAATGGATATGTCATAAAGCCAGGCTGAGCCAGTGCTACAAATTCAGAGGAGATAGAATCTAGGAAGAAGCTCTCCCACTTTCACTCTCTGCTCTCAGATCAGGAAGGCAGTACCTCTAATATGGAAGCTATGGACACCACACCTCCTTCCCAGGCTGTCCTCTACCATTCTGCTCATGTTTTCCCCAGCACCCCATTGACGGCTCTGGTGGGTATCGGGGCTTCAGCAGGCAGCACGTCTGACCCCGAACCTATGGACACCACACCTCCTTCACACGCTGTCATCTTCCACTCTGCTCCTGTTTTCTCCAGCACCGCATTTACGGGTTTGGCGGGCATCGGTGCTTCAGCAGGAATCACGTCAGACCACGAACCTATGGACACCACACCTCCTTCACATGCTGTCATCTTCCATTCTGCTCCTGTTTTCCCAAGCACCCCAGTTTCGGCTTTGGCGGGCATCGGTGCTTCAGCAGGGAGCACGTCAGACCCCGAACCTATGGAAACCACACCTCCTTCGCACGCTGTCATCTTCCATTCTGCTCCTGTTTTCCCCAGCACCCCATTTACGGCCCTGGCGGGCATCGGTGCTTCTGCAGTCAGCACGTCTGACCCCGAACCTATGGACACCACACCTCCTTCCCAGGCTGTCATCTTCTATTCTGCTCCTGTTTAATCCAGCACCCCATTTTTGGCTTTGGTGGGCATCGGTGCCTCAGCAGTCAGCACCTCAGACACCGAACCTATGGACACCACACCTCCTTCCCAGGCTGTCATCTTCCATTCTGCTCCTCTTTACCCCAGCACACCATTTACCGCTTAGGCCGGCACTGGTGCTTCAGCAGGTAGCACGTCTAACACCAAAGCTATGGACACCACACCTCCTTCCCAGGCTGTCATTTTCCAGTCTGCCCTGTCTCCAAGTAGAACCACTACCCATTTCACACTGCTGTTCCCAGTTCTGGGAACACACCACCCAGTGGTAGCAATGCCTCAGCCCATGCCTCGGCTCATTTACCTGCAACGTGAGCCAACAGATAGACCAACACTTCAAAGTTATGACAGAAAATTGAGTAAGTTATACGCTTGGAATTTCATTTATTATTATTAACAAGCACAACTGTAGTGCTTAGACTATAACAAGTACTATTCTAAGGGCTTACCAAATATTAACTCACTTATTCCTCATAATGGCAACCCTAGTGGTAGGGAATATTCATAGTGTTCACTTTTTGGGGGGAAACTGAGGCTCAGAGACGTTGAATAGCTTGCCTAATGCCACACAGTTAGTAGGTGGCAAAACCCGGGATTAAAACCAGACCATCTAGACTTTCATCACTTTGCTGTGTCACCTTATTATAAGTTGTGGTTAGGGAAGGGCCTAAATGGACAAGACTCTGAACTAAAAGGAGAAGGGAGAAATGAGAAAATGAGTGATCCTAGAAACTAGAGAAGGTTTAGGCTCAGAAATTTCTGGTGATGAGACCCAGAAGAACAAGAACTTGGTTGGAATGTTAACTTGGGGTAGTATCTGAATCCACTGAGAAATGGTGTTGTTTCCTGTAAAATTTAGAAAGGTCAGTTGGATGAAGATTAACGAAGACAAAAGTAGAAAGGAAAAGAAAAAGGTGCCTTAAGTGAGACATAACCGCTCCCCTCTACGTACCCACAGGCTGTGTCCTGTGGGAAAGGATGGAGCTCTCTCTACCGGGTTGGTCACCAGGCTGAACAAGGAGAAACATGGCAACCATTGTACTGGTTTTGATGATCCCTCAAAACCAAGGCTTCAGTTTCCAAGAACGACCTACGGTAGCATAACTAGTGTGTGTCACACATGCCACTAAGTGTGTTTCCAGTCACACATTTTAATTGGAGAAATACTTCCTATGAGGTAGGCATTAGTTCGCTATGGCTGCTGTAACAAATTACTACAAATGTGCTTGCTTCTAACAAAACACACTTATTTTCTTATGGTTCTGGAAGACAGAGGTCCAAAACCAGTTTCCCTGGGCTGAAACCAGGAGTCAACAGGGCCATCCATCCTCCTTCTAGAGGCTCTAAGCGAGAATCTCTTTCCTCGCCAGCATTCCTTCACTTCTGGCCACATCAATCCAACCCCAACTTCATCATCACATTCTCTTTGGGGTAAAAATTCCCTCTGCCTCTCTCTTACGAGAACACCAGTGGTTATATTTGGGCCCGTCCAGGTAGTCCAGGAGAATCTTCCCATCTGAGAACCATTACTTTCATCCCACTGGCAAAGTGCCTTCTGCCATTTAAGGTGACATTCACAGGTTCTGGAGAGTAGGATGTGGACATTTGGCGGCAATGGTATTATTCGGTCTACTACAAGGTAGATACTATTATCTTTCTCAGATGTAGGAAATGACGTTTAGGGAAGTAGTCTGTCTCAGGTCTACAATTTCCAGAGTAGAGACTTACATTCTGCCACTGACACTTTAGGACACACCCTAAACAACTTTAATCTGTGTCCTTAACTACTGCGTAATCCTTGGTTAAGAGTGACACTTAGGTATCAAGACCCAATTGAATAGAACACAAGTACTGTCTCCTCTTTCACTATGTTTGCCTGGTGTACTGATGAATCTTAGCCAGAGCAGAAGAGTTCAGAAAAGTGTTATGCAGGTGTACGAAGAGAAAGCATTTACTGTTTGATGTGCACGGAGGAACGGAAGGCTTTTTCAAATAAAATAAAATAAAATATGCCACCAAATAGTCAATTGTCACAACAGAGGTAACCCCGTGGGAGTCATGAGGAGACTAAAATTATCTCCAATTGTGCAGGGCAGAAAAGTTTCAATGAAGGCAGGTGTAGTTCAGCCAAGGCCTACAGCACAGAAGTAGGAATTTGGGTATGTACGAATGGGAAAAAAGACATTTGAGGCATGGGAAATAGTTTAATGCAGAATGGACGAGAAATATGCATTAGACCTTTTCTAAAACAACTGGCTTATTAACTCAGTAAATCGATTTAGTCAGTCAAACTAGCTTTAGCTGATTACTTATCCAGGGGATAGCTGTTGAGAGTAATTTTTGTCACAGAACAGTAAATAAAATGGTTGAACTATAGCTTTAGGCTTGCTAAGTGAAATAGATTGCTCTAGATGATTTTCAAGTGACTTACTTGGTAGTACTCACGAAATTGGGGGTTAACAATTGCTTAAGAAAACAAAGAGAATTGATTTTAAATAAAGTAGCTACTGTGTAAACTATCTGTTCAGTAGCTCATGTTAAACGGATGTTTATAATCCCCATTGGACAACCAACTACATTTTTGCAAATGGCAATGTGAATTGCTGTTGCATAAACTATAGCAATGACCACCTATGTAATTTGTTGTCCAAACCAGAAATCTTCTAACAATACTGGTGTCCTAATAAAAATAAGCACGAAGGGAACACACAGTGGGTGTCTCCCGTGTGCCTGTGCATGCATCTATATCTCACTGAACCCTCATAACAGCCCCCAAGAGAGGGACTCTGGGCGTCCCCATGCTGCTTGTGGAGAAACAGGCACAGGAAGGTTCAATAGTCTATCTACCTAATATCGCACAGAGGGTGGCAGAGCCCGTTTTTAAACCACCTGCCTCCAATACCAGTTGCCAGGAGCCAGACTCAGCCTACAGCTCTCTTCTGCTCGCCTGGAGGTGAAACAATGTGTCATGATTAGTCAAATCCCGTCTTCACTCATCAAGGTAGGTTGAACACCTGCCCGTCCTCCAAGTAGCATGTAGCATAAGCAATAAGATGTTTGTCCCGTGATCGTCCAGGAACTTGGAATCAGCTGTGCCTGGTTAGGCTGAGCTGGTTTAGAGTGGAGAGGACCACCGATCTTCCACCTGGGCAAGTGCCTTTTGACCTCCTGCCATCAGAGGGCCGAAATCTCCAGCCTGAGAATGTGCTGAGCCCTGTAGCCTAGTTATGCCAGCTCAAAACAATGATGAGCACACCTTTTTCCAGTCACCTTTCCTCATGCTCCCCATGCCTCATACTGCCCTGCTTCTTTATTCTTTATCCCACAGATACCCAAAGCCCCTTGCCTTTGGGGAGGCGGATTTGAGACCTATTGTCACGTCACGTCCTCGCTTGGCTGCCCTGTGAATAAACCTCCTCTTTGCTGCAAACCTCAGCATTTCAGTGTTTTGGCTTGCTGCGCCTCAGACAGAATGGTTGGGAGCAGTGGTACAGGTCCCTTGCCTGTGAAGGATGCTGGTTCCTAGTAGTCACGTTGCGGATGTTCTCTCCTCTCGGGGTTGGGGAGGGGCAGACATCCTGCTCTTCCGGAAAGGGAGAAACACAGGTGCCAAACCCTTGCCCTCAGTGTCACCGTCACCTAGGAGCTTGTTAGAAGCACAGAATCCAGGCCCCACCCAGAACTACTGAATACCAGCCTGCATTTAACAAGATCCACAAGAGAGGCATACCCATATTAAAGTTGGAGAGGCACCAAGCTGTCATCGTCTTCTCCACGGCTAATGAAAACGAAGCAAAGATTCATCCCGAGCCGACCCTGCCTCAGTCAGCTGGATATCACATGAGCTCATTTAATCCTCCCCAGAACCTGCAAATGAGACTGAGGGTCAGAGTGGCCTAGCACCCAAGGTTCCATAAAAGAACATGACCAAGGCTCACTGGAGCCCAGACTTCCAAAAAAGAAGGCCCCTGAGCACAGCATGGCACCACCGCAGCCCAAACCGTGGGCCTGGAGGGTAGGCCAGGCTCCCCACGCAGAGTTCACACCATTTGACAGATGCCCACAGCAGACCCCAAGGCAATATGAGAAGTAAGTTCTGATTGTGGAATCTCTGAATTTTGAGATTTAAAGAAAAAACTCTGTTCTTGGGGGATGGTTAAAACAGTTCTACCAAGGAGTAAAGAGAGGGCATCTCAAGGCCCCTTCTGGACTTAGAATTTAATGCCTACTTATTGAGAAATGCTCCGTGCATTTGCTCAGCCCTACGTCGAGATGAAGTGCTCTGTGCCCTAGAAGCTTAGGTTCTAAAAAGGCCACAGAAATGGGTGAGACCTCAAAAATGCCAGAACAATGCAACGGCCTTAATCACACTGTCTTTGCTTTGCCTTGCTTACAAGTCACTGACTTTAAACTGAATATGGTGTCATGTCTTTACGTTTCTTGAAGCTTTTTTTTTACAAAAGATCATATAAAGATTTTCTTCCATGGTAAAACTTTTATATTGTATTTCTCTTAAACTGGAGTGTGGTACATTTACCCTCAATCAGATGATTGCTTACAACTCACCTTGCTTTATTAAGAATACCGCTAGAGGCTTCTATGCCCCTACTAACAAAAATACATTTTCAGGCCCATTCAAACCAGTGAAAATCCAAGATTTCAGAGCACAAGATAATGAAAATTCTCTCTATCCGCGTCTTTTACTACTTTTAGCCTGTTAACAGTCCCTAAGTGTGTCAGATGAAAGGTACTGTCGCGGGAATTGACATCTTTAACAGCATTCCATACAGGTAAGTCTTGATTGTTCCAATTTCTCAGAAAGTTGAACACATTTACTGCCTCTATGACATCTCTAGGGTGTCTGGAAGAAATAAAAAAGAGGCCTGTACAATGTATTTCTCAAAATATACACACAAAGAGTTTGCACATACCAACAGGGAAACCTTATAAATAATGTATGGGGAGCAAAGTATTGTCGGTAACGGAACTACTCATTTCGAAAGACAACACTGTCACCAAGTGTCCCCTCACCAAAACTGACTGGGAATGTTTAGGGGCCACCAAACCAGAGGTGGAGATTTTTAGGCACATTCTTGCCACAAAAGAGAGCCTAGGACATAAACCACTCAACTTGTTGGCACGAATGCCAGGGCAACCCAAGCAAGTGGATATAGAAGCCTACGTAATGCTTGGAAGTAGGAAGCTTTGGGGGACTACACCTGGGCTGGTACTGGCCTCCCTCCCCAAAGGGACAAGGAGAGCAGAAACCTGGATGGAGTCAAGAGAGAGCAAAAAGAAAGGCAAGGCTGGGTATGGAGCAACCTTTGGATCCAGGAGCATGTGTCTCAGAACTGCTGGGGCTCTGCAGACCAGCTGCATCCCCATTCTCCTTGACCCTCATTGGTATAATGAACTCAGGGTGGGCGCATCCCGGCTGCCAAGTCACTTCCACCCGTCCATGGAGTTGACGGTTACTTGCTCACAGTGAACCAACCGCTCTGGACCTAACAGCTACTGCAGGGGGCGGTAGTGGAGAACAAGGTGACGACAAGGACCAGATGCGAAGGAGGAAGAGACATTCAGCGGACCGACTGGGTGGACTGATGGTGTGGCGTTAAGTCTGCAGAGCTAAAGGGGCCAGATGTAGAAAAGGGAAGGGGAACCATGAGGATATGGTCAAGCCCCTTCGTATAGATATTTCATCCGTATGTTGTATGCAAGTTCCATTCAATTTGCTCTGAGTGAAGAAGAGAGAACAAAATTATCCTTTCAACCATGTCAGTGACTTTATTTACCATCTCATTTGATGAGCTCATAGCCCAGGGTCAGAGGGAAATGGGAGCTGTGAGTCTGCCATCTCTCAGGAAGTCTCAGGCCTCAGAGGCCCCTCATAGCCAAACTACCTCACCTTTTGCACCTTTCAAGCAACGTTATTCCTAAGTGCGAGTCACCCTCTTCATCAGGTTCTCCAAGAAACAGCAGTCTCTCCCAATGACAGAGGAAAAATGGGCTACTTTGGCTTTCTGAGGCACAATATGTAGTTCTCCAAAATGGTACCTGCCTGGGGGATTTTTCAAGAAAATTAAGCATCAGTGGTGATTTGTTTGTCTTCACATAACGTATGACCCAGATGTGCTGAGAAATAAGAAAAGGACGAACGAATCAAGGGCAGCTGATCCAAGGAGGCAAGGGGCAACTTCCACAGCCTACGTGGAAAGCTAGAGGAAGGGAACATCCAGCTGGTGGGAGCTGAAGACAGGGGCCAGTCCTCCTTGGTCTCGGGATGCCACCGCCTCTTCCTTCATCTTCACGCTCTCCTTCTCTGTTGGCCCCTCCCAGCCATATTAAAGAGCCACAAGGAAATGCTCTCCTCCATTCCATTTTCCTGTCCTCCTATCCAACCCTCCCTTCTTTCCCTTTGCCATCAATTTCTTGACTTGCCCCCCATTTCTCCCCTCCCATCTACACTGCGATCTGGTTTCTGCCCCACTACTCCCGTGAAACTGACCTCCTTGAAGCCCCCAATGATTTCTCTGTTGACAAGTCCAGGGGACTACTTCTCAATCCTTATCTTTGTGACCGCCAAGCCGAGTTAGACCTTAAACAACGTCTCTGTCTTGAAAATCTCTTCCCTTGGCTTCTGCGCCACCTTTCCTTTTCTTTTCATGACACCGATCACAACCAGTGCTGCAGATTCCATCGAATTAAGGAATGCTGTTGCCTACATGTGTGAATGAGCTAAAGTGAGTACAGTACTGAAGTAGAGGACACCTAAAGTGAAACGTCTTCATGTACGTCCACGTGGCTGAGCAGCAAGTTAACCTTTCATACATGTGTTAAAGAAGAAGAGTTGGGTTTTATTTTATTTACTTTTCCCTGGACTGTGTTGAATGGCTATCATCTACAAGTTCAGGCTACTTTTTGCTGAGGCTTAATAATGCACTGGGAGAGCTGAGAGAAAACTGAATAATAGAGCTGTCTTTTTCTTGACCAGCTCACCTTAGTTTCCCAAACTCTAAGTCTTTCTCTAATTCTTTCCCCTTTTTATTCTAGTAAAATGAACATAACACAAAATTCACCATTTGGATCATTTTACAATTCACTGTACCATTCAGTGGAATTTACTACTGTCACAATGTTGTGCAACTATCACCACTGCCTAGCTGCAAAACATTTTCATCAACCAAGAGGAAACCTACACCCATTTTAAGGAGTCATTCCCAATTTCCCTCTCTTCCAAACCCCTGGCAACCACTAATGTATAATCTTTCCTGTGTGTATGGATTTGCCACTGCTGGACATTTCATATAAATGGAACCATACAATATGTAGCCTTTCATGCCTGACTTCTTTCACTTAGTTGCATCCATCATGTAGCATGTATCAGAAATCCACTCACTGTTACAGCTGAATCCTTCATACTGTTTGAATACAAAATTAAAAATACGTTGAGAGTGAAGCTCTGTTTTAATGGCACATCTATTAGGCCAATTCATTGAAAGAAGCTGAAGATGGAGATGTTGTTGTGAAATGATAATCGTTGAGAAGCCTCAGCCAATTGGATAATGAAAAGTTTGGGAAATGTTGCAAAAAATTAGCTGATTTATATTAAAAGCCTATTAAACAAGGATTCAGGAGATTGTCTTTTTCTTGCAGGTAACTTAAATGAGGCAGAAAGAAATAACTGCCCTTTAAAACACATTTTGCAAGGATTCTATTTATTCTTAATAGACGAATGGGAGGGAGTACAGGAAGTTCACATCCAATATGGACTCCCTGTCCAAACACTGTTTGTCGTTCTAGCCACCGCTATCGAATTATATTTCTTGAGAGTAAGGCAGCTCAATTCCTGCATATTACTTTCTAAACTTCATCCATCAAATCCATTAATACAGTATAAACAAGAGTTGTTCATGTTTAAGTGCAGTTCAAATATCAGGTATAAAGAACCCCCAGTAAGAAAAAGAATCCTATATCTCTTGCCAGAATGTGGTCAGCTCTGGGGTGCTCTGCTAGCTGAAAGACACATTCCTTATTAAGAGGATAGAGGCTGTTTAAGAGGGATGAGAGCCAAAAAAATTTAACTACATATATGTGTTAAGAACAGTGCTAGGTTATCTCATGTTCTATATCAGTCAAGGCTCACCATTTTACATACGTGAAAAGCAAAGTTAAAAGTGTATTCGTAGGGCTTCCCTGTTGGCGCAGTGGTTAAGGATCCACCTGCCAGTGCACGGGACACACGTTTGAGCCCTGGTCCGGGAAGATCCCACATGCCACGGAGCAACTAAGACCATGTGCCACAACTATTGAGCCTGCGTGCTAGAGCCCGTGAACCACAACTACTGAAGCCCACGCACCTAGACCCCGTGCTCAGCAACGAGAAGCCACCACAATGAGAATACCGCGTACTGCAACAGAGTAGCCCCCGCTCACTGCAACTAGAGAAAGCCTGCGCACAGCAACAAAGAGCCTAGGCAGCCAAAGATAAATAAATAAATACGTCTATTTTAAAAAAAATGTGTTTTAGTAACTTACTAAAAGGCACGCAATCAGTAAACATGAGCAAGGATTCAATCCCAAATCTGTCACACTGAAGTTGAAGCTAATACTCGAGATTGATAAAAACAGCACTAATTTAAAACTTCAGAGGTATTTTTTACTTCATACTTTCACTAATGCTCTTTGGAGATAAATCATTTCATTTATATGGGCCTTAGTTTTTACAACTATAATAGTTGGAAGCTTGACTAGGTGATCTGTATGTAGTCTTCCAATTCTAAAATGTTCCACTAATTTGGATTCCTACAATAATTGCCCTTGCAATACATGCATGCTGCCACCAAGTAGCAGTAGAGACTACTAGTTCCTTTCTTATCCCTAGTGGGGGTGCATTTTGACAGCAGACTTCTCCGTCAATAGTACAACCTGTTAGTACAACTATAAGATAACAAAATAATCTGGTATTCTTTCCTGTAAAAGAGAAGCTTTACATTGTGTCTGTGAATCGTACCAGAATCACCTGTAGCTTTATAAATATAGAGGAAATCCTGAACCCATTGAATGAGAATCTTCAGAGACAGGACCGGGCATCTGGAATTTTGGGCTCCCATCATTTGTATATTTTATTTCATTTTATTTTTGCCTATGTACAATATTTGTCACATCCTTTTGAATCTTTAAAAGGTTCTTTCTGTTTTAAATTTTAGAATATTCCATAATCTTCACCTACTTTTCATAAGGTGTTATCTGTTATGTTTATTCGATCTTGTGCTTCTCCTGGTTAAGACTTCTTTCTTTCCTTTTTTTTTTCTCATGGCCCTGCCTCATGTCTTGCAGGATCTTAGTTCCCTGACATGGGATTGGACCCCAGGGTCCCAGCAGTGAAAGCGCCATGTTCTAAACACTGGACCACCAGGGAAGTCCCAAGATTTCAGTTTTAAATGACTTTTTTCCCACTCTAATTCATTCCTGGGATCAGTTTCATGTTTGGACATTAAAGCAACCTTGCATTGCCAGAATAAAGCTACTTTGATTTTGATATATGATTGTTTTACATACCATGGATACAGTTTGTGCTTCTCTTTACACATTGTGCATGCATGTTCAAAGGAGAAACTGGCCTGTGATTCTATTCTTGTAATATCCTTTATAGATTATTTTTAAGATTCTATACTTTATTTTTTATTTATTTATTTTTGGCTGCATTGGGTCTTCATTGCTGCATGCATGCTTTCTCTAGTTTTGGCGAGCGGGGGTCTATTCTTTGTGGCAGTGAGTAGGCTTCTCATTGCAGCCTTCTGACCGCATGGGCTTCTGACACCATTCGTCGGCGCTACTTCAGTTCCTTGCCCCTTCCCTTCTGACCCTGGGCGGTGAAATCCTCTTTCTGCAGCTGGCCTGCGGCAGAAAGTCAATGAGGCAAGAGTAGGCTTGGAGTATCCAAGGAGCAGAAAGGATGTCAGCGTGTGAAAAACAGAGCGAGCAAATTGGAGAGGAGAAGGAAACACTCAGAGAGGAAACAGAGGCCCAGATTTCTAGGTCTGTGGAGGCACTCTTAGGACTTTGCATTTTCTGTGAAGAAGCCACTGAAGAAATTTGAGTGACATGATCTGACTTATGTTTTAACTAGATCTCTCTGGATGTCACATTGATTAGAGATTGTAGGAGAGCAAGGACAAGCCCCAGAACACCAACAGTTGATTTAAAGAAGTGATTACTCAAACATGGTCCCCCTCTTCAATGAGGACGCAGAGCAGGAATCGGAAAATAATGGCCACAAATCAAATCAGGCTCTCAGCCTGGATCTGTGGGACTGTGAGCTAATAACGGTTCTCACGTTCAGAAAGCTTGTTGAAGAAGAAAGAGGAGAAGAAGCTACAGAAACTGTATATGGCCCACAAAGCCTAAGATATTTAAAATCCAGAAGATGCTTTCCAACACCTGATGTAAAGCATGTGGCTGGTAGGAGGTCCTCAACCAAATTTGGAAGAGGAATACATGAGTCAGTTCGTACCTGAAAACACTGTAAAGTGATAGCGGTCAAGAAACATTTACCCGTTCACCCTTAACCTTCACAAATGTTGCCAGTTCCATTGAGCTACTGAAAAATACATTCTGGCTTTCAAAAAAGTAACGCAGAGGGCATTTTCTCACATAGGCAAGGTCATAAACAACTGTCAAGTGAAGTTGAAATAGCAACAAATCAAATAATAACAAAAACATTTTTACAGAATTTTAAATCTTACAAAGCATTTTCATGTTCATTATCTAATTTAATTCCCAAATCAACGTCATGAGATAGTTATTATTTCCCCATTAGAAATGACCACATAATAAATCCTTAGTGATTGCTCAAGAAAAGCTGAAATCTTGAGTGTTACCTCCATTAATGCCATGGTTGGGTGTTTTCCCATGGGAACACTGGATGCTAAAATCCACAGGGATTTTCAGCTCAAGATGGCAGACTAGGAAATATATTTACTTTCTGTTCCTCCTGAAACCATATCTAAATAAAACTGTAGAAATACCAAAATTAATCAACCAATGAAAGCCAAGATATTTTGGAAGTCATCAACCACAGAAAGATTTCAACACATTTCGAGAAGGCAAACAATGAAATGGAGGAGCCGTGAATAAAATAATGAAGAAAAAAAGGCTGAACCTAAGTAAGGTCTGCACAAAGCCACTCAGATTTTGCTGAGCTCTGGTTATAGTAAAGGGCAGAGGAAAGAAGAGGGGCTGAAAACAAGGAGACAAACGTCATTTTAGGAAAAACAGTTCATTTAATGAGCTCCAGGGAACACTCAGCCTGCTGCCATACTAACTCATGAATTACAATGGATAGTTGGTAAGCAAGACAAGAAAACAGGGAAGAAACAAAAGAAACAAAAATCAAGACATTGTTTCTAACTGAACTCTTCTCAAATGAGATCGAGGAATTATGGTTCAATGCCACAGCTGTAAATCATTTCTGCTCTTGGAGAGGTTACAAAGGGCTTATAATATTTCCCTTTTGTTCAGACAGAATTTAGGTCTGAGCAAAAGCTTTTGTGTCCTCCAACCCCAACATTTATTGGGGATGGAAGCCCAGATTTGCTGGGACATACCATAAAAAGAATCTCATGAGCAGAGGGTCAAACTGATGTTGGAATATATGAATTATGTCCAGTGTGAGTTTCAATAGGTTTTAAAATATATACATACATACACATATATATATATACATTTTTACTGATCTATATGATTTGGGGTTCTGAAACTTCTACATGTCACATGCGTGATACATAACAGACAATGTCAGCCCCAGGAGGGAGAAAACACTCCAATGAAGCAAGCCAAAGAAACAAGTTTTAAGCAAGGTCAAGTGATGTGTAGACCAGGATTGTTCAATTCCTACCTGTCATGCTGAAGCTTCCAGCTCCTGAATAACAACACATGCTTCCCTTGTCCTAGACAGCCAAGAGTATGTCTCCTCTCTTGGGCATAAGAATCTCTAGAGTTACATATCTGTAGTAAGAGTGGACCCAGCTGGCATACTCACAATGACCAAATTGTGTTGATCGTACTTTATACCAATACATCGCCCCACGCTGAAGTTGCAATAAATGATATATTTGCTTTCTAGACATGAATGAGACGCCTTACTGGAAGGCCAGAGAAGCTGGCTTCTAATCCATATGGAACAATTCACTGGTGAATTTCTTTCACGATAGCCCATGATTTATCTAGAATATCATCTTTACATATCTGGATCCTTCAAACTAGACAAAGGGAAAATGCGGGCTTCAAGCCTCAATTAGAAATATGGAATGGTGCCATGCTGAAAACTGGTGGTCCCTGACCTGTATCTTCTGAGATTAGAACACACTGTGGTGGATGACCAATTCATGCATTGAACAAAAGAAGACCTCCTACAGGGCAGTGTAGCTGTTCGTTACAGGTATGGCACTTAGGGCTAAGTACCATAAGGACTACAAGAGAAAAAGAAAAACAAGTAACACATGAAGCATATATGATAAGGAGGCACCACAGTCCAGAGCACGAGCTCTGGAATCACACAGGCTTGGATCGAATCCCAGCTAAGCCACTACCATCTATATACCCTGAAGGACAGGCCAAGGTTTAAATGTTGTTCTACCAGATTTCAAAAAAGAAGTGAAGAAAGAACCTATCTGCCGGGAAGGGACATCGTGGGGTGCAGTATCCAGTCGGATCAGGGCTCTGCATCTCCTGCTCAGAAAACTTGGCCACCTGGCTCATGGTGATGCTGGCAGCTGAGCAGCCCTGGAGAAGGCGATCCTGTCTCCAGGTCTCGCAGAGAAGCTGGGGAGGTCTCCAGACGAGGTGGCCCACACCCTGGTAAGCTCTGGCTGCCTCCTGCCCTCAGGTCTGAGCAGGCTCTGGTCTCTGGGCCCCGTGGTGGGGAAGTCCTGGCCGATACATACACAGGGCTGAGGGGCCTGCAGAGCCAGTCCCCAGGCAGGGTGAGCTCTGGAGGAGGCTTCCACAGTCCCCAGCAGTCTCCGCATGGTGGCCCATCTGGCGCCAAACACCTGCCACCCACAGCGAGAAGTCCCAGCCACTAGAAAGTCCAGAAGGGGCCCCACCCTTTGCCTTTGGGCCTGGGTTAAGCCACCAGCTGGGCTTGCACGTGACCCCTGCCTCACCCCCTGCCCCGCCCGCCCTTTCTCTGTGACACGTACAATGGATATGTCATAAAGCCAGGCTGAGCCAGTGCTATAAATTCAGAGGAGTTAGAATCAAGGGAGAAGCTCTCCCACTTTCACTCTCTGCTCTCAGATCAGGCAGGCAGTACCTCTAATATGGAAGCTATGGACACCACACCTCCTTCCCAGGCTGTCCTCTACCATTCTGCTCATGTTTTCCCCAGCACCCCGTTGACGGCTTTGGCGGGTATCGGGGCTTCAGCAGGCAGCACGTCTGACCCCGAACCTATGGACACCACACCTCCTTCACATGCTGTTATCTTCCATTCTGCTCCTGTTTTCCCCAGCACCCCATTGACGGCTTTGGCGTGCATCGGTGCTTCAGCAGGCAGCATCTCAGACCCCGAAGCTATGGACACCACACCTCCTTCACACGCTGTCATCTTCCACTCTGCTCCTGTTTTCCCCAGCACCCCATTTACGGGTTTGGCGGGCATCGGTGCTTCAGCAAGAATCACGTCAGACCCCGAACCTATGGACACCACACCTCCTTCACATGCTCTCATCTTCCATTCTGCTCCTGTTTTCCCAAGCACCCCAGTTTCGGCTTTGGCGGGCATCGGTGCTTCAGCAGGGAGCACGTCAGACCCCGAACCTATGGACACCACACCTCCTTCACACGCTGTCATCTTCCATTCTGCTCCTGTTTTCCCCAGCACCCCATTTACGGCCCTGGCGGGCATCGGTGCTTCCGCAGTCAGCACGTCTGACCCCGAACCTATGGACACCACACCTCCTTCCCAGGCTGTCATCTTCCATCCTGCTCCTCTTTACCCCAGCACCCCATTTACCACTTAGGCCGGCACTGGTGCTTCAGCAGGCAGCACCTCTAACACCAAAGCTATGGACACCACACCTCCTTCCCAGGCTGTCATTTTCCAGTCTGCCCTGTCTCCAAGTAGAACCTCTACCCATTTCACACTGCTGTTCCCAGTTCTGGGAACACACCACCCAGTGGTAGCAATGCCTCAGCCCATGCATCGACTCATTTACCTGCAACTTCAGCCAACAGATAGACCAACACTTCAAAGTTATGACAGAAAATTGAGTAAGTTATACACCTGGAATTTCATTTATTATTATTAACAAGCACAACTGTAGTGCTTAGACTATAACAAGTACTATTCTAAGGGCTTACCAAATATTAACTCACTTATTCCTCATAATGGCAACCCTAGTGGTAGGGAATATTCATAGTGTTCACTTTTTGGGGGGAAACTGAGGCTCAGAGACGTTGAATAGCTTGCCTAATGCCACACAGTTAGTAGGTGGCAAAACCCGGGATTAAAACCAGACCATCTAGACTTTCATCACTTTGCTGTGTCACCTTATTATAAGTTGTGGTTAGGGAAGGGACTAAATTGACAAGACTCTGAACTAAAAGGAGAAGGGAGAAATCAGAAAATGAGTGATCCTAGAAACTAGAGAAGGTTTAGGCTCAGAAATTTCTGGTGATGAGACCCAGAAGAACAAGAACTTGGTTGGAATGTTAACTTGGGGTAGTATCTGAATCCACTGAGAAATGGTGTTGTTTCCTGTAAAATTTAGAAAGGTCAGTTGGATGAAGATTAACGAAGACAAAAGTAGAAAGGAAAAGAAAAAGGTGCCTTAAGTGAGACATAACCGCTCCCCTCTACGTACCCACAGGTTGTGTCCTGTGGGAAAGGATGGAGCTCTCTCTACCGGGTTGGTCACCAGTCTGAACAAGGAGAAACATGGCAACCATTGTACTGGTTTTGATGATCCCTCAAAACCAAGGCTTCAGTTTCCAAGAACAACCTACGGTAGCATAACTAGTGTGTGTCACACATGCCACTAAGTGTGTTTCCAGTCACACATTTTAATTGGAGAAATACTTCCTATGAGGTAGGCATTAGTTCCCTATGGCTGCTGTAACAAATTACTACAAATGTGCTTGCTTCTAACAAAACACACTTATTTTCTTATGGTTCTGGAAGACAGAGGTCCAAAACCAGTTTCCCTGGGCTGAAACCAGGAGTCAACAGGGCCATCCATCCTCCTTCTAGAGGCTCTAAGCGAGAATCTCTTTCCTCGCCAGCATTCCTTCACTTCTGGCCACATCAATCCAACCCCAACTTCATCATCACATTCTCTTTGGGGTAAAAATTCCCTCTGCCTCTCTCTTACGAGAACACCAGTGGTTATATTTGGGCCCGTCCAGGTAGTCCAGGAGAATCTTCCCATCTGAGAACCATTACTTTCATCCCACTGGCAAAGTGCCTTCTGCCATTTAAGGTGACATTCACAGGTTCTGGAGAGTAGGATGTGGACATTTGGCGGCAATGGTATTATTCGGTCTACTACAAGGTAGATACTATTATCTTTCTCAGATGTAGGAAATGACGTTTAGGGAAGTAGTCTGTCTCAGGTCTACAATTTCCAGAGTAGAGACTTACATTCTGCCACTGACACTTTAGGACACACCCTAAAAACTTTAACCTGTGTCCTTAACTACTGCGTAATCCTTGGTTAAGAGTCACACTTAGGTATCAAGACCCAATTGAATAGAATGCAAGTACTGTCTCCTCTTTCACTATGTTTGCCTGGTGTACTGATGTATCTTGCCCAGAGCAGAAGAGTTCAGAAAAGTGTTATGCAGGTGTACGAAGAGAAAGCATTTACTGTTTGATGTGCACGGAGGAACAGAAGGCTTTTTCAAATAAAATAAAATAAAATATGCCACCAAATAGTCAATTGTCAAAACAGAGGTAACCCCGTGGGAGTCATGGGGAGACTAAAATTATCTCCAATTGTGCAGGGCAGAAAAGTTTCAATGAAGGCAGGTGTAGTTCAGCCAAGGCCTACAGCACAGAAGTAGGAATTTGGGTATGTACGAATGGGAAAAAAGACATTTGAGGCATGGGAAATAGTTTAATGCAGAATGGACGAGAAATATGCATTAGACCTTTTCTAAAACAACTGGCTTATTAACTCAGTAAATCGATTTAGTCAGTCAAACTAGCTTTAGCTGATTACTTATCCAGGGGATAGCTGCTGAGAGTAATTTTTGTCACAGAACAGTAAATAAAATGGTTGAACTATAGCTTTAGGCTTGCTAAGTGAAATAGATGGCTCTAGATGATTTTCAAGTGACTTACTTGGTAGTACTCACGAAATTGGGGGTTAACAATTGCTGAAGAAAACAAAGAGAATTGATTTTAAATAAAGTAGCTACTGTGTAAACTATCTGTTCAGTAGCTCATGTTAAACGGATGTTTATAATCCCCATTGGACAACCAACTACATTTTTGCAAATGGCAATGTGAATTGCTGTTGCATAAACTATAGCAATGACCACCTATGTAATTTGTTGTCCAAACCAGAAATCTTCTAACAATACTGGTGTCCTAATAAAAATAAGCACGAAGGGAACACACAGTGGGTGTCTCCCGTGTGCCTGTGCATGCATCTATATCTCACTGAACCCTCATAACAGCCCCCAAGAGAGGGACTCTGGGCGTCCCCATGCTGCTTGTGGAGAAACAGGCACAGGAAGGTTCAATAGTCTATCTACCTAATATCACACAGAGGGTGGCAGAGCCCGTTTTTAAACCACCTGCCTCCAATACCAGATGCCAGGAGCCAGACTCAGCCTACAGCTCTCTTCTGCTCGCCTGGAGGTGAAACAATGTGTCATGATTAGTCAAATCCCGTCTTCACTCATCAAGGTAGGTTGAACACCTGCACGTCCTCCAAGTAGCATGTAGCATAAGCAATAAGATGTTTGTCCCGTGATCGTCCAGGAACTTGGAATCAGCTGTGCCTGGTTAGGCTGAGCTGGTTTAGAGTGGAGAGGACCACCGATCTTCCACCTGGGCAAGTGCCTTTTGACCTCCTGCCATCAGAGGGCCGAAATCTCCAGCCTGAGAATGTGCTGAGCCCTGTAGCCTAGTTACGCCAGCTCAGAACAATGATGAGCACACCTTTTTCCAGTCACCTTTCCTCATGCTCCCCATGCCTCATACTGCCCTGCTTCTTTATTCTTTATCCCACAGATACCCAAAGCCCCTTGCCTTTGGGGAGGCGGATTTGAGACCTATTGTCACGTCACGTCCTCGCTTGGCTGCCCTGTGAATAAACCTCCTCTTTGCTGCAAACCTCAGCATTTCAGTGTTTTGGCTTGCTGCGCCTCAGACTGAATGGTTGGGAGCAGTGGTACAGCTCCCTTGCCTGTGAGGGATGCTGGTTCCTAGTAGTCACGTTGCGGATGTTTTCTCCTCTCGGGGTGGGGGAGGGCCAGACATCCTGCTCTTCCGGAAAGGGAGAAACACAGGTGCCAAACCCTTGCCCTCAGCGTCACCGTCACCTAGGAGCTTGTTAGAAGCACAGAATCCAGGCCCCACCCAGAACTACTGAATACCAGCCTGCATTTAACAAGATCCACAAGAGAGGCATACCCATATTAAAGTTGGAGAGGCACCAAGATGTCATCGTCTTCTCCACGGCTAATGAAAACGAAGCAAAGGTTCATCCCGAGCCGACTCTGCCTCAGTCACCTGGATATCACATGAGCTCATTTAATCCTCCCCAGAACCTGCAAATGAGACTGAGGGTCAGAGTGGTCTAGCACCCAAGGTTCCATAAAAGAACATGACCAAGGCTCACTGGAGCCCAGACTTCCAAAAAAGAAGGCCCCTGAGCACAGCATGGCACCACCGCAGCCCAAACCGTGGGCCTGGAGGGTAGGCCAGGCTCCCCACGCAGAGTTCACATCATTCGACAGATGCCCACCCCAGACCGCAAGGCAATATGAGAAGTAAGTTCTGATTGTGGAATCTCTGAATTTTGAGATTTAAAGAAAAAAATCTGTTTTCGGGGGATGGTTTAAACAGTTCTACCAAGGAGTAAAGAGGGGGCATCTCAAGGCCCCTTCTGGACTTAGAATTTAATGCCTACTTATTGAGAAATGCTCCGTGCATTTGCTCAGCCCTACGTCGAGATGAAGTTCTCTGTGCCCTAGAAGCTTAGGTTCTAAAAAGGCCACTGAAATGGGTGAGACCTAAAAAATGCCAGAACAACGCAACGGCCTTAATCAGACTGTCTTTGCTTTGCCTTGCTTACAAGTCACTGACTTTAAACTGAATATGGTGTCATGTCTTTACGTTTCTTGAAGCTTTTTTTTTTTACAAAAGATCATATAAAGATTTTCTTCCATGGTAAAACTTTTATATTGTATTTCTCTTAAACTGGAGTGTGGTACATTTACCCTCCATCAGATGATTGCTTACAACTCACCTTGCTTTATTAAGAATACCGCTAGAGGCTTCTATGTCCCTACTAACAAAAATACATTTTCAGGCCCATTCAAACCAGTGAAAATCCAAGATTTCAGAGCACAAGATAATGAAAATTCTCTCTATCCGCGTCTTTTACTACTTTTAGCCTGTTAACAGTCCCTAAGTGTGTCAGATGAAAGGTATTGTCGCGGGAATTGACATCTTTAACAGCATTCCATACAGGTAAGTCTTGATTGTTCCAATTTCTCAGAAAGTTGGACACATTTACTGCCTCTATGACATCTCTAGGGTGTGTGGAAGAAATAAAAAAGAGGCCAGTACAATGTATTTCTCAAAATATACACACAAAGAGTTTGCACATACAAACAGGGAAACCTTATAAATAATGTATGGGGAGCAAAGTATTGTCGGTAACGGAACTACTCATTTCGAAAGACAACACTGTCACCAAGTGTCCCCTCACCAAAACTGACTGGGAATGTTTAGGGGCCACCAAACAAGAGGTGGAGATTTTTAGGCACATTCTTGCCAGAAAAGAGAGCCTAGGGCATAAACCACTCAACTTGTTGGCACGAATGCCAGGGCAACCCAAGCAAGTGGATATAGAAGCCTACGTAATGCATGGAAGTAGGAAGCTTTGGGGGACTACACCTGGGCTGGTACTGGCCTCCCTCCCCAAAGGGACAAGGAGAGCAGACACCTGGATGGAGTCAAGAGAGAGCAAAAAGAAAGGCAAGGCTGGGTATGGAGCAACGTTTGGATCCAGGGGCATGTGTCACAGAACTGCTGGGGCTCTGCAGACCAGCTGCATCCCCATTCTCCTTGACACTCATTGGTATAATGAACTCAGGGTGGGCGCATCCCGGCTGCCAAGTCACTTCCACCCGTCCATGGAGTTGACGGTTACTTGCTCACAGTGAACCAACCGCTCTGGACCTAACAGCTACCGCAGGGGGCGGTAGTGGAGAACAAGGTGACGACAAGGACCAGATGCGAAGGAGGAAGAGACATTCAGCGGACCGACTGGGTGGACTGATGGTGTGGCGTTAAGTCTGCAGAGCTAAAGGGGCCAGGTGTAGAAAAGGGAAGGGGAACCATGAGGATATGGTCAAGCCCCTTCGTATAGATATTTCATCCGTATGTTGTATGCAAGTTCCATTCAATTTGCTCTGAGTGAAAAAGAGAGAACAAAATTATCCTTTCAACCATGTCAGTGACTTTATTTACCATCTCATTTGATGAGCTCATAGCCCAGGGTCAGAGGGAAATGGGAGCTGTGAGTCTGCCATCTCTCAGGAAGTCTCAGGCCTCAGAGGCCCCTCATAGCCAAACTACCTCACCTTTTGCACCTTTCAAGCAACGTTATTCCTAAGTGCGAGTCACCCTCTTCATCAGGTTCTCCAAGAAACAGCAGTCTCTCCCAATGACAGAGGAAAAATGGGCTACTTTGGCTTTCTGAGGCACAATATGTAGTTCTCCAAAATGGTACCTGCCTGGGGGATTTTTCAAGAAAATTAAGCATCAGTGGTGATTTGTTTGTCTTCACATAACGTATGACCCAGATGTGCTGAGAAATAAGAAAAGGACGAACGAATCAAGGGCAGCTGATCCAAGGAGGCAAGGGGCAACTTCCACAGCCTACGTGGAAAGCTAGAGGAAGGGAACATCCAGCTGGTGGGAGCTGAAGACAGGGGCCAGTCCTCCTTGGGCTCGGGATGCCACCGCCTCTTCCTACATCTTCACGCTCTCCTTCTCTGTTGGCCCCTCCCAGCCATATTAAAGAGCCACAAGGAAATGCTCTCCTCCATTCCATTTTCCTGTCCTCCTATCCACCCCTCCCTTCTTTCCCTTTGCCATCAATTTCTTGACTTGCCCCCCATTTCTCCCCTCCCATCTACACTGCGATCTGGTTTCTGCCCCACTACTCCTGTGAAACTGACCTCCTTGAAGCCCCCAATGATTTCTCTGTTGACAAGTCCAGGGGACTACTTCTCAATCCTTATCTTTGTGACCGCCAAGCCGAGTTAGACCTTAAACAACGTCTCTGTCTTGAAAATCTCTTCCCTTGGCTTCTGCGCCACCTTTCCTTTTCTTTTCATGACACCGATCACAACCAGTGCTGCAGATTCCATCGAATTAAGGAATGCTGTTGCCTACATGTGTGAATGAGCTAAAGTGAGTACAGTACTGAAGTAGAGGACACCTAAAGTGAAACGTCTTCATGTACGTCCACGTGGCTGAGCAGCAAGTTAACCTTTCATACATGTGTTAAAGAAGAAGAGCTTGGTTTTATTTTATTTACTTTTCCCTGGACTGTGTTGAATGGCTATCATCTACAAGTTCAGGCTACTTTTTGCTGAGGATTAATAATGCACTGGGAGAGCTGAGAGAAAACTGAATAATAGAGCTGTCTTTTTCTTGACCAGTTCACCTTAGTTTCCCAAACTCTAAGTCTTTCTCTAATTCTTTCCCCTTTTTATTGTAGTAAAATGAACATAACACAAAATTCACCATTTGGATCATTTTACAATTCACTGTACCATTCAGTGGAATTTACTACTGTCACAATGTTGTGCAACTATCACCACTGCCTAGCTGCAAAACATTTTCATCAACCAAGAAGAAACCTACACCCATTTTAAGGAGTCATTCCAAATTACCCTCTCTTCCAAACCCCTGGCAACCACTAATGTATAATCTTTTCTGTGTGTATGGATTTGCCACTGCTGTACATTTCATATAAATGGAACCATACAATATGTAGCCTTTCATGCCTGACTTCTTTCACTTAGTTGCATCCATCATGTAGCATGTATCAGAAATCCACTCACTGTTACGGCTGAATCCTTCATACTGTTTGAATACAAAATTAAATATACGTTGAGAGTGAAGCTCTGTTTTAATGGCACATCTATTAGGCCAATTCATTGAAAGAAGCTGAAGATGGAGATGTTGTTGTGAAATGATAATCGTTGAGAAGCCTCAGCCAATTGGATAATGAAAAGTTTGGGAAATGTTGCAAAAAATTAGCTGATTTATATTAAAAGCCTATTAAACAAGGATTCAGGAGATTGTCTTTTTCTTGCAGGTAACTTAAATGAGGCAGAAAGAAATAATTGCCCATTAAAACACATTTTGAAAGGATTCTATTTATTCTTAATAGACGAATGGGAGGGAGTACAGGAAGTTCACATCCAATATGGACTCCCTGTCCAAACACTGTTTGTCGTTCTAGCCACCGCTATCGAATTATATTTCTTGAGAGGAAGGCAGCTCAATTCCTGCATATTACTTTCTAAACTTCATCCATCAAATCCATTAATACAGTATAACCAAGAGTTGTTCATGTTTAAGTGCAGTTCAAATATCAGGTATAAAGAACCCCCAGTAAGAAAAAGAATCCTATATCTCTTGCCAGAATGTGGTCAGCTCTGGGGTGCTCTGCTAGCTGAAAGACACATTCCTTATTAAGAGGATAGAGGCTGTTTAAGAGGGATGAGAGCCAAAAAAATTTAACTACATATATGTGTTAAGAACAGTGCTAGGTTATCTCATGTTCTAGATCAGTCAAGGCTCACCATTTTACATACGTGAAAAGCAAAGTTAAAAGTGTATTTGTAGGGCTTCCCTGTTGGCGCAGTGGTTAAGGATCCACCTGCCAGTGCACGGGACACACGTTTGAGCCCTGGTCCGGGAAGATCCCACATGCCACGGAGCAACTAAGACCATGTGCCACAACTACTGAGCCTGCGTGCTAGAGCCCGTGAACCACAACTACTGAAGCCCACGCACCTAGGCCCCGTGCTCAGCAACAGCGAGAAGCCACCACAATGAGAATCCCGCGTACTGCAACAGAGTAGCCCCCGCTCACTGCAACTAGAGAAAGCCTGCGCACAGCAACAAAGAGCCTAGGCAGCCAAAGATAAATAAATAAATACGTCTATTTTAAAAAAAATGTGTTTTAGTAACTTACTAAAAGGCACGCAATCAGTAAACATGAGCAAGGATTCAATCCCAAATCTGTCACACTGAAGTTGAAGCTAATACTCGAGATTGATAAAAACAGCACTAATTTAAAACTTCAGAGGTATTTTTTACTTCATACTTTCACTAATGCTCTTTGGAGATAAATCATTTCATTTATATGGGCCTTAGTTTTTACAACTATAATAGTTGGAAGCTTGACTAGGTGATCTGTATGTAGTCTTCCAATTCTAAAATGTTCCACTAATTTGGATTCCTACAATAATTGCCCTTGCAATACATGCATGCTGCCACCAAGTAGCAGTAGAGACTACTAGTTCCTTTCTTATCCCTAGTGGGGGTGCATTTTGACAGCAGACTTCTCCGTCAATAGTACAACCTGTTAGTACAACTATAAGATAACAAAATAATCTGGTATTCTTTCCTGTAAAAGAGAAGCTTTACATTGTGTCTGTGAATCGTACCAGAATCACCTGTAGCTTTATAAATATAGAGGAAATCCTGAACCCATTGAATGAGAATCTTCAGAGACAGGACTTGGGCATCTGGAATTTTGGGCTCCCATCATTTGTATATTTTATTTCATTTTATTTTTGCCTATGTACAATATTTGTCACATCCTTTTGAATCTTTAAAAGGTTCTTTCTGTTTTAAATTTTAGAATATTCCATAATCTTCACCTACTTTTCATAAGGTGTTATCTGTTATGTTTATTCGATCTTGTGCTTCTCCTGGTTAAGACTTCTTTCTTTCCTTTTTTTTTTCTCGTGGCCCTGCCTCATGTCTTGCAGGATCTTAGTTCCCTGACATGGGATTGGACCCCAGGGTCCCAGCAGTGAAAGCGCCATGTTCTAAACACTGGACCACCAGGGAAGTCCCAAGATTTCAGTTTTAAATGACTTTTTTCCCACTCTAATTCATTCCTGGGATCAGTTTCATGTTTGGACATTAAAGCAACCTTGCATTGCCAGAATAAAGCTACTTTGATTTTGATATATGATTGTTTTACATACCATGGATACAGTTTGTGCTTCTCTTTACACATTTTGCATGCATGTTCAAAGGAGAAACTGGCCTGTGATTCTATTCTTGTAATATCCTTTATAGATTATTTTTAAGATTCTATACTTTATTTTTTATTTATTTATTTTTGGCTGCATTGGGTCTTCATTGCTGCATGCATGCTTTCTCTAGTTTTGTCGAGCGGGGGTCTATTCTTTGTTGCAGTGAGTATGCTTCTCATTGCAGCCTTCTGACCGCATGGGCTTCTGACACCATTCGTCGGTGCTACTTCAGTTCCTTACCCCTTCCCTTCTGACCCTGGGCGGTGAAATCCTCTTTCTGCAGCAGGCCTGCAGCAGAAAGTCAATGAGGCAAGTAGTAGGCTTGGAGTATCCAAGGAGCAGAAAGGATGTCAGCGTGTGAAAAACAGAGCGAGCAAATTGGAGAGGAGAAGGAAACACTCAGAGAGGAAACAGAGGCCCAGATTTCTAGGTCTGTGGAGGCACTCTGAGGACTTTGCATTTTCTGTGAAGAAGCCACTGAAGAAATTTGAGTGACATGATCTGACTTATGTTTTAACAAGATCTCTCTGGATGCCACGTTGATTAGAGATTGTAGGAGAGCAAGGACAAGCCCCAGAAGACCAACAGTTGATTCAAAGAAGTGATTACTCAAACCTGGTCCCCCGCCTCAATGAGGACGCAGAGCAGAAATCGACAAATAATGGCCACAAATCAAATCAGGCTCTCAGCCTGGATCTGTGGGACTGTGAGCTAATAACGGTTCTCACGTTCAGAAAGCTTGTTGAAGAAGAAAGAGGAGGAGAAGCTACAGAAACTGTATATGGCCCACAAAGCCTAAGATATTTAAAATCCAGAAGATGCTTTCCAACACCTGATGTAAAGCATGTGGCTGGTAGGAGGTCCTCAACCAAATTTGGAAGAGGAATACATGAGTCAGTTCGTTCCTGAAAACACTGTAAAGTGATAGGGATCAAGAAACATTTACCCGTTCACCCTTAACCTTCACAAATGATGCCAGTTCCGTTGAGCTATTGAAAAATACATTCTGGCTTTCAAAAAAGTAACCCAGAGGGCATTTTCTCACATAGGCAAGGTCATAAACAACTGTCAAGTGAAGGTGAAATAGCAACAAATCAAATAATAACAAAAACATTTTTTACAGAATTTTAAATCTTACAAAGCATTTTCATGTTCATTATCTAATTTAATCCCCAAATCAACGTCATGAGATAGTTATTATTTCCCCATTAGAAATGACCACATATTAAATCCTTAGTGATTGCTCAAGAAAAGCTGAAATCTTGAGTGTTACATCCATTAATGCCATGGTTGGGTGTTTTCCCATGGGAACACTGGATGCTAAAATCCACAGGGATTTTCAGCTCAAGATGGCAGACTAGGAAATATATTTACTTTCTGTTCCTCCTGAAACCATATCTCAATAAAACTGTAGAAATACCAAAATTAATCAACCAATAAAAGCCAAGATATTTTGGAAGTCATCAACCACAGAAAGATTTCAACACATTTCGAGAAGGCAAACAATGAAATGGAGGAGCCGTGAATAAAATAATGAAGAAAAAAAGGCTGAACCTAAGTAAGGTCTGCACAAAGCCACTCAGCTTTTGCTGAGCTCTGTTATAGTAAAGGGCACAGGAAAGAAGAGGGGCTGAAAACAAGGAGACAAAACGTCATTTTAGGAAAAACAGTTCGTTTAATGAGCTCCAGGGAACACTCAGCCTGCTGCCATACTAACTCATGAATTACAATGGATTGTTGGTAAGCAAGACAAGAAAACAGGGAAGAAACAAAAGAAACAAAAATCAAGACATTGTTTCTAACTGAACTCTTCTCAAAGGAGATCGAGGAATTATGGTTCAATGCCACAGCTGTAAATCATTTCTGCTCTTGGAGAGGTTACAAAGGGCTTATAATATTTCCTTTTTGTTCAGACAGAATTTAGGTCTGAGCAAAAGCTTTTGTGTCCTCCAACCCTAACATTTATTGGGGATGGAAGCCCAGATTTGCTGGGAAATACCATAAAAAGAATCTCATGAGCAGAGGGTCAAACTGATGTTGGAATATATGAATTATGTCCAGTGTGAGTTTCAATAGGTTTTAAAATATATACATACATACACATATATATATATACATTTTTACTGATCTATATGATTTGGGGTTCTGAAACTTCTACATGTCACATGCGTGATACATAACAGACAATGTCAGCCCCAGGAGGGAGAAAACACTCCAATGAAGCAAGCCAAAGAAACAAGTTTTAAGCAAGGTCAAGTGATGTGTAGACCAGGATTGTTCAATTCCTACCTGTCATGCTGAAGCTTCCAGCTCCTGAATCACAACACATGCTTCCCTTGTCCTAGACAGCCAAGAGTATGTCTCCTCTCTTGGGCATAAGAATCTCTAGAGTTACATATCTGTAGTAAGAGTGGACCCAGCTGGCATACTCACAATGACCAAATTGTGTTGATCGTACTTTATACCAATACATCGCCCCACGCTGAAGTTGCAATAAATGATATATTTGCTTTCTAGACATGAATGAGACGCCTTACTAGAAGGCCAGAGAAGCTGGCTTCTAATCCATATGGAACAATTCACTGGTGAATTTCTTTCACGATAGCCCATGATTTATCTAGAATATCATCTTGACATATCTGGATCCTTCAAACTAGACAAAGGGAAAATACGGGCTTCAAGCCTCAATTAGAAATATGGAATGGTGTCATGCTGACAACTGGTGGTCCCTGACCTGTATCTTCTGAGATTAGAACACAGTGTGGTGGATGACCAATTCATGCATTGAACAAAAGAAGACCTCCTACAGGGCAGTGTAGCTGTTCGTTACAGGTATGGCACTTAGGGCTAAGTACCATAAGGACTACAAGAGAAAAAGAAAAACAAGTAACACATGAAGCATATACGATAAGGAGGCACCACAGTCCAGAGCACGAGCTCTGGAATCACACAGGCTTGGATCGAATCCCAGCTAAGCCACTACCATCTATATACCCTGAAGGACAGGCCAAGGTTTAAATGTTGTTTTACCAGATTTCAAAAAAGAAGTGAAGAAAGAACCTATCTGCCGGGAAGGGACATCGTGGGGTGCAGTATCCAGTCGGATCAGGGCTCTGCATCTCCTGCTCAGAAAACTTGGCCACCTGGCTCATGGTGATGCTGGCAGCTGAGCAGCCCTGGAGAAGGCGATCCTGTCTCCAGGTCTCGCAGAGAAGCTGGGGAGGTCTCCGGACGAGGTGGCCCACACCCTGGTAAGCTCTGGCTGCCTCCTGCCCTCAGGTCTGAGCAGGCTCTGGCCTCTGGGCCCCGTAGTGGGGAAGGCCTGGCCGATACATACACAGGGCTGAGGGGCCTGCAGAGCCAGTCCCCAGGCAGGGTGAGCTCTGGAGGAGGCTTCCACAGTCCCCAGCAGTCTCCGCATGGTGGCCCGTCTGGCGCCAAACACCTGCCACCCACAGCGAGAAGTCCCAGCCACTAGAAAGTCCAGAAGGGGCCCCGCCCTTTGCCTTTGGGCCTGGGTTAAGCCACCAGCTGGGCTTGCACGTGACCCCTGCCTCACCCCCTGCCCCGCCCGCCCTTCCTCTGTGACACGTACAATGGATATGTCATAAAGCCAGGCTGAGCCACTGCTATAAATTCAGAGGAGTTAGAATCTAGGGAGTAGCTCTCCCACTTTCACTCTCTGCTCTCAGATCAGGCTGGCAGTACCTCTAATATGGAAGCTATGGACACCACACCTCCTTCCCAGGCTGTCCTCTACCATTCTGCTCATGTTTTCCCCAGCACCCCATTGACGGCTTTGGCGGGTATCGGGGCTTCAGCAGGCAGCACGTCTGACCCCGAACCTATGGACACCACACCTCCTTCACATGCTGTTATCTTCCATTCTGCTCCTGTTTTCCCCAGCACCCCATTGACGGCTTTGGCGTGCATCGGTGCTTCAGCAGGCAGCACCTCAGACCCCGAAGCTATGGACACCACACCTCCTTCACACGCTGTCATCTTCCACTCTGCTCCTGTTTTCCCCAGCACCCCATTTACGGGTTTGGCGGGCATCGGTACTTCAGCAGGAATCACGTTAGACCCCGAACCTATGGACACCGCACCTCCTTCACATGCTGTCATCTTCCATTCTGCTCCTGTTTTCCCAAGCACCCCAGTTTCGGCTTTGGCGGGCATCGGTGCTTCAGCAGGGAGCACGTCAGACCCCGAACCTATGGACACCACACCTCCTTCACACGCTGTCATCTTCCATTCTGCTCCTGTTTTCCCCAGCACCCCATTTACGGCCCTGGCGGGCATCGGTGCTTCCGCAGTCAGCACGTCTGACCCCGAACCTATGGACACCACACCTCCTTCCCAGGCTGTCATCTTCTATTCTGCTCCTGTTTTCTCCAGCATGCCATTTTCGGCTTTGGTGGGCATCGGTGCCTCAGCAGTCAGCACCTCAGACCCCGAACCTATGGACACCACACCTCCTTCCCAGGCTGTCATCTTCCATCCTGCTCCTCTTTACCCCAGCACCCCATTTACCGCTTAGGTCGGCACTGGTGCTTCAGCAGGCAGCACCTCTAACACCAAAGCTATGGACACCACACCTCCTTCCCAGGCTGTCATTTTCCAGTCTGCCCTGTCTCCAAGTAGAACCACTACCCATTTCACACTGCTGTTCCCAGTTCTGGGAACACACCACCCAGTGGTAGCAATGCCTCAGCCCATGCCTCGACTCATTTACCTGCAACGTGAGCCAACAGATAGACCAACACTTCAAAGTTATGACAGAAAATTGAGTAAGTTATACGCTTGGAATTTCATTTATTATTATTAACAAGCACAACTGTAGTGCTTAGACTATAACAAGTACTATTCTAAGGGCTTACCAAATATTAACTCACTTATTCCTCATAATGGCAACCCTAGTGGTAGGGAATATTCATAGTGTTCACTTTTTGGGGGGAAACTGAGGCTCAGAGACGTTGAATAGCTTGCCTAATGCCACACAGTTAGTAGGTGGCAAAACCCGGGATTAAAACCAGACCATCTAGACTTTCATCACTTTGCTGTGTCACCTTATTATAAGTTGTGGTTAGGGAAGGGACTAAATTGACAAGACTCTGAACTAAAAGGAGAAGGGAGAAATGAGAAAATGAGTGATCCTAGAAACTAGAGAAGGTTTAGGCTCAGAAATTTCTGGTGATGAGACCCAGAAGAACAAGAACTTGGTTGGAATGTTAACTTGGGGTAGTATCTGAATCCACTGAGAAATGGTGTTGTTTCCTGTAAAATTTAGAAAGGTCAGTTGGATGAAGATTAACGAAGACAAAAGTAGAAAGGAAAAGAAAAAGGTGCCTTAAGTGAGACATAACCGCTCCCCTCTACGTACCCACAGGTTGTGTCCTGTGGGAAAGGATGGAGCTCTCTCTACCGGGTTGGTCACCAGTCTGAACAAGGAGAAACATGGCAACCATTGTACTGGTTTTGATGATCCCTCAAAACCAAGGCTTCAGTTTCCAAGAACAACCTACGGTAGCATAACTAGTGTGTGTCACACATGCCACTAAGTGTGTTTCCAGTCACACATTTTAATTGGAGAAATACTTCCTATGAGGTAGGCATTAGTTCCCTATGGCTGCTGTAACAAATTACTACAAATGTGCTTGCTTCTAACAAAACACACTTATTTTCTTATGGTTCTGGAAGACAGAGGTCCAAAACCAGTTTCCCTGGGCTGAAACCAGGAGTCAACAGGGCCATCCATCCTCCTTCTAGAGGCTCTAAGCGAGAATCTCTTTCCTCGCCAGCATTCCTTCACTTCTGGCCACATCAATCCAACCCCAACTTCATCATCACATTCTCTTTGGGGTAAAAATTCTCTCTGCCTCTCTCTTACGAGAACACCAGTGGTTATATTTGGGCCCGTCCAGGTAGTCCAGGAGAATCTTCCCATCTGAGAACCATTACTTTCATCCCACTGGCAAAGTGCCTTCTGCCATTTAAGGTGACATTCACAGGTTCTGGAGAGTAGGGTGTGGACATTTGGCGGCAATGGTATTATTCGGTCTACTACAAGGTAGATACTATTATCTTTCTCAGATGTAGGAAATGACGTTTAGGGAAGTAGTCTGTCTCAGGTCTACAATTTCCAGAGTAGAGACTTACATTCTGCCACTGACACTTTAGGACCCTAAACAACTTTAATCTGTGTCCTTAACTACTGCGTAATCCTTGGTTAAGAGTCACACTTAGGTATCAAGACCCAATTGAATAGAACGCAAGTACTGTCTCCTCTTTCACTATGTTTGCCTGGTGTACTGATGAATCTTGCCCAGAGCAGAAGAGTTCAGAAAAGTGTTATGCAGGTGTACGAAGAGAAAGCATTTACTGTTTGATGTGCACGGAGGAACGGAAGGCTTTTTCAAATAAAATAAAATAAAATATGCCACCAAATAGTCAATTGTCACAACAGAGGTAACCCCGTGGGAGTCATGAGGAGACTAAAATTATCTCCAATTGTGCAGGGCAGAAAAGTTTCAATGAAGGCAGGTGTAGTTCAGCCAAGGCCTACAGCACAGAAGTAGGAATTTGGGTATGTACGAATGGGAAAAAAGACATTTGAGGCATGGGAAATAGTTTAATGCAGAATGGACGAGAAATATGCATTAGACCTTTTCTAAAACAACTGGCTTATTAACTCAGTAAATCGATTTAGTCAGTCAAACTAGCTTTAGCTGATTACTTATCCAGGAGATAGCTGTTGAGAGTAATTTTTGTCACAGAACAGTAAATAAAATGGTTGAACTATAGCTTTAGGCTTGCTAAGTGAAATAGATTGCTCTAGATGATTTTCAAGTGACTTACTTGGTAGTACTCACGAAATTGGGGGTTAACAATTGCTTAAGAAAACAAAGAGAATTGATTTTAAATAAAGTAGCTACTGTGTAAACTATCTGTTCAGTAGCTCATGTTAAACGGATGTTTATAATCCCCATTGGACAACCAACTACATTTTTGCAAATGGCAATGTGAATTGCTGTTGCATAAACTATAGCTATGACCACCTATGTAATTTGTTGTCCAAACCAGAAATCTTCTAACAATACTGGTGTCCTAATAAAAATAAGCACGAAGGGAACACACAGTGGGTGTCTCCCGTGTGCCTGTGCATGCATCTATATCTCACTGAACCCTCATAACAGCCCCCAAGAGAGGGACTCTGGGCGTCCCCATGCTGCTTGTGGAGAAACAGGCACAGGAAGGTTCAATAGTCTATCTACCTAATATCACACAGAGGGTGGCAGAGCCCGTTTTTAAACCACCTGCCTCCAATACCAGGTGCCAGGAGCCAGACTCAGCCTACAGCTCTCTTCTGCTCGCCTGGAGGTGAAACAATGTGTCATGATTAGTCAAATCCCGTCTTCACTCATCAAGGTAGGTTGAACACCTGCCCGTCCTCCAAGTAGCATGTAGCATAAGCAATAAGATGTTTGTCCCGTGATCGTCCAGGAACTTGGAATCAGCTGTGCCTGGTTAGGCTGAGCTGGTTTAGAGTGGAGAGGACCACCGATCTTCCACCTGGGCAAGTGCCTTTTGACCTCCTGCCATCAGAGGGCCGAAATCTCCAGCCTGAGAATGTGCTGAGCCCTGTAGCCTAGTTACGGCAGCTCAGAACAATGATGAGCACACCTTTTTCCAGTCACCTTTCCTCATGCTCCCCATGCCTCATACTGCCCTGCTTCTTTATTCTTTATCCCACAGATACCCAAAGCCCCTTGCCTTTGGGGAGGCGGATTTGAGACCTATTGTCACGTCACCTCCTCGCTTGGCTGCCCTGTGAATAAACCTCCTCTTTGCCGCAAACCTCAGCATTTCAGTGTTTTGGCTTGCTGTGCCTCAGACAGAATGGTTGGGAGCAGTGGTACAGGTCCCTTGCCTGTGAGGGATGCTGGTTCCTAGTAGTCACGTTGCGGATGTTTTCTCCTCTCGGGGTGGGGGCGGGCCAGACATCCTGCTCTTCCAGAAAGGGAGAAACACAGGTGCCAAACCCTTGCCCTCAGCGTCACCGTCACCTAGGAGCTTGTTAGAAGCACAGAATTCAGGCCCCACCCAGAACTACTGAATACCAGCCTGCATTTAACAAGATCCACAAGAGAGGCATACCCATATTAAAGTTGGAGAGGCACCAAGCTGTCATCGTCTTCTCCACGGCTAATGAAAACGAAGCAAAGGTTCATCCCGAGCCGACTCTGCCTCAGTCACCAGTATATCACGTGAGCTCATTTAATCCTCCCCAGAACCTGCAAATGAGACTGAGGGTCAGAGTGGTCTAGCACCCAAGGTTCCATAAAAGAACATGACCAAGGTTCACTGGAGCCCAGACTTCCAAAAAAGAAGGCCCCTGAGCACAGTATGGCACCACCGCAGCCCAAACCGTGGGCCTGGAGGGTAGGCCAGGCTCCCCATGCAGAGTTCACACCATTCGACAGATGCCCACAGCAGACCACAAGGCAGTATGAGAAGTAAGTTCTGAATGTGGAATCTCTGAATTTTGAGATTTAATGTAAAATATCTGTTTTTGGCGGATGGTTAAAACAGTTCTACCAAGGAGTAAAGAGAGGGCATCTCAAGCCTCCTTCTGGACTTAGATTTTAATGCCTACTTATTGAGAAATGCTCCGTGCCTTTGCTCAGCCCTACGTCAAGATGAAGTGCTCTGTGCCCTAGAAGCTTAGGTTCTAAAAAGGCCACAGAAATGGGTGAGACCTCAAAAATCCCAGAACAATGCAACGGCCTTAATCAGACTGTCTTTGCTTTGCCTTGCTTACAAGTCACTGACTTTAAACTGAATATGGTGTCATGTCTTTATGTTTCTTGAAGCTTTTTTTTTTACAAAAGATCATATAAAGATTTTCTTCCATGGTAAGACTTTTATATTGTATTTCTCTTAAACTGGAGTGTGGTACATTTACCCTCCATCAGATGATTGCTTACAACTCACCTTGCTTTATTAAGAATACTGCTAGAGGCTTCTATGCCCCTACTAACAAAAATACACTTTCAGGCCCATTCAAACCAGTGAAAATCCAAGATTTCAGAGCACAAGATAATGAAAATTCTCTCTATCCGCGTCTTTTACTACTTTTAGCCTGTTAACAGTCCCTAAGTGTGTCAGAGGAAAGGTACTGTCGCGGGAATTGACATCTTTAACAGCATTCCATACAGGTAACTCTTGATTGTTCCAATTTCTCAAAAAGTTGGACATATTTACTGCCTCTATGACATCTCTAGGGTGTGTGGAAGAAATAAAAAAGAGGCCTGTACAATGTATTTCTCAAAATATACACACAAAGAGTTTGCACATACAAACAGGGAAACCTTATAAATAATGTATGGGGAGCAAAGCATTGTCGGTAATGGACCCACTCATTTCGAAAGACAACACTGTCACCAAGTGTCCCCTCACCAATACTGACTGGGAATGTTTAGGGGCCACCAAACCAGAGGCGGAGATTTTTAGGCACTTTCTTGCCAGAAAAGAGAGCCTAGGGCATAAACCACTCAACTTGTTGGCACGAATGCCAGGGCAACCCAAGCAAGTGGATATAGAAGCCTACGTAATGCTTGGAAGTAGGAAGCTTTGGGGGACTACACCTGGGCTGGTACTGGCCTCCCTCCCCAAAGGGACAAGGAGAGCAGAAACCTGGATGGAGTCAAGAGAGAGCAAAAAGAAAGGCAAGGCTGGGTATGGAGCAACCTTTGGATCCAGGAGCATGTGTCTCAGAACTGCCGGGGCTCTGCAGACCAGCTGCATCCCCATTCTCCTTGACCCTCATTGGTATAATGAACTCAGGGTGGGTGCATTCCGGCTGCCAAGTCACCTCCAACCATCCATGGAGTTGACTGTTACTTGCTCACAGTGAACCAACCGCTCTGGACCTAACAGCTACTGCAGGGGGCGGTAGTGGAGAACAAGGTGATGACAAGGACCAGATGCGAAGGAGGAAGAGACATTCAGCGGACCGACTGGGTGGACTGATGGTGTGGCGTTAAGTCTGCAGAGCTAAAGGGGCCAGATGTAGAAAAGGGAAGGGGAACCATGAGGATATGGTCAAGCCCCTTCGTATAGATATTTCATCCGTATGTTGTATGCAAGTTCCATTCAATTTGCTCTGAGTGAAGAAGAGAGAACAAAATTATCCTTTAAACCATGTCAGTGACTTTATTTACCATCTCATTTCATGAGCTCATAGCCCAGGGTCAGAGGGAAATGGGAGCTGTGAGTCTGCCATCTCTCAGGAAGTCTCAGGCCTCAGAGGCCCCTCATAGCCAAACTACCTCACCTTTTGCACCTTTCAAGCAACGTTATTCCTAAGTGCGAGTCACCCTCTTCATCAGGTTCTCCAAGAAACAGCAGTCTCTCCCAATGACAGAGGAAAAATGGGCTACTTTGGCTTTCTGAGGCACAATATGTAGTTCTCCAAAATGGTACCTGCCTGGGGGATTTTTCAAGAAAATTAAGCATCCGTGGTGATTTGTTTGTCTTCACATAACGTATGACCCAGATGTGCTGAGAAATAAGAAAAGGACGAACGAATCAAGGGCAGCTGATCCAAGGAGGCAAGGGGCAACTTCCACAGCCTACGTGGAAAGCTAGAGGAAGGGAACATCCAGCTGGTGGGAGCTGAAGACAGGGGCCAGTCCTCCTTGGGCTCGGGATGCCACCGCCTCTTCCTACATCTTCACGCTCTCCTTCTCTGTTGGCCCCTCCCAGCCATATTAAAGAGCCACAAGGAAATGCTCTCCTCCATTCCATTTTCCTGTCCTCCTATCCACCCCTCCCTTCTTTCCCTTTGCCATCAATTTCTTGACTTGCCCCCCATTTCTCCCCTCCCATCTACACTGCGATCTGGTTTCTGCCCCACTACTCCCGTGAAACTGACCTCCTTGAAGCCCCCAATGATTTCTCTGTTGACAAGTCCAGGGGACTACTTCTCAATCCTTATCTTTGTGACCGCCAAGCCGAGTTAGATCTTAAACAACGTCTCTGTCTTGAAAATCTCTTCCCTTGGCTTTTGCGCCACCTTTCCTTTTCTTTTCATGACACCGATAACAACCAGTGCTGCAGATTCCATCGAATTAAGGAATGCTGTTGCCTACATGTGTGAATGAGCTGTGAGTAAAGTACTGAAGTAGAGGACACCAGAAGTGAAACGTCTTCATGTACGTCCACGCGGCTGAGCAGCAAGTTAACCTTTCATACATGTGCTAGATCAGAAGAGTTGGGTTTTATTTTATTTACTTTTCCCTGGACAGTGTTGAATGACTACCATGTACAAGTTCAGCCCAAAAGGGATGAGAGACAAAAAAATTTAACTACATATATGTGTTAAGAACAGTGCTAGGTTATCTCATGTTCTAGATCAGTCAAGGCTCACCATTTTACGTATGTGAAAAGCAAAGTTAAAAGTGTATTTGTAGGGCTTCCCTGTTGGCGCAGTGGTTAAGGATCCACCTGCCAGTGCACGGGACACACGTTTGAGCCCTGGTCCGGGAAGATCCCACATGCCACGGAGCAACTAAGACCATGTGCCACAACTATTGAGCCTGCGTGCTAGAGCCCGTGAACCACAACTACTGAAGCCCACACACCTAGACCCCGTGCTCAGCAACAACGAGAAGCCACCACAATGAGAATCCCGCCTACTGCAACAGAGTAGCCCCCGCTCACTGCAACTAGAGAAAGCCTGCGCACGGCAATGAAGAGCCTAGGCAGCCAAAGATAAATAAATAAATACGTCTATTTTTTAAAAAATGTGTTTTAGTAACTTACTAAAAGGCACGCAATCAGTAAACATGAGCAAGGATTCAATCCCAAATCTGTCACACTGAAGTTGAAGCTAATACTCGAGATTGATAAAAACAGCACTAATTTAAAACTTCAGAGGTATTTTTTACTTCATACTTTCACTAATGCTCTTTGGAGATAAATCATTTCATTTATATGGGCCTTAGTTTTTACAACTATAATAGTTGGAAGCTTGACTAGGTGATCTGTATGTAGTCTTCCAATTCTAAAATGTTCCACTAATTTGGATTCCTACAATAATTGCCCTTGCAATACATGCATGCTGCCACCAAGTAGCAGTAGAGACTACTACTAGTTCCTTTCTTATCCCTAGTGGGGGTGCATTTTGACAGCAGAATTATCCGTCAATAGTACAACCTGTTAGTATAACTATAAGATAACAAAATAATCTGGTATTCTTTCCTGTAAAAGAGAAGCTTTACATTGTGTCTGTGAATCGTACCAGAATCACCTGTAGCTTTATAAATATAGAGGAAATCCTGAACCCATTGAATGAGAATCTTCAGAGACAGGACTTGGGCATCTGGAATTTTGGGCTCCCATCATTTGTATATTTTATTTCATTTTATTTTTGCCTATGTACAATATTTGTCACATCCTTTTGAATCTTTAAAAGGTTCTTTCTGTTTTAAATTTTAGAATATTCCATAATCTTCACCTACTTTTCATAAGGTGTTATCTGTTATGTTTATTCGATCTTGTGCTTCTCCTGGTTAAGACTTCTTTCTTTCCTTTTTTTTTTCTCGTGGCCCTGCCTCATGTCTTGCAGGATCTTAGTTCCCTGACATGGGATTGGACCCCAGGGTCCCAGCAGTGAAAGTGCCATGTTCTAAACACTGGACCACCAGGGAAGTCCCAGGATTTCAGTTTTAAATGACTTTTTTCCCACTCTAATTCATTCCTGGGATCAGTTTCATGTTTGGACATTAAAGCAACCTTGCATTGCCAGAATAAAGCTACTTTGATTTTGATATATGATTGTTTTACATACCATGGATACAGTTTGTGCTTCTCTTTACACATTGTGCATGCATGTTCAAAGGAGAAACTGGCCTGTGATTCTATTTTTGTAATATCCTTTATAGGTTATTTTTAAGATTCTATACTTTATTTTTTATTTATTTATTTTTGGCTGCATTGGGTCTTCATTGCTGCATGCATGCTTTCTCTAGGTTTGGCGAGCGGGGGTCTATTCTTTGTTGCAGTGAGCAGGTTTCTCATTGCAGCCTTCTGACCGCATGGGCTTCTGACACCATTCATCGGTGCTACTTCAGTTCCTTACCCCTTCCCTTCTGACCCTGGGCGGTGAAATCCTCTTTCTGCAGCTGGCCTGCGGCAGAAAGTCAATGAGGCAAGTGTAGGCTTGGAGTATCCAAGGAGCAGAAAGGATGTCAGCGTGTGAAAAACAGAGCGAGCAAATTGGAGAGGAGAAGGAAACACTCAGAGAGGAAATAGAGGCCCAGATTTCTAGGTCTGTGGAGGCACTCTGAGGACTTTGCATTTTCTGTGAAGAAGCCACTGAAGAAATTTGAGTGACATGATCTGACTTATGTTTTAACAAGATCTCTCTGGATGCCACGTTGATTAGAGATTGTAGGAGAGCAAGGACAAGCCCCAGAAGACCAACAGTTGATTCAAAGAAGTGATTACTCAAACCTGGTCCCTCTCCTCAATGAGGACGCAGAGCAGGAATCGGCAAATAATGACCACAAATCAAATCACGCTCTCAGCCTGGATGTGTGGGACTGTGAGCTAATAACGGTTCTCACGTTCAGAAAGCTTGTTGAAGAAGAAAGAGGAGGAGAAGCTACAGAAACTGTATATGGCCCACAAAGCCTAAGATATTTACAATCCAGAAGATGCTTTCCAACACCCGATGTAAAGCATGTGGCTGGTAGGAGGTCCTCAACCAAATTTGGAAGAGGAATACATGAGTCAGTTCGTTCCTGAAAACACTGTAAAGTGATAGGGGTCAAGAAACATTTACCCGTTCACCCTTAACCTTCACAAATGATGCCAGTTCCGTTGAGCTATTGAAAAATACATTCTGGCTTTCAAAAAAGTAACCCAGAGGGCATTTTCTCACATAGGCAAGGTCATAAACAACTGTCAAGTGAAGTTGAAATAGCAACAAATCAAATAATAACAAAAACATTTTTACAGAATTTTAAATCTTACAAAGCATTTTCATGTTCATTATCTAATTTAATCCCCAAATCAACGTCATGAGATAGTTATTATTTCCCCATTAGAAATGACCACATATTAAATCCTTAGTGATTGCTCAAGAAAAGCTGAAATCTTGAGTGTTACATCCATTAATGCCATGGTTGGGTGTTTTCCCATGGGAACACTGGATGCTAAAATCCACAGGGATTTTCAGCTCAAGATGGCAGACTAGGAAATATAATTACTTTCTGTTCCTCCTGAAACCATATCTAAATAAAACTGTAGAAATACCAAAATTAATCAACCAATAAAAGCCAAGATATTTTGGAAGTCATCAACCACAGAAAGATTTCAACACATTTCGAGAAGGCAAACAATGAAATGGAGGAGCCGTGAATAAAATAATGAAGAAAAAAAGGCTGAACCTAAGTAAGGTCTGCACAAAGCCACTCAGCTTTTGCTGAGCTCTGGTTATAGTAAAGGGCAGAGGAAAGAAGAGGGGCTGGAAACAAGGAGACAAAACGTCATTTTAGGAAAAACAGTTCATTTAATGAGCTCCAGGGAACACTCAGCCTGCTGCCATACTAACTCATGAATTACAATGGATTGTTGGTAAGCAAGACAAGAAAACAGGGAAGAAACAAAAGAAACAAAAATCAAGACATTGTTTCTAACTGAACTCTTCTCAAATGAGATCGAGGAATTATGGTTCAATGCCACAGCTGTAAATCATTTCTGCTCTTGGAGAGGTTACAAAGGGCTTATAATATTTCCCTTTTGTTCAGACAGAATTTAGGTCTGAGCAAAAGCTTTTGTGTCCTCCAACCCCAACATTTATTGGGGATGGAAGCCCAGATTTGCTGGGACATACCATAAAAAGAATCTCATGAGCAGAGGGTCAAACTGATTTTGGAATATATGAATTATGTCCAGTGTGAGTTTCAATAGGTTTTAAAATATATACATACATACACATATATATATATATATAGATTTTTACTGATCTATATGATTTTGGGTTCTGAAACTTCTACATGTCACATGCGTGATACATAACAGACAATGTCAGCCCCAGGAGGGAGAAAACACTCCAATGAAGCAAGCCAAAGAAACAAGTTTTAAGCAAGGTCAAGTGATGTGTAGACCAGGATTGTTCAATTCCTACCTGTCATGCTGAAGCTTCCAGCTCCTGAATAACAACACATGCTTCCCTTGTCCTAGACAACCAAGAGTATGTCTCCTCTCTTGGGCATAAGAATCTCTAGAGTTACATATCTGTAGTAAGAGTGGACCCAGCTGGCATACTCACAATGACCAAATTGTGTCGATCGTACTTTATACCAATACATCGCCCCACGCTGAAGTTGCAATAAATGATATATTTGCTTTTAGACATGAATGAGACGCCTTACTGGATATACTCCAGGAAGGCCAGAGAAGCTGGCTTCTAATCCATACGGAACAATTCACTGGTGAATTTCTTTCACGATAGCCCATGATTTATCTAGAATATCATCTTGACATATCTGGATCCTTCAAACTAGACAAAGGGAAAATACGGGCTTCAAGCCTCAATTAGAAATATGGAATGGTGCCATGCTGACAACTGGTGGTCCCTGACCTGTATCTTCTGAGATTAGAACACAGTGTGGTGGATGACCAATTCATGCATTGAACAAAAGAAGACCTCCTAAAGGGCAGTGTAGCTGTTCGTTACAGGTATGGCACTTAGGGCTAAGTACCATAAGGACTACAAGAGAAAAAGAAAAACAAGTAACACATGAAGCATATACGATAAGGAGGCACCACAGTCCAGAGCACGAGCTCTGGAATCACACAGGCTTGGATCGAATCCCAGCTAAGCCACTACCATCTATATACCCTGAAGGACAGGCCAAGGTTTAAATGTTGTTTTACCAGATTTCAAAAAAGAAGTGAAGAAAGAACCTATCTGCCAGGAAGGGACATCGTGGGGTGCAGTATCCTGTGGGGTCAGGGCTCTGCATCTCCTGCTCAGAAACCTTGGCCACCTGGCTCATTGTGATGCTGGCAGCTGAGCAGCCCTGGAGAAGGCAATCCTGTCTCCAGGTCTCGCAGAGAAGCTGGGGAGGTCTCCGGATGAGGTGGCCCACACCCTGGTAAGCTCTGGCTGCCTCCTGCCCTCAGGTCTGAGCAGGCTCTGGCCTCTGGGCCCCGTGGTAGGGAAGGCCTGGCCGATACATACACAGGGCTGAGGGGCCTGCAGAGCCAGTCCCCAGGCAGGGTGAGCTCTGGAGGAGGCTTCCACAGTCCCCAGCAGTCTCCGCATGGTGGCCCATCTGGCGCCAAACACCTGCCACCCACAGCGAGAAGTCCCAGCCACTAGAAAGTCCAGAAGGGGCCCCGCCCTTTGCCTTTGGGCCTGGGTTAAGCCACCAGCTGGGCTTGCACGTGACCCCTGCCTCACCCCCTGCCCCGCCCGCCCTTTCTCTGTGACACGTACAATGGATATGTCATAAAGCCAGGCTGAGCCAGTGCTACAAATTCAGAGGAGATAGAATCCAGGAAGAAGCTCTCCCACTTTCACTCTCTGCTCTCAGATCAGGAAGGCAGTACCTCTAATATGGAAGCTATGGACACCACACCTCCTTCCCAGGCTGTCCTCTACCATTCTGCTCATGTTTTCCCCAGCACCCCATTGACGGCTCTGGCGGGTATCGGGGCTTCAGCAGGCAGCACGTCTGACCCCGAACCTATGGACACCACACCTCCTTCACACGCTGTCATCTTCCACTCTGCTCCTGTTTTCTCCAGCACCGCATTTACGGGTTTGGGGGGCATCGGTGCTTCAGCAGGAATCACGTCAGACCACGAACCTATGGACACCACACCTCCTTCACATGCTGTCATCTTCCATTCTGCTCCTGTTTTCCCAAGCACCCCAGTTTCGGCTTTGGCGGGCATCGGTGCTTCAGCAGGGAGCACGTCAGACCCCGAACCTATGGAAACCACACCTCCTTCGCACGCTGTCATCTTCCATTCTGCTCCTGTTTTCCCCAGCACCCCATTTACGGCCCTGGCGGGCATCGGTGATTCCGCAGTCAGCACGTCTGACCCCGAACCTATGGACACCACACCTCCTTCCCAGGCTGTCATCTTCTATTCTGCTCCTGTTTAATCCAGCACCCCATTTTCGGCTTTGGTGGGCATCGGTGCCTCAGCAGTCAGCAACTCAGACCCCGAACCTATGGACACCACACCTCCTTCCCAGGCTGTCATCTTCCATTCTGCTCCTCTTTACCCCAGCACACCATTTACCGCTTAGGCCGGCACTGGTGCTTCAGCAGGCAGCACGTCTAACACCAAAGCTATGGACACCACACCTCCTTCCCAGGCTGTCATTTTCCAGTCTGCCCTGTCTCCAAGTAGAACCACTACCCATTTCACACTGCTGTTCCCAGTTCTGGGAACACACCACCCAGTGGTAGCAATGCCTCAGCCCATGCCTCGGCTCATTTACCTGCAACGTGAGCCAACAGATAGACCAACACTTCAAAGTTATGACAGAAAATTGAGTAAGTTATACGCTTGGAATTTCATTTATTATTATTAACAAGCACAACTGTAGTGCTTAGACTATAACAAGTACTATTCTAAGGGCTTACCAAATATTAACTCACTTATTCCTCATAATGGCAACCCTAGTGTAGGGAATATTCATAATGTTCACTTTTTGGGGGGAAACTGAGGCTCAGAGACGTTGAATAGCTTGCCTAATGCCACACAGTTAGTAGGTGGCAAAACCCGGGATTAAAACCAGACCATCTAGACTTTCATCACTTTGCTGTGTCACCTTATTATAAGTTGTGGTTAGGGAAGGGCCTAAATGGACAAGACTCTGAACTAAAAGGAGAAGGGAGAAATGAGAAAATGAGTGATCCTAGAAACTAGAGAAGGTTTAGGCTCAGAAATTTCTGGTGATGAGACCCAGAAGAACAAGAACTTGGTTGGAATGTTAACTTGGGGTAGTATCTGAATCCACTGAGAAATGGTGTTGTTTCCTGTAAAATATAGAAAGGTCAGTTGGATGAAGATTAACGAAGACAAAAGTAGAAAGGAAAAGAAAAAGGTGCCTTAAGTGAGACATAACCGCTCCCCTCTACGTACCCACAGGTTGTGTCCTGTGGGAAAGGATGGAGCTCTCTCTACCGGGTTGGTCACCAGGCTGAACAAGGAGAAACATGGCAACCATTGTACTGGTTTTGATGATCCCTCAAAACCAAGGCTTCAGTTTCCAAGAACGACCTACGGTAGCATAACTAGTGTGTGTCACACATGCCACTAAGTGTGTTTCCAGTCACACATTTTAATTGGAGAAATACTTCCTATGAGGTAGGCATTAGTTCGCTATGGCTGCTGTAACAAATTACTACAAATGTGCTTGCTTCTAACAAAACACACTTATTTTCTTATGGTTCTGGAAGACAGAGGTCCAAAACCAGTTTCCCTGGGCTGAAACCAGGAGTCAACAGGGCCATCCATCCTCCTTCTAGAGGCTCTAAGCGAGAATCTCTTTCCTCGCCAGCATTCCTTCACTTCTGGCCACATCAATCCAACCCCAACTTCATCATCACATTCTCTTTGGGGTAAAAATTCCCTCTGCCTCTCTCTTACGAGAACACCAGTGGTTATATTTGGGCCCGTCCAGGTAGTCCAGGAGAATCTTCCCATCTGAGAACCATTACTTTCATCCCACTGGCAAAGTACCTTCTGCCATTTAAGGTGACATTCACAGGTTCTGGAGAGTAGGATGTGGACATTTGGCGGCAATGGTATTATTCGGTCTACTACAAGGTAGATACTATTATCTTTCTCAGATGTAGGAAATGACGTTTAGGGAAGTAGTCTGTCTCAGGTCTACAATTTCCAGAGTAGAGACTTACATTCTGCCACTGACACTTTAGGACACACCCTAAACAACTTTAATCTGTGTCCTTAACTACTGCGTAATCCTTGGTTAAGAGTCACACTTAGGTATCAAGACCCAATTGAATAGAACACAAGTACTGTCTCCTCTTTCACTATGTTTGCCTGGTGTACTGATGAATCTTGCCCAGAGCAGAAGAGTTCAGAAAAGTGTTATGCAGGTGTACGAAGAGAAAGCATTTACTGTTTGATGTGCACGGAGGAACGGAAGGCTTTTTCAAATAAAATAAAATAAAATATGCCACCAAATAGTCAATTGTCACAACAGAGGTAACCCCGTGGGAGTCATGAGGAGACTAAAATTATCTCCAATTGTGCAGGGCAGAAAAGTTTCAATGAAGGCAGGTGTAGTTCAGCCAAGGCCTACAGCACAGAAGTAGGAATTTGGGTATGTACGAATGGGAAAAAAGACATTTGAGGCATGGGAAATAGTTTAATGCAGAATGGACGAGAAATATGCATTAGACCTTTTCTAAAACAACTGGCTTATTAACTTAGTAAATCGATTTAGTCAGTCAAACTAGCTTTAGCTGATTACTTATCCAGGGGATAGCTGTTGAGAGTAATTTTTGTCACAGAACAGTAAATAAAATGGTTGAACTATAGCTTTAGGCTTGCTAAGTGAAATAGATTGCTCTAGATGATTTTCAAGTGACTTACTTGGTAGTACTCACGAAATTGGGGGTTAACAATTGCTTAAGAAAACAAAGAGAATTGATTTTAAATAAAGTAGCTACTGTGTAAACTATCTGTTCAGTAGCTCATGTTAAACGGATGTTTATAATCCCCATTGGACAACCAACTACATTTTTGCAAATGGCAATGTGAATTGCTGTTGCATAAACTATAGCAATGACCACCTATGTAATTTGTTGTCCAAACCAGAAATCTTCTAACAATACTGGTGTCCTAATAAAAATAAGCACGAAGGGAACACACAGTGGGTGTCTCCCGTGTGCCTGTGCATGCATCTATATCTCACTGAACCCTCATAACAGCCCCCAAGAGAGGGACTCTGGGCGTCCCCATGCTGCTTGTGGAGAAACAGGCACAGGAAGGTTCAATAGTCTATCTACCTAATATCGCACAGAGGGTGGCAGAGCCCGTTTTTAAACCACCTGCCTCCAATACCAGGTGCCAGGAGCCAGACTCAGCCTACAGCTCTCTTCTGCTCGCCTGGAGGTGAAACAATGTGTCATGATTAGTCAAATCCCGTCTTCACTCATCAAGGTAGGTTGAACACCTGCCCGTCCTCCAAGTAGCATGTAGCATAAGCAATAAGATGTTTGTCCCGTGATCGTCCAGGAACTTGGAATCAGCTGTGCCTGGTTAGGCTGAGCTGGTTTAGAGTGGAGAGGACCACCGATCTTCCACCTGGGCAAGTGCCTTTTGACCTCCTGCCATCAGAGGGCCGAAATCTCCAGCCTGAGAATGTGCTGAGCCCTGTAGCCTAGTTATGCCAGCTCAGAACAATGATGAGCACACCTTTTTCCAGTCACCTTTCCTCATGCTCCCCATGCCTCATACTGCCCTGCTTCTTTATTCTTTATCCCACAGATACCCAAAGCCCCTGGCCTTTGGGGAGGCGGATTTGAGACCTATTGTCACGTCACGTCCTCGCTTGGCTGCCCTGTAAATAAACCTCCTCTTTGCTGCAAACTTCAGCATTTCAGTGTTTTGGCTTGTTGCGCCTCAGACAGAATGGTTGGGAGCAGTGGTACAGGTCCCTTGCCTGTGAAGGATGCTGGTTCCTAGTAGTCACGTTGCGGATGTTTTCTCCTCTCGGGGTTGGGGAGAGGCAGACATCCTGCTCTTCCGGAAAGGGAGAAACACAGGTGCCAAACCCTTGCCCTCAGTGTCACCGTCACCTAGGAGCTTGTTAGAAGCACAGAACCCAGGCCCCACCCAGAACTACTGAATACCAGCCTGCATTTAACAAGATCCACAAGAGAGGCATACCCATATTAAAGTTGGAGAGGCACCAAGCTGTCATCGTCTTCTCCACGGCTAATGAAAACGAAGCAAAGATTCATCCCGAGCCGAACCTGCCTCAGTCAGCTGGATATAACATGAGCTCATTTAATCCTCCCCAGAACCTGCAAATGAGACTGAGGGTCAGAGTGGCCTAGCACCCAAGGTTCCATAAAAGAACATGACCAAGGCTCACTGGAGCCCAGACTTCCAAAAAAGAAGGCCCCTGAGCACAGCATGGCACCACCGCAGCCCAAACCGTGGGCCTGGAGGGTAGGCCAGGCTCCCCACGCAGAGTTCACACCATTTGACAGATGCCCACAGCAGACCACAAGGCAATATGAGAAGTAAGTTCTGATTGTGGAATCTCTGAATTTTGAGATTTAAAGAAAAAACTCTGTTCTTGGGGGATGGTTAAAACAGTTCTATCAAGGAGTAAAGAGAGGGCATCTCAAGGCCCCTTCTGGACTTAGAATTTAATGCCTACTTATTGAGAAATGCTCCGTGCATTTGCTCAGCCCTACGTCGAGATGAAGTTCTCTGTGCCCTAGAAGCTTAGGTTCTAAAAACGCCACAGAAATGGGTGAGACCTCAAAAATGCCAGAACAATGCAACGGCCTTAATCAGACTGTCTTTGCTTTGCCTTGCTTACAAGTCACTGACTTTAAACTGAATATGGTGTCATGTCTTTATGTTTCTTGAAGCTTTTTTTTTACAAAAGATCATATAAAGATTTTCTTCCATGGTAAAACTTTTATATTGTATTTCTCTTAAACTGGAGTGTGGTACATTTACCCTCCATCAGATGATTGCTTACAACTCACCTTGCTTTATTAAGAATACCGCTAGAGGCTTCTATGTCCCTACTAACAAAAATACATTTTCAGGCCCATTCAAACCAGTGAAAACCCAAGATTTCAGAGCACAAGGTAATGAAAATTCTCTCTATCCGCGTCTTTTACTACTTTTAGCCTGTTAACAGTCCCTAAGTGTGTCAGATGAAAGGTACTGTCGCGGGAATTGACATCTTTAACAGCATTCCATACAGGTAAGTCTTGATTGTTCCATTTTCTCAGAAAGTTGAACACATTTACTGCCTCTATGACATCTCTAGGGTGTGTGGAAGAAATAAAAAAGAGGCCTGTACAATGTATTTCTCAAAATATACACACAAAGAGTTTGCACATACAAACAGGGAAACCTTATAAATAATGTATGGGGAGCAAAGTATTGTCGGTAATGGAACTACTCATTTCGAAAGACAACACTGTCACCAAGTGTCCCCTCACCAAAACTGACTGGGAATGTTTAGGGGCCACCAAACCAGAGGTGGAGATTTTTAGGCACATTCTTGCCAGAAAAGAGAGCCTAGGGCATAAACCACTCAACTTGTTGGCACGAATGCCAGGGCAACCCAAGCAAGTGGATATAGAAGCCTACGTAATGCTTGGAAGTAGGAAGCTTTGGGGGACTACACCTGGGCTGGTACTGGCCTCCCTCCCCAAAGGGACAAGGAGAGCAGAAACCTGGATGGAGTCAAGAGAGAGCAAAAAGAAAGGCAAGGCTGGGTATGGAGCAACGTTTGGATCCAGGAGCATGTGTCTCAGAACTGCTGGAGCTCTGCAGACCAGCTGCATCCCCATTCTCCTTGACCCTCATTGGTATAATGAACTCAGGGTGGGCGCATCCCGGCTGCCAAGTCACTTCCACCCGTCCATGGTGTTGACGGTTACTTGCTCACAGTGAACCAACCGCTCTGGACCTAACAGCTACTGCAGGGGGCGGTAGTGGAGAACAAGGTGACGACAAGGACCAGATGCTAAGGAGGAAGAGACATTCAGCGGACCGACTGGGTGGACTGATGGTGTGGCGTTAAGTCTGCAGAGCTAAAGGGGCCAGATGTAGAAAAGGGAAGGGGAACCATGAGGATATGGTCAAGCCCCTTCGTATAGATATTTCATCCGTATGTTGTATGCAAGTTCCATTCAATTTGCTCTGAGTGAAGAAGAGAGAACAAAATTATCCTTTCAACCATGTCAGTGACTTTATTTACCATCTCATTTGATGAGCTCATAGCCCAGGGTCAGAGGGAAATGGGAGCTGTGAGTCTGCCATCTCTCAGGAAGTCTCAGGCCTCAGAGGCCCCTCATAGCCAAACTACCTCACCTTTTGCACCTTTCAAGCAACGTTATTCCTAAGTGCGAGTCACCCTCTTCATCAGGTTCTCCAAGAAACAGCAGTCTCTCCCAATGACAGAGGAAAGATGGGCTACTTTGGCTTTCTGAGGCACAATATGTAGTTCTCCAAAATGGTACCTGCCTGGGGGATTTTTCAAGAAAATTAAGCATTAGTGGTGATTTGTTTGTCTTCACATAACGTATGACCCAGATGTGCTGAGAAATAAGAAAAGGACGAACGAATCAAGGGCAGCTGATCCAAGGAGGCAAGGGGCAACTTCCACAGCCTACGTGGAAAGGTAGAGGAAGGGAACATCCAGCTGGTGGGAGCTGAAGACAGGGGCCAGTCCTCCTTGGGCTCGGGATGCCACCGCCTCTTCCTACATCTTCACGCTCTCCTTCTCTGTTGGCCCCTCCCAGCCATATTAAAGAGCCACAAGGAAATGCTCTCCTCCATTCCATTTTCCTGTCCTCCTATCCAACCCTCCCTTCTTTCCCTTTGCCATCAATTTCTTGACTTGCCCCCCATTTCTCCCCTCCCATCTACACTGCGATCTGGTTTCTGCCCCACTACTCCCGTGAAACTGACCTCCTTGAAGCCCCCAATGATTTCTCTGTTGACAATCCAGGGGACTACTTCTCAATCCTTATCTTTGTGACCGCCAAGCCGAGTTAGACCTTAAACAACGTCTCTGTCTTGAAAATCTCTTCCATTGGCTTTTGCGCCACCTTTCCTTTTCTTTTCATGACACCGATCACAACCAGTGCTGCAGATTCCATCGAATTAAGGAATGCTGTTGCCTACATGTGTGAATGAGCTAAAGTGAGTACAGTACTGAAGTAGAGGACACCTAAAGTGAAACGTCTTCATGTACGTCCACGTGGCTGAGCAGCAAGTTAACCTTTCATACATGTGTTAAAGAAGAAGAGTTGGGTTTTATTTTATTTACTTTTCCCTGGACTGTGTTGAATGGCTATCGTCTACAAGTTCAGGCTACTTTTTGCTGAGGATTAATAATGCACTGGGAGAGCTGAGAGAAAACTGAATAATAGAGCTGTCTTTTTCTTGACCAGCTCACCTTAGTTTCCCAAACTCTAAGTCTTTCTCTAATTCTTTCCCCTTTTTATTGTAGTAAAATGAACATAACACAAAATTCACCATTTGGATCATTTTACAATTCACTGTACCATTCAGTGGAATTTACTACTGTCACAATGTTGTGCAACTATCACCACTGCCTAGCTGCAAAACATTTTCATCAACCAAGAGGAAACCTACACCCATTTTAAGGAGTCATTCCCAATTTCCCTCTCTTCCAAACCCCTGGCAACCACTAATGTATAATCTTTCCTGTGTGTATGGATTTGCCACTGCTGGACATTTCATATAAATGGAACCATACAATATGTAGCCTTTCATGCCTGACTTCTTTCACTTAGTTGCATCCATCATGTAGCATGTATCAGAAATCCACTCACTGTTACAGCTGAATCCTTCATACTGTTTGAATACAAAATTAAAAATACGTTGAGAGTGAAGCTCTGTTTTAATGGCACATCTATTAGGCCAATTCATTGAAAGAAGCTGAAGATGGAGATGTTGTTGTGAAATGATAATCGTTGAGAAGCCTCAGCCAATTGGATAATGAAAAGTTTGGGAAATGTTGCAAAAAATTAGCTGATTTATATTAAAAGCCTATTAAACAAGGATTCAGGAGATTGTCTTTTTCTTGCAGGTAACTTAAATGAGGCAGAAAGAAATAACTGCCCTTTAAAACACATTTTGAAAGGATTCTATTTATTCTTAATAGACGAATGGGAGGGAGTACAGGAAGTTCACATCCAATATGGACTCCCTGTCCAAACACTGTTTGTCGTTCTAGCCACCGCTATCGAATTATATTTCTTGAGAGGAAGGCAGCTCAATTCCTGCATATTACTTTCTAAACTTCATCCATCAAATCCATTAATACAGTATAAACAAGAGTTGTTCATGTTTAAGTGCAGTTCAAATATCAGGTATAAAGAACCCCCAGTAAGAAAAAGAATCCTATATCTCTTGCCAGAATGTGGTCAGCTCTGGGGTGCTCTGCTAGCTGAAAGACACATTCCTTATTAAGAGGATAGAGGCTGTTTAAGAGGGATGAGAGCCAAAAAAATTTAACTACATATATGTGTTAAGAACAGTGCTAGGTTATCTCATGTTCTAGATCAGTCAAGGCTCACCATTTTACATACGTGAAAAGCAAAGTTAAAAGTGTATTCGTAGGGCTTCCCTGTTGGCGCAGTGGTTAAGGATCCACCTGCCAGTGCACGGGACACACGTTTGAGCCCTGGTCCGGGAAGATCCCACATGCCACGGAGCAACTAAGACCATGTGCCACAACTACTGAGCCTGCGTGCTAGAGCCCGTGAACCACAACTACTGAAGCCCACACACCTAGACCCCGTGCTCAGCAACGAGAAGCCACCACAATGAGAATACCGCGTACTGCAACAGAGTAGCCCCCGCTCACTGCAACTAGAGAAAGCCTGCGCACAGCAACAAAGAGCCTAGGCAGCCAAAGATAAATAAATAAATACGTCTATTTTAAAAAAATGTGTTTTAGTAACTTACTAAAAGGCACGCAATCAGTAAACATGAGCAAGGATTCAATCCCAAATCTGTCACACTGAAGTTGAAGCTAATACTCGAGATTGATAAAAACAGCACTAATTTAAAACTTCAGAGGTATTTTTTACTTCATACTTTCACTAATGCTCTTTGGAGATAAATCATTTCATTTATATGGGCCTTAGTTTTTACAACTATAATAGTTGGAAGCTTGACTAGGTGATCTGTATGTAGTCTTCCAATTCTAAAATGTTCCACTAATTTGGATTCCTACAATAATTGCCCTTGCAATACATGCATGCTGCCACCAAGTAGCAGTAGAGACTACTAGTTCCTTTCTTATCCCTAGTGGGGGTGCATTTTGACAGCAGACTTATCCGTCAATAGTACAACCTGTTAGTACAACTATAAGATAACAAAATAATCTGGTATTCTTTCCTGTAAAAGAGAAGCTTTACATTGTGTCTGTGAATCGTACCAGAATCACCTGTAGCTTTATAAATATAGAGGAAATCCTGAACCCATTGAATGAGAATCTTCAGAGACAGGACTTGGGCATCTGGAATTTTGGGCTCCCATCATTTGTATATTTTATTTCATTTTATTTTTGCCTATGTACAATATTTGTCACACCCTTTTGAATCTTTAAAAGGTTCTTTCTGTTTTAAATTTTAGAATATTCCATAATCTTCACCTACTTTTCATAAGGTGTTATCTGTTATGTTTATTCGATCTTGTGCTTCTCCTGGTTAAGACTTCTTTCTTTCCTTTTTTTTTTCTCATGGCCCTGCCTCATTTCTTGCAGGATCTTAGTTCCCTGACATGGGATTGGACCCCAGGGTCCCAGCAGTGAAAGCGCCATGTTCTAAACACTGGACCACCAGGGAAGTCCCAAGATTTCAGTTTTAAATGACTTTTTTCCCACTCTAATTCATTCCTGGGATCAGTTTCATGTTTGGACATTAAAGCAACCTTGCATTGCCAGAATAAAGCTACTTTGATTTTGATATATGATTGTTTTACATACCATGGATACAGTTTGTGCTTCTCTTTACACATTGTGCATGCATGTTCAAAGGAGAAACTGGCCTGTGATTCTATTCTTGTAATATCCTTTATAGATTATTTTTAAGATTCTATACTTTATTTTTTATTTATTTATTTTTGGCTGCATTGGGTCTTCATTGCTGCATGCATGCTTTCTCTAGTTTTGGCGAGCGGGGGTCTATTCTTTGTTGCAGTGAGTAGGCTTCTCATTGCAGCCTTCTGACCGCATGGGCTTCTGACACCATTCGTCGGCGCTACTTCAGTTCCTTGCCCCTTCCCTTCTGACCCTGGGCGGTGAAATCCTCTTTCTGCAGCTGGCCTGCGGCAGAAAGTCAATGAGGCAAGAGTAGGCTTGGAGTATCCAAGGAGCAGAAAGGATGTCAGCGTGTGAAAAACAGAGCGAGCAAATTGGAGAGGAGAAGGAAACACTCAGAGAGGAAACAGAGGCCCAGATTTCTAGGTCTGTGGAGGCACTCTTAGGACTTTGCATTTTCTGTGAAGAAGCCACTGAAGAAATTTGAGTGACATGATCTGACTTATGTTTTAACTAGATCTCTCTGGATGTCACATTGATTAGAGATTGTAGGAGAGCAAGGACAAGCCCCAGAACACCAACAGTTGATTTAAAGAAGTGATTACTCAAACATGGTCCCCCTCTTCAATGAGGACGCAGAGCAGGAATTGGAAAATAATGGCCACAAATCAAATCAGGCTCTCAGCCTGGATCTGTGGGACTGTGAGCTAATAACGGTTCTCACGTTCAGAAAGCTTGTTGAAGAAGAAAGAGGAGAAGAAGCTACAGAAACTGTATATGGCCCACAAAGCCTAAGATATTTAAAATCCAGAAGATGCTTTCCAACACCTGATGTAAAGCATGTGGCTGGTAGGAGGTCCTCAACCAAATTTGGAAGAGGAATACATGAGTCAGTTCGTTCCTGAAAACACTGTAAAGTGATAGCGGTCAAGAAACATTTACCCGTTCACCCTTAACCTTCACAAATGTTGCCAGTTCCATTGAGCTATTGAAAAATACATTCTGGCTTTCAAAAAAGTAACGCAGAGGGCATTTTCTCACATAGGCAAGGTCATAAACAACTGTCAAGTGAAGTTGAAATAGCAACAAATCAAATAATAACAAAAACATTTTTACAGAATTTTAAATCTTACAAAGCATTTTCATGTTCATTATCTAATTTAATTCCCAAATCAACGTCATGAGATAGTTATTATTTCCCCATTAGAAATGACCACATATTAAATCCTTAGTGATTGCTCAAGAAAAGCTGAAATCTTGAGTGTTACATCCATTAATGCCATGGTTGGGTGATTTCCCATGGGAACACTGGATGCTAAAATCCACAGGGATTTTCAGCTCAAGATGGCAGACTAGGAAATATATTTACTTTCTGTTCCTCCTGAAACCATATCTAAATAAAACTGTAGAAATACCAAAATTAATCAACCAATGAAAGCCAAGATATTTTGGAAGTCATCAACCACAGAAAGATTTCAACACATTTCGAGAAGGCAAACAATGAAATGGAGGAGCCGTGAATAAAATAATGAAGAAAAAAAGGCTGAACCTAAGTAAGGTCTGCACAAAGCCACTCAGATTTTGCTGAGCTCTGGTTATAGTAAAGGGCAGAGGAAAGAAGAGGGGCTGAAAACAAGGAGACAAACGTCATTTTAGGAAAAACAGTTCATTTAATGAGCTCCAGGGAACACTCAGCCTGCTGCCATACTAACTCATGAATTACAATGGATTGTTGGTAAGCAAGACAAGAAAACAGGGAAGAAACAAAAGAAACAAAAATCAAGACATTGTTTCTAACTGAACTCTTCTCAAATGAGATCGAGGAATTATGGTTCAATGCCACAGCTGTAAATCATTTCTGCTCTTGGAGAGGTTACAAAGGGCTTATAATATTTCCCTTTTGTTCAGACAGAATTTAGGTCTGAGCAAAAGCTTTTGTGTCCTCCAACCCCAACATTTATTGGGGATGGAAGCCCAGATTTGCTGGGACATACCATAAAAAGAATCTCATGAGCAGAGGGTCAAACTGATTTTGGAATATATGAATTATGTCCAGTGTGAGTTTCAATAGGTTTTAAAATATATACATACATACACACATATATATATACATTTTTACTGATCTATATGATTTTGGGTTCTGAAACTTCTACATGTCACATGCGTGAAACATAACAGACAATGTCAGCCCCAGGAGGGAGAAAACACTCCAATGAACAAGCCAAAGAAACAAGTTTTAAGCAAGGTCAAGTGATGTGTAGACCAGGATTGTTCAATTCCTACCTGTCATGCTGAAGCTTCCAGCTCCTGAATAACAACACATGCTTCCCTTGTCCTAGACAGCCAAGAGTATGTCTCCTCTCTTGGGCATAAGAATCTCTAGAGTTACATATCTGTAGTAAGAGTGGACCCAGCTGGCATACTCACAATGACCAAATTGTGTTGATCGTACTTTATACCAATACATCGCCCCACGCTGAAGTTGCAATAAATGATATATTTGCTTTCTAGACATGAATGAGACGCCTTACTAGAAGGCCAGAGAAGCTGGCTTCTAATCCATATGGAACAATTCACTGGTGAATTTCTTTCACGATAGCCCATGATTTATCTAGAATATCATCTTGACATATCTGGATCCTTCAAACTAGACAAAGGGAAAATACGGGCTTCAAGCCTCAATTAGAAATATGGAATGGTGCCATGCTGACAACTGGTGGTCCCTGACCTGTATCTTCTGAGATTAGAACACAGTGTGGTGGATGACCAATTCATGCATTGAACAAAAGAAGACCTCCTACAGGGCAGTGTAGCTGTTCATTACAGGTATGGCACTTAGGGCTAAGTACCATAAGGACTACAAGAGAAAAAGAAAAACAAGTAACACATGAAGCATATACGATAAGGAGGCACCACAGTCCAGAGCACGAGCTCTGGAATCACACAGGCTTGGATCGAATCCCAGCTAAGCCACTACCATCTATATACCCTGAAGGACAGGCCAAGGTTTAATGTTGTTTTACCAGATTTCAAAAAAGAAGTGAAGAAAGAACCTATCTGCCGGGAAGGGACATCGTGGGGTGCAGTATCCAGTCGGATCAGGGCTCTGCATCTCCTGCTCAGAAACCTTGGCCACCTGGCTCATGGTGATGCTGGCAGCTGAGCAGCCCTGGAGAAGGCGATCCTGTCTCCAGGTCTCGCAGAGAAGCTGGGGAGGTCTCCGGACGAGGTGGCCCACACCCTGGTAAGCTCTGGCTGCCTCCTGCCCTCAGGTCTGAGCAGGCTCTGGCCTCTGGGCCCCGTGGTGGGGAAGTCCTGGCCGATACATACACAGGGTTGAGGGGCCTGCAGAGCCAGTCCCCAGGCAGGGTGAGCTCTGTAGGAGGCTTCCACAGTCCCCAGCAGTCTCCGCATGGTGGCCCGTCTGGCGCCAAACACCTGCCACCCACAGCGAGAAGTCCCAGCCACTAGAAAGTCCAGAAGGGGCCCCACCCTTTGCCTTTGGGCCTGGGTTAAGCCACCAGCTGGGCTTGCACGTGACCCCTGCCCCGCCCGCCCTTCCTCTGTGACACGTACAATGGATATGTCATAAAGCCAGGCTGAGCCACTGCTATAAATTCAGAGGAGTTAGAATCTAGGGAGTAGCTCTCCCACTTTCACTCTCTGCTCTCAGATCAGGCTGGCAGTACCTCTAATATGGAAGCTATGGACACCACACCTCCTTCCCAGGCTGTCCTCTACCATTCTGCTCATGTTTTCCCCAGCACCCCATTGACGGCTTTGGCGGGTATCGGGGCTTCAGCAGGCAGCACGTCTGACCCCGAACCTATGGACACCACACCTCCTTCACATGCTGTTATCTTCCATTCTGCTCCTGTTTTCCCCAGCACCCCATTGACGGCTTTGGCGTGCATCGGTGCTTCAGCAGGCAGCACCTCAGACCCCGAAGCTATGGACACCACACCTCCTTCACACGCTGTCATCTTCCACTCTGCTCCTGTTTTCCCCAGCACCCCATTTACGGGTTTGGCGGGCATCGGTACTTCAGCAGGAATCACGTCAGACCCCGAACCTATGGACACCGCACCTCCTTCACATGCTGTCATCTTCCATTCTGCTCCTGTTTTCCCAAGCACCCCAATTTCGGCTTTGGCGGGCATCGGTGCTTCAGCAGGGAGCACGTCAGACCCCGAACCTATGGACACCACACCTCATTCACACGCTGTCATCTTCCATTCTGCTCCTGTTTTCCCCAGCACCCCATTTACGGCCCTGGCGGGCATCGGTGCTTCCGCAGTCAGCACGTCTGACCCCGAACCTATGGACACCACACCTCCTTCCCAGGCTGTCATCTACTATTCTGCTCCTGTTTTCTCCAGCATGCCATTTTCGGCTTTGGTGGGCATCGGTGCCTCAGCAGTCAGCACCTCAGACCCCGAACCTATGGACACCACACCTCCTTCCCAGGCTGTCATCTTCCATCCTGCTCCTCTTTACCCCAGCACCCCATTTACCGCTTAGGTCGGCACTGGTGCTTCAGCAGGCAGCACCTCTAACACCAAAGCTATGGACACCACACCTCCTTCCCAGGCTGTCATTTTCCAGTCTGCCCTGTCTCCAAGTAGAACCACTACCCATTTCACACTGCTGTTCCCAGTTCTGGGAACACACCACCCAGTGGTAGCAATGCCTCAGCCCATGCCTCGACTCATTTACCTGCAACGTGAGCCAACAGATAGACCAACACTTCAAAGTTATGACAGAAAATTGAGTAAGTTATACGCTTGGAATTTCATTTATTATTATTAACAAGCACAACTGTAGTGCTTAGACTATAACAAGTACTATTCTAAGGGCTTACCAAATATTAACTCACTTATTCCTCATAATGGCAACCCTAGTGTAGGGAATATTCATAGTGTTCACTTTTTGGGGGGAAACTGAGGCTCAGAGACGTTGAATAGCTTGCCTAATGCCACACAGTTAGTAGGTGGCAAAACCCGGGATTAAAACCAGACCATCTAGACTTTCATCACTTTGCTGTGTCACCTTATTATAAGTTGTGGTTAGGGAAGGGACTAAATTGACAAGACTCTGAACTAAAAGGAGAAGGGAGAAATGAGAAAATGAGTGATCCTAGAAACTAGAGAAGGTTTAGGCTCAGAAATTTCTGGTGATGAGACCCAGAAGAACAAGAACTTGGTTGGAATATTAACTTGGGGTAGTATCTGAATCCACTGAGAAATGGTGTTGTTTCCTGTAAAATTTAGAAAGGTCAGTTGGATGAAGATTAACGAAGACAAAAGTAGAAAGGAAAAGAAAAAGGTGCCTTAAGTGAGACATAACCGCTCCCCTCTACGTACCCACAGGTTGTGTCCTGTGGGAAAGGATGGAGCTCTCTCTACCGGGTTGGTCACCAGGCTGAACAAGGAGAAACATGGCAACCATTGTACTGGTTTTGATGATCCCTCAAAACCAAGGCTTCAGTTTCCAAGAACGACCTACGGTAGCATAACTAGTGTGTGTCACACATGCCACTAAGTGTGTTTCCAGTCACACATTTTAATTGGAGAAATACTTCCTATGAGGTAGGCATTAGTTCGCTATGGCTGCTGTAACAAATTACTACAAATGTGCTTGCTTCTAACAAAACACACTTATTTTCTTATGGTTCTGGAAGACAGAGGTCCAAAACCAGTTTCCCTGGGCTGAAACCAGGAGTCAACAGGGCCATCCATCCTCCTTCTAGAGGCTCTAAGCGAGAATCTCTTTCCTCGCCAGCATTCCTTCACTTCTGGCCACATCAATCCAACCCCAACTTCATCATCACATTCTCTTTGGGGTAAAAATTCCCTCTGCCTCTCTCTTACGAGAACACCAGTGGTTATATTTGGGCCCGTCCAGGTAGTCCAGGAGAATCTTCCCATCTGAGAACCATTACTTTCATCCCACTGGCAAAGTGCCTTCTGCCATTTAAGGTGACATTCACAGGTTCTGGAGAGTAGGATGTGGACATTTGGGGGCAATGGTATTATTCGGTCTACTACAAGGTAGATACTATTATCTTTCTCAGATGTAGGAAATGACGTTTAGGGAAGTAGTCTGTCTCAGGTCTACAATTTCCAGAGTAGAGACTTACATTCTGCCACTGACACTTTAGGACACACCCTAAACAACTTTAATCTGTGTCCTTAACTACTGCGTAATCCTTGGTTAAGAGTCACACTTAGGTATCAAGACCCAATTGAATAGAACGCAAGTACTGTCTCCTCTTTCACTATGTTTGCCTGGTGTACTGATGAATCTTGCCCAGAGCAGAAGAGTTCAGAAAAGTGTTATGCAGGTGTACGAAGAGAAAGCATTTACTGTTTGATGTGCACGGAGGAACGGAAGGCTTTTTCAAATAAAATAAAATAAAATATGCCACCAAATAGTCAATTGTCAAAACAGAGGTAACCCCGTGGGAGTCATGAGGAGACTAAAATTATCTCCAATTGTGCAGGGCAGAAAAGTTTCAATGAAGGCAGGTGTAGTTCAGCCAAGGCCTACAGCACAGAAGTAGGAATTTGGGTATGTACGAATGGGAAAAAAGACATTTGAGGCATGGGAAATAGTTTAATGCAGAATGGACGAGAAATATGCATTAGACCTTTTCTAAAACAACTGGCTTATTAACTCAGTAAATCGATTTAGTCAGTCAAACTAGCTTTAGCTGATTACTTATCCAGGAGATAGCTGTTGAGAGTAATTTTTGTCACAGAACAGTAAATAAAATGGTTGAACTATAGCTTTAGGCTTGCTAAGTGAAATAGATTGCTCTAGATGATTTTCAAGTGACTTACTTGGTAGTACTCACGAAATTGGGGGTTGACAATTGCTTAAGAAAACAAAGAGAATTGATTTTAAATAAAGTAGCTACTGTGTAAACTATCTGTTCAGTAGCTCATGTTAAACGGATGTTTATAATCCCCATTGGACAACCAACTACATTTTTGCAAATGGCAATGTGAATTGCTGTTGCATAAACTATAGCTATGACCACCTATGTAATTTGTTGTCCAAACCAGAAATCTTCTAACAATACTGGTGTCCTAATAAAAATAAGCACGAAGGGAACACACAGTGGGTGTCTCCCGTGTGCCTGTGCATGCATCTATATCTCACTGAACCCTCATAACAGCCCCCAAGAGAGGGACTCTGGGCGTCCCCATGCTGCTTGTGGAGAAACAGGCACAGGAAGGTTCAATAGTCTATCTACCTAATATCACACAGAGGGTGGCAGAGCCCGTTTTTAAACCACCTGCCTCCAATACCAGGTGCCAGGAGCCAGACTCAGCCTACAGCTCTCTTCTGCTCGCCTGGAGGTGAAACAATGTGTCATGATTAGTCAAATCCCGTCTTCACTCATCAAGGTAGGTTGAACACCTGCCCGTCCTCCAAGTAGCATGTAGCATAAGCAATAAGATGTTTGTCCCGTGATCGTCCAGGAACTTGGAATCAGCTGTGCCTGGTTAGGCTGAGCTGGTTTAGAGTGGAGAGGACCACCGATCTTCCACCTGGGCAAGTGCCTTTTGACCTCCTGCCATCAGAGGGCCGAAATCTCCAGCCTGAGAATGTGCTGAGCCCTGTAGCCTAGTTACGGCAGCTCAGAACAATGATGAGCACACCTTTTTCCAGTCACCTTTCCTCATGCTCCCCATGCCTCATACTGCCCTGCTTCTTTATTCTTTATCCCACAGATACCCAAAGCCCCTTGCCTTTGGGGAGGCGGATTTGAGACCTATTGTCACGTCACCTCCTCGCTTGGCTGCCCTGTGAATAAACCTCCTCTTTGCCGCAAACCTCAGCATTTCAGTGTTTTGGCTTGCTGTGCCTCAGACAGAATGGTTGGGAGCAGCGGTACAGGTCCCTTGCCTGTGAGGGATGCTGGTTCCTAGTAGTCACGTTGCGGATGTTTTCTCCTCTCGGGGTGGGGGCGGGGCAGACATCCTGCTCTTCCAGAAAGGGAGAAACACAGGTGCCAAACCCTTGCCCTCAGCGTCACCGTCACCTAGGAGCTTGTTAGAAGCACAGAATTCAGGCCCCACCCAGAACTACTGAATACCAGCCTGCATTTAACAAGATCCACAAGAGAGGCATACCCATATTAAAGTTGGAGAGGCACCAAGCTGTCTTCGTCTTCTCCACGGCTAATGAAAACGAAGCAAAGGTTCATCCCGAGCCGACTCTGCCTCAGTCACCAGTATATCACGTGAGCTCATTTAATCCTCCCCAGAACCTGCAAATGAGACTGAGGGTCAGAGTGGTCTAGCACCCAAGGTTCCATAAAAGAACATGACCAAGGTTCACTGGAGCCCAGACTTCCAAAAAAGAAGGCCCCTGAGCACAGTATGGCACCACCGCAGCCCAAACCGTGGGCCTGGAGGGTAGGCCAGGCTCCCCATGCAGAGTTCACACCATTCGACAGATGCCCACAGCAGACCACAAGGCAGTATGAGAAGTAAGTTCTGAATGTGGAATCTCTGAATTTTGAGATTTAAAGTAAAATATCTGTTTTTGGCGGATGGTTAAAACAGTTCTACCAAGGAGTAAAGAGAGGGCATCTCAAGCCTCCTTCTGGACTTAGATTTTAATACCTACTTATTGAGAAATGCTCCGTGCCTTTGCTCAGCCCTACGTCAAGATGAAGTGCGCTGTGCCCTAGAAGCTTAGGTTCTAAAAAGGCCACAGAAATGGGTGAGACCTCAAAAATGCCAGAACAATGCAACGGCCTTAATCAGACTGTCTTTGCTTTGCCTTGCTTACAAGTCACTGACTTTAAACTGAATATGGTGTCATGTCTTTATGTTTCTTGAAGCTTTTTTTTTTTACAAAAGATCATATAAAGATTTTCTTCCATGGTAAGACTTTTATATTGTATTTCTCTTAAACTGGAGTGTGGTACATTTACCCTCCATCAGATGATTGCTTACAACTCACCTTGCTTTATTAAGAATACTGCTAGAGGCTTCTATGCCCCTACTAACAAAAATACACTTTCAGGCCCATTCAAACCAGTGAAAATCCAAGATTTCAGAGCACAAGATAATGAAAATTCTCTCTATCCGCGTCTTTTACTACTTTTAGCCTGTTAACAGTCCCTAAGTGTGTCAGAGGAAAGGTACTGTCGCGGGAATTGACATCTTTAACAGCATTCCATACAGGTAACTCTTGATTGTTCCAATTTCTCAAAAAGTTGGACATATTTACTGCCTCTATGACATCTCTAGGGTGTGTGGAAGAAATAAAAAAGAGGCCTGTACAATGTATTTCTCAAAATATACACACAAAGAGTTTGCACATACAAACAGGGAAACCTTATAAATAATGTATGGGGAGCAAAGCATTGTCGGTAATGGACCCACTCATTTCGAAAGACAACACTGTCACCAAGTGTCCCCTCACCAATACTGACTGGGAATGTTTAGGGGCCACCAAACCAGAGGCGGAGATTTTTAGGCACTTTCTTGCCAGAAAAGAGAGCCTAGGGCATAAACCACTCAACTTGTTGGCACGAATGCCAGGGCAACCCAAGCAAGTGGATATAGAAGCCTACGTAATGCTTGGAAGTAGGAAGCTTTGGGGGACTACACCTGGGCTGGTACTGGCCTCCCTCTCCAAAGGGACAAGGAGAGCAGAAACCTGGATGGAGTCAAGAGAGAGCAAAAAGAAAGGCAAGGCTGGGTATGGAGCAACCTTTGGATCCAGGAGCATGTGTCTCAGAACTGCCGGGGCTCTGCAGACCAGCTGCATCCCCATTCTCCTTGACCCTCATTGGTATAATGAACTCAGGGTGGGTGCATTCCGGCTGCCAAGTCACCTCCAACCATCCATGGAGTTGACTGTTACTTGCTCACAGTGAACCAACCGCTCTGGACCTAACAGCTACTGCAGGGGTCGGTAGTGGAGAACAAGGTGATGACAACGACCAGATGCGAAGGAGGAAGAGACATTCAGCGGACCGACTGGGTGGACTGATGGTGTGGCGTTAAGTCTGCAGAGCTAAAGGGGCCAGATGTAGAAAAGGGAAGGGGAACCATGAGGATATGGTCAAGCCCCTTCGTATAGATATTTCATCCGTATGTTGTATGCAAGTTCCATTCAATTTGCTCTGAGTGAAAAAGAGAGAACAAAATTATCCTTTCAACCATGTCAGTGACTTTATTTACCATCTCATTTCATGAGCTCATAGCCCAGGGTCAGAGGGAAATGGGAGCTGTGAGTCTGCCATCTCTCAGGAAGTCTCAGGCCTCAGAGGCCCCTCATAGCCAAACTACCTCACCTTTTGCACCTTTCAAGCAACGTTATTCCTAAGTGCGAGTCACCCTCTTCATCAGGTTCTCCAAGAAACAGCAGTCTCTCCCAATGACAGAGGAAAAATGGGCTACTTTGGCTTTCTGAGGCACAATATGTAGTTCTCCAAAATGGTACCTGCCTGGGGGATTTTTGAAGAAAATTAAGCATTCGTGGTGATTTGTTTGTCTTCACATAACGTATGACCCAGATGTGCTGAGAAATAAGAAAAGGACGAACGAATCAAGGGCAGCTGATCCAAGGAGGCAAGGGGCAACTTCCACAGCCTACGTGGAAAGCTAGAGGAAGGGAACATCCAGCTGGTGGGAGCTGAAGACAGGGGCCAGTCCTCCTTGGGCTCGGGATGCCACCGCCTCTTCCTACATCTTCACGCCCTCCTTCTCTGTTGGCCCCTCCCAGCCATATTAAAGAGCCACAAGGAAATGCTCTCCTCCATTCCATTTTCCTGTCCTCCTATCCACCCCTCCCTTCTTTCCCTTTGCCATCAATTTCTTGACTTGCCCCCCATTTCTCCCCTCCCATCTACACTGCGATCTGGTTTCTGCCCCACTACTCCCGTGAAACTGACCTCCTTGAAGCCCCCAATGATTTCTCTGTTGACAAGTCCAGGGGACTACTTCTCAATCCTTATCTTTGTGACCGCCAAGCCGAGTTAGATCTTAAACAACGTCTCTGTCTTGAAAATCTCTTCCCTTGGCTTTTGCGCCACCTTTCCTTTTCTTTTCATGACACCGATAACAACCAGTGCTGCAGATTCCATCGAATTAAGGAATGCTGTTGCCTACATGTGTGAATGAGCTGTGAGTAAAGTACTGAAGTAGAGGACACCAGAAGTGAAACGTCTTCATGTACGTCCACGCGGCTGAGCAGCAAGTTAACCTTTCATACATGTGCTAGATCAGAAGAGTTGGGTTTTATTTTATTTACTTTTCCCTGGACAGTGTTGAATGACTACCATGTACAAGTTCAGCCCAAAAGGGATGAGAGACAAAAAAATTTAACTACATATATGTGTTAAGAACAGTGCTAGGTTATCTCATGTTCTAGATCAGTCAAGGCTCACCATTTTACGTATGTGAAAAGCAAAGTTAAAAGTGTATTTGTAGGGCTTCCCTGTTGGCGCAGTGGTTAAGGATCCACCTGCCAGTGCACGGGACACACGTTTGAGCCCTGGTCCGGGAAGATCCCACATGCCACGGAGCAACTAAGACCATGTGCCACAACTATTGAGCCTGCGTGCTAGAGCCCGTGAACCACAACTACTGAAGCCCACACACCTAGACCCCGTGCTCAGCAACAACGAGAAGCCACCACAATGAGAATCCCGCCTACTGCAACAGAGTAGCCCCCGCTCACTGCAACTAGAGAAAGCCTGCGCACGGCAATGAAGAGCCTAGGCAGCCAAAGATAAATAAATAAATACGTCTATTTTTTAAAAAATGTGTTTTAGTAACTTACTAAAAGGCACGCAATCAGTAAACATGAGCAAGGATTCAATCCCAAATCTGTCACACTGAAGTTGAAGCTAATACTCGAGATTGATAAAAACAGCACTAATTTAAAACTTCAGAGGTATTTTTTACTTCATACTTTCACTAATGCTCTTTGGAGATAAATCATTTCATTTATATGGGCCTTAGTTTTTACAACTATAATAGTTGGAAGCTTGACTAGGTGATCTGTATGTAGTCTTCCAATTCTAAAATGTTCCACTAATTTGGATTCCTACAATAATTGCCCTTGCAATACATGCATGCTGCCACCAAGTAGCAGTAGAGACTACTAGTTCCTTTCTTATCCCTAGTGGGGGTGCATTTTGACAGCAGAATTATCCGTCAATAGTACAACCTGTTAGTATAACTATAAGATAACAAAATAATCTGGTATTCTTTCCTGTAAAAGAGAAGCTTTACATTGTGTCTGTGAATCGTACCAGAATCACCTGTAGCTTTATAAATATAGAGGAAATCCTGAACCCATTGAATGAGAATCTTCAGAGACAGGACTTGGGCATCTGGAATTTTGGGCTCCCATCATTTGTATATTTTATTTCATTTTATTTTTGCCTATGTACAATATTTGTCACATCCTTTTGAATCTTTAAAAGGTTCTTTCTGTTTTAAATTTTAGAATATTCCATAATCTTCACCTACTTTTCATAAGGTGTTATCTGTTATGTTTATTCGATCTTGTGCTTCTCCTGGTTAAGACTTCTTTCTTTCCTTTTTTTTTTCTCGTGGCCCTGCCTCATGTCTTGCAGGATCTTAGTTCCCTGACATGGGATTGGACCCCAGGGTCCCAGCAGTGAAAGTGCCATGTTCTAAACACTGGACCACCAGGGAAGTCCCAGGATTTCAGTTTTAAATGACTTTTTTCCCACTCTAATTCATTCCTGGGATCAGTTTCATGTTTGGACATTAAAGCAACCTTGCATTGCCAGAATAAAGCTACTTTGATTTTGATATATGATTGTTTTACATACCATGGATACAGTTTGTGCTTCTCTTTACACATTGTGCATGCATGTTCAAAGGAGAAACTGGCCTGTGATTCTATTTTTGTAATATCCTTTATAGATTATTTTTAAGATTCTATACTTTATTTTTTATTTATTTATTTTTGGCTGCATTGGGTCTTCATTGCTGCATGCATGCTTTCTCTAGGTTTGGCGAGCGGGGGTCTATTCTTTGTTGCAGTGAGCAGGTTTCTCATTGCAGCCTTCTGACCGCATGGGCTTCTGACACCATTCATCGGTGCTACTTCAGTTCCTTACCCCTTCCCTTCTGACCCTGGGCGGTGAAATCCTCTTTCTGCAGCTGGCCTGCCGCAGAAAGTCAATGAGGCAAGTGTAGGCTTGGAGTATCCAAGGAGCAGAAAGGATGTCAGCGTGTGAAAAACAGAGCGAGCAAATTGGAGAGGAGAAGGAAACACTCAGAGAGGAAATAGAGGCCCAGATTTCTAGGTCTGTGGAGGCACTCTGAGGACTTTGCATTTTCTGTGAAGAAGCCACTGAAGAAATTTGAGTGACATGATCTGACTTATGTTTTAACAAGATCTCTCTGGATGCCACGTTGATTAGAGATTGTAGGAGAGCAAGGACAAGCCCCAGAAGACCAACAGTTGATTCAAAGAAGTGATTACTCAAACCTGGTCCCTCTCCTCAATGAGGACGCAGAGCAGGAATCGGCAAATAATGACCACAAATCAAATCACGCTCTCAGCCTGGATGTGTGGGACTGTGAGCTAATAACGGTTCTCACGTTCAGAAAGCTTGTTGAAGAAGAAAGAGGAGGAGAAGCTACAGAAACTGTATATGGCCCACAAAGCCTAAGATATTTACAATCCAGAAGATGCTTTCCAACACCCGATGTAAAGCATGTGGCTGGTAGGAGGTCCTCAACCAAATTTGGAAGAGGAATACATGAGTCAGTTCGTTCCTCAAAACACTGTAAAGTGATAGGGGTCAAGAAACATTTACCCGTTCACCCTTAACCTTCACAAATGATGCCAGTTCCGTTGAGCTATTGAAAAATACATTCTGGCTTTCAAAAAAGTAACCCAGAGGGCATTTTCTCACATAGGCAAGGTCATAAACAACTGTCAAGTGAAGTTGAAATAGCAACAAATCAAATAATAACAAAAACATTTTTACAGAATTTTAAATCTTACAAAGCATTTTCATGTTCATTATCTAATTTAATCCCCATATCAACGTCATGAGATAGTTATTATTTCCCCATTAGAAATGACCACATATTAAATCCTTAGTGATTGCTCAAGAAAAGCTGAAATCTTGAGTGTTACATCCATTAATGCCATGGTTGGGTGTTTTCCCATGGGAACACTGGATGCTAAAATCCACAGGGATTTTCAGCTCAAGATGGCAGACTAGGAAATATAATTACTTTCTGTTCCTCCTGAAACCATATCTAAATAAAACTGTAGAAATACCAAAATTAATCAACCAATAAAAGCCAAGATATTTTGGAAGTCATCAACCACAGAAAGATTTCAACACATTTCGAGAAGGCAAACAATGAAATGGAGGAGCCGTGAATAAAATAATGAAGAAAAAAAGGCTGAACCTAAGTAAGGTCTGCACAAAGCCACTCAGCTTTTGCTGAGCTCTGGTTATAGTAAAGGGCAGAGGAAAGAAGAGGGGCTGGAAACAAGGAGACAAAACGTCATTTTAGGAAAAACAGTTCATTTAATGAGCTCCAGGGAACACTCAGCCTGCTGCCATACTAACTCATGAATTACAATGGATTGTTGGTAAGCAAGACAAGAAAACAGGGAAGAAACAAAAGAAACAAAAATCAAGACATTGTTTCTAACTGAACTCTTCTCAAATGAGATCGAGGAATTATGGTTCAATGCCACAGCTGTAAATCATTTCTGCTCTTGGAGAGGTTACAAAGGGCTTATAATATTTCCCTTTTGTTCAGACAGAATTTAGGTCTGAGCAAAAGCTTTTGTGTCCTCCAACCCCAACATTTATTGGGGATGGAAGCCCAGATTTGCTGGGACATACCATAAAAAGAATCTCATGAGCAGAGGGTCAAACTGATTTTGGAATATATGAATTATGTCCAGTGTGAGTTTCAATAGGTTTTAAAATATATACATACATACACATATATATATATATATACATTTTTACTGATCTATATGATTTGGGGTTCTGAAACTTCTACATGTCACATGCGTGATACATAACAGACAATGTCAGCCCCAGGAGGGAGAAAACACTCCAATGAAGCAAGCCAAAGAAACAAGTTTTAAGCAAGGTCAAGTGATGTGTAGACCAGGATTGTTCAATTCCTACCTGTCATGCTGAAGCTTCCAGCTCCTGAATAACAACACATGCTTCCCTTGTCCTAGACAGCCAAGAGTATGTCTCCTCTCTTGGGCATAAGAATCTCTAGAGTTACATATCTGTAGTAAGAGTGGACCCAGCTGGCATACTCACAATGACCAAATTGTGTCGATCGTACTTTATACCAATACATCGCCCCACGCTGAAGTTGCAATAAATGATATATTTGCTTTTAGACATGAATGAGACGCCTTACTGGATATACTCCAGGAAGGCCAGAGAAGCTGGCTTCTAATCCATACGGAACAATTCACTGGTGAATTTCTTTCACGATAGCCCATGATTTATCTAGAATATCATCTTGACATATCTGGATCCTTCAAACTAGACAAAGGGAAAATACGGGCTTCAAGCCTCAATTAGAAATATGGAATGGTGCCATGCTGACAACTGGTGGTCCCTGACCTGTATCTTCTGAGATTAGAACACACTGTGGTGGATGACCAATTCATGCATTGAACAAAAGAAGACCTCCTACAGGGCAGTGTAGCTGTTCGTTACAGGTATGGCACTTAGGGCTAAGTACCATAAGGACTACAAGAGAAAAAGAAAAACAAGTAACACATGAAGCATATACGATAAGGAGGCACCACAGTCCAGAGCACGAGCTCTGGAATCACACAGGCTTGGATCGAATCCCAGCTAAGCCACTACCATCTATATACCCTGAAGGACAGGCCAAGGTTTAAATGTTGTTTTACCAGATTTCAAAAAAGAAGTGAAGAAAGAACCTATCTGCCAGGAAGGGACATCGTGGGGTGCAGTATCCTGTGGGGTCAGGGCTCTGCATCTCCTGCTCAGAAACCTTGGCCACCTGGCTCATTGTGATGCTGGCAGCTGAGCAGCCCTGGAGAAGGCAATCCTGTCTCCAGGTCTCGCAGAGAAGCTGGGGAGGTCTCCGGATGAGGTGGCCCACACCCTGGTAAGCTCTGGCTGCCTCCTGCCCTCAGGTCTGAGCAGGCTCTGGCCTCTGGGCCCCGTGGTAGGGAAGGCCTGGCCGATACATACACAGGGCTGAGGGGCCTGCAGAGCCAGTCCCCAGGCAGGGTGAGCTCTGGAGGAGGCTTCCACAGTCCCCAGCAGTCTCCGCATGGTGGCCCATCTGGCGCCAAACACCTGCCACCCACAGCGAGAAGTCCCAGCCACTAGAAAGTCCAGAAGGGGCCCCGCCCTTTGCCTTTGGGCCTGGGTTAAGCCACCAGCTGGGCTTGCACGTGACCCCTGCCTCACCCCCTGCCCCGCCCGCCCTTTCTCTGTGACACGTACAATGGATATGTCATAAAGCCAGGCTGAGCCAGTGCTACAAATTCAGAGGAGATAGAATCCAGGAAGAAGCTCTCCCACTTTCACTCTCTGCTCTCAGATCAGGAAGGCAGTACCTCTAATATGGAAGCTATGGACACCACACCTCCTTCCCAGGCTGTCCTCTACCATTCTGCTCATGTTTTCCCCAGCACCCCATTGACGGCTCTGGCGGGTATCGGGGCTTCAGCAGGCAGCACGTCTGACCCCGAACCTATGGACACCACACCTCCTTCACACGCTGTCATCTTCCACTCTGCTCCTGTTTTCTCCAGCACCGCATTTACGGGTTTGGGGGGCATCGGTGCTTCAGCAGGAATCACGTCAGACCACGAACCTATGGACACCACACCTCCTTCACATGCTGTCATCTTCCATTCTGCTCCTGTTTTCCCAAGCACCCCAGTTTCGGCTTTGGCGGGCATCGGTGCTTCAGCAGGGAGCACGTCAGACCCCGAACCTATGGAAACCACACCTCCTTCGCACGCTGTCATCTTCCATTCTGCTCCTGTTTTCCCCAGCACCCCATTTACGGCCCTGGCGGGCATCGGTGATTCCGCAGTCAGCACGTCTGACCCCGAACCTATGGACACCACACCTCCTTCCCAGGCTGTCATCTTCTATTCTGCTCCTGTTTAATCCAGCACCCCATTTTCGGCTTTGGTGGGCATCGGTGCCTCAGCAGTCAGCAACTCAGACCCCGAACCTATGGACACCACACCTCCTTCCCAGGCTGTCATCTTCCATTCTGCTCCTCTTTACCCCAGCACACCATTTACCGCTTAGGCCGGCACTGGTGCTTCAGCAGGCAGCACGTCTAACACCAAAGCTATGGACACCACACCTCCTTCCCAGGCTGTCATTTTCCAGTCTGCCCTGTCTCCAAGTAGAACCACTACCCATTTCACACTCCTGTTCCCAGTTCTGGGAACACACCACCCAGTGGTAGCAATGCCTCAGCCCATGCCTCGGCTCATTTACCTGCAACGTGAGCCAACAGATAGACCAACACTTCAAAGTTATGACAGAAAATTGAGTAAGTTATACGCTTGGAATTTCATTTATTATTATTAACAAGCACAACTGTAGTGCTTAGACTATAACAAGTACTATTCTAAGGGCTTACCAAATATTAACTCACTTATTCCTCATAATGGCAACACTAGTGGTAGGGAATATTCATAGTGTTCACTTTTTGGGGGGAAACTGAGGCTCAGAGACGTTGAATAGCTTGCCTAATGCCACACAGTTAGTAGGTGGCAAAACCCGGGATTAAAACCAGACCATCTAGACTTTCATCACTTTGCTGTGTCACCTTATTATAAGTTGTGGTTAGGGAAGGGCCTAAATGGACAAGACTCTGAACTAAAAGGAGAAGGGAGAAATGAGAAAATGAGTGATCCTAGAAACTAGAGAAGGTTTAGGCTCAGAAATTTCTGGTGATGAGACCCAGAAGAACAAGAACTTGGTTGGAATGTTAACTTGGGGTAGTATCTGAATCCACTGAGAAATGGTGTTGTTTCCTGTAAAATTTAGAAAGGTCAGTTGGATGAAGATTAACGAAGACAAAAGTAGAAAGGAAAAGAAAAAGGTGCCTTAAGTGAGACATAACCGCTCCCCTCTACGTACCCACAGGCTGTGTCCTGTGGGAAAGGATGGAGCTCTCTCTACCGGGTTGGTCACCAGGCTGAACAAGGAGAAACATGGCAACCATTGTACTGGTTTTGATGATCCCTCAAAACCAAGGCTTCAGTTTCCAAGAACGACCTACGGTAGCATAACTAGTGTGTGTCACACATGCCACTAAGTGTGTTTCCAGTCACACATTTTAATTGGAGAAATACTTCCTATGAGGTAGGCATTAGTTCGCTATGGCTGCTGTAACAAATTACTACAAATGTGCTTGCTTCTAACAAAACACACTTATTTTCTTATGGTTCTGGAAGACAGAGGTCCAAAACCAGTTTCCCTGGGCTGAAACCAGGAGTCAACAGGGCCATCCATCCTCCTTCTAGAGGCTCTAAGCGAGAATCTCTTTCCTCGCCAGCATTCCTTCACTTCTGGCCACATCAATCCAACCCCAACTTCATCATCACATTCTCTTTGGGGTAAAAATTCCCTCTGCCTCTCTCTTACGAGAACACCAGTGGTTATATTTGGGCCCGTCCAGGTAGTCCAGGAGAATCTTCCCATCTGAGAACCATTACTTTCATCCCACTGGCAAAGTGCCTTCTGCCATTTAAGGTGACATTCACAGGTTCTGGAGAGTAGGATGTGGACATTTGGCGGCAATGGTATTATTCGGTCTACTACAAGGTAGATACTATTATCTTTCTCAGATGTAGGAAATGACGTTTAGGGAAGTAGTCTGTCTCAGGTCTACAATTTCCAGAGTAGAGACTTACATTCTGCCACTGACACTTTAGGACACACCCTAAACAACTTTAATCTGTGTCCTTAACTACTGCGTAATCCTTGGTTAAGAGTGACACTTAGGGATCAAGACCCAATTGAATAGAACACAAGTACTGTCTCCTCTTTCACTATGTTTACCTGGTGTACTGATGAACCTTGCCCAGAGCAGAAGAGTTCAGAAAAGTGTTATGCAGGTGTACGAAGAGAAAGCATTTACTGTTTGATGTGCACGGAGGAACGGAAGGCTTTTTCAAATAAAATAAAATAAAATATGCCACCAAATAGTCAATTGTCACAACAGAGGTAACCCCGTGGGAGTCATGAGGAGACTAAAATTATCTCCAATTGTGCAGGGCAGAAAAGTTTCAATGAAGGCAGGTGTAGTTCAGCCAAGGCCTACAGCACAGAAGTAGGAATTTGGGTATGTACGAATGGGAAAAAAGACATTTGAGGCATGGGAAATAGTTTAATGCAGAATGGACGAGAAATATGCATTAGACCTTTTCTAAAACAACTGGCTTATTAACTTAGTAAATCGATTTAGTCAGTCAAACTAGCTTTAGCTGATTACTTATCCAGGGGATAGCTGTTGAGAGTAATTTTTGTCACAGAACAGTAAATAAAATGGTTGAACTATAGCTTTAGGCTTGCTAAGTGAAATAGATTGCTCTAGATGATTTTCAAGTGACTTACTTGGTAGTACTCACGAAATTGGGGGTTAAAAATTGCTTAAGAAAACAAAGAGAATTGATTTTAAATAAAGTAGCTACTGTGTAAACTATCTGTTCAGTAGCTCATGTTAAACGGATGTTTATAATCCCCATTGGACAACCAACTACATTTTTGCAAATGGCAATGTGAATTGCTGTTGCATAAACTATAGCTATGACCACCTATGTAATTTGTTGTCCAAACCAGAAATCTTCTAACAATACTGGTGTCCTAATAAAAATAAGCACGAAGGGAACACACAGTGGGTGTCTCCCGTGTGCCTGTGCATGCATCTATATCTCACTGAACCCTCATAACAGCCCCCAAGAGAGGGACTCTGGGCGTCCCCATGCTGCTTGTGGAGAAACAGGCACAGGAAGGTTCAATAGTCTATCTACCTAATATCACACAGAGGGTGGCAGAGCCCGTTTTTAAACCACCTGCCTCCAATACCAGGTGCCAGGAGCCAGACTCAGCCTACAGCTCTCTTCTGCTCGCCTGGAGGTGAAACAATGTGTCATGATTAGTCAAATCCCGTCTTCACTCATCAAGGTAGGTTGAACACCTGCCCGTCCTCCAAGTAGCATGTAGCATAAGCAATAAGATGTTTGTCCCGTGATCGTCCAGGAACTTGGAATCAGCTGTGCCTGGTTAGGCTGAGCTGGTTTAGAGTGGAGAGGACCACCGATCTTCCACCTGGGCAAGTGCCTTTTGACCTCCTGCCATCAGAGGGCCGAAATCTCCAGCCTGAGAATGTGCTGAGCCCTGTAGCCTAGTTATGCCAGCTCAGAACAATGATGAGCACACCTTTTTCCAGTCACCTTTCCTCATGCTCCCCATGCCTCATACTGCCCTGCTTCTTTATTCTTTATCCCACAGATACCCAAAGCCCCTGGCCTTTGGGGAGGCGGATTTGAGACCTATTGTCACGTCACGTCCTCGCTTGGCTGCCCTGTGAATAAACCTCCTCTTTGCTGCAAACTTCAGCATTTCAGTGTTTTGGCTTGTTGCGCCTCAGACAGAATGGTTGGGAGCAGTGGTACAGGTCCCTTGCCTGTGAAGGATGCTGGTTCCTAGTAGTCACGTTGCGGATGTTTTCTCCTCTCGGGGTTGGGGAGGGGCAGACATCCTGCTCTTCCGGAAAGGGAGAAACACAGGTGCCAAACCCTTGCCCTCAGTGTCACCGTCACCTAGGAGCTTGTTAGAAGCACAGAATCCAGGCCCCACCCAGAACTACTGAATACCAGCCTGCATTTAACAAGATCCACAAGAGAGGCATACCCATATTAAAGTTGGAGAGGCACCAAGCTGTCATCGTCTTCTCCACGGCTAATGAAAACAAAGCAAAGATTCATCCCGAGCCGACCCTGCCTCAGTCAGCTGGATATCACATGAGCTCATTTAATCCTCCCCAGAACCTGCAAATGAGACTGAGGGTCAGAGTGGCCTAGCACCCAAGGTTCCATAAAAGAACATGACCAAGGCTCACTGGAGCCCAGACTTCCAAAAAAGAAGGCCCCTGAGCACAGCATGGCACCACCGCAGCCCAAACCGTGGGCCTGGAGGGTAGGCCAGGCTCCCCACGCAGAGTTCACACCATTTGACAGATGCCCACAGCAGACCACAAGGCAATATGAGAAGTAAGTTCTGATTGTGGAATCTCTGAATTTTGAGATTTAAAGAAAAAACTCTGTTCTTGGCGGATGGTTAAAACAGTTCTACCAAGGAGTAAAGAGAGGGCATCTCAAGGCCCCTTCTGGACTTAGAATTTAATGCCTACTTATTGAGAAATGCTCCGTGCATTTGCTCAGCCCTACGTCGAGATGAAGTGCTCTGTGCCCTAGAAGCTTAGGTTCTAAAAAGGCCACAGAAATGGGTGAGACCTCAAAAATGCCAGAACAATGCAACGGCCTTAATCAGACTGTCTTTGCTTTGCCTTGCTTACAAGTCACTGACTTTAAACTGAATATGGTGTCATGTCTTTACGTTTCTTGAAGCTTTTTTTTTACAAAAGATCATATAAAGATTTTCTTCCAGGGTAAAACTTTTATATTGTATTTCTCTTAAACTGGAGTGTGGTACATTTACCCTCCATCAGATGATTGCTTACAACTCACCTTGCTTTATTAAGAATACCGCTAGAGGCTTCTATGTCCCTACTAACAAAAATACATTTTCAGGCCCATTCAAACCAGTGAAAATCCAAGATTTCAGAGCACAAGGTAATGAAAATTCTCTCTATCCGCGTCTTTTACTACTTTTAGCCTGTTAACAGTCCCTAAGTGTGTCAGATGAAAGGTACTGTCGCGGGAATTGACATCTTTAACAGCATTCCATACAGGTAAGTCTTGATTGTTCCAATTTCTCAGAAAGTTGAACACATTTACTCCCTCTATGACATCTCTAGGGTGTGTGGAAGAAATAAAAAAGAGGCCTGTACAATGTATTTCTCAAAACATACACACAAAGAGTTTGCACATACAAACAGGGAAACCTTATAAATAATGTATGGGGAGCAAAGTATTGTCGGTAACGGAACTACTCATTTCGAAAGACAACACTGTCACCAAGTGTCCCCTCACCAAAACTGACTGGGAATGTTTAGGGGCCACCAAACCAGAGGTGGAGATTTTTAGGCACATTCTTGCCAGAAAAGAGAGCCTAGGGCATAAACCACTCAACTTGTTGGCACGAATGCCAGGGCAACCCAAGCAAGTGGATATAGAAGCCTACGTAATGCTTGGAAGTAGGAAGCTTTGGGGGACTACACCTGGGCTGGTACTGGCCTCCCTCCCCAAAGGGACAAGGAGAGCAGAAACCTGGATGGAGTCAAGAGAGAGCAAAAAGAAAGGCAAGGCTGGGTATGGAGCAACGTTTGGATCCAGGAGCATGTGTCTCAGAACTGCTGGGGCTCTGCAGACCAGCTGCATCCCCATTCTCCTTGACCCTCATTGGTATAATGAACTCAGGGTGGGCGCATCCCGGCTGCCAAGTCACTTCCACCCGTCCATGGAGTTGACGGTTACTTGCTCACAGTGAACCAACCGCTCTGGACCTAACAGCTACTGCAGGGGGCGGTAGTGGAGAACAAGGTGACGACAAGGACCAGATGCGAAGGAGGAAGAGACATTCAGCGGACCGACTGGGTGGACTGATGGTGTGGCGTTAAGTCTGCAGAGCTAAAGGGGCCAGATGTAGAAAAGGGAAGGGGAACCATGAGGATATGGTCAAGCCCCTTCGTATAGATATTTCATCCGTATGTTGTATGCAAGTTCCATTCAATTTGCTCTGAGTGAAGAAGAGAGAACAAAATTATCCTTTCAACCATGTCAGTGACTTTATTTACCATCTCATTTGATGAGCTCATAGCCCAGGGTCAGAGGGAAATGGGAGCTGTGAGTCTGCCATCTCTCAGGAAGTCTCAGGCCTCAGAGGCCCCTCATAGCCAAACTACCTCACCTTTTGCACCTTTCAAGCAACGTTATTCCTAAGTGCGAGTCACCCTCTTCATCAGGTTCTCCAAGAAACAGCAGTCTCTCCCAATGACAGAGGAAAGATGGGCTACTTTGGCTTTCTGAGGCACAATATGTAGTTCTCCAAAATGGTACCTGCCTGGGGGATTTTTCAAGAAAATTAAGCATCCGTGGTGATTTGTTTGTCTTCACATAACGTATGACCCAGATGTGCTGAGAAATAAGAAAAGGACGAACGAATCAAGGGCAGCTGATCCAAGGAGGCAAGGGGCAACTTCCACAGCCTACGTGGAAAGCTAGAGGAAGGGAACATCCAGCTGGTGGGAGCTGAAGACAGGGGCCAGTCCTCCTTGGGCTCGGGATGCCACCGCCTCTTCCTACATCTTCACGCTCTCCTTCTCTGTTGGCCCCTCCCAGCCATATTAAAGAGCCACAAGGAAATGCTCTCCTCCATTCCATTTTCCTGTCCTCCTATCCACCCCTCCCTTCTTTCCCTTTGCCATCAATTTCTTGACTTGCCCCCCATTTCTCCCCTCCCATCTACACTGCGATCTGGTTTCTGCCCCACTACTCCCGTGAAACTGACCTCCTTGAAGCCCCCAATGATTTCTCTGTTGACAATCCAGGGGACTACTTCTCAATCCTTATCTTTGTGACCGCCAAGCCGAGTTAGACCTTAAACAACGTCTCTGTCTTGAAAATCTCTTCCATTGGCTTTTGCGCCACCTTTCCTTTTCTTTTCATGACACCGATCACAACCAGTGCTGCAGATTCCATCGAATTAAGGAATGCTGTTGCCTACATGTGTGAATGAGCTAAAGTGAGTAAAGTACTGACGTAGAGGACACCTAAAGTGAAACGTCTTCATGTACGTCCACGTGGCTGAGCAGCAAGTTAACCTTTCATACATGTGTTAAAGAAGAAGAGTTGGGTTTTATTTTATTTACTTTTCCCTGGACTGTGTTGAATGGCTATCGTCTACAAGTTCAGGCTACTTTTTGCTGAGGATTAATAATGCACTGGGAGAGCTGAGAGAAAACTGAATAATAGAGCTGTCTTTTTCTTGACCAGCTCACCTTAGTTTCCCAAACTCTAAGTCTTTCTCTAATTCTTTCCCCTTTTTATTGTAGTAAAATGAACATAACACAAAATTCACCATTTGGATCATTTTACAATTCACTGTACCATTCAGTGGAATTTACTACTGTCACAATGTTGTGCAACTATCACCACTGCCTAGCTGCAAAACATTTTCATCAACCAAGAGGAAACCTACACCCATTTTAAGGAGTCATTCCCAATTTCCCTCTCTTCCAAACCCCTGGCAACCACTAATGTATAATCTTTCCTGTGTGTATGGATTTGCCACTGCTGGACATTTCATATAAATGGAACCATACAATATGTAGCCTTTCATGCCTGACTTCTTTCACTTAGTTGCATCCATCATGTAGCATGTATCAGAAATCCACTCACTGTTACAGCTGAATCCTTCATACTGTTTGAATACAAAATTAAAAATACGTTGAGAGTGAAGCTCTGTTTTAATGGCACATCTATTAGGCCAATTCATTGAAAGAAGCTGAAGATGGAGATGTTGTTGTGAAATGATAATCGTTGAGAAGCCTCAGCCAATTGGATAATGAAAAGTTTGGGAAATGTTGCAAAAAATTAGCTGATTTATATTAAAAGCCTATTAAACAAGGATTCAGGAGATTGTCTTTTTCTTGCAGGTAACTTAAATGAGGCAGAAAGAAATAACTGCCCTTTAAAACACATTTTGAAAGGATTCTATTTATTCTTAATAGACGAATGGGAGGGAGTACAGGAAGTTCACATCCAATATGGACTCCCTGTCCAAACACTGTTTGTCGTTCTAGCCACCGCTATCGAATTATATTTCTTGAGAGGAAGGCAGCTCAATTCCTGCATATTACTTTCTAAACTTCATCCATCAAATCCATTAATACAGTATAAACAAGAGTTGTTCATGTTTAAGTGCAGTTCAAATATCAGGTATAAAGAACCCCCAGTAAGAAAAAGAATCCTATATCTCTTGCCAGAATGTGGTCAGCTCTGGGGTGCTCTGCTAGCTGAAAGACACATTCCTTATTAAGAGGATAGAGGCTGTTTAAGAGGGATGAGAGCCAAAAAAATTTAACTACATATATGTGTTAAGAACAGTGCTAGGTTATCTCATGTTCTAGATCAGTCAAGGCTCACCATTTTACATACGTGAAAAGCAAAGTTAAAAGTGTATTCGTAGGGCTTCCCTGTTGGCGCAGTGGTTAAGGATCCACCTGCCAGTGCACGGGACACACGTTTGAGCCCTGGTCCGGGAAGATCCCACATGCCACGGAGCAACTAAGACCATGTGCCACAACTACTGAGCCTGCGTGCTAGAGCCCGTGAACCACAACTACTGAAGCCCACACACCTAGACCCCGTGCTCAGCAACGAGAAGCCACCACAATGAGAATACCGCGTACTGCAACAGAGTAGCCCCCGCTCACTGCAACTAGAGAAAGCCTGCGCACAGCAACAAAGAGCCTAGGCAGCCAAAGATAAATAAATAAATACGTCTATTTTAAAAAAAATGTGTTTTAGTAACTTACTAAAAGGCACGCAATCAGTAAACATGAGCAAGGATTCAATCCCAAATCTGTCACACTGAAGTTGAAGCTAATACTCGAGATTGATAAAAACAGCACTAATTTAAAACTTCAGAGGTATTTTTTACTTCATACTTTCACTAATGCTCTTTGGAGATAAATCATTTCATTTATATGGGCCTTAGTTTTTACAACTATAATAGTTGGAAGCTTGACTAGGTGATCTGTATGTAGTCTTCCAATTCTAAAATGTTCCACTAATTTGGATTCCTACAATAATTGCCCTTGCAATACATGCATGCTGCCACCAAGTAGCAGTAGAGACTACTAGTTCCTTTCTTATCCCTAGTGGGGGTGCATTTTGACAGCAGACTTATCCGTCAATAGTACAACCTGTTAGTACAACTATAACATAACAAAATAATCTGGTATTCTTTCCTGTAAAAGAGAAGCTTTACATTGTGTCTGTGAATCGTACCAGAATCACCTGTAGCTTTATAAATATAGAGGAAATCCTGAACCCATTGAATGAGAATCTTCAGAGACAGGACTTGGGCATCTGGAATTTTGGGCTCCCATCATTTGTATATTTTATTTCATTTTATTTTTGCCTATGTACAATATTTGTCACACCCTTTTGAATCTTTAAAAGGTTCTTTCTGTTTTAAATTTTAGAATATTCCATAATCTTCACCTACTTTTCATAAGGTGTTATCTGTTATGTTTATTCGATCTTGTGCTTCTCCTGGTTAAGACTTCTTTCTTTCCTTTTTTTTTTCTCATGGCCCTGCCTCATGTCTTGCAGGATCTTAGTTCCCTGACATGGGATTGGACCCCAGGGTCCCAGCAGTGAAAGCGCCATGTTCTAAACACTGGACCACCAGGGAAGTCCCAAGATTTCAGTTTTAAATGACTTTTTTCCCACTCTAATTCATTCCTGGGATCAGTTTCATGTTTGGACATTAAAGCAACCTTGCATTGCCAGAATAAAGCTACTTTGATTTTGATATATGATTGTTTTACATACCATGGATACAGTTTGTGCTTCTCTTTACACATTGTGCATGCATGTTCAAAGGAGAAACTGGCCTGTGATTCTATTCTTGTAATATCCTTTATAGATTATTTTTAAGATTCTATACTTTATTTTTTATTTATTTATTTTTGGCTGCATTGGGTCTTCATTGCTGCATGCATGCTTTCTCTAGTTTTGGCGAGCGGGGGTCTATTCTTTGTGGCAGTGAGTAGGCTTCTCATTGCAGCCTTCTGACCGCATGGGCTTCTGACACCATTCGTCGGCGCTACTTCAGTTCCTTGCCCCTTCCCTTCTGACCCTGGGCGGTGAAATCCTCTTTCTGCAGCTGGCCTGCGGCAGAAAGTCAATGAGGCAAGAGTAGGCTTGGAGTATCCAAGGAGCAGAAAGGATGTCAGCGTGTGAAAAACAGAGCGAGCAAATTGGAGAGGAGAAGGAAACACTCAGAGAGGAAACAGAGGCCCAGATTTCTAGGTCTGTGGAGGCACTCTTAGGACTTTGCATTTTCTGTGAAGAAGCCACTGAAGAAATTTGAGTGACATGATCTGACTTATGTTTTAACTAGATCTCTCTGGATGTCACATTGATTAGAGATTGTAGGAGAGCAAGGACAAGCCCCAGAACACCAACAGTTGATTTAAAGAAGTGATTACTCAAACATGGTCCCCCACTTCAATGAGGACGCAGAGCAGGAATCGGAAAATAATGGCCACAAATCAAATCAGGCTCTCAGCCTGGATCTGTGGGACTGTGAGCTAATAACGGTTCTCACGTTCAGAAAGCTTGTTGAAGAAGAAAGAGGAGAAGAAGCTACAGAAACTGTATATGGCCCACAAAGCCTAAGATATTTAAAATCCAGAAGATGCTTTCCAACACCTGATGTAAAGCATGTGGCTGGTAGGAGGTCCTCAACCAAATTTGGAAGAGGAATACATGAGTCAGTTCGTTCCTGAAAACACTGTAAAGTGATAGCGGTCAAGAAACATTTACCCGTTCACCCTTAACCTTCACAAATGTTGCCAGTTCCATTGAGCTACTGAAAAATACATTCTGGCTTTCAAAAAAGTAACGCAGAGGGCATTTTCTCACATAGGCAAGGTCATAAACAACTGTCAAGTGAAGTTGAAATAGCAACAAATCAAATAATAACAAAAACATTTTTACAGAATTTTAAATCTTACAAAGCATTTTCATGTTCATTATCTAATTTAATTCCCAAATCAACGTCATGAGATAGTTATTATTTCCCCATTAGAAATGACCACATATTAAATCCTTAGTGATTGCTCAAGAAAAGCTGAAATCTTGAGTGTTACATCCATTAATGCCATGGTTGGGTGATTTCCCATGGGAACACTGGATGCTAAAATCCACAGGGATTTTCAGCTCAAGATGGCAGACTAGGAAATATATTTACTTTCTGTTCCTCCTGAAACCATATCTAAATAAAACTGTAGAAATACCAAAATTAATCAACCAATGAAAGCCAAGATATTTTGGAAGTCATCAACCACAGAAAGATTTCAACACATTTCGAGAAGGCAAACAATGAAATGGAGGAGCCGTGAATAAAATAATGAAGAAAAAAAGGCTGAACCTAAGTAAGGTCTGCACAAAGCCACTCAGATTTTGCTGAGCTCTGGTTATAGTAAAGGGCAGAGGAAAGAAGAGGGGCTGAAAACAAGGAGACAAACGTCATTTTAGGAAAAACAGTTCATTTAATGAGCTCCAGGGAACACTCAGCCTGCTGCCATACTAACTCATGAATTACAATGGATAGTTGGTAAGCAAGACAAGAAAACAGGGAAGAAACAAAAGAAACAAAAATCAAGACATTGTTTCTAACTGAACTCTTCTCAAATGAGATCGAGGAATTATGGTTCAATGCCACAGCTGTAAATCATTTCTGCTCTTGGAGAGGTTACAAAGGGCTTATAATATTTCCCTTTTGTTCAGACAGAATTTAGGTCTGAGCAAAAGCTTTTGTGTCCTCCAACCCCAACATTTATTGGGGATGGAAGCCCAGATTTGCTGGGACATACCATAAAAAGAATCTCATGAGCAGAGGGTCAAACTGATTTTGGAATATATGAATTATGTCCAGTGTGAGTTTCAATAGGTTTTAAAATATATACATACATACACACATATATATATACATTTTTACTGATCTATATGATTTTGGGTTCTGAAACTTCTACATGTCACATGCGTGAAACATAACAGACAATGTCAGCCCCAGGAGGGAGAAAACACTCCAATGAACAAGCCAAAGAAACAAGTTTTAAGCAAGGTCAAGTGATGTGTAGACCAGGATTGTTCAATTCCTACCTGTCATGCTGAAGCTTCCAGCTCCTGAATAACAACACATGCTTCCCTTGTCCTAGACAGCCAAGAGTATGTCTCCTCTCTTGGGCATAAGAATCTCTAGAGTTACATATCTGTAGTAAGAGTGGACCCAGCTGGCATACTCACAATGACCAAATTGTGTTGATCGTACTTTATACCAATACATCGCCCCACGCTGAAGTTGCAATAAATGATATATTTGCTTTCTAGACATGAATGAGACGCCTTACTAGAAGGCCAGAGAAGCTGGCTTCTAATCCATATGGAACAATTCACTGGTGAATTTCTTTCACGATAGCCCATGATTTATCTAGAATATCATCTTTACATATCTGGATCCTTCAAACTAGACAAAGGGAAAATACGGGCTTCAAGCCTCAATTAGAAATATGGAATGGTGCCATGCTGACAACTGGTGGTCCCTGACCTGTATCTTCTGAGATTAGAACACAGTGTGGTGGATGACCAATTCATGCATTGAACAAAAGAAGACCTCCTACAGGGCAGTGTAGCTGTTCATTACAGGTATGGCACTTAGGGCTAAGTACCATAAGGACTACAAGAGAAAAAGAAAAACAAGTAACACATGAAGCATATACGATAAGGAGGCACCACAGTCCAGAGCACGAGCTCTGGAATCACACAGGCTTGGATCGAATCCCAGCTAAGCCACTACCATCTATATACCCTGAAGGACAGGCCAAGGTTTAATGTTGTTTTACCAGATTTCAAAAAAGAAATGAAGAAAGAACCTATCTGCCGGGAAGGGACATCGTGGGGTGCAGTATCCAGTCGGATCAGGGCTCTGCATCTCCTGCTCAGAAACCTTGGCCACCTGGCTCATGGTGATGCTGGCAGCTGAGCAGCCCTGGAGAAGGCGATCCTGTCTCCAGGTCTCGCAGAGAAGCTGGGGAGGTCTCCGGACGAGGTGGCCCACACCCTGGTAAGCTCTGGCTGCCTCCTGCCCTCAGGTCTGAGCAGGCTCTGGCCTCTGGGCCCCGTGGTGGGGAAGTCCTGGCCGATACATACACAGGGTTGAGGGGCCTGCAGAGCCAGTCCCCAGGCAGGGTGAGCTCTGTAGGAGGCTTCCACAGTCCCCAGCAGTCTCCGCATGGTGGCCCGTCTGGCGCCAAACACCTGCCACCCACAGCGAGAAGTCCCAGCCACTAGAAAGTCCAGAAGGGGCCCCACCCTTTGCCTTTGGGCCTGGGTTAAGCCACCAGCTGGGCTTGCACGTGACCCCTGCCCCGCCCGCCCTTCCTCTGTGACACGTACAATGGATATGTCATAAAGCCAGGCTGAGCCACTGCTATAAATTCAGAGGAGTTAGAATCTAGGGAGTAGCTCTCCCACTTTCACTCTCTGCTCTCAGATCAGGCTGGCAGTACCTCTAATATGGAAGCTATGGACACCACACCTCCTTCCCAGGCTGTCCTCTACCATTCTGCTCATGTTTTCCCCAGCACCCCATTGACGGCTTTGGCGGGTATCGGGGCTTCAGCAGGCAGCACGTCTGACCCCGAACCTATGGACACCACACCTCCTTCACATGCTGTTATCTTCCATTCTGCTCCTGTTTTCCCCAGCACCCCATTGACGGCTTTGGCGTGCATCGGTGCTTCAGCAGGCAGCACCTCAGACCCCGAAGCTATGGACACCACACCTCCTTCACACGCTGTCATCTTCCACTCTGCTCCTGTTTTCCCCAGCACCCCATTTACGGGTTTGGCGGGCATCGGTACTTCAGCAGGAATCACGTCAGACCCCGAACCTATGGACACCGCACCTCCTTCACATGCTGTCATCTTCCATTCTGCTCCTGTTTTCCCAAGCACCCCAGTTTCGGCTTTGGCGGGCATCGGTGCTTCAGCAGGGAGCACGTCAGACCCCGAACCTATGGACACCACACCTCATTCACACGCTGTCATCTTCCATTCTGCTCCTGTTTTCCCCAGCACCCCATTTACGGCCCTGGCGGGCATCGGTGCTTCCGCAGTCAGCACGTCTGACCCCGAACCTATGGACACCACACCTCCTTCCCAGGCTGTCATCTACTATTCTGCTCCTGTTTTCTCCAGCATGCCATTTTCGGCTTTGGTGGGCATCGGTGCCTCAGCAGTCAGCACCTCAGACCCCGAACCTATGGACACCACACCTCCTTCCCAGGCTGTCATCTTCCATCCTGCTCCTCTTTACCCCAGCACCCCATTTACCGCTTAGGTCGGCACTGGTGCTTCAGCAGGCAGCACCTCTAACACCAAAGCTATGGACACCACACCTCCTTCCCAGGCTGTCATTTTCCAGTCTGCCCTGTCTCCAAGTAGAACCACTACCCATTTCACACTGCTGTTCCCAGTTCTGGGAACACACCACCCAGTGGTAGCAATGCCTCAGCCCATGCCTCGACTCATTTACCTGCAACGTGAGCCAACAGATAGACCAACACTTCAAAGTTATGACAGAAAATTGAGTAAGTTATACGCTTGGAATTTCATTTATTATTATTAACAAGCACAACTGTAGTGCTTAGACTATAACAAGTACTATTCTAAGGGCTTACCAAATATTAACTCACTTATTCCTCATAATGGCAACCCTAGTGTAGGGAATATTCATAGTGTTCACTTTTTGGGGGGAAACTGAGGCTCAGAGACGTTGAATAGCTTGCCTAATGCCACACAGTTAGTAGGTGGCAAAACCCGGGATTAAAACCAGACCATCTAGACTTTCATCACTTTGCTGTGTCACCTTATTATAAGTTGTGGTTAGGGAAGGGACTAAATTGACAAGACTCTGAACTAAAAGGAGAAGGGAGAAATGAGAAAATGAGTGATCCTAGAAACTAGAGAAGGTTTAGGCTCAGAAATTTCTGGTGATGAGACCCAGAAGAACAAGAACTTGGTTGGAATGTTAACTTGGGGTAGTATCTGAATCCACTGAGAAATGGTGTTGTTTCCTGTAAAATTTAGAAAGGTCAGTTGGATGAAGATTAACGAAGACAAAAGTAGAAAGGAAAAGAAAAAGGTGCCTTAAGTGAGACATAACCGCTCCCCTCTACGTACCCACAAGTTGTGTCCTGTGGGAAAGGATGGAGCTCTCTCTACCGGGTTGGTCACCAGGCTGAACAAGGAGAAACATGGCAACCATTGTACTGGTTTTGATGATCCCTCAAAACCAAGGCTTCAGTTTCCAAGAACGACCTACAGTAGCATAACTAGTGTGTGTCACACATGCCACTAAGTGTGTTTCCAGTCACACATTTTAATTGGAGAAATACTTCCTATGAGGTAGGCATTAGTTCGCTATGGCTGCTGTAACAAATTACTACAAATGTGCTTGCTTCTAACAAAACACACTTATTTTCTTATGGTTCTGGAAGACAGAGGTCCAAAACCAGTTTCCCTGGGCTGAAACCAGGAGTCAACAGGGCCATCCATCCTCCTTCTAGAGGCTCTAAGCGAGAATCTCTTTCCTCGCCAGCATTCCTTCACTTCTGGCCACATCAATCCAACCCCAACTTCATCATCACATTCTCTTTGGGGTAAAAATTCCCTCTGCCTCTCTCTTACGAGAACACCAGTGGTTATATTTGGGCCCGTCCAGGTAGTCCAGGAGAATCTTCCCATCTGAGAACCATTACTTTCATCCCACTGGCAAAGTGCCTTCTGCCATTTAAGGTGACATTCACAGGTTCTGGAGAGTAGGATGTGGACATTTGGGGGCAATGGTATTATTCGGTCTACTACAAGGTAGATACTATTATCTTTCTCAGATGTAGGAAATGACGTTTAGGGAAGTAGTCTGTCTCAGGTCTACAATTTCCAGAGTAGAGACTTACATTCTGCCACTGACACTTTAGGACACACCCTAAACAACTTTAATCTGTGTCCTTAACTACTGCGTAATCCTTGGTTAAGAGTCACACTTAGGTATCAAGACCCAATTGAATAGAACGCAAGTACTGTCTCCTCTTTCACTATGTTTGCCTGGTGTACTGATGAATCTTGCCCAGAGCAGAAGAGTTCAGAAAAGTGTTATGCAGGTGTACGAAGAGAAAGCATTTACTGTTTGATGTGCACGGAGGAACGGAAGGCTTTTTCAAATAAAATAAAATAAAATATGCCACCAAATAGTCAATTGTCACAACAGAGGTAACCCCGTGGGAGTCATGAGGAGACTAAAATTATCTCCAATTGTGCAGGGCAGAAAAGTTTCAATGAAGGCAGGTGTAGTTCAGCCAAGGCCTACAGCACAGAAGTAGGAATTTGGGTATGTACGAATGGGAAAAAAGACATTTGAGGCATGGGAAATAGTTTAATGCAGAATGGACGAGAAATATGCATTAGACCTTTTCTAAAACAACTGGCTTATTAACTCAGTAAATCGATTTAGTCAGTCAAACTAGCTTTAGCTGATTACTTATCCAGGAGATAGCTGTTGAGAGTAATTTTTGTCACAGAACAGTAAATAAAATGGTTGAACTATAGCTTTAGGCTTGCTAAGTGAAATAGATTGCTCTAGATGATTTTCAAGTGACTTACTTGGTAGTACTCACGAAATTGGGGGTTGACAATTGCTTAAGAAAACAAAGAGAATTGATTTTAAATAAAGTAGCTACTGTGTAAACTATCTGTTCAGTAGCTCATGTTAAACGGATGTTTATAATCCCCATTGGACAACCAACTACATTTTTGCAAATGGCAATGTGAATTGCTGTTGCATAAACTATAGCTATGACCACCTATGTAATTTGTTGTCCAAACCAGAAATCTTCTAACAATACTGGTGTCCTAATAAAAATAAGCACGAAGGGAACACACAGTGGGTGTCTCCCGTGTGCCTGTGCATGCATCTATATCTCACTGAACCCTCATAACAGCCCCCAAGAGAGGGACTCTGGGCGTCCCCATGCTGCTTGTGGAGAAACAGGCACAGGAAGGTTCAATAGTCTATCTACCTAATATCACACAGAGGGTGGCAGAGCCCGTTTTTAAACCACCTGCCTCCAATACCAGGTGCCAGGAGCCAGACTCAGCCTACAGCTCTCTTCTGCTCGCCTGGAGGTGAAACAATGTGTCATGATTAGTCAAATCCCGTCTTCACTCATCAAGGTAGGTTGAACACCTGCCCGTCCTCCAAGTAGCATGTAGCATAAGCAATAAGATGTTTGTCCCGTGATCGTCCAGGAACTTGGAATCAGCTGTGCCTGGTTAGGCTGAGCTGGTTTAGAGTGGAGAGGACCACCGATCTTCCACCTGGGCAAGTGCCTTTTGACCTCCTGCCATCAGAGGGCCGAAATCTCCAGCCTGAGAATGTGCTGAGCCCTGTAGCCTAGTTACGGCAGCTCAGAACAATGATGAGCACACCTTTTTCCAGTCACCTTTCCTCATGCTCCCCATGCCTCATACTGCCCTGCTTCTTTATTCTTTATCCCACAGATACCCAAAGCCCCTTGCCTTTGGGGAGGCGGATTTGAGACCTATTGTCACGTCACCTCCTCGCTTGGCTGCCCTGTGAATAAACCTCCTCTTTGCCGCAAACCTCAGCATTTCAGTGTTTTGGCTTGCTGTGCCTCAGACAGAATGGTTGGGAGCAGTGGTACAGGTCCCTTGCCTGTGAGGGATGCTGGTTCCTAGTAGTCACGTTGCGGATGTTTTCTCCTCTCGGGGTGGGGGCGGGGCAGACATCCTGCTCTTCCAGAAAGGGAGAAACACAGGTGCCAAACCCTTGCCCTCAGCGTCACCGTCACCTAGGAGCTTGTTAGAAGCACAGAATTCAGGCCCCACCCAGAACTACTGAATACCAGCCTGCATTTAACAAGATCCACAAGAGAGGCATACCCATATTAAAGTTGGAGAGGCACCAAGCTGTCATCGTCTTCTCCACGGCTAATGAAAACGAAGCAAAGGTTCATCCCGAGCCGACTCTGCCTCAGTCACCAGTATATCACGTGAGCTCATTTAATCCTCCCCAGAACCTGCAAATGAGACTGAGGGTCAGAGTGGTCTAGCACCCAAGGTTCCATAAAAGAACATGACCAAGGTTCACTGGAGCCCAGACTTCCAAAAAAGAAGGCCCCTGAGCACAGTATGGCACCACCGCAGCCCAAACCGTGGGCCTGGAGGGTAGGCCAGGCTCCCCATGCAGAGTTCACACCATTCGACAGATGCCCACAGCAGACCACAAGGCAGTATGAGAAGTAAGTTCTGAATGTGGAATCTCTGAATTTTGAGATTTAAAGTAAAATATCTGTTTTTGGCGGATGGTTAAAACAGTTCTACCAAGGAGTAAAGAGAGGGCATCTCAAGCCTCCTTCTGGACTTAGATTTTAATACCTACTTATTGAGAAATGCTCCGTGCCTTTGCTCAGCCCTACGTCAAGATGAAGTGCGCTGTGCCCTAGAAGCTTAGGTTCTAAAAAGGCCACAGAAATGGGTGAGACCTCAAAAATGCCAGAACAATGCAACGGCCTTAATCAGACTGTTTTTGCTTTGCCTTGCTTACAAGTCACTGACTTTAAACTGAATATGGTGTCATGTCTTTATGTTTCTTGAAGCTTTTTTTTTTTACAAAAGATCATATAAAGATTTTCTTCCATGGTAAGACTTTTATATTGTATTTCTCTTAAACTGGAGTGTGGTACATTTACCCTCCATCAGATGATTGCTTACAACTCACCTTGCTTTATTAAGAATACTGCTAGAGGCTTCTATGCCCCTACTAACAAAAATACACTTTCAGGCCCATTCAAACCAGTGAAAATCCAAGATTTCAGAGCACAAGATAATGAAAATTCTCTCTATCCGCGTCTTTTACTACTTTTAGCCTGTTAACAGTCCCTAAGTGTGTCAGAGGAAAGGTACTGTCGCGGGAATTGACATCTTTAACAGCATTCCATACAGGTAACTCTTGATTGTTCCAATTTCTCAAAAAGTTGGACATATTTACTGCCTCTATGACATCTCTAGGGTGTGTGGAAGAAATAAAAAAGAGGCCTGTACAATGTATTTCTCAAAATATACACACAAAGAGTTTGCACATACAAACAGGGAAACCTTATAAATAATGTATGGGGAGCAAAGCATTGTCGGTAATGGACCCACTCATTTCGAAAGACAACACTGTCACCAAGTGTCCCCTCACCAATACTGACTGGGAATGTTTAGGGGCCACCAAACCAGAGGCGGAGATTTTTAGGCACTTTCTTGCCAGAAAAGAGAGCCTAGGGCATAAACCACTCAACTTGTTGGCACGAATGCCAGGGCAACCCAAGCAAGTGGATATAGAAGCCTACGTAATGCTTGGAAATAGGAAGCTTTGGGGGACTACACCTGGGCTGGTACTGGCCTCCCTCTCCAAAGGGACAAGGAGAGCAGAAACCTGGATGGAGTCAAGAGAGAGCAAAAAGAAAGGCAAGGCTGGGTATGGAGCAACCTTTGGATCCAGGAGCATGTGTCTCAGAACTGCCGGGGCTCTGCAGACCAGCTGCATCCCCATTCTCCTTGACCCTCATTGGTATAATGAACTCAGGGTGGGTGCATTCCGGCTGCCAAGTCACCTCCAACCATCCATGGAGTTGACTGTTACTTGCTCACAGTGAACCAACCGCTCTGGACCTAACAGCTACTGCAGGGGTCGGTAGTGGAGAACAAGGTGATGACAACGACCAGATGCGAAGGAGGAAGAGACATTCAGCGGACCGACTGGGTGGACTGATGGTGTGGCGTTAAGTCTGCAGAGCTAAAGGGGCCAGATGTAGAAAAGGGAAGGGGAACCATGAGGATATGGTCAAGCCCCTTCGTATAGATATTTCATCCGTATGTTGTATGCAAGTTCCATTCAATTTGCTCTGAGTGAAAAAGAGAGAACAAAATTATCCTTTCAACCATGTCAGTGACTTTATTTACCATCTCATTTCATGAGCTCATAGCCCAGGGTCAGAGGGAAATGGGAGCTGTGAGTCTGCCATCTCTCAGGAAGTCTCAGGCCTCAGAGGCCCCTCATAGCCAAACTACCTCACCTTTTGCACCTTTCAAGCAACGTTATTCCTAAGTGCGAGTCACCCTCTTCATCAGGTTCTCCAAGAAACAGCAGTCTCTCCCAATGACAGAGGAAAAATGGGCTACTTTGGCTTTCTGAGGCACAATATGTAGTTCTCCAAAATGGTACCTGCCTGGGGGATTTTTGAAGAAAATTAAGCATTCGTGGTGATTTGTTTGTCTTCACATAACGTATGACCCAGATGTGCTGAGAAATAAGAAAAGGACGAACGAATCAAGGGCAGCTGATCCAAGGAGGCAAGGGGCAACTTCCACAGCCTACGTGGAAAGCTAGAGGAAGGGAACATCCAGCTGGTGGGAGCTGAAGACAGGGGCCAGTCCTCCTTGGGCTCGGGATGCCACCGCCTCTTCCTACATCTTCACGCTCTCCTTCTCTGTTGGCCCCTCCCAGCCATATTAAAGAGCCACAAGGAAATGCTCTCCTCCATTCCATTTTCCTGTCCTCCTATCCACCCCTCCCTTCTTTCCCTTTGCCATCAATTTCTTGACTTGCCCCCCATTTCTCCCCTCCCATCTACACTGCGATCTGGTTTCTGCCCCACTACTCCCGTGAAACTGACCTCCTTGAAGCCCCCAATGATTTCTCTGTTGACAAGTCCAGGGGACTACTTCTCAATCCTTATCTTTGTGACCGCCAAGCCGAGTTAGATCTTAAACAACGTCTCTGTCTTGAAAATCTCTTCCCTTGGCTTTTGCGCCACCTTTCCTTTTCTTTTCATGACACCGATAACAACCAGTGCTGCAGATTCCATCGAATTAAGGAATGCTGTTGCCTACATGTGTGAATGAGCTGTGAGTAAAGTACTGAAGTAGAGGACACCAGAAGTGAAACGTCTTCATGTACGTCCACGCGGCTGAGCAGCAAGTTAACCTTTCATACATGTGCTAGATCAGAAGAGTTGGGTTTTATTTTATTTACTTTTCCCTGGACAGTGTTGAATGACTACCATGTACAAGTTCAGCCCAAAAGGGATGAGAGACAAAAAAATTTAACTACATATATGTGTTAAGAACAGTGCTAGGTTATCTCATGTTCTAGATCAGTCAAGGCTCACCATTTTACGTATGTGAAAAGCAAAGTTAAAAGTGTATTTGTAGGGCTTCCCTGTTGGCGCAGTGGTTAAGGATCCACCTGCCAGTGCACGGGACACACGTTTGAGCCCTGGTCCGGGAAGATCCCACATGCCACGGAGCAACTAAGACCATGTGCCACAACTATTGAGCCTGCGTGCTAGAGCCCGTGAACCACAACTACTGAAGCCCACACACCTAGACCCCGTGCTCAGCAACAACGAGAAGCCACCACAATGAGAATCCCGCCTACTGCAACAGAGTAGCCCCCGCTCACTGCAACTAGAGAAAGCCTGCGCACGGCAATGAAGAGCCTAGGCAGCCAAAGATAAATAAATAAATACGTCTATTTTTTAAAAAATGTGTTTTAGTAACTTACTAAAAGGCACGCAATCAGTAAACATGAGCAAGGATTCAATCCCAAATCTGTCACACTGAAGTTGAAGCTAATACTCGAGATTGATAAAAACAGCACTAATTTAAAACTTCAGAGGTATTTTTTACTTCATACTTTCACTAATGCTCTTTGGAGATAAATCATTTCATTTATATGGGCCTTAGTTTTTACAACTATAATAGTTGGAAGCTTGACTAGGTGATCTGTATGTAGTCTTCCAATTCTAAAATGTTCCACTAATTTGGATTCCTACAATAATTGCCCTTGCAATACATGCATGCTGCCACCAAGTAGCAGTAGAGACTACTAGTTCCTTTCTTATCCCTAGTGGGGGTGCATTTTGACAGCAGAATTATCCGTCAATAGTACAACCTGTTAGTATAACTATAAGATAACAAAATAATCTGGTATTCTTTCCTGTAAAAGAGAAGCTTTACATTGTGTCTGTGAATCGTACCAGAATCACCTGTAGCTTTATAAATATAGAGGAAATCCTGAACCCATTGAATGAGAATCTTCAGAGACAGGACTTGGGCATCTGGAATTTTGGGCTCCCATCATTTGTATATTTTATTTCATTTTATTTTTGCCTATGTACAATATTTGTCACATCCTTTTGAATCTTTAAAAGGTTCTTTCTGTTTTAAATTTTAGAATATTCCATAATCTTCACCTACTTTTCATAAGGTGTTATCTGTTATGTTTATTCGATCTTGTGCTTCTCCTGGTTAAGACTTCTTTCTTTCCTTTTTTTTTTCTCGTGGCCCTGCCTCATGTCTTGCAGGATCTTAGTTCCCTGACATGGGATTGGACCCCAGGGTCCCAGCAGTGAAAGTGCCATGTTCTAAACACTGGACCACCAGGGAAGTCCCAGGATTTCAGTTTTAAATGACTTTTTTCCCACTCTAATTCATTCCTGGGATCAGTTTCATGTTTGGACATTAAAGCAACCTTGCATTGCCAGAATAAAGCTACTTTGATTTTGATATATGATTGTTTTACATACCATGGATACAGTTTGTGCTTCTCTTTACACATTGTGCATGCATGTTCAAAGGAGAAACTGGCCTGTGATTCTATTTTTGTAATATCCTTTATAGATTATTTTTAAGATTCTATACTTTATTTTTTATTTATTTATTTTTGGCTGCATTGGGTCTTCATTGCTGCATGCATGCTTTCTCTAGGTTTGGCGAGCGGGGGTCTATTCTTTGTTGCAGTGAGCAGGTTTCTCATTGCAGCCTTCTGACCGCATGGGCTTCTGACACCATTCATCGGTCCTACTTCAGTTCCTTACCCCTTCCCTTCTGACCCTGGGCGGTGAAATCCTCTTTCTGCAGCTGGCCTGCGGCAGAAAGTCAATGAGGCAAGTGTAGGCTTGGAGTATCCAAGGAGCAGAAAGGATGTCAGCGTGTGAAAAACAGAGCGAGCAAATTGGAGAGGAGAAGGAAACACTCAGAGAGGAAATAGAGGCCCAGATTTCTAGGTCTGTGGAGGCACTCTTAGGACTTTGCATTTTCTGTGAAGAAGCCACTGAAGAAATTTGAGTGACATGATCTGACTTATGTTTTAACAAGATCTCTCTGGATGCCACGTTGATTAGAGATTGTAGGAGAGCAAGGACAAGCCCCAGAAGACCAACAGTTGATTCAAAGAAGTGATTACTCAAACCTGGTCCCTCTCCTCAATGAGGACGCAGAGCAGGAATCGGCAAATAATGACCACAAATCAAATCACGCTCTCAGCCTGGATGTGTGGGACTGTGAGCTAATAACGGTTCTCACGTTCAGAAAGCTTGTTGAAGAAGAAAGAGGAGGAGAAGCTACAGAAAATGTATATGGCCCACAAAGCCTAAGATATTTACAATCCAGAAGATGCTTTCCAACACCTGATGTAAAGCATGTGGCTGGTAGGAGGTCCTCAACCAAATTTGGAAGAGGAATACATGAGTCAGTTCGTTCCTCAAAACACTGTAAAGTGATAGGGGTCAAGAAACATTTACCCGTTCACCCTTAACCTTCACAAATGATGCCAGTTCCGTTGAGCTATTGAAAAATACATTCTGGCTTTCAAAAAAGTAACCCAGAGGGCATTTTCACACATAGGCAAGGTCATAAACAACTGTCAAGTGAAGTTGAAATAGCAACAAATCAAATAATAACAAAAACATTTTTACAGAATTTTAAATCTTACAAAGCATTTTCATGTTCATTATCTAATTTAATCCCCAAATCAACGTCATGAGATAGTTATTATTTCCCCATTAGAAATGACCACATATTAAATCCTTAGTGATTGCTCAAGAAAAGCTGAAATCTTGAGTGTTACATCCATTAATGCCATGGTTGGGTGTTTTCCCATGGGAACACTGGATGCTAAAATCCACAGGGATTTTCAGCTCAAGATGGCAGACTAGGAAATATAATTACTTTCTGTTCCGCCTGAAACCATATCTAAATAAAACTGTAGAAATACCAAAATTAATCAACCAATAAAAGCCAAGATATTTTGGAAGTCATCAACCACAGAAAGATTTCAACACATATCGAGAAGGCAAACAATGAAATGGAGGAGCCGTGAATAAAATAATGAAGAAAAAAAGGCTGAACCTAAGTAAGGTCTGCACAAAGCCACTCAGCATTTGCTGAGCTCTGGTTATACTAAAGGGCAGAGGAAAGAAGAGGGGCTGGAAACAAGGAGACAAAACGTCATTTTAGGAAAAACAGTTCATTTAATGAGCTCCAGGGAACACTCAGCCTGCTGCCATACTAACTCATGAATTACAATGGATTGTTGGTAAGCAAGACAAGAAAACAGGGAAGAAACAAAAGAAACAAAAATCAAGACATTGTTTCTAACTGAACTCTTCTCAAATGAGATCGAGGAATTATGGTTCAATGCCACAGCTGTAAATCATTTCTGCTCTTGGAGAGGTTACAAAGGGCTTATAATATTTCCCTTTTGTTCAGACAGAATTTAGGTCTGAGCAAAAGCTTTTGTGTCCTCCAACCCCAACATTTATTGGGGATGGAAGCCCAGATTTGCTGGGACATACCATAAAAAGAATCTCATGAGCAGAGGGTCAAACTGATTTTGGAATATATGAATTATGTCCAGTGTGAGTTTCAATAGGTTTTAAAATATATACATACATACACACATATATATATACATTTTTACTGATCTATATGATTTTGGGTTCTGAAACTTCTACATGTCACATGCGTGAAACATAACAGACAATGTCAGCCCCAGGAGGGAGAAAACACTCCAATGAACAAGCCAAAGAAACAAGTTTTAAGCAAGGTCAAGTGATGTGTAGACCAGGATTGTTCAATTCCTACCTGTCATGCTGAAGCTTCCAGCTCCTGAATAACAACACATGCTTCCCTTGTCCTAGACAGCCAAGAGTATGTCTCCTCTCTTGGGCATAAGAATCTCTAGAGTTACATATCTGTAGTAAGAGTGGACCCAGCTGGCATACTCACAATGACCAAATTGTGTTGATCGTACTTTATACCAATACATCGCCCCACGCTGAAGTTGCAATAAATGATATATTTGCTTTCTAGACATGAATGAGACGCCTTACTAGAAGGCCAGAGAAGCTGGCTTCTAATCCATATGGAACAATTCACTGGTGAATTTCTTTCACGATAGCCCATGATTTATCTAGAATATCATCTTTACATATCTGGATCCTTCAAACTAGACAAAGGGAAAATACGGGCTTCAAGCCTCAATTAGAAATATGGAATGGTGCCATGCTGACAACTGGTGGTCCCTGACCTGTATCTTCTGAGATTAGAACACAGTGTGGTGGATGACCAATTCATGCATTGAACAAAAGAAGACCTCCTACAGGGCAGTGTAGCTGTTCATTACAGGTATGGCACTTAGGGCTAAGTACCATAAGGACTACAAGAGAAAAAGAAAAACAAGTAACACATGAAGCATATACGATAAGGAGGCACCACAGTCCAGAGCACGAGCTCTGGAATCACACAGGCTTGGATCGAATCCCAGCTAAGCCACTACCATCTATATACCCTGAAGGACAGGCCAAGGTTTAATGTTGTTTTACCAGATTTCAAAAAAGAAATGAAGAAAGAACCTATCTGCCGGGAAGGGACATCGTGGGGTGCAGTATCCAGTCGGATCAGGGCTCTGCATCTCCTGCTCAGAAACCTTGGCCACCTGGCTCATGGTGATGCTGGCAGCTGAGCAGCCCTGGAGAAGGCGATCCTGTCTCCAGGTCTCGCAGAGAAGCTGGGGAGGTCTCCGGACGAGGTGGCCCACACCCTGGTAAGCTCTGGCTGCCTCCTGCCCTCAGGTCTGAGCAGGCTCTGGCCTCTGGGCCCCGTGGTGGGGAAGTCCTGGCCGATACATACACAGGGTTGAGGGGCCTGCAGAGCCAGTCCCCAGGCAGGGTGAGCTCTGTAGGAGGCTTCCACAGTCCCCAGCAGTCTCCGCATGGTGGCCCGTCTGGCGCCAAACACCTGCCACCCACAGCGAGAAGTCCCAGCCACTAGAAAGTCCAGAAGGGGCCCCACCCTTTGCCTTTGGGCCTGGGTTAAGCCACCAGCTGGGCTTGCACGTGACCCCTGCCCCGCCCGCCCTTCCTCTGTGACACGTACAATGGATATGTCATAAAGCCAGGCTGAGCCACTGCTATAAATTCAGAGGAGTTAGAATCTAGGGAGTAGCTCTCCCACTTTCACTCTCTGCTCTCAGATCAGGCTGGCAGTACCTCTAATATGGAAGCTATGGACACCACACCTCCTTCCCAGGCTGTCCTCTACCATTCTGCTCATGTTTTCCCCAGCACCCCATTGACGGCTTTGGCGGGTATCGGGGCTTCAGCAGGCAGCACGTCTGACCCCGAACCTATGGACACCACACCTCCTTCCCATGCTGTTATCTTCCATTCTGCTCCTGTTTTCCCCAGCACCCCATTGACGGCTTTGGCGTGCATCGGTGCTTCAGCAGGCAGCACCTCAGACCCCGAAGCTATGGACACCACACCTCCTTCACACGCTGTCATCTTCCACTCTGCTCCTGTTTTCCCCAGCACCCCATTTACGGGTTTGGCGGGCATCGGTACTTCAGCAGGAATCACGTCAGACCCCGAACCTATGGACACCGCACCTCCTTCACATGCTGTCATCTTCCATTCTGCTCCTGTTTTCCCAAGCACCCCAATTTCGGCTTTGGCGGGCATCGGTGCTTCAGCAGGGAGCACGTCAGACCCCGAACCTATGGACACCACACCTCATTCACACGCTGTCATCTTCCATTCTGCTCCTGTTTTCCCCAGCACCCCATTTACGGCCCTGGCGGGCATCGGTGCTTCCGCAGTCAGCACGTCTGACCCCGAACCTATGGACACCACACCTCCTTCCCAGGCTGTCATCTACTATTCTGCTCCTGTTTTCTCCAGCATGCCATTTTCGGCTTTGGTGGGCATCGGTGCCTCAGCAGTCAGCACCTCAGACCCCGAACCTATGGACACCACACCTCCTTCCCAGGCTGTCATCTTCCATCCTGCTCCTCTTTACCCCAGCACCCCATTTACCGCTTAGGTCGGCACTGGTGCTTCAGCAGGCAGCACCTCTAACACCAAAGCTATGGACACCACACCTCCTTCCCAGGCTGTCATTTTCCAGTCTGCCCTGTCTCCAAGTAGAACCACTACCCATTTCACACTGCTGTTCCCAGTTCTGGGAACACACCACCCAGTGGTAGCAATGCCTCAGCCCATGCCTCGACTCATTTACCTGCAACGTGAGCCAACAGATAGACCAACACTTCAAAGTTATGACAGAAAATTGAGTAAGTTATACGCTTGGAATTTCATTTATTATTATTAACAAGCACAACTGTAGTGCTTAGACTATAACAAGTACTATTCTAAGGGCTTACCAAATATTAACTCACTTATTCCTCATAATGGCAACCCTAGTGTAGGGAATATTCATAGTGTTCACTTTTTGGGGGGAAACTGAGGCTCAGAGACGTTGAATAGCTTGCCTAATGCCACACAGTTAGTAGGTGGCAAAACCCGGGATTAAAACCAGACCATCTAGACTTTCATCACTTTGCTGTGTCACCTTATTATAAGTTGTGGTTAGGGAAGGGACTAAATTGACAAGACTCTGAACTAAAAGGAGAAGGGAGAAATGAGAAAATGAGTGATCCTAGAAACTAGAGAAGGTTTAGGCTCAGAAATTTCTGGTGATGAGACCCAGAAGAACAAGAACTTGGTTGGAATGTTAACTTGGGGTAGTATCTGAATCCACTGAGAAATGGTGTTGTTTCCTGTAAAATTTAGAAAGGTCAGTTGGATGAAGATTAACGAAGACAAAAGTAGAAAGGAAAAGAAAAAGGTGCCTTAAGTGAGACATAACCGCTCCCCTCTACGTACCCACAAGTTGTGTCCTGTGGGAAAGGATGGAGCTCTCTCTACCGGGTTGGTCACCAGGCTGAACAAGGAGAAACATGGCAACCATTGTACTGGTTTTGATGATCCCTCAAAACCAAGGCTTCAGTTTCCAAGAACGACCTACAGTAGCATAACTAGTGTGTGTCACACATGCCACTAAGTGTGTTTCCAGTCACACATTTTAATTGGAGAAATACTTCCTATGAGGTAGGCATTAGTTCGCTATGGCTGCTGTAACAAATTACTACAAATGTGCTTGCTTCTAACAAAACACACTTATTTTCTTATGGTTCTGGAAGACAGAGGTCCAAAACCAGTTTCCCTGGGCTGAAACCAGGAGTCAACAGGGCCATCCATCCTCCTTCTAGAGGCTCTAAGCGAGAATCTCTTTCCTCGCCAGCATTCCTTCACTTCTGGCCACATCAATCCAACCCCAACTTCATCATCACATTCTCTTTGGGGTAAAAATTCCCTCTGCCTCTCTCTTACGAGAACACCAGTGGTTATATTTGGGCCCGTCCAGGTAGTCCAGGAGAATCTTCCCATCTGAGAACCATTACTTTCATCCCACTGGCAAAGTGCCTTCTGCCATTTAAGGTGACATTCACAGGTTCTGGAGAGTAGGATGTGGACATTTGGGGGCAATGGTATTATTCGGTCTACTACAAGGTAGATACTATTATCTTTCTCAGATGTAGGAAATGACGTTTAGGGAAGTAGTCTGTCTCAGGTCTACAATTTCCAGAGTAGAGACTTACATTCTGCCACTGACACTTTAGGACACACCCTAAACAACTTTAATCTGTGTCCTTAACTACTGCGTAATCCTTGGTTAAGAGTCACACTTAGGTATCAAGACCCAATTGAATAGAACGCAAGTACTGTCTCCTCTTTCACTATGTTTGCCTGGTGTACTGATGAATCTTGCCCAGAGCAGAAGAGTTCAGAAAAGTGTTATGCAGGTGTACGAAGAGAAAGCATTTACTGTTTGATGTGCACGGAGGAACGGAAGGCTTTTTCAAATAAAATAAAATAAAATATGCCACCAAATAGTCAATTGTCAAAACAGAGGTAACCCCGTGGGAGTCATGAGGAGACTAAAATTATCTCCAATTGTGCAGGGCAGAAAAGTTTCAATGAAGGCAGGTGTAGTTCAGCCAAGGCCTACAGCACAGAAGTAGGAATTTGGGTATGTACGAATGGGAAAAAAGACATTTGAGGCATGGGAAATAGTTTAATGCAGAATGGACGAGAAATATGCATTAGACCTTTTCTAAAACAACTGGCTTATTAACTCAGTAAATCGATTTAGTCAGTCAAACTAGCTTTAGCTGATTACTTATCCAGGAGATAGCTGTTGAGAGTAATTTTTGTCACAGAACAGTAAATAAAATGGTTGAACTATAGCTTTAGGCTTGCTAAGTGAAATAGATTGCTCTAGATGATTTTCAAGTGACTTACTTGGTAGTACTCACGAAATTGGGGGTTGACAATTGCTTAAGAAAACAAAGAGAATTGATTTTAAATAAAGTAGCTACTGTGTAAACTATCTGTTCAGTAGCTCATGTTAAACGGATGTTTATAATCCCCATTGGACAACCAACTACATTTTTGCAAATGGCAATGTGAATTGCTGTTGCATAAACTATAGCTATGACCACCTATGTAATTTGTTGTCCAAACCAGAAATCTTCTAACAATACTGGTGTCCTAATAAAAATAAGCACGAAGGGAACACACAGTGGGTGTCTCCCGTGTGCCTGTGCATGCATCTATATCTCACTGAACCCTCATAACAGCCCCCAAGAGAGGGACTCTGGGCGTCCCCATGCTGCTTGTGGAGAAACAGGCACAGGAAGGTTCAATAGTCTATCTACCTAATATCACACAGAGGGTGGCAGAGCCCGTTTTTAAACCACCTGCCTCCAATACCAGGTGCCAGGAGCCAGACTCAGCCTACAGCTCTCTTCTGCTCGCCTGGAGGTGAAACAATGTGTCATGATTAGTCAAATCCCGTCTTCACTCATCAAGGTAGGTTGAACACCTGCCCGTCCTCCAAGTAGCATGTAGCATAAGCAATAAGATGTTTGTCCCGTGATCGTCCAGGAACTTGGAATCAGCTGTGCCTGGTTAGGCTGAGCTGGATTAGAGTGGAGAGGACCACCGATCTTCCACCTGGGCAAGTGCCTTTTGACCTCCTGCCATCAGAGGGCCGAAATCTCCAGCCTGAGAATGTGCTGAGCCCTGTAGCCTAGTTACGGCAGCTCAGAACAATGATGAGCACACCTTTTTCCAGTCACCTTTCCTCATGCTCCCCATGCCTCATACTGCCCTGCTTCTTTATTCTTTATCCCACAGATACCCAAAGCCCCTTGCCTTTGGGGAGGCGGATTTGAGACCTATTGTCACGTCACCTCCTCGCTTGGCTGCCCTGTGAATAAACCTCCTCTTTGCCGCAAACCTCAGCATTTCAGTGTTTTGGCTTGCTGTGCCTCAGACAGAATGGTTGGGAGCAGTGGTACAGGTCCCTTGCCTGTGAGGGATGCTGGTTCCTAGTAGTCACGTTGCGGATGTTTTCTCCTCTCGGGGTGGGGGCGGGGCAGACATCCTGCTCTTCCAGAAAGGGAGAAACACAGGTGCCAAACCCTTGCCCTCAGCGTCACCGTCACCTAGGAGCTTGTTAGAAGCACAGAATTCAGGCCCCACCCAGAACTACTGAATACCAGCCTGCATTTAACAAGATCCACAAGAGAGGCATACCCATATTAAAGTTGGAGAGGCACCAAGCTGTCATCGTCTTCTCCACGGCTAATGAAAACGAAGCAAAGGTTCATCCCGAGCCGACTCTGCCTCAGTCACCAGTATATCACGTGAGCTCATTTAATCCTCCCCAGAACCTGCAAATGAGACTGAGGGTCAGAGTGGTCTAGCACCCAAGGTTCCATAAAAGAACATGACCAAGGTTCACTGGAGCCCAGACTTCCAAAAAAGAAGGCCCCTGAGCACAGTATGGCACCACCGCAGCCCAAACCGTGGGCCTGGAGGGTAGGCCAGGCTCCCCATGCAGAGTTCACACCATTCGACAGATGCCCACAGCAGACCACAAGGCAGTATGAGAAGTAAGTTCTGAATGTGGAATCTCTGAATTTTGAGATTTAAAGTAAAATATCTGTTTTTGGCGGATGGTTAAAACAGTTCTACCAAGGAGTAAAGAGAGGGCATCTCAAGCCTCCTTCTGGACTTAGATTTTAATACCTACTTATTGAGAAATGCTCCGTGCCTTTGCTCAGCCCTACGTCAAGATGAAGTGCGCTGTGCCCTAGAAGCTTAGGTTCTAAAAAGGCCACAGAAATGGGTGAGACCTCAAAAATGCCAGAACAATGCAACGGCCTTAATCAGACTGTCTTTGCTTTGCCTTGCTTACAAGTCACTGACTTTAAACTGAATATGGTGTCATGTCTTTATGTTTCTTGAAGCTTTTTTTTTTTACAAAAGATCATATAAAGATTTTCTTCCATGGTAAGACTTTTATATTGTATTTCTCTTAAACTGGAGTGTGGTACATTTACCCTCCATCAGATGATTGCTTACAACTCACCTTGCTTTATTAAGAATACTGCTAGAGGCTTCTATGCCCCTACTAACAAAAATACACTTTCAGGCCCATTCAAACCAGTGAAAATCCAAGATTTCAGAGCACAAGATAATGAAAATTCTCTCTATCCGCGTCTTTTACTACTTTTAGCCTGTTAACAGTCCCTAAGTGTGTCAGAGGAAAGGTACTGTCGCGGGAATTGACATCTTTAACAGCATTCCATACAGGTAACTCTTGATTGTTCCAATTTCTCAAAAAGTTGGACATATTTACTGCCTCTATGACATCTCTAGGGTGTGTGGAAGAAATAAAAAAGAGGCCTGTACAATGTATTTCTCAAAATATACACACAAAGAGTTTGCACATACAAACAGGGAAACCTTATAAATAATGTATGGGGAGCAAAGCATTGTCGGTAATGGACCCACTCATTTCGAAAGACAACACTGTCACCAAGTGTCCCCTCACCAATACTGACTGGGAATGTTTAGGGGCCACCAAACCAGAGGCGGAGATTTTTAGGCACTTTCTTGCCAGAAAAGAGAGCCTAGGGCATAAACCACTCAACTTGTTGGCACGAATGCCAGGGCAACCCAAGCAAGTGGATATAGAAGCCTACGTAATGCTTGGAAGTAGGAAGCTTTGGGGGACTACACCTGGGCTGGTACTGGCCTCCCTCTCCAAAGGGACAAGGAGAGCAGAAACCTGGATGGAGTCAAGAGAGAGCAAAAAGAAAGGCAAGGCTGGGTATGGAGCAACCTTTGGATCCAGGAGCATGTGTCTCAGAACTGCCGGGGCTCTGCAGACCAGCTGCATCCCCATTCTCCTTGACCCTCATTGGTATAATGAACTCAGGGTGGGTGCATTCCGGCTGCCAAGTCACCTCCAACCATCCATGGAGTTGACTGTTACTTGCTCACAGTGAACCAACCGCTCTGGACCTAACAGCTACTGCAGGGGTCGGTAGTGGAGAACAAGGTGATGACAACGACCAGATGCGAAGGAGGAAGAGACATTCAGCGGACCGACTGGGTGGACTGATGGTGTGGCGTTAAGTCTGCAGAGCTAAAGGGGCCAGATGTAGAAAAGGGAAGGGGAACCATGAGGATATGGTCAAGCCCCTTCGTATAGATATTTCATCCGTATGTTGTATGCAAGTTCCATTCAATTTGCTCTGAGTGAAAAAGAGAGAACAAAATTATCCTTTCAACCATGTCAGTGACTTTATTTACCATCTCATTTCATGAGCTCATAGCCCAGGGTCAGAGGGAAATGGGAGCTGTGAGTCTGCCATCTCTCAGGAAGTCTCAGGCCTCAGAGGCCCCTCATAGCCAAACTACCTCACCTTTTGCACCTTTCAAGCAACGTTATTCCTAAGTGCGAGTCACCCTCTTCATCAGGTTCTCCAAGAAACAGCAGTCTCTCCCAATGACAGAGGAAAAATGGGCTACTTTGGCTTTCTGAGGCACAATATGTAGTTCTCCAAAATGGTACCTGCCTGGGGGATTTTTGAAGAAAATTAAGCATTCGTGGTGATTTGTTTGTCTTCACATAACGTATGACCCAGATGTGCTGAGAAATAAGAAAAGGACGAACGAATCAAGGGCAGCTGATCCAAGGAGGCAAGGGGCAACTTCCACAGCCTACGTGGAAAGCTAGAGGAAGGGAACATCCAGCTGGTGGGAGCTGAAGACAGGGGCCAGTCCTCCTTGGGCTCGGGATGCCACCGCCTCTTCCTACATCTTCACGCTCTCCTTCTCTGTTGGCCCCTCCCAGCCATATTAAAGAGCCACAAGGAAATGCTCTCCTCCATTCCATTTTCCTGTCCTCCTATCCACCCCTCCCTTCTTTCCCTTTGCCATCAATTTCTTGACTTGCCCCCCATTTCTCCCCTCCCATCTACACTGCGATCTGGTTTCTGCCCCACTACTCCCGTGAAACTGACCTCCTTGAAGCCCCCAATGATTTCTCTGTTGACAAGTCCAGGGGACTACTTCTCAATCCTTATCTTTGTGACCGCCAAGCCGAGTTAGATCTTAAACAACGTCTCTGTCTTGAAAATCTCTTCCCTTGGCTTTTGCGCCACCTTTCCTTTTCTTTTCATGACACCGATCACAACCAGTGCTGCAGATTCCATCGAATTAAGGAATGCTGTTGCCTACATGTGTGAATGAGCTGTGAGTAAAGTACTGAAGTAGAGGACACCAGAAGTGAAACGTCTTCATGTACGTCCACGCGGCTGAGCAGCAAGTTAACCTTTCATACATGTGCTAGATCAGAAGAGTTGGGTTTTATTTTATTTACTTTTCCCTGGACAGTGTTGAATGACTACCATGTACAAGTTCAGCCCAAAAGGGATGAGAGACAAAAAAATTTAACTACATATATGTGTTAAGAACAGTGCTAGGTTATCTCATGTTCTAGATCAGTCAAGGCTCACCATTTTACGTATGTGAAAAGCAAAGTTAAAAGTGTATTTGTAGGGCTTCCCTGTTGGCGCAGTGGTTAAGGATCCACCTGCCAGTGCACGGGACACACGTTTGAGCCCTGGTCCGGGAAGATCCCACATGCCACGGAGCAACTAAGACCATGTGCCAAAACTATTGAGCCTGCGTGCTAGAGCCCGTGAACCACAACTACTGAAGCCCACACACCTAGACCCCGTGCTCAGCAACAACGAGAAGCCACCACAATGAGAATCCCGCCTACTGCAACAGAGTAGCCCCCGCTCACTGCAACTAGAGAAAGCCTGCGCACGGCAATGAAGAGCCTAGGCAGCCAAAGATAAATAAATAAATACGTCTATTTTTTAAAAAATGTGTTTTAGTAACTTACTAAAAGGCACGCAATCAGTAAACATGAGCAAGGATTCAATCCCAAATCTGTCACACTGAAGTTGAAGCTAATACTCGAGATTGATAAAAACAGCACTAATTTAAAACTTCAGAGGTATTTTTTACTTCATACTTTCACTAATGCTCTTTGGAGATAAATCATTTCATTTATATGGGCCTTAGTTTTTACAACTATAATAGTTGGAAGCTTGACTAGGTGATCTGTATGTAGTCTTCCAATTCTAAAATGTTCCACTAATTTGGATTCCTACAATAATTGCCCTTGCAATACATGCATGCTGCCACCAAGTAGCAGTAGAGACTACTAGTTCCTTTCTTATCCCTAGTGGGGGTGCATTTTGACAGCAGAATTATCCGTCAATAGTACAACCTGTTAGTATAACTATAAGATAACAAAATAATCTGGTATTCTTTCCTGTAAAAGAGAAGCTTTACATTGTGTCTGTGAATCGTACCAGAATCACCTGTAGCTTTATAAATATAGAGGAAATCCTGAACCCATTGAATGAGAATCTTCAGAGACAGGACTTGGGCATCTGGAATTTTGGGCTCCCATCATTTGTATATTTTATTTCATTTTATTTTTGCCTATGTACAA